>NC_137985.1:19220069-19939269 GCF_963924665.1 Micromys minutus | reverse complement strand
GAATATGAGCAGGGCAGTATTTATTTGGTATGTCAGTATCATATGCTGAGAATATGTAGTTGGAATTAGGACATTTAGACCATGTATACTTTTAAATTGTTTTTAACATTTTCATATTATTCTCCACAGTGGCTGCACAGTTCCTCATCCTGGATCATAAGGAGACATTTATATGAACCTGGGATGCCTTATCCCCATGCCCTTGTCAACCCTCATTAATTTTTGTCTTTAATAATAGTCATGTTAACATAAAAGATATGGTGTTACATCTTATTACAGTTGCCATTTGCATTTCCTGATAATTAGAGAGGTTGTGCTTCCTCAAAATCTATTGGCTGTCTGTATGACTCCTTCTGAGAAATGGCTATTCATGTCATTTGAATTTTTATTGATTTTTTAAAACTATGTTAATCAGATTTTTATTGCTATAATAAAATATCCAATATGGAGTAACTTTATAAATGAGAGAGTTTATCTAACAGTTATGGCTAAGTATCGTGTTGAGATGAGATCTGGCTTTGATAAGGGGTCGGTCCATGGCTAATGTCCAGTGATGGAATGAGAGTGCAGGGAGAAACAAAGGCTGAACAGGAAACAGATTGAACCTGATTTATTCCTTTTACAGGAACTGCCTCTGAACACAGTTCCATCAACTTGGGGATCTCCCATTAGACCTCACCGCTTAGAAGGTCTGGCACTTCCTGTTGCTGATTGGTTTTAATGTTTTGTCTTATTTTGGCTCCCTAAATCACACAGGAATCTGAATGTCCTGATGCTGAAAGTCCCTGTCCCCAATTGGTTCTTGATTAATCAATAA
The DNA here is from genome assembly GCF_963924665.1 of Micromys minutus. NCBI lineage: Eukaryota > Metazoa > Chordata > Mammalia > Rodentia > Muridae > Micromys > Micromys minutus. Next base: position 19,938,452 of record NC_137985.1, on the reverse strand, counting down.
AAGGCCAATGGCTAATGGCTGGGTAGGGTGAAAGAGGTAGGAAACAGAAGAGGAGAGGAAGAAGATAATCTCCATGAGATTTTGACAAGGAATCAGAAACATCAGACTTAAACGTTCACTGACATGTAAGAATCTGGGACAGTGGCCCAGAGGCCACTCCCCAATTAGGTTTGGGGTAGAAGAGATAAAATATAGATTTAGCAAAGATTTATTTAAGAATACCTGAGGAAACCGGGTACTAGTCACAGGGAGGTTTGAAAGTGCCCAACCATTGAGTAAGTTAGGCAGGGTAAAATATAAAGGTTTTACGTGTGTGTGTGTGTGTGTGTGTGTGTGTGTGTGTGTGTTCGTTCATTTGAGAATTCAGAGAGCTCTGGTAGGTAGCTAGAAGCATGATCACTTGCTGGGAGCTCAAAGCAGATAACAATTCACTTCTAAAACTCCCAATATTTCCCTTTATTTATGTCCCACCTTTTAGCCAAGCAAACCCTGAAAGGACAAAATTTAATTAGACCTAAAGTATATCACTTATTGGCTTGCTTTTTTCTTTATACATGCTTACAACATTTCTTTTTTTCTAAATTAAAAATAAAATCTTTATTTTGTAAACCACTGCCTCTGAGACCCAGTGGATTAGGAAGCCCCAGCAGTGTAGCAGGAATGTCTCCTGACAACTGTGAAGGGAGGGACTAGAAAAGAGAACACTGGCCGCCACCTGCATCACCACACACCCCAGGCACCAGCAGCCGGCTCTAGGTTCTCACAGGCCACATGAACGAGTCAGCTACCTTGAGTCTTAAAATTAAAAAAAAAAGTGTATATGTGTCTTTTGCCTGTATGAATATCTGGGCACCACATGTGGCACTCTTGTGGGCACCAAGGACAACAGAAAGGGGTAGTGGATCTGCAGAAACTTGAGTTAGAGAGAGCTGTGAGCCACTATGTGAGTACTGGGTCTGTAGTCCTCTGAGCAGACTATGCTTTAGCCACGGAGCCATTTCTCCAGTCCTGATGAGCACGCCTTTCTCAAAAACAAAAGGCAAATTTGATTTACAAATATCCTCTCATCCTGTGGGTTGTTGCTTCCTTTTTATTATTTATTTATTTCGTAGGCAAAAACATTTTTTAGGTTGACATATCCCCAAATGGCCTGTCTTTGTTTTTTGTTACTTATGCTTTTAAGGTCATATTAAAATTTTTCTCACCTAGAGAAATCCCATGGACATTTCTTTTATGCTTTATTTTGGTAGTGTTACAATTTTAAATTTTTAATGCATTTGAGTAGACTTGTACACCTAGTGTGAGATAAAGATCTGAGTTCATTCTTCCCATACATCCACTTTTCCCAGTATCTTTTCTGCAGAGCATAATCTTTCCCCATTGCATTCCTGGCATCATCACTGATAATCGGTTGTATAAAAATGCATCCCTTTTTGGTGATTTCTACTTGGTTCAATAGTTCTATATATCGGCTTATGTGGGGGTTAATGTATTTTGGCTCTTAAGTCTTCATCATGAACCTTAAAAAAAACCCTAAAGTTTAAGTACATCATATACCTTTTTCTTTACTCTTTCTTACCCCTCCTCTTCACTCTCTAATCTCCCAAATTCATGGCTTCTTCTTTAACCATCATTGTCATGTATCCATATAAGTGAATAAGTCTATACACACAGCCTGATGAATCATTTAATATTACCTCAAAGTTTATGTTTCCAAGAGTAACAACTTTGTGTTGGATAATCAACCAGGGGCAATTCTCCAGGAAAGACTGATTCTCCCTCTCTCTGAAATTGTTAACTGTCTGTAGGTGTTTATTTAGGGTGAGTCCCACGGGATTTCCTCCATCCATATTAGGATGCCAACTGTTGTTTTACTTTTCAGGTCTTCTTTAGGTAGCCACATTGCTGAGATTTCATGGGTGTGGCTTCCCTGTCATAGCTAGAATCCACAATCTGACAGTAGGCCATCTGGTCCTCTTTAACAATCTTTCTGCCACTTCTTCCAAAATGTGAATGTTCTTTGAGCCTTAAGTGTAGATACTGTGTTACATCTGGGCTGGGAACCCACAATCACTGCTCTGCATTATTATTTATGCTTCTCTATAATAGTCTATGCCAAAACCAAGTTACTTTGGTGAGATCTATATTTGTCTGCAGCTATAGGATAAATATTTGAAATACAGTTGGGAAATTGAACTGACTTAAGAAAGCTGCAGTAGTTGGTTTTCTTCTCAGGTTTATGACATCATTAGCCAGAGGCTAGATTCATAGTAGCGAGTATAATTTTCCTCCTGTGGAGCAGACTTTAATCCAATTAGACAGCTGTTGGTAACTCTTAAGATGAAAATGTCACTATTTCTCCATGTGGCTGTGGAAATGTTACCAGCCCAGTACTTGTTGTTAATATGCTTACCAGTTGAGTAGAACTACAGAGTGTTCCATCTTCTTTTGGAACTTGCAGAGCACCTTCTGATGCTATGAGAGCCACTTTTGGGGAATGAGACTCCTGGATCAATTCCCTCTTAATCACTCTAAGTCTAATATCTGAAGTGCATCATTATTTCAACAAAAGACCTTACTTTGAAGTTCTAGGAGACATTCACAAGCAATGACAACAGCTTACATTGTTTTGAGGGTTCCTTGGACTCCTTTGATCTACAACTCAAGAGAGGGTACTTTATACTTCATGCATTATACTGGAGTTTTCTTACACAGCTCATGGCTCTTGAGCAAAACATTATAGCTGTAAATGTTGATATAAATAAATCAATGAATAAATAAATGTGTGAATATATAAATATGAACATATATGTGTGAATATGTAAGAACAAAAAAATTAAGAAAGTCACTAAAAATGGTGTGTGTGTAGATTTGGTTGAATTAATATTGTCAAAATGAAAATTATACATACATGCATATATATACATATATGTGTATATGTGCATATACACACAACTATACATATATGTATACATAGATATACATAAATATGCACATATATATGTATATACACATATCTATGCATATGTGTGTGTAGTCATTCTCTTTTTTGCTCCGATATGTATGTATCTATGCATGTAGGCCTATATTTACACATATATATCCATAAGTGTGTATATGTAAATATGTCTATGTAAATATATTGATGACCCCTATCCCTTTAAAAGCATCCTTAGTGTTATTACTCCTCCCACCTCGCTCTCTTTCTGTATTGTCCTCTCTCCTCCATTTGTGGTTAAAGTAACCCGTTTGCCATATCTCACCGTATAACACCTATATTCTGCTGTTCTGCACACACACACACACACACACACACACACACACACACAGATTTAGATATAAGAACTACAAACTAGAGAGAAAATATGAGTTTTGCCTTTGTGAGTCCAGATCACCTCACTCAGCATACTATGTCTTGTGCCACACATTTAGCTGAAAAATCCTTGATTTCATTGTTCTTTGGAGTTGAGTATAATTCCCTTATGCACATGTACCATATTTTCCTGATTCATCCACTGAGAGAAGGACAGTGTGTTGGAATTTGCGTTGTTTCCATTTCTTCTTTGGTTGACTAAGGCAGCAACGAACACTGCTGAGCAAATATAAGAGATATTCTAAGCCGTGGTAAAGCTGTGATGTGGTAGATTTACTTTTGGCTTTCTGAGTGGCTTTCACAGTACCACCAACAGTGAAAACAGGTTATCCATTGCAGAAACTCACGACATTTCCTTTTAGTTGTTTTCTTAGTATTAGCCATTCTGAATGTTATGAGATGAAATCTCAAGGTTGCTTTAATTTGTATTTCCTTAATTACTAAGGAGGTTGAGTACTTTCTGAGATATTTATTATCCATTTTAATGTCTCATTTTGAGAACTCTCTATTCAGGTCAATAGCTTTTTGTTTAAACACAGAAGACTACCTGAGACACACAGGTTTGTATGTAAGCTACTCTAATAAATTCTCTCTGTCTCTCTGTCTCTGTCTCTGTCTCTCTCTCCTCTCTCTTTTTTTCTCTCTGTCCCTTTTTCTGTCTATCACATATATACACAGACATATATGTGTACAACAGATATATACATATACACATAAACATACATGTACAAATACACTTATACATACATTCATTCTACTAATTCTGTTCTTCTAGAGAACCCTCTCTAATACATATACGAATGTGAGGATTTTTCCCCTACTTAAGTGAAGAATGTTGTGGAAAATTTGACCAGGATTGTTTTGAATCTGTAAATTTCTCTTGGTAGAATTGCCATCCACAGTATTAATTCTACCAAACCATGAGCATAGGCCCCCCTACCCCATTGTCTATCATCTTTTCCATTTATTTAAAGTTGTCACTACAGAGGTTATTTACCTCCTTTGTTAAATATATTGCTAGAAAAATTTTGAGGTTACTGTGAATATGTGTGTATAATCTCTTTCTCAGTAAGTTTGTGTGGCTATGGAGAGAGGCTACTGAGCTTTGTTCGTTGATTCTATATTCTAATACTTTGTTGAATGTGTTAGTACCTTCTATAAGTTTTCTCATGAAATTTTGATATCTCTGTGTTTAATATATCATTTTCAGGCAGGGATAATTTGAATAGTTCTATTCTTATCTGTATTCCTGAATTTATTTCTCTTTTCTTATTGCTCCAGCGAGTGGTTTATGAACTATATTACAAAAAAGTGGTAACAGTGGACAAATGGACAGCCATGTTTAATGATTTTAATGGGGTTGCATTGAGGATTTACTCATTGAAGATGATGTTGCCTGTGGGTTTACCATAAATGGCTCATAGCATATTGAGGTATGCTTCCTGCAATCCTACTATATCTACAACTTTTACCATGAAGGTGTGTTGAATATTTCATCAAAACATTCTTCTGCACTTATTAATATTATGTAATTTTTGTCTTTAAGTCTGTTAATAATAATTATTACATGTATTGACTCATGCACCCAAATCTTTATGATAAATCTAACTTCATCGTGGTAATTTTTTTTCTATGTGTGTCTGTATTCAGTTTGCAGTTTTAAAATATTTTATATCAGACCCACAAACAAAGGCAGAAACTACAGGGCCAAAACTCACATAATAAAAAAGGCCAAGACTGTATATTTACTCCTAAATCTATCATTCCTATAGAAATTATCTTCAGCTAGAATTAACTAAACAAATTTTAGGACTCAGAACTCAAAAGAACAACCATGAACTTTAAACTTTATCAAAGAATTCAAGGAGTAGAAAGAAAACACAAATAGTCCAATGAACTTGAATAGTAGTAAAAGTCTGAATGGTTTCCAAGAAAACACAAGTATCAAGATAAGTTAATTATTGAAGAAGAAAATTCAGGATTTCAACACTGAATTTAACTGAGAGATATGAATATCAAAGATAACTCAAATGGAAATGAATATGGAATTAAAAGACTCAATAACCAAATCTGAAATTCTTTTGAATTTTTTCTTCCTATTCCTCATTTCTTGAACACTTCAGACAGAAGAGAAGATTATGCATAGCCAAAAGACTCTATAAAGAAAACAAATGAAACCAAGAGACCTTAGAAAGGAAACAAATGAATCTATGACTTCTTAAATATTAAGTACAGTTAAGGAATCAACAGTAAAATGTAACAAAATATCTGAAATCAGTACTTTATAATAATATTAATGGCTTCAACTCTCTGATCATAAAACACAGGCTAGTTAAATGGGTTAAGAAACAAAATTTTTTCTTTATATTGTCTACAAGAAACTTACGTTGAAAGATAGGTTTCACCTTAAGGTGAGCACATAGAAAATAATTATTCCAAAGATATGGGACTAGGAGGCAGGCAGGCATGGAACTAGAATGCAGACAGGCATGAAACGAGGAGGCAGTCAGGTACCACTATTCTAATATCTTACAAAATAGACATCAAGCTAAAACTAACCAGAAGAAACAAAAAAAGTCACTTCATTCTAATCAAGGGGAAAATTACCTATGGCAATTCAATCCTAGGCCTATAGGTACCAAACTCTGGCACACTAATTTTAGTAAAAGTGCAGTGCTGAAATTAAAGATACAAATTAATCTCAACCCCCTAACAATAGGTGACATTACCATGTATATTTTTTTAAATCATCAATGTGACAGATACAGCTTTTATCTCCATGTTCAATATTGCCTTATCTATCTGGGGTCTTTGTGATTCTATATGTATTATAGTTGTGTTTTCTGTTTGGGTAAGAAGTGTGGTTAAAATTTTGCTTTGTTTATATTCTTTCTGTAGATCATTTAAAGCAGTTAAAAAATTTCGAATCCATGGTTGTTAACTATTCTTTCATTTATTTATGTCTTATTTAATTTTTTTCTTTAAAAGATTTAATTGTAGACTTACAATTTCTAGTTTGTCAACCTGGCAGATATAGTCCTCAGAGTTTTATTAATTTTTTGTAGTTATTATAAATAGATTGGTTTTCATAATTTCTTATTTGAATAGTTTTGCATGTACATGCTCTATATTTTTTTGCTTTGATTTTTTTATTCTTCAGATTTGGGGCTTTAGTAATTCCAGCTCTCTGGCAGTTCCTTAGAATTGCATCTCTGATTTGGAAGCTTTTCTTTCTTTCTTGTGGCAGTCCTTCCAGTTGAGGGGAAGTGGCAAGGCTGGCATTGTTTGTGATGATAGTGGAGAAGGAGCAGCGTTGTCATCTGTGTTCAGTGTGCTGTTTGCTCCGGCCCTGCCCCATACATGTCTTACACTGAGTTGCTTTCTGCCTATTCCTAATTTCTAGAGCATTTTTTTTTAATCATGAAAAGATGCTGAACTTCATCAGCTGTCTCAGTCAAGGACAAAAGCTTTGTTCTGTTCCCATTTCTTCCACACAAATGTACAATCGGGGCCATGCACTTAACTTTTAGGGTCTTAGGAATATACCAGAGAGTCTCAAAGCTTCACCTTTCAGTTTGTTTTAAACTTTGTTTCATTCATTGATTTCCTCAACAGTTAACTCACAACTGAAGCTTCTGTGAAGTTAATGGGTTATCTGTAATTATTTGTGTCAAATATTCAAAGGGAAAAGAGGTTTTACAATAGAAAAGCTCTTGAGCCAGGTGAAACATAGACAGTCTTGCAAGTCTAAAGGACAACAAGACACTTGGAATAGGAACAGCTCGGTGGGAAAGGCATTGAAAGGCTCTACCCAGATCTGCTCTCTCCGTCACTTGCAGAATTTCTGTGTTAGTGTGAAGGAAAGTGGTTAATTTAATGTTCAAGGCCACCTCAGACATGGGCATTGCAGAATGGGAATAGTGAAGGCTAGAAGACCACAGAGCTCACATTTCCTTCACTCAGCTGGTCTCATCCATAAGTGCTCCTTGGCTGTTGCGAGCCTTTTGGTTAATTTCCAGAACCATAGAAAACTTTATTCCAGCATCACTGACATTTTCTTGCTGCTATCATATAGGAAGAGATTTATTGGAGTTTTCCTGCTACTCTTACGCACTATTATTTTAGTATTTTTATGCATATACCTGGAAGAAATGCTGTTGCTATGGCTATTTGTTAGCCACAGTTTGAAGTTTTCATGTATGAAGAAATTATGGTTTATAACTCTGCTTTTGGACAGTGTGATGGCATATGCAGTTGCCAACCTCCAAGAGGTCCCAATCATCTTTATCCCTTTAACCACTCTAGAGGTTCCCTTCTTCCTCATACTGGACCATCACTGACCTATGTCCCCAAAAGAAAAAAGTGGAGGCTATGGTATGTGACTACTGAGACTGTATTGTGAAATACATTGACAGTTTTACCTTGGTTACTATGACAAATTGTTCTTGGAAAATGTTGCATTTGTGAGGATACTGTTCAGCACCTACACGGAGGCCCACTGGTGAGAAAGTACATAGTCTGCTCTGGGCACACACTGCCATTGATGTGAATTGTCTGGTCCCTTATCTTCACTCCAAAGTCCCACTGTCATGGATCATGTGATGTACCCTAATGTTAGCCCATATCTATCCCAACCTAACTAGTCCCAAAATTTGGACTAGTAATCACCATGAAAGTATAAATACATATTGACTTTAGGCAACTGAGTCTTATCATAACTTGCACTCCAGCAATCCATTACTGAACTAATGGAATAATTAAAACCAACTCTGTACACAAAAGTATTCTCAACTAGTAGGCATAAGACATTTGTCATGTAAGCACTCATATTAATGACTGCACCCAGCATGCTCCAGGGACGTGCAACAAATTCATTGATAGAAAATATCATCCCTCTGCAATCACTCCTTTTAAAGTCATATTTAGAGCACAAAGAATGTTAACATCACAACTATACTCATTTGTTTCCCAAACACATGTTACTGAGATCCGAAGGCAATACAATGAATGAGACTGTGAACTTGGTTCTGAATATGAATACAGATATCCATAAGCCCTAGCCAGGGACTCTAGGAAGGCAGCGCTTTTCAGATGTGATGCTGTCCATCTGTAGAGCTGACATCATTTAGACTAGAAAACTGCACAAGAACAGAAATGCATTGAGGAGGAGTAAACTGCTAAAACTGTTAATGCGGAGCTACTTGTTAATATATATATTAGAAGAAGAGAACGAGGGGGCAAAACAGCAAGTATTGACAAGAGTTGTGGGCATTATCTAGCTCTTAAATGTTGAAAGTGTCTCTACACACCACTGTTTCCACTGAATGCTTCGTATGTTGTTTGCTTAATTGTTGCCTTGCAAAGGCATTATTTGTAGCAGAATAAAGAGCCACTTTTGGAAATTATAGAAAATGTGTTTATCCCTTTAGCTAGGAAGAAAGCAGTGTCTGTTTGTGCAGGAGCAAAGGTTCAATATTTATTTCCCTGTGGTTCCCAGAGCTGGTGTCGGCTTTTGTGTGGCTCATCACACCGTGAGGCGATTTCCATACCTGCAAGTACCGGATAACTTTACAGACCAGGTCAGGGGCCATGAAGTCTCCTGTGAATCGCCAAATGATGTCTGTCAGGATGTTGATCAGACCTGTGAAGGAGTCTAACAAAAACACGGAGTTTAGTATCAATCTCTTCAAAATGCATGGATATGCTAGAGTGAAAACAAATCCCTGGGTTGGTTTTGTTTTCTCTTAGCCTAGCAGATGGCTGTGGAGGCCAAGTGAGGCATGGAAGGAGCTGCTTTTCCATAAGTATCGGAGCTTGTTTTTGCCTAGAGAGGATTTCAGCTGTGACTAAGGACGAAGCAATGGTCCCAGGAGAGGGGTTGCTATAGTAAAGCAAGTCTGGTGAGAAGACTCAAAGAAGACAAAACTGAAGACAGTCGGTACTTGGTTAATTAATCTCTGTCCTACACAGTGGTGGCCCATCAGCTTATTGCCTGTCTAACATGGCCAACGCCTGACTACTGGAAGTTTCGAATCTTAATTTGTCTCAAGGAACAATTGCTTTTTATTTAAATTTCATTTTTTGAGAATTTTATACATAAATATGGTGCTTACATAATTTTCTCTCCCCCATTTCCAACTTTCTTCATGTCCACTACCTGCCAAATTCATGACCTTTTAAAAATATTTATTGTTTTACACACACACACACACACACACACACACACAAACACACACACATTCACTCACACACTCACATACTTGATAAACTATTAGAGGTATTATTCCTGAGAATCCATTTATTGCTTTAGTGTTGTAGAATCAATATGGCTTCCTAGTTAGAAATCACTCCATTCAATTAGGTAGTTAAGAAAAAGCTCTTTAATAATAGTGTGCATTCACTTCTGGCTAATGTTCAGAGGAGTCGGCACTAAACAGAAAGCTCTACTGGGTTATCGAGGCCTCAGATTCATGCATCCCACACACTGTTATTTTTAAGTCTCTTCCTGTCCAGGACCCTTTGTTTTATACAGTTTAAACAGAGACTTCATGTCTTCCCACTTGGACAGATGGGAGAGTGACAGAGCAAAGATGTTCCCATAATTATCTCAGTGTACTCAAATTGTTCCTTTTACAGTTGTTACTGAGGTTCATGTTGCTCACCTGACAGGTTATGCTTTGTCTGATAAGAACACAGGGGACATAATGGTAGACAAGGACCTAGTGGTGAGTATGAGCCTGAGCAGATGTTAGAGGCATAATCTTTGATTCTGGGATGAGCCTTATAGCTATAGGTCAGGATTGTCTCCTTTTGTGATAGGAATGGAGCCTGAGGAGAAGTCAGAGTTGGCAAATAAGCAGTAGCAGAAATTTTCTCATGACACTACACTTCAGTTGTATAAAATACTCTTCCAGTTTCTAACATGCCTGGCCTACAGCATCTCTCATGACTAATGGAGGTAACACTTCTTTAGCCAAAATCTTTGTGTAATTTAATATTTTATGGATGTTTGTTAATAAATTCTTTACAGCATCAATGTTACTACTTTGGGTTGTTTTTGTTTTCGCAGTAGTAGCTCTTCATGTGGAGATGATAAAACACTTTTTATAGTATTGTGACTTAAAGCCAGCACCACAAATGGTAGGAATATGCACTCACTCTGAGCTGCACCCAGGCCCTGTTCATTTTTATTAAAACACATCTATTTCGAATGAAGGGTCATATCAGCTTACTTTTAGACTTATATCTACCATACCTTTATAATATTCATATGTTATCTCCTATTGCATCTCTCCATGAAACTTATTTGCATTTGAAAAAACCTCATTTAACAAATCATTATATTTTCATGCCCCCCTCAAATACAAACACAATATATGAGAGAAAAAGGTTTGTTTTTTTTTTGTTTTTTTGGGGGGGCAATCTGATTTAGTTTACTTAACGGGATTATTTCTGGACCCATACATATTTATACAAATGATCTTTATGGATAAATTTATACTGGTATATATAATATGTAGATGTGCCATACGGTAAAAATCCATTTTTATATTGATAGACACTTAGGCTGTTGCCATACTGACTTTGATCCATATACTTGAGGCTGGCAAACCTGTGTTATCTGATGCATACGTGTGTGTGTGTGTGTGTGTGTGTGTGTGTGTGTGTGTGTGTGTGTGTGCTTTCTAGTTTCATTCTAATTGTGATAAAACATTCTGACAAACATAGGGTTGACTTGGCTATAGTTCCAAACTATATCCCATCTTTGAGTGACTATCAAGGCAGAAATCCAAGCAGTTAGTTTAGGTGTGCCCATAGTAACGAGAGAAGCGAAAATGAGCATGTCTGCTTTGTTGCAGGTTCTGCTCAGCTGCTATTCTTCATTTTGTACAGAGCCTAGGCCATGAAAAGGATTCACCCACATTCAGGGCAGGTCTTCCCACCTCAACACACAATAGATTTCTCCATGGATATGTTCTCTGGCTAATCTGACTTAGAAAAATCCTCATTCAGGACCTTCTTCACAGGTGATTCTAGGCTATGGCAAGTCGACCTTTAAAGCCAATTATTCCATTGATCACTTTGAGGAACCTCCATTTTGATTTCCATAGTAGTGGAACTAATTTATATTTCCACCAGAAGTGTCAAGGGTACACTCTCTTTTTCCTTGACTCTTGGCAGCATTTCTTCTTACATCACAATACACACATCCATAGTTGCTGTGACACCGGTGATAGGAATGGCGTTGTTTTGCTCAGAAGAAGTTACCTCTCAGTCCTTCTCTCTAGTCAGTCTTTTGTTACTTTGTGGATTCTTTTTCTTCCACCCTTTTTCACTCTCATTCCACCCCAACACTATAGTTAGACTACTTTCTGCTTAATAGGGCATCAAATTTCTTTGAACAAGTTTGATCTTTGCTGTCAGAATATCTAATTTCTTCTTCTTTCTTTTTTCTTTTCTTTTTCTTTTTTTGCGCATGACTACTTAAAAAACTGTGACTAATGCAATTACCCAACAGCCAACAATTCACCCTGTTGGGGCCCTAACATTTATATACCGTTTGAAAAGTCCCAGAATTTGAAACATCACACACTAGCAAAATCATGGCCCTGATAGAACACCAGAGAAATCAACCAGCTGCTGTGGACAATCTGAAGCAGCCCTACCTGGGATTAAAACAAAATCATATTCCCACAATATTTCTGTGGTTTTATTTTAACAAAACCAAACCTCTCACTATATTTCTCCTTATTTTTCTCATTTTATACTCTTTACAACTCCTTATCTGTAATGTTACCTGAGACATAAAGAGGGTGGTATACATGTTTTCTTTTTTCTCTTCTTTTCTTTCCTTTCCTGTTCTCTTCCTCCCTCCCTCCCTTCCTCCCTCTTTCCTTTCCTCCCTTCCTCCCTTTCTTTTTTTCTTTTTAAGGACTGAGAACACATTCATTATGTATACTCGGCATAGTGTAAAATCACGAATCTTTTGGGTTTAAAAACTTCTTCTTTCATACATTACATCCTTACTGCAATTCCTCCTTCCTCCACTTTTTCCAGTTGCTCCTCTCTCCTACCTCCACTATTCCTCCCGTCCACTCTTTCTCTATTTTCCTTAAAAAAAAAACAAAACAAACAAACAAAAACCAAACTAACAACAAAAACCCAGTAACAACAAAAACCAAACCAAACCAAACAAACAACAATTAAACAAAATGAAACAGGAAACAACAAAACAAACAAACAAACAAAAACAAAAAACAAAAAACAAAAAAAGGGAGAGAAAGCCTTTCACAAATACCCACCAAACATGCCCTAACAAGATATAGTAAAACCAGAACCCTCATAAGAATAGATAAGCTGGGGAGATAAACCTAAGAGAAGAGAAAAGGGGTCCCAAGCATAGGCAAAAGAGGCAGAGACACGTCACCTCCCATTTTTGGGAGTCCTATAAAAACACCAAGCCACACAATCCCAAGGTAAGTGCAGAGGACCTAACTCAGACCTATAGAGGGTCTATATTTGTCACTTCATTGTCTGTGAGCCCCGATGAGCCCTGATTTGTTGAATTCTGAGGGCTTTGCTTTTGTGGTGTCCTCAACCCCTCTGGCTCCTACAATGCCTTTACCTTTCTGCAGTTTCCCTGGCTCTGCCCATTGCTTCACTGTGGATCTCTGCATCTGTTTTCATCAGTTTCTGGATGACACCCTTCTGATGACAATTGGGCTAGGCACCACTCTATGAGTACAGCAGAATATCATTAGGATTTGTTCTCTCCTGGGTCTCTGAGATGTCCTGCCTCTCGTTCCCAACCATCCAGGTGTGTCAGGCATGATCTCACTCTCATTATAGGGTCGTTAAGTTGGAGTATTCATTAGTTGACCACTCCCACAAGTTCTGCATCACCATTATCCCAGCACATTTTGTAGGGAAGACAGTTTATATGTTAAAGGTTTTGATGTCTTAGTACTATTACTAAGAGCGTTGCATGAAATGATGAATCTTTTGTCATTGTTCACTAGAAATAAGGGTTTTTCTTCTTAAGACTAAGAGTAAAGTTTATTTCTGAGTTCAGACATAACTATTCAAAGGGCAGCTTAACCTTGTGTCAATCTAGCTGAATAGCAGTATTTGCTTATTCCATGTTCCCATGGTCTCCCTGCTATGGGTTATTGAAGAGATTTCCAGTAACTCAGATTCAACCAGAGAGCAATTTATTATCTCTACAACTTTGGAACCATTATCATACAAGTGGACTCATCTTAACATAGCAGATTGGTCTCACAGTTCATAGGATTAACAGCTGAGTAAGACCATTGAGCACATTTTTATCCCCACCCCTTCCCACAGAATCCTGTAGAACATCTTCTGAGATTCTGAAGGTGCAAGCTAGTGAGAAGGAGGAAAATCAAGACTCAATTTCAGCTTGTTTCCCCTATATTACAAACCGAAAATCTGTATTGTAAATACAAGGTGTGTGGTATCTTCAGCAAAAGGTCTTAGCATGTAGTTTGGTGCAGAATTAAAAGTAATGCCAAGAAGATGGAGAAATGGTTTTCTTTTAAGACAACTTGCTTCTCTTGCAGAGGACCCGATTTCCAAGTATCTGTGGGATGAGTGGCTTACAGCTGTCTGCAGTTCTAGTTCCAGGAGCTAGGGGACTCTCTCCCTTGATCAAACATGGTGCGCATGTATTTGTGCAAAAACACTTACACACATAAATAATCTTTTAAAAGAAAAGGCAAGAGCCTTGTGTTGTAATGAGCAGAGAAAGAGCTGAGGCATTCTAGCTCTTCCCCTGGGCTTTGGTTTCTTAAATCATAGCTTCTGGGAACAGCTTTTCCCAGATAAAATATTTATTCTTATTCAGTTTATTTTTGCTTTCCATTTTATTTTTTCTTACTCTTCTTGTTTGTTTTCTTGATGATAACCTTTCTGATGGAATCTTAAAGCAGTTTTTATTAAAAGAAACTTTCTTGAGAGCAAATAGTTACTCTCTAATTAATTGCTATTGGGCACTTTCTGTCCTGCAAGAGCAGCTTTCTACTCTCCAAATGGCAAAGTTATCTAAGGGCCATGCTTACCTTCTCTGACCTTTACCTCTCCTATCCCCTGAGCTGCATCAGCACCACCCACTGGGACTTACAAAATTTTTAAGTGTGGGTACATAACACAGTTGGTGATTAGAGATGACTTAGTTCAGGGACCATATAATTGGTCTCAGGTACACAGAACTCACAGTTAGATCCATGCAGCTCACAACTGAGAAGCAAATGTCTTTGAAGAGTTCCAGAATGGACTACTGAAGCCATCCATGAAATACAGATTTCAGAATTCCCTGAAAGGATGAGATAGCATTGTTTGGAATGAATGTCATGTGATTAAATACCTCTTTCTGGTTATGGGGAAGCTCAGAAAGATCTTAGAATCAAGAGGTATAGGGAGAAATGGCCTCAGTTAACCTCATTCCCAGTGGCTCAACTGAGAGACTCCAAGTCTTAGGCCTGTCTCTCTGTCTGTCATTTTGTTTCTATGTAGGAAACAACAACAACAAAAAAAAGGCATCAAAGACAAATACTGAGGGAGGACGCAAACATTGTTGAAATCTGGATAAAATTAAACCCTGTGGCAATTCTGAACTGTGAGAGACATCCTGTTTCTTTTCTTCTCTCTTCAATTCTATGTTCTCTCTTCTTCCTTCTTTCCTTCCATCCTCCCTTCTTCCCTCCCTCCCATTGTGTGTGTGTGTGTATGTGTGTGTGTGTGTGTGTTATATGAATGTGTGGTGAAGGTACACATGTGTGCAAATGCATGGGCCCACAGAAGCCAGCAGAGGACATTGGGTACCCCCACTTAATCACTCTCTACTTTATTTCCTTTAGAAAGGTATCTAACCGCATTACCTAAGCTTGCCATTTTTCAGCTAGAGTGGATAACTAGCCAACCCCAAAAATCCCTTTTATTTTATTTCTCATAATGCTGGGATTACATAGCCATATTTATTTGTTTACATGGGTTCTGGTGGTCCAAAGTCAGGTCTTCATGATTGTTCAAGCAGTGGATTTACACACTGAGCCCTTTCTCCTTGAAATAGCTCTATGACAACATAGGGCAGGTTTATGAAGAGCCTGAAAATTGTGAACTACAAACAAGACTAAAACTGAGATTCTCCTGCAAGGAATGAATGGGCTGAATAAATGGAATGGATGGTGGTCTTGCTGGGGTAGTCTCTGTTGGTTTACTTTTTTTTTTAATTGAAAAATAATGGGAAAATACTAATGCTTCATTAGCTCTAAATGGTTATATGAACAATTATAGTGTTTCCTGGTAAAATCTGTTTCTCCCCAGAGATAAGTCTTAAATAAGCTTATTTTTGGTAGTGCAGTAGCCATTGAACTCTATGATAGCATTTCCTAGTTGCTATTAAGTAAATGATACTAACTTTGATCAGTAAAATGCTATTTAGATACTTTAGTAATTGAGCACACTGCAAATAAAAGCCCCTAAGAGGAAATTAATAGGAGCTTTCGAACAAAGGGTACACTTTTAAAGGCCTAATCACATGCATGGAATGCCCCTGTTTCCTACGATTCATTACATAAAAGATGTTAGAAAATACTGATGTGTAGAAAACCATGGCAGAGTGCACTGGGCATTTTTGCTTCTTTAAGGGCATCTTGTAAATGTGAATGTGGGTTCTAACGTGAAGCAGAGTTATGGGTAGAGTAGGGAGAAAAAGATTGTGATACTACAGTTTGGTCAAACCCAAGGTATGAAGGTCAGACCGGAAGAAAGATGGTGGGTGAGTGAGGAAAGGGATGAGGGAGAGAGAAATGGCGTGTCATCCATGTGCAGTGCATCAGTTTGCCACTTCAAATGCTTAAAATGGGAGTTAGGAAGTGGCAAGAATGGAGCTAAAGGGGAGAACCCCATGATGCTTTAAACAGCAGAGATATTAAACTTTTTGTCTTGGGATGTGTTATAGACAGATTTATTTCATTATTGAGGAAAGAATCAGTTTTGTAGGTCAGCCACTGGAACTGACGTGGCACTTGGTGCAGAGGTGTGTGGAAATCCAAGAAACAGAAAATTGGTCTCATGCCTGTAAGCAGATTCAAGTTGTGTAGAAGGATGTAGGCTGGGATCAATTTTACATGGGGAAATAAGGATTTAATAAGTGATATTAACTTTTTAAATATTTCTTCTATGGGTTTTACTGGTATATGGTAGCACCTTCAATTAATTCTGAGGATACCAGAGGATAAACTCATTAAGATAGAACAATAATGAGTTTGGGCTTTGCTGAGGCACTAGAAAAATTATATTCAATTCTGTCATTGATGTAGCTGTATTGAGATCTGCAGTTTTTCATTTTTCTTAGTTTTTGTCCATTTCCTCTCTTCTATTTTTTCCTGTGATAATGGATATTTTATTTTTTCTATCTGCTAGATTCTTATCTCTATTCTGTTCAATATTAATTGAACATTGAAGGTTTAGATTGCATAGCTTTGATTTTTTGTTGCTTACTCTCATTGAATATTATACAAATTGTTCTATAATGTATAGCCTGCTATGGCCAAGTTACTCACAAAGTTTATGCTACTATTGAGGTATTTAGATTAAACATATATTATAAAACATACAGTTACAATTTTATTATAAAGTTACTTTTGGCAGTTGCCATTTAAAAAATATGAAACCGATTTCCTAAATGCTAGTCTATCAGGTAACCAATCCACCATTTTGTTTAGCACAGGCACCAACCCCAGGCCCAACCCTAAATTCCAAATAAATCCCCCAAACTAATACCCCAGGCACCTGTCTGTTAGCTGTCTCACACATTGCCTTGTTTGTACATGAAGTCTGACTGATCAAAACTGATGGACTGCCTTCAAGCCCGGAAAGCCCTCTGCAAATTTCAAAAAATTGACAGTTTTCTAGGGCTACAGAAGAAGTTGAACCTATCCAAAGATGAACTGAGAGCAGGTCTGAGAGCCTATTCGCGTTCTAACACAGAGTGACCCAAGACTGCACACTAAGGACCAGTTAAATTTCTTACAATTAAACAAGATGGATGTAGTATCAAACAAGGATACAAACAACTAACAATTCAACATAAAGGCAAGAAAGCCAGCTCAAAACACTACCAGTGACCCAACTGCAGATGCCTAGGTTCTATCTAAAAACTATAAACAACAGGAATAAACAAAGCAATGGATTTCCTCTAGAAATTAATACCCCATTGTAGTCCCCCCCCCCCAAGAAAACCAACTTAGTTCATGCACAAAACAAAATTTAACACAGCAGTTATATGTCCAAGTTCTATGTTCAAAGAAGATATGGATAGATGGTTGAACAAGGACCATAAAGACACAAACACTTGAATCAAAGAGAGAAAGCAATCTAAGATATAAAAATAAAATTTAACAAAGATACTCTCTGAAAAAAACTAAAATGAAATAAGTTTTGAAATGAAAAACTCAGAAGTCAGATGAACAGCTTATAGGAAAGTCTAACCAACAGATTAACTAAGGAGAGGGCGAATATCGGGTCTCAAAAATAAGATAAAAAAATAAGTAAAAGGAAATATTAAAATAAGAAAACAGCAGGAATGGAACACTTAAGAATTCAACTCTGTACAAGAACAATCTTTTGCATAGACATAGAAGCAAAAGAAAAGAAAAGAAAGAAAGAAAGAAAGAAGGAAGGAAGGAAGGAAGGAAGGAAGGAAGAAGGAAGGAAGAAACCTAGGTTAAGGGTACAGAAAAAATATTTTTTAAAGAATCATGAGAAAAATGTCAGAAATCTTAGAGGAAAATGCCTATTAAGGTGCAGGAGGCATAGAGACTATAAGACAGGAGGGGAAGAGAAACTCCCCATGCCTCCTGATACAAAGCCTGAATGTAAGGACAAAGGAAGAGCATTGTAAGCATCCACAAAGAAGAAACAGATCTCACATAAAGACAGCCTTTGTCAGAATAACACTTGACTTTTCAGAGGAAATTTCAGAAGCAATAAGGGTTTGGATGTGTATTCTATAAGTTCCAAAGACTAAAGATGACAGGCCAGATTACAATATCAAACATTTTATTGGAAAACAAGATCTATCTCTTTGCTGCTTCTAAAAACACACTTCACCATTGACAATAGATTCCGCCTTAGGGTAAAAGAATGGAAAAGCATACACGCAAACAAAATCAAAGAAACAAGCAGCCATAGCTATTCTAATATCAGACGAAATAGACTTTAAAGCAACACTAACAAGGAGATATAAGGAAGGACATTTAATATTCATTAAAGAAAAAAATTTACTAAGAGGATATTATAAATATATTTATATATTAAGTATAAATAATGTAGTTAATAAGTAAATATAAATATATATGCACTAACCACAGGAGCACTCAATTTCTTAAAAGAATCACTATTAGATATAGAATCACAGATTGATCCCAACACAAAGATAATAACTGACTTCAATAATCTGTTGGTAGGTCATCCAGTAAACAGAGAAACGATGAATCAAACAGATCTAGCATATATTTATAAAGCATTCTATCCAACAAAAAGGAATGCATTTTTTTTCCTTCAAAGTGTACAGAACTGTCTTCAAAATTGGCCACATCTTAGGAAATAAACCAAGACTTAAGAAATGTAGGAAGAATGAAATAGCACTGTGCATACTATTTGACCAAAAAGGAATACAATAAAAGTGGTTATCAACAATAAAAACAACAGAAAGTACAAAGGAGTATGGAAACAAAGCAACACACAACTTAATAAAGATTATGCCAAGGAAAGAATCATAAATAAAAACGAGAGCATTCTTACAATTTAAATAAACTAAAAATGCAACATCCCAAAATCCAAGAGACATATAAAAGGATCTAAGTCTTAAGAGGAAGGTTTGTAGTCCTGTCTACATTTTAAAAATCTGTAAAACTCTCACATTAATCATTTAATGTTATACCTGGAGGTCTCGGGTAAACAAGAACAAACAATTCACAAGCAAAAAGTGTAGATAAGAGGATACAATAAACGTCGAAGAAAAGTTTATAAAATTGAAATTAAAAAACAATACACAGATGGAATAAAATGGGGAGTTGGTTCCTTGAAGAGATTAAGAAAATTAACACAGTTTTTAGGCAAATTAATCGAATAACAAAAAGGAAAGAAAAGTCAATAAAAACAAGCAGGTGGCCCAAATTAAAAAAAAAAAAAACTGAAATGAAAAGGGAGACATAACAGTATATGCTGAGACAATAGAGTTATGAAGACATAATTAAGAATACATACTTCACTAAACTGAAAAATATAGAAAAGATGAATGGATTTATAAATATGATTGATTAAATCAGGGTAAAGTGTTTAAGTAGACTCATAACAAAGAATGAGATAAAATAATAACTTAAAAATAATCTCCTTAGGTAGAACAATAAGAGAAATGGTAGAAATAAAGGAAATACAAATAAGAAGTCAAATTATTCTTACTTCATATTATATTATTGTACATATACTATCCTAAAGGCTCCACCTGAGGAGTTCTACAGAGGGTAAAGAAAGAAGCGGGGTACCAAAACAAATCTGGACCTAAACCAAGTCCAGACTGGATGGATACATAATAGAATTTTACAAGACTTTCAAAAAAGAGCTAACGCTAATCTCCTAAAAACTGCTTCATGAGTATTAAAGTGGAGACACTTTTAAGCTCCCTATGAAGCTAACATTACCATAGTACACAAACTAGAAAAATATTCAAAACAAAAAGGAAAATTGTTGCCAATCCCCTTAAAGAAAGTATGTACAGATGTTCTCAATGAAATACGTGCAAACCAAGTTCAAGAACATATCAGAAAAATATAAATTGTATCCACCCAAGGGCATAAATCACATAATCATTAGAGGTTGAAAAAGTATTTGACAAAATCCAAGACCTTTATATAATAAAAACCCCGGAGAACCTAGGAATATGGGGGAGGGGAGGGGGCACATCTCAATTTAATAAAATCATTATACAACTAATCCAAAATTCCACAGCTAGTAAAGAAAAGAAAGAAGCAGGATACCAAATCAAAGGAGAACAAAACAAAACTGTTGTGGATTCAGTTTATTAGTTATATTATGTTAACTGGGTTTTCAAATTACACAGGAATTTGAACGTCTACATATAAGATGCCGCCATGGGTCCCTGCTCCCAGTTGGCTCTAAGTGGTAAATAAAGTTGCCTGAAGCTAATGGCTGGGCCATGAGTGAGACAGAGCTGGGACTTTAGATTTCCCATGGAAGGGAACCCAGGGAAGAAGGATTTAGAATCTCCATGCCAGGGAAGCAGGGAGATCAGGCTTAAGAGCTGCAGAAGAGAAATCATATAGCCATGTACTAGTCTAGAAAGAGTGGCACCAGGGGCCCCTGACCCAATTGGTTCTGGGGTAGCAAAGATGCAATATAGACTTTAGTAAGTAACAATTCAGGAGTATTGGAGGGGAAGCATTTGCAGCATAGAAGTTTGGGAGTGGCCCAGTTGTTGAATTGCTTAGGGATATTAAAAATAAGGCTGTGCCCCTTACTTTAAGCCTGTGTGCCTCCCAGGAGGTTCACAGTAACCAAAAACACAGCTGAGAATCTCAAATACCCATACCAGCTGGGATAACCATGGGGCCTAGCTGACACGGGACTCGCCTCACCTCTATCAAGCCCTATTCCTACCCAGGCCAGCTCAGTGGCCAGACACCCTATCAAGGGCTGCAGCCTGCTTGCTTCCCATGAGGTCCACAGAAACCACAGACTCAGAGCCCAGCTGATATGGGGCCCACTTTTCTTCTGGTCTGTTTCTTCACCCAGGCCAGATCAGAAGGCCCAATGCCCTCCCACACCCCACAGCCTGTCTGCCTCTTAGGAGGTCGACAGTAACCAGGGACACAGGAGGCCAGCTCTAGTCCAAAACACCCAGGTCAGTTAACACCAGAGATCACCAGATAGCAAAAGGTAAACAAAAGATCATAAGCATCAGAACCCAATGTAACCCGTACCACCAGAAGTCCGCCTACCACAGCAAGCCCTGGGTATCCCAACATGCCTGAAATACAATATAATGACCTACAGAATGGGAAAATCTTTGCCATCTCTTCATCTGAGAGAGGGTTACTGCCTAAAATAGACAAAGAATTAAAAAAAAAAAAACCCTAAACATCTTGAAAATAAACATTACAATTTAAAAGGGGGCATGGAACTAAATAACAAGCTCTCAAAAATTTAAATTAGAAATGGCCGAATAACAGTTTTAAAATGCTTAATAGCTTTAGCAATCAGATAAATACAAGTTAATGCTTTTCTGAGAGCTCAGCCAGTCAAAATGGCCAAAGTAAAACAAAACAAACAACTACCACCACCACCTCCATCACCACCACCACCACCACCACCTTCATCACCACCTCCACCACCACCACCACCACCTCCACCACCATCACCACCACCACCACCTCCACCACCATCACCACCACCACCACCTCCACCGCTACCTCCACTACCACCTCCACCACCATCACCTCTACCACCACCTCCACCACCACCATCACCATTATCACCACCACCACTACCACCAATAAACCCCCTTTGACATTAGATGTTCTCATGACTGCGCAGGAAAGGGGATATATATACTTGGCTGGTGGGAGTAAAAATTGATACAGCTAGTGTAAAACTCAGTGTGATGCTTCCCCAGAAAAGCTGGCATAGATCTGCGCCAACAATGCCACTGTTGGGCATATACCCAGAGAAATATATATCTTATTACAGAACATCTATTTCTATGTTCACTGATACTCTATTCATAATATCCATGGGATAGAAAAGCCTAGATGTTCATCAATTGATGAACGGGCCATAAAAATGTGGTATCATTATACAGTGGAATGTTATTCAGCTGTTAAGAAAATAAAATGATAAAATTCTCAGAAAAATGAGTGGAGCTGGAAGCAATTATTCTGAGTGAGTTAATTTAAGCATAAACATACAAATACTGAACATCTTTTTTTGTATATGTTAGCTTTGAATCTTCAGAATAGATACAGTGTATTTTGAAAGCCACAGAGACTAGGAAATTAGCAAGGCGCCCCAGAGTGTGGAGAGGGGTGCTTCCAAGGTAGAGAAGATAGAAAATACTGGTAGAAAAGTACGAAGTATAGTAATGAACCAGGAAGAGTTAAATTTGGATGAGGGGAGGGGGGCAGGCTATAGGAAGGAATATGGGGGTGGATAACTAATATCAAGGCTTCTTCAAAAAATCCAGATGGAAACCTACTGTAAATGTTTTTAAATACATACATACCAGTCTATTAAAATAGTTTAAATGTAGCTACCATACAATGCAAGGACAATACCCTACTAGATACACCACACACTGGCAAAGAAAAAACCCAGGATCAATAGGAGTTGCATGTTTTTGATTTGTTAGAAAAAGTGTTTCCATAAAACAAAAACTTAAGCATTGGAGGCCAATTTTAATATTTTGATTATCTCCCTAAGTTGACTCTGTGTTTCTTTTTCTGCAGACACTCTCAAGTGGAGTCATAGTATATGGAAAAGTGAAGCTTGTGCTCTCCTGGAAGGTTCATCACGACTGGCAAGCTTTCGTGGTTCATGCTATGTATGCTTGAGGAGAAAAGTCATTCTCAATCTCACCTGGGAACAAGTCCCAGTCACTGTTGGCCTGGTAAGATATGCCAACTGGTGCAATTGTAACATGAATGGTATAAAAGTGCCCACACACTTTCTCATTGGATCTAAGGCCTGTGCCACATTATGGAATCCATATCTGATACTGTCAAAATGACCAAGAACCTGTAGCTCAATAGATCACAGAATCCAAGGGAGAATTTACTACTGTTACTTTGCTAAATGGACCTAGTATTGGAATAAAATTAATGACTTATTGCTTTAGTTGTACTTCAGTGAATCTTATGGCTTTGATCACAGAACCTCCTTTTTGCAGGATACGTTAGTTGACACAGAGAGCCTTAGGTAGTTAACATAAAAAGGAGAAGAGACTATAGAGTAATGAGCTCTAAATGGATTATATCTATCCTTCTCCCAAGTCTCAGAGGTTTTTGAGGAAGACAGGATGAAAAAGTTTTAAGATACAGAAGTATGGGGTAACTCCAAGGAAAAAATGGTTTCCCAGACACAGCAGGGACATTGCCCATGTGAACTAGCAAGCAGTCATGACAGCACCCATAGGACCCACCGTGACAGCATGCAAAAGGCTTCTGCAACTCAAGCCAAACAAAACTCTCAGTGTACATAGACTAAGGAAGGTCAGCATGAAGTCTCCTTCTAACTGAGGGGTTACTAACAATGCGATAGCTTGAGTGAGAGACCGTTTTCTCTAATAGTCTTCTGTTTGGTTTATAGATATCCATGGCTGGCCCCACATACAAAAGCAGTTGAAGAATAAAAACTGTATTCAATGGAAAAAGAAACAAAAATTAATAAATCTCAAAGCTGAATGAACCCAGATGTGAAGGTGTGGAAGGTGGACCTGGATGAAAATAGATTGCATAAACTTCTTCCCAAATTAACA
This sequence comes from Micromys minutus, assembly GCF_963924665.1. Classification (NCBI taxonomy): domain Eukaryota; kingdom Metazoa; phylum Chordata; class Mammalia; order Rodentia; family Muridae; genus Micromys; species Micromys minutus. Next base: position 19,914,504 of record NC_137985.1, on the reverse strand, counting down.
AACATATTTAAAACTAAAAATAATTGCATCGTAGAACTATTTTTCCATTTTGCTCTTTTCAGAGCTCTTTATATGTGATCTGGGGCTGCTATCATTCCATCAGAGACCCATATAACATTTATTTTTAATGATTGAGTTTTTTAGTATGTATATAAGAGTATATTTGTATATATGTGCTATGTGCATGTGAGTTAGATAACAGACACAACCAGAAGAGTGTTGGAACTCCTAGAATGGGAGTTGTGCATGACTGAGCCAGCAGCCATCGTGAATGCTGGGAATGAACTTTAGGTTCTCTGATAGAAGAGTTTGAGCTCTTGACCATTGGCCATCAATCCTTTCCCCTTTAATATGTTTTCAAATACATCCTTGCTGGACTGCTTACCATTTTGTTCTTGCTTCATGAAAAAAAGTCTTAAAATCATCTTTCTATCACCTTCGTGTTCAACATACACTTTTGTCAAATGTAGACATCTGAGTGACTTTTCCTCTGCAGTCAGTATTAAAGATGCTGCTTGGTCTTTCGTCTTGAACAGTCTGACAAGATGTGTGAGCCTTCTTTCTTTGATGTGGTGAGCCTGTCTTCTCACCTGGCTGACTTCAGGGTTCCTCTTTGTTTTCCAGCACTTTGATTAAGTCTTGCTTGTTTTTTTAGAATAATTATTCTGCTTTAGGTTATTTATGATTGTTGGGTCTATGATTTTAGTCCATTCATTGATGATTGAATATTATAGTGGTTATACAAACAATTCTTTAGCGCATTATTTTATGGTTCTTTCTATTTCCATCTCTGACTACTTTTTTTTTATCTTTCCCCTCTTCTTCTCATTCTCTGTTTTTCCCATTGAGTTTTATTTTGAGGGATTAGTATTGAACTGCTTTCAAGTTTCTTTTTTTATTATTTACTTAGATTGTGTATTATAGGAATATTCAAACCAAGTTTATTGTTTTTATGTAAGTGAAAATTTAGTTTTAAATATATGTGCAATTGTGTAGAACAGTAGTTTTCAACCTTCCTGATGCTGTGACTCTTTAATACAGTTCCTCATTTTGTATGACCCTGTCCATAAAACTATTATTTTCATTATTTCATAACTGTAATTTTCTTCTGTTATCAATGATAATGTAAATGTTTAACATGTGACCCCATCGAGGTTGCAATCTACAAATTGGTGATGTAGAAAATCAACTCAAGGTAATCCAGGTGTTTCCTTCTTAGATTTCCCCCTCCTCCCTCCCTCCCTCCCTCCCTCCCTCTCTCCCTACCTCTCTCCCTCTCTCCCTCTTTCACCCTCTCAAAACAAACAAGCAGAAACACTCCAAGAAGCAAACACAGAAAAAACAAAACAAAACAAAACAAAAAAACACAAAACCACAAAAATAGAAATCGAAATAAAGAAATGGCCAATACTAGACACCACAAACACACACACACACACACACACACACACACACACACACACACACACACACATACATGAGAGAGAGGGGGGTGAGGGAGAGAGAGAGACGCCAAAATAAAGCAAAATGCAGCAGAAGTCTACTAAAATCCTGAGTTTCTCTTGCATCAGTTAATCACTTCTGGACACTGAGCAAGCCCTAATTGTTAAGTAATTTTTGCTTTGGCTTCTCAAAGCCAAAAGATGGTTCCTCAAATTAATCTTGCAATATTTTCAAGTTTTTCTCATATTTCCATGTCAATCAATATTCCTTACCTTTTAAATGACTACTGTTACCTAACATCCCTCTTTTCTAAAATGGTTTTATATTTATTATATTTACTCATATCATGTGGCTCACTGCTGCCTGTAACTTCAACTCAGGGCAGTAAACATACTTGTCTGGCCTCTGTGCATCTGTGTACCACCACACAGAAACTTTAACATGCATGTAAATTTAGAGAAAGTAGGAAAATAGCACAGCAAGTCTCTTGACACTAGAATATAATCATAAAAACCTAGAAATTGATGTTCGTATAAGGCTATGGATTGAGTAACACAGCATATTTTGTATTACCAGATTTTGTAAGCATTTTTGCATATATATATAGTGTGTATGCCTCTCTGCCTTCTCATATTTCTCCAATTCCCACCCTTTCCTCCTCCTCCTCCTCCTCTCTCTCTCCCTCTCTCTTTCTCTCTCTCTGTGTGTGTTTGTGTGTGTGTGTGTTTGTGTGTGTGTGTGTATGTGTGTATGTGTGTGTGTGTGTGTGTGTGTGTGTGTGCAGGTGCCTGTAGAGGCCAGAAGAAAGTATGGGAGAAATCTCTAGATCTAGAGTTATAAGTGGTACTGGACTCTGAATTCTGACCTTCTGCAAGAACTGCAAGTGCTCTGAACTATTGATCTATCTCTCCAGCCCCCCTCCCCACTTTTTAATGACTATATCTTTAGCCTCACATATGGCCACAACACTAACCTTACAGTCAGGATGCAAAAATGTTTCCCAGTGTTAGCTACACTCTGTCCTCACCTGTCTCCTACAAACACTGGAACACTTTTGCCAATTTTGGAATTTTGTGTAAGTCCGAGTTTATGATCTATTCATTATATATTAACTGTCTTTTTGAAAGAACATGATGCCTTTGGGATTGAGCTAAGTTACAGGTATGGTTTCTGCCTTTCTCCTTTGGAGGGAGTGGTGTTAAGTGGTATAGAAGTTTGTTTATTTGTTAATCCATTGGTAAATATCTGACTTCTTTTCAATTTTTAACTATTTCAAACAAAGCTGATCAAAATTCACACAAGGTTTTGTGTAGATAACTTTTCCTTTTTCTAATGATGAAGAAAATGAAGTTGTTGGAACACAGGGTAAGTGTAAGTCTCGTCATGGAAAACTGCCTTCAAAAATTGTTGCACCTTCTATGCATTTCCACCAACTGCATAGGAGATACCATGGCTTGTCACATTTGGTACTGTCCATATATTTTCTTTGTGTTGCTCTGTTATGTAACTACTGGCATCTTACCATGGGTTATTTCTCCATTTCTCTAATAGTTGAACATGTTCATGGCTGTGTTACGATCCGTGTGTTCATTTTCACAGTATACAATTTAAGGTCTTTTCCTTCTTTATAATACTTACTTTAAAGCTCTTTCCTAAGCACTGAACATCTCTCTTTGCTGATTTCTATTGGTTTCTTTGGCTTTTAGAAATGGAATTCAGATTCTTTTTGAGTCTTGCACGTTTTGGTTAAATGGCAGACATAGGGATGGTGTGTAGAGGAGCCACCTTAGATGTTACTCTCTTCTTTTGGAGTGCTTACTGTTTAAGAATATGCACCTAAGTTCTACCTCTAAAGCCTACAAAGAGCCAAAAACAAACAAAAAAGTCAGGCACAATGCTGCATGCTGTAATGTGGCAGAGGCAAAGAGATAGCCAGGTTCTCTGGCTATCAGCCTAATGGAGTCTGTGAGCTTCAAGTCAGTGAAGGACCTTGCCTCAAAATAAAAAAAAAAAAAAAATCAAGGTAAACATGTCTGAAGTTATCCAACATATTCACATGTATTCACATACAAATGCATGCATGAATGCACACAAGCAGGCACACATGCATACAGATACATACAATTACAAAAGGTAGCAATACGAAATATTTCTTGTCCTTAAAACTGGGCACACTACACCTGTTCAAAAGAGAACATGAATTCCAGGAATTGACTATAAGTTATGAAAGAGGATATAAAACAAATCATTTATTTATTTTAAACTCTCATGGTTTTTATTTTTTACAGTGGATAAGTGCATGAAATATATAGTAAAAGTATATACTCCAATGTGGGACTATGCAAAATGGCTACTCTAACTGCATATAGTTCATTAAGATGTATAGACATAGGGGCTAGATAATCTTGTTTGTGATTTTTTTGTAGCCTTTTATAGTAACATATATTTTGAAATATTTTTATTAATAAAATATTTTTATGGAAAAGTTATAAATGGCTCATCTCTTTTTGTTGTTTATAGTATGTCCTGTTTTCTTTTATGATTTTTTTGGATATTCTTTGTATTTACATTTCAAGTGTTTTCCCCTCCCCTCTCCAGTCCCCCCTCACCCTCCACATTTTTCCGTAAAGGTGCACCCTCTACCAATCACTCTCTCCACCTCAGTGCCTTGGCATTCCCCTACACTGGGAAAGCGCACCCTCACTGGACCAAAGGCCTCTTCTCCTATTGATGCCAGCCACTGCTTTCTCTAGCTCCTTCATTAGGATCCCTGTCTTCAGTCCCATGGGTAGTTGCAAGCATCCTCAGCTGTATCTGTATGACTCTGGCAAATCCTCTGAGGAGGCATCCATATCTGGTTCCTGTGAGTAAGCACTTCTTGGCATCAACAATAGTGAATGGGTTTGGTGACTGCAAATGGGGTGGACCCCCTGGCGAGGCAGCCTCTAAATGATCTTTTCTTCAAACCCTGCTCCTCTATTTGACCTTGTATTTACTCCCATGATTGTTTTGTTCTCCTTTCTAAGAAGGACTGGGGCATCCATGTTCTGGTCTTTCTTCTTTTTAAGCTTCATAAGGTCTGTAAATTCTTATTTGGGTATCCAGAGTTTTTGGCGGCTAATATCCAATTATCAGTGAGTGCATACCATGTGTATTCTTTTGTGACTCTGTTACCTTACTCATGATGATATTTTCTAGTTCCATCCATTTACCTAGGAATTTCATAAAGTCATTGTTTCTAATAGCTGAGTAGTACTCCATTGTGTATATGCACAATTTCTGTATCAATTCATTTGTTGAAAGAATTTGGGTTCTTTCAAGCTTCTAGCTATTATAAATAAGGCTGCTATGAACATGGTGGAGCATGTGTCCTTGTTATATATTGGAGTTTCTTTTGGGTAGGTGCCCAGGAGTGGATTGGAGTAGCTGGGTATTCCGATAGGATTACATCCAATTTTCTGAGGAACTACCAGACTGGTTGTACCAGCTTGCAATCCCAACAAAATTGGAAGAGTTTTCCTCTTTCTCCACATCCTTGCCAGCATCTGCTGTATCCTGAATTTTAGTTCTTAGCCATTCTGACTGGTGTGAGGTGGAATCTCAGGGTTGCTTTTGTTTACATTTCCCTGATGACTAGAGATGTTGAGCATTTTTTTTAGGTGCTTCTTGGCCATTCGGAATTCCTCAATTAAGAATTCTTTGTTTAGCTCTGTACCCCATTTTAAATAAAATTATTTGATTCTCTGAAGTCTAACTTCTTGAGTTTTTTGTATATATTGGATATTGGGCTTCTAGCAAATGTAGGATTGGTAAAGATTTTTTCCGAATCCATTGGCTACCGTTTGTCTTCTTGACAGTGTCCTTAGCCTTACAGCAACTTGTAATTTCATGCCATGCCATTTGTTGATTCTTGATCTTAGAGCGTAAACCATTGGTGTTTTGTTCAGGAAAATTTCCTTTGACTTCCTTTTGCTGTCTAATTGCTCTGGTCAGGACTTCCAGTACTATATTGAATAGGTAGGGGCAGAGTAAGCAGCCTTATCTAGTCCCTGATTTTAGTGGAAATGCTTCAAGTTTCTCACAATTTAGTTTGATGTTGGCTACCTGTTTGCTGTATATTGCTTCAACTATGTTTATATGGGCCTTGAATTTCTAATCTTTCCATGACTTTTAACGTAAAGGGGTGTTGTTTTTATTGGGGAATTGAGTCCATTGATGTTAAGTGATCATCATAATAAGGAACAGTGTTTGTTGTTTCCTGTTATTTTTGTTGTTAGAGGTAGAATTATGTTTGTGTGCTTTTCTTCTTTTTGTTTTCTTGCAAGAAGATTATTTTCTAGTTTATTCTAGTATGTAGTTTTCTTCATTGTGTTGGAGTTTTCCACCTATTATCTTTTGTAGGGCAGGGTTTTTGGACAGATTTTGTATAAATTTGATTTTGTCCTGGATATCTTTGTTTCTCCATCTGTGGTAATTGAGAGATTTTTTGGATATAGTAACCTGGGCTGGCATTTGTGGTATTTTAGGGTGTGCATGATGTCTCTCCAGGATCCTCTAGCTTTCATAGACTCTGTTGAGAAGTCTGGTATAACTGTGATTGGTCTGCCATTCTATGTTACTTGTCCTTTTTCTCTTACTGATTTTAGTATTCTTTCTTTGTTTTGAACATTCAGTGCTTTGACTATTATGTGCTGGGAAGAGTGTTTTTTGTTTTTGTTTTTGTTTTTTTTTTTTTTTTTTGTTTTTCCTAGTCCAATTTATTTGAAGTTCTGTAGGCTTCTTGTATGTTCATGGTCTTCTTGTTCTTAAGGTTAGGGAAGTTTTCTTCTATGATTTTCTTGAAGATATTTACTGGGCCTTCTACTTGGGTGTCTTTGCTCTCTTCTATACCTATTATCTATAAGTTTGGTCTTCTCATAGTGTTCTTGATATCCTGGATGTTTTGGATTAGAAGCTTTTTGATTTTTTTGCATTTTCTCTGTTTTGTAAATACTTTTTATGTTATCTTCTGTCCCTGAGATTCTTCATAGTTTGTAGTCTATTGGTGATCCTTGCATTTATTACCCCTGATTTCTTTTCTAGGTTTTCTACTCCATGATTGTCTCCTTTTGTGATTTCTTTATTTTTTTATTTTCATTTTCAATTCCTTCACCTGTTTGTGTTTTCCTGCAGCTCTTTAAGTGATTTTTTTGTTTCCTCTTTAAGGGCTTCTACTTGTTTACATGTGTTCTCCTGTAATTCTTTTAGGCAGTTTATTCATATGCTTCTCGAGAACCTCCATCATGAACCATAATTTCAAGTCTAAATCTTGTTTTCCTGGTATGTTTGGCAAGCCACCACTTCCTATGGTGGGAAAACTGGGTTCTGATGTTGCCAGGTTGTCTTGGTTTTCATTGCTTATGTACTATCTTTTGCCTCATGCTATCTTGTTATCTGTGATGCTAGGTCATCTCCTTGTTTGACTGGAGCTTGTCTATCCTGTCAGTCAAGGCCCGTAGGCTCAGGAGGAAGATTGCTTCTGGTGTTTGGCTCTTTGTGTGTAGGCAATGAGTTCTGATGGCAGTGACTCAGCTTTCTCTTTCTGGGCTGAAAATTATAAAATATTTTTATATAAAAAGTTTTATATAAAAATTATAAAATATTTATAATAAAGTATATTTATAATAAACTTTATTTTGAAAATAGACACATTTCTCCAAAGATGTTTAAGTAAAATGTTGAATTAATTTTTCCAAGAGTTTTTCAAGCCTGTGCTTATTCTCTATAAGTATTTTTAGTCAGGCATAGGCTTTGAATTTTTTCTTGGCTGCTTTGTTAGGGAGGAAGCTGGGTGTTCACTCCAGGTGGGTATTCTAATGCCTGCTCTGCAGATAGCTGCATCTGTCCTACTATAACACTGCTGCAGATTGGTTCTCAATGCTTACAGGATGAAGGGTATTGTTCCTCTGTCTCAGCTCTGTAGACCTCTGTGGCTGGTTATCATGAATGGAGTATCCTCAGCTTTGCAAATTTGTCTCCCATGCAAAATCAAACTCCTGTCTTTAAAATTCTGTGGATTGTGCATATGATAGAATAAAGGGATTTCCAATGGCATTCAGGTTGTCATTTTATATGTTCCCAAGAGGTGAGGCTTCTACCTTTGATGTTTGTTCTCTCATGGAGACTAGACAATAGTTTTAGGCCACAAATGGCTGAGGTTTTTATTGGGAGAATTACCTATGCAGAGGGAAGGATCTTATTCGTCGATGAAGGTGCACGCTAACCTTTTAGCACACCTGCATACAATATCTGTAACAATTAATCACTTCTACTACTGTCATTTGGAAGGAGCTACAGACAAGAGTAGACTGAGTGGGTATGGCTCTGCCCCAAAAAAGATTATGAAAATCAGCTGCAGGCTGCATTTGGCTAGCAAGCTCTAAGTTTTTCCACTAACTAATTTGCAGAATAAACTCCACATGCCCTATACTGGCTTCTGGAAGCCTTTAGCATTCTTTGGTTAGATCTTTTCTCATCAATCAGATTCTAGTATTGGTGTAATGCCAATACACCAATACTAAAATCCGGTTAACTGATAAGAAAGGAGGCGTACACACAATCTGCCTTAAAAATATTAACACAAAATATAAATATCCATTTGCTTGTCATTGCTTTAGTGGAAGGCCAAGACTTTTATTGAATTTTATTCCTCATCATTTTTGAATAAAACATACCCATAATGTAGCTTTTATGATTTCCAATTTTGGTTACTTTAAATTAGAGTGAGAAGTTGAGCAAGGCAATCTGAGGCAGAATCTCATTGGAGGGAATTTTATAATCCTCCTTCATCTTTTATAGCTGTATCCCTTGAGCTTAATTCGACTGCAGCATTTTTAGTGACTCACTAAAAAATGTCAGGACTTTGCAAAATATCTATCTTAATTTTCACAGAAACAGCAGCTCTTTAATGTTAGCTAAATTGCACACTTTTAATAATGAATATGACTGGCAGAAATCAGTTTGGGAGTAAACATCTCTGGCTTATATAAGGCAAGAATTTGGATCAGAAATGGGCAGGTTCATTAGGAACCCGGCTGCTAGTTGCACACTTGGTTGGTAGGGTGTTTGCAGAAAGAACAGGAGCATATCATGATGTGATGCTAATGAGAGTGAACACTGGAAACCCTCTTCCTGCTCCCCACATGCCCAGCTCTTCACTCTTCCATTTTTTTAATTCATCCTCTCTGTTGGCCTGGAAAGCTCTTTATAAACTTTGCCTGAAAGCATTATGTCCAAGGTTCGAGGTTACTTTCTTTCTGCCTACCGAGCTTGGCTAGATTAGCCACACACAACCCCATGCTTCTCCACTATCCTTCAGAAGTGCCCATGACACCTTAATACCTCGGATACCTTAATGCATCCATTTCTTAATAGTTCAGACTCCACTATCCTTCAGGGTAGTAGAGGTTATATTTTATTCAGCTCTACATCTTCAGGCTCTAGAATCACCGCATTACCCAGTAATAGCTTTGTAAAATTCTATTGGGAGAATGAATGGATACATTAGTACTTGATTACTGCATAGGAGATTTCACAGGGTAGACAAAGACACATCAACCATTTTCTTTTCTGGAGGTTAAAATAGTGATTACAGAATCTAGATGCTAGAAAGCAGAGAGTGATTTGAAATTTTGGTCCTTAATCATAATTGTAAAGAAAAAGAAAAAAGAAGAAAATATTCCCTGATCTCTGTGATCTCATGGGAGTTAAGGCTTTGGAGCAGCAGAGGTTATGGCGCGCATACACAGTTTTTATTTGTTTGTTTGAATATTTCTGATAACAAATAATTTTTTTTTAGCTCAACTGTGCTGCTTGAGGGAGACCCACTCTGGTTTTTCTAGAGGAACATCTGAAAACAGTAAGTCTGGAGCAGAGGGTCGGTGTGGGTACATCATAATAGTTTATTTATATGTGACTGCTAATGAAACTTTTTTTGTGTGTATGTGTGTGTTGCCAAGGGTCTCTTTCCCTTCATCTTTATTTTGACAGCCAAATATCTGAAGACATTCTAGATGGAATGGACTTGAAGAACTCAAGAAGCGCCCAACTTAATGTCAGGTACTTAATTGCCACATAAATTTTGTCTCAAAAATAAACTCTTGTCTCATTGTTTTGGGCTTTTCTTACAATATTCACATGAGTCTGGCATTGTGCCCTTCACCAAGATGAAGTACCAGCTGAGCTTAATGGCCTAAACTGTCAACTCCTTGGCTCTTTATTAATCCAGGGAAGTGGCCTGCACCTCAGTCATTACTGCTCAATTAAGAAAGAAATAATCTCATTCATTATCATTAGAGCATGCTCTTATGAATCTTTGTTTCTGAGATTTTTTTCCAATGAGCTCACCAAGTCACAAATGCTACAAGTATTTCCCTTTCCCCACTCGAAATGCCTTCCAAAAAAAAAATAATAAAGATGTTGTGTTTAATCAAAGAAACACAAACCCTTCTCAAGTGTATTCTCTTTACATCTCTTGTATACAGAATGCAACTACCTCATTAAATGTGGTTGATTGCCTGTCTGGGTCATTGGTGGTTGCTGGATGCTAAATTCTCGTTCCAGTGTGTGCAAGCATTGAGTTACTCAGAGCAAACGATCCCTGAGGATAAGGCATGGGCTCATCACCAATGCTCAACTCCACTCAAAAGAAAAAGTGCTTGAGGAAGAGTGTGTATAGTAACCATCTCTCAGCTGTCAACCTGCCCCTGAGGGTGAGCAGAGGAAGTGAACATCTGTCTTCCTTTGATTGATGTTTGTTTTCCTAGTAAGGAGAGTTCACATGAACTCTGGGTGTTAGAAACTCAAGTGGTAGAGAGGAGGAGACACTTCTATTGTAATTGTGTTGCTTATTCTGTCTCTGGATGGTGTCTTATGCCTAGAGAAAGAATATAAATATGCAAATTTTTTCTAACTCCTTCTTCAAAGAACTGTATGTAGTTGTGAACCATAAGGTTTGATGCTGCCTTTTAGCTATTGGGCCCTTGGACTTTCACCCTGCATTTCTGGTTGAGACAATGCAGCTCATAGCACAACCTCTGCCAAGAACTAAATAATCTAGGGGCACAACATGCAGTCATTTCCAAAAAAATATAAAATATTTTAATGTGCTTGAGAAGACAAAGTTGACATCATGAAATGCTGTGCTTTCCTGCTAATCTTTCTCCATCCATTTTCACAGGTGTTACTTTCCCCAAGGTCTCATCATGTACCTAATCCTGTTTCAAGAGTTGGTTCTACAGAAGCCATTAGGTGAGCCTTGCTAGGGATACCAATCCATGACTTACTTAGTCATCATCACAGAAGCTTCCCCCTAGGCGAATGGGAACAAAGGCTCACATACAATGGGTAGAGAGTAAGAGAACTCTGAGTACTCAGCCCTGAAAATGATGCATCTATCAATGTTCTACTCTTGGAGCTTTGGACAATGAAGACACCAAGGAAACAGGCCATCAAATTAACATGCTTGATGCACACATATGAACATATGAACTCACAGAGATTGAGGCAGCATGCACAGGACCTGCACAGGTCTGTACCAGATGGGATCCTAAAGCTGAAAGGAGAAGTGGACATATGCCCCCATGCCTTAACCAGAAGCTATCTTGATAACAACCTACAAACAAGAAATTCGTTTTCTCTAAGGGAGTCTTACTGGGGAAACAAAGTATTTTTAAAGGCAACCATAGATGACCAATAAAAAATGAGTTTAACAACATCTTTGGAGATTCTTTTCTTCATAATGTTTGTCAAGGCCTTTAAAATATTTTTATTATATATTTTTATATTTTTCTTATTTATTTATTTGATTTTGCTCTACAGGTGCTTTGTATATATTTTGGCTTCTCTAGTTTAGTGTTTTTATGGGATCTCTGAGTGTGGGGATGACTGGGTCTCTGCATTTATATCTGTGTCTTGTGGCTTTTTGTGGGCTCTTTTCCTTCTGTTTGTTTTGTCCTACTCGAATGTGTTAGCTTTTGTTCTGTCTTTTATATATTATATTATATATTATATTATATCATATTATATTATGTATTTTCTTAGAATCTAGTCTGTTTCTAATGAGAGACAAAGGTATAATCTGTATAGGAGGAGAAGTGGAGAGCTACTCAGAGAAGAAGAAAGAGGAGAAACCATAATCAGAATAAATGAAAAAGCTATTTTCAATAACAGGATATAAAAATTAATCCAATATGCACCAGGAAATAAGGTAGGAAGGGGTGAAGTTATTTTTTGGATGGCTTCTTATGCTGTTTTGATGCATATGCTAAGATCTTAGCACATATCTACTAGTTCAGAAGCTCTAAGAATGGTACCATGATGCTAGAGGGTACTATGTTATAAGGCTTGCCATGCACAGGCATTGGCCATGGAGCCTGTGTCTTGGGCATCATGCTTTTGCTCTCTGTGAAGATCTGTGTCACTGATTTACATACTATATTGATAGTGTGGCACACTCACTGTTTTCGTGACTGCTATAGAAGAGCTACATAGAATCAATATTATCAAGAGACATCAAATTGTGCATTTCCCTCAAGACATCAGAAAACCTCTTGTCTGATTAATTTTTACTTTAATTTAAGCACTATAAACCCACAGAATGAAATTTGGCCTACTGGCAGTAACTTTGCAAAGGCCCCAAAGCCAACTTCAGTTCTTTGATTTGTTTCTCTGTGTTAAAGATTTTTTTTGTGATACACCTATTTGATTATATATTTTTTATTTCACTGTAAATGTCATCACCTGGATGGGCCAAATATGCAGAGTAGCACTTGCCTGTGAGATTTTGAATGCTGGCTTTGTCCCATAGAGCTCTATGGTTTCGGTGTGTATTGTTAAACTTACCAAAGCCTACACCCTTTGTACAAGTGGGTAATAAAACCCACTTGTACAGGGATACTACTTTATAGGGCTACTACAGAGGTTAAATTAGATAATGCATGTAAGGTGCTTCATAAAATGCTCAGCACATAAACCTTAGATGTTTGTTACGGGGCTGGTGCAATGAACAGGGATAAGCACTAGACAGATTACCACACAGAACACACAGTATATGAGGAGAGGGTATGTCTTGCTGAAAGTCTTGGGCTTCTAGGCAACCTGTAGAAGAGGCTCTTCTGAAAAGTAAATGGTAAGTGGAAAGAAGTGTCTTTGTTAAACTCGACCTATGGTGATGACATATTTTATTTCTTAGACTATATGGCAGTGGACATAATTCATTTGATACTAAATTTTAAAAAAAGAATGATTAAGTCAGTAGATGAGGTGAAAAATGTTCCCACGTGAGTACAACACATGAGAGACTAATTTTAGTCAGTGGTCTCAGGACTAGAGCATCATTTACTAGTGGAGATGCGGTTTGTGGGGCAGTTCTCTGTTAGGCTAGATGAATTTGTGAATTGTAAGACATTTGCTATTTCTCACTTCACTTACTAAATGTTATCAGTAGCCTCCTCATTAATATTTATGATAACTTCCAATTCCCCACTAATATGCATGCTCTCCAATTAAGGTCCATGAAAACTATCTAGAGGTCAATTGAGATTATGACCCAACTTCCCTAGAATAGTCCTAATTTCTAGAAGTTATGTTTCTACCTGTGGTCTTTTCATTTAGAGTTGTTCTGATGTACATGATTCTGTAGCACTGGATGATTTCAGGACTAAGCTGAAAAACAAAACAAAACAAAACAAAAAGCAAAACAAAACAAAAAGGTACAAATTAAGCCTGAGACCCTGTAGTGCTGGAATGTAAGATATTACCCAAAGGATGCTTCAATAGGAATGGGAGACAAATTGTAGTATTCTTCCTGACCAACTGGCAATCTGTGCATGATGTAAAATGATGGCAGCAAATTATAATGTGTTGAATAAAAAAAGAATCAGTTATCCCATACTGATAAAGCATATAAATGGAAGACAATGGAACATTTCTTATACTCAATAACACGTGAGAAATGATCTTATTAGCATATCAGACCTTGGAAATTTTTCCAGCATTGATTTTGCATGCCAAGAACTGAGCGAAGTTTAAATAACCAGCTAATTATACAATTTCATAACCTGTGTTCATTGTAAATGGAAGACAGTATGTTCACAGCAGAAAAGCCTGGCAGGAATGTGACAAGTACAGTGTGAAGTCATCTGGTATACCTCTTAAAAGTCCACCAGCAAGCAAATCTAACAGCAAGTCAGCAGTGAGTCTAACAGGACTCCCAACCTGTGGTATTGAAACCATCGATGTTGTAAAGCACAGATTGGGAATCTAGCATATAAACTATACAAAGGTTGATGGAAATGGAGCTTTCTATAATTTTGAAATTATGCCAAAAATGCTAAGCTAACCACTAAAAATCTCCTGGTTGGGAAAATACATGACATCATTGCTCAACCCAAACAGGGGAAGCTGGCAAGTTTCAGCACTTCTGTATTTTTCACAGTACTGAATATGTGTGCAATGTGCTATTAAAAGAATATGTGATGTTGTATCGGAAAGAGCATTTAGAGTTGTTCAGTTATTTCTTTCATTCAGCTGGTGAAAAATTCCCAGGAAGACTACCATGGAAGGTTGTGTTCATTGCTGTTCAGAGTGCTTTGGAATATAAGGTGATAGCTACTCCCATAAGACACTTCACCTTCATACTCTCTGGTGAAGAGGAGGTCTAGGATCCACACATATTGACAATTTTAACAATAATCACAACACTAGTTACCTATGTTGCCACTAAGTGTCTGGTATCACCCCCCCCCCAAAAAAAAAAAAAAAAAAAAAAAAAAAAAACGGTGAATAAGAATTAATTTAGTTGCTACCCAAGCCCTATAAGGTTAGTCTAGGTCTCATTTTGGAACAGAAAAAACTGCTGCACAGACAAGGTGAGAACCTTGCAGCCATTGGATTCAGAGGATGGTTATTCAAAGTCATCAAGAAAGGCTCCATGGGCCATGCTCTTCCTTTGTGACTGCCGTAGTCTCCCTGTCCATGCCTTCTGAGCAATGACAGAAAATCAACTGAGGTACAGAGAAAGAACATTTTCTGGATGTATCTGAGGGACTTCACTCCATCTGAGGACAGAAGTGAATACTATCTGTACAGCATGGAGAATAAAGTTCACGCTCAGCAGGGACATCAGAAGTCAGGAACACATACAGTCAGGAGAGCATCTGAACCAAACCACAGGGCCAGAACAACACTGGAGTGTGGGCATACTTTTGGGTCACTAGTTAGCAGAGTGAATAAATCATGTCTAGCTGAGAAGGGGAAACTGGAGGTTATTTCAGAAACAAGAGAAGTGGTGAGCTTCAAAAGTAGGAGTGGCACATAAGACAGACACTGGATTATTTTCTCAGAAAGTCTTGCTTATTGTCTTATGGCTTATGAGGTTCTTCTTTCCACTTATCTTCATCAGATGAGTAGAACAGGCCATGTTACCTGATTCCAAGACAAAGGTCCTTTTAATCATGGAACCCCTTGAGCCACCATGTTCCAAAGCAGAAGCATTAATGTCAAGAAGTGGCAAAGGTCAGACAAGGCCACAGATTTTTTTTTTATCACTATAGCTATCCAAAAGAGAAACATTGCTATTTCAACTTCTCATGTTTTTTCTTCCCTCTATGTTGCCCTGAATATTGAAAATAGGGCTTCATCCCTGCTAAATGCCTCTTCTTTCCCTGGTCTGCATTCGGAGCCCCTCAGACTCCTATGCTCATTGTGAGGATAATTTGAGGCAAACATATAAAGTACTCTGCCCCATGTCAGTCACAAAGGCAGTTCTACATACATAACACCTGCTGTGGCCATCTACACAGAAAAGAACCAAAGCTTGGATTATTTAAACATCCCTAAAAAGCCACAGAAGGACCAGTGTGGTTGGCTCAGTTGATAAAGGCCCTGTCTGAGGATCTGGTGACTGGAGCATCATCTTAGAGCCCACATGGTAGGAGAGAGGGGACTTCTGTAAGTTGTCCTCTTATGTCCACACATATACCATGGTATGTATGTGCCCCCCTCAAATCAATCAATCAACCAATCAATCTATAGAATTTAAAACCTTATATAAAGTCACAGAAGTAATACATAGCAAAGTTAGGGTCAAAATTCAGATTTCTGCTTTCTGTACATTGTGTGTGTGTGTGTGTGTGTTTGTGTGTGTGTGTGTGTGTGTGACTTTTGAAAGTTTCATTGGCAATAAATAATAATAAATATACTTCTGAGCACATGGAAATTATAAAATTTAAGATGTTAAGTTTCCATGATAAAGTTTTATTGATCCATAGCCAGGCTTGTTCATTTACGTATGAACCACAACTTTTCTGGCTATATTGGCTCAATTAGGTAGAGGAAATGAGATCATTTATCATTTTATAGTTGTACTTTCACAAAACAGAAGTTGTCATAGCTTTACTGTAGAACTTTGACCCTGGTTGTTCTGCTATTCTCAAAGGCTTGTGAATCTAGATTGGTCTTGACATAGCTAAATCTTCTAGCCTTCTTGGGAAATTAGGAAATTACCTTGCAGGTTGCACTGAAGTGTTCCCCGTTGGCTTAAACAGGAGAGTTTTCAAGGCTCCAGATGGGAACTGATTTCTTTCATTCATCTTATCAAAAATCCAATCTCACTCCTTTTCATGTTTGAGAGGATTTGATTAATTAGGACGTGAGGGGAGGAAAATGACAGTCTCTGATGCTGGGTGGAACTAGCTGCTGCAATTTCAGCTCCACTTTCCCTTGCTTGACAGGCCCCCTGAGCTGCAGCCTGTCTAATAACTGTGCTGTTGGAGGCTGAGTGCATGGGTTCCGAGTCAGCCAGGCACTGTGCCGAGGCTTGCAGTGAGCTAGCTCGTGAACGTCGGGTGAGATATCATCACATATCAGCTTTAGTTCCTATAGGTCTGTGGTACAAGTAATTGGCATGCCCATGGCTCTACGTAATTTGCAGAATTGTTTTTTCCTCCAATGTTTTAGCTTATGTGAGGATTCTGCAAATATTAATAAGCATCATACTGTTGTGCATTTTTGGTTGTATCTTTCTTTGTTTTTTTTTTTTTCTGCCTATATGCCCATATCTAAGAGACTAAGTCTCTGACCTGAATTTAAAAGTCCCGAGGTTCTTTATGAGTTCAAACTCAGCCTGCTCTACATAGCAAGTTTCAGGAAAACCAGGGGCTACATTGATATCATATTTCAAAAAAAATTAGTTAAAAAGTAAAATATCCTGGATAATATCTTTATAACTTTTACAAACATAATTTATGCACAGCAAACAAAATTTCAATCATAAAAACAGTGTTGCAAAAGACAACATTTTTGGGAATGCTTGTGTCTCAGAACAGCCCTGACCTGGAACAGACCCAGGGATCCACGTTAGCTGCATGAACATGGCACTTGTTACAATGTGATGCTGGAACAGCACCCCAAAGATCAAAAAACTGTGGTCAGCACAGCAGCGACACTGGATATATGAACACTCTGATGAGCCAAAGGAGCCAGATGTAATGCACATAGACTGCAGGATTCCGTTTATATACAGCTGAAAAGGAATGAGGTTGTCTGAGCTACAAATGTCACCTTTGGTGGGTGAGGGCTGGTGGCCAGTTTTGATGCGGTATGAGGGGAGTGGAGGAAACACGGAATAAATATGTTAAAAAGTAGGTGGATATGTATTATTGATATGACATGACCCAAAGACCAAGGCCTCCAACCCATGGGAAACTGGCAAAGCTTCCTTCTGGTCCAGGTACTGGTGTTAACAACTGTCCACTGTGTGCAAACCCTAGCAAGGGCAGCTTCCTTCTTCAAGATGCTTGTAGACTGCTCACCTACAGAGACATCCTACAGACTAGCTAAGTCCTCCTGTTCTATGTTGTACTTAGTAAACACACTAAGCTAAGCTTCCAGGTTGCAGTTCACACGGCTCCATCAGAGAGAGGACAGGACACCTGACCTCAGCTTTTCTTCATATGCATCTGTGTGTCCATCCATTTTTTATCTCCTCACCACCTCTTGTCAACTTCCAGTGGCCAGCCCATGCTGGACAAGGTGAGATGAAAATTGAGAGAGTGTGACCACGCTGTTTCCTGTTTGTTAGTGACAGGGTGTGTTACACTTGCAAGCAATATGTCTATAAAATTAGAATTTATGCTTCAGTTAAAATAATAAAACCTAAAATATAAAGCCCATAGAGGGATCATTCCAAGCTGGGATTATCAGTCACTTAGTGCCTTTCTTAGTAACCAGTGTCTTCTTGCCATGTACCCAGCAGTCCCTTTACCACCTATCCAACCACCCAGAGGCAGGTACTAAAGTGAAGGAACTTGAGTCTCTTTTCTTCTTAGGTTCCATATATTTTGATGCATTTCATCTAATGTCCAGCCAGCCACCTGCTTCAAAACTGATCAAAAACCTCAGGAAAAGAAAAGGGTCTCAGAGAAGATGGAAGAAGCCACTGGGTGATCTTGAACCAGGCAGAATTTCAGTTAGTGTTCAGTGTTTTTAGGTGCTTCGAATAAACAGACTTATTTCTAACACCTGCTTTGGACCTGGAGAATGCCACCTTATCTTTCTCTGTATTTGAAACTGAGTGTCTCTTTTGACAGCACTGGTTTCCAGACCCTTATCTTCTGGAAGGCATTTCACCTATTTGTGATTTAAAAAACAACACAATCTTTCCTATAAAATCATTTCTTCTCACCACAAATAAGCAATGTTCCTGAATAATGCAATTGTTTTATCTATTTATTTGAGGGGGATTGGTGATGTATATGTATTTAATATACATTGTATTTAATGTGTGCACATGTATGTGCAGGCACACATGTTCAGGCTGAAGGAGAATGTTGAGTTTCTTCCTCTATCACTCTCTACATTGTTGTCTTGAGACAAGGTCTTTCACTGTTTGTAAGCTCAGCATTTCTGCATACTGGCTGGCTAATGAACTCCCAAGATCATCCTGTCTCGGATTCTTAACACTCGCACTACGAGCACTCACTATTGTGCCTGCCATTTATATGGGTTCTGACTTGTCTTTCCAGACCCCAAATATCATTTTATTTGAATGCAGGGCTATAAACCTAAAAGGGCAAACTCGGATTTCTGATCTTTTATCTTCCCGTAACTTTCTCATTGATCGTACTCTCCTGTATTAGGCAGCATTGCCACTATGGATGTAACTCATACTCTGCATAACCATCCCTTCCACAACGTTCCTGTGATAGTCTGTCATTTGATGTAGGACAGGGATTCACATCCCTTCATTAAATGCTCACCAGAAAACAGCTATCACTTACTGACTGTTAGGCTGGCTCAACTTGCTGACCAGAATGGAATCACTAAAGACACCAAGATGGATGACCCTTGGGAAAATGGAAACAGAGCGTTCTGCACTTCTCAGAGGTCATTGATCCTTATTTCAGCAGAGCAGCCTGACCATAGCATTCTGGAATCTTAACACCGAAGTTTTTTTGCAAAACTTTTGTCTACAGCAGTGTCTTTCTCCCAGTATACACCTACAACTCTCCCACCAAGCTTAAAGCACATTATATACTATCCAAACTCTCTTTTGGTGGGACTGTTCTCTCCTCTCTTGGAGACCCCCCAGCAGTTTGTGCCTCAAGCTTTGCTTTTCAGGCTCAGTCGTCTTGTTCTCTCATATTCCTTACATTGACAACTTGGTTTCACATAGTAAGCCACCTTCTGGGTACACAGGGAGAAAAGTCCATTCTTGTCTTTAACTTTGTCATGTTTTAGTACCCCCAAAGACTCATGTACAATGATGAATCCCAGGTTGCATAGTATTTGTCCATTTAAGAGGTGGTCGATTGGTTTGGCAAACGGAAAAACTGTAGACCAGCAGGTATCATAGAGTTCCCTTTGAAGTTTGTATCTATCCAGTGAGTAGGAGGTGTGGTGTGAAGGACAGTCAGGTCAAACATGAAATTATAGGGTACAGAAAGTTCTCTTGAATTTATTTATTTTTAAAAATTAGATTGGGAAAAACTCATGGAAAAAAATTCTGACTGGAACTTTTGGATATTTTTGCCTCAAATACGGAATCAAATTCATGTCTCTGGATTAGTTATAAATAAAAGATTAAGAGAAAACTCGGAATGAGTTGTCTTAAAAGCCCAACTCTTGAACACTGAACAGATTTCCATTTTTAACATGTAAATGCCCTGCCAGACTTGGAGTATAAAGGAAACTTCACAAGGAGATGCAACTCATCTTAGATTGCAAATGATCCTGATAAAGACCAAGTGGCGATTAGGCCTTTTTCCTCTCTATCGTCTCTGTACCTCTGCCCCTTTCAAAGCTCACCCGTGAGTCATCACCCTTCCTCTTAGGAGAATGACAGCCATTTTGAGAGTGTGTAGTTCCAGACTGTGATATACATTCTTTCTGGATTGTTTGACACCCGAATCGCTCTGTGGCCTTGGCTGTTTCCCAGACATCTCAGGTCTTCCATGCTACCATAAAAAACTGGGACAGGTACATTTGCTTTCTTAAGGTATAAGTTGCCAATACCTGGAGGTGGCAGATAGCTTATTTGTGGAGGAGGAGACTACCAAATGTCATACCTTTTTGGATTATAAAAAGTATTCATTTTGTTATTTCTCCTCCCTCCTACACACATATTTCTTTCTATCCTTTATTTCCTTGAAAGCTCAGGAAAGGGTTTTAGGAAGAGAGATCCTAAGAGGCAGAGAAGGACAAATTTTTGAGCATATGAGACTTGGAAGAATAGCAAAGATGGGAAGAGAGAAAGTCTAGGACAATTTCTTATATTTTTCAGTTTTACGTAGTGTTTCACAAGTCTTCTCACCTCAGGAATTAACACTGAAGTTTGAGGCTTCTTTGGGGCACAGCACTGGGTAGAGGCTGCTTCCTGAAAGACTAAAGTATCCGTGGCATACACCCTGCAGGTAAAGTACTGGGCATTGCTTACCAGGAAGAAGAAATGATCTGGGTCAATGTATTACTCATAGATACTCGCAAAGCGTGTCCATATAGAGAAGCAGTACAACCGAGCACAGGTTGCACTTAGGACTTTTCTTGGTAGCATCTGGAGCTTTTGAGTCGCTTTTCAGAGGAGGAGGAAACTCCAGCCCTGGAGGCAAGCAGGCCAAGTTCTCTAGACCATCCATCATTGAGTGATTAAACACTTGGGGATATGAAAGTGATGCCTATGTTGTAGAGTCCACACTGGCCTGTCCATCTTCCTGTAATGACACACTTAGCTCCTCTGTATTATCCATTCCCCTCTGAAGCCAGGCTTCTCTTAACCTGCTAACAACTCCCCAAGCTGAAAGCTCTAAAGCCCAAGCAATATATAACTGATGAACTAATTCTCTGATGAACTAATTCTCTAAAGCTAATGACTTCTCCCAACTACACTTTCATTTTAATGGGGCATCTAACCTTGGCCCAGAGCTACAGTAATGAAGGGATTCTAGGCAGCATATAATGAGAAAGGAACACAATGGGCTGGCAGCTTGCTGAAGGTCACACAGCAAGGTGAGAATGCAGAGCACCTTCCCTCCTGCTCTCTGAATCATGTTCTGTTTGATCACCCAGGGGAATCTTGCTTTGTTTGGCCTGGCCTTCATGTGAAGAAACAGTGATAGTGAAGCCTGCAACAGTCCTCCTCCACTGCCAAGAGCTAGAGTAAAGAATAGCAGCTTGGAGGAAGCATGATCAATAGATACTATGCAAATGCCTTGAGCAATAACATTCCTCTCCATTACAGAGCTAACTGTCCCAGTAAAGAGTCTGCCTTGATTCTGACAGTTTTATTTGTCCTGCTTTGTCGGAGTGAAAATCATGGTCTGAGTGATGCTTATATGGAAGCATAAAAGGTAGAGATGACTGGCAGAGGCCCAGCTCCTTTCTGTCTGAATTAGAGGTTCTTCATCTGTGAGCTGGCCAAAGGTCCAACCCTGTGTACATCAATTACATTCCCTGGCTGAGAGCCTTGCTGCGTGGGACTAGGCAGTAAACATGCCTAGTACCATAATGGACCTCATTTGTGATATAGTCCTGATAAAAAGAGGGTACCAAGAAGGTGGTACCCTAATCCCTTCCACTCACTTCTTACTATGTGTCTCTCCAGCTAAATAATCCTGAAATCTAACCATTCATTACATTTTCATAGTCATGCAAGAAAAATTACATTCTTAATTTCTTAAGATTAAAATTAATTACTAATATTAACTTATACACTGCTGGATATAAAAAACTTAATTGAATTCAATAAAGTTTGTGTATTTGTAATAATCTTTAAGCTCTAGATAATTATACAGGATCAAGTTTTGTATGTGTGTATGTGTGTGTGTGCGCGCACGCAAACTCAAACACATGAGCACATTAAAGTATGCAGATATGTACATGCAGTCATGTGAGCCTGGTGTCTTATCCCTGGTGATAGCTTATATCATTGATATCTAATTAGACATCTCTTATCTCCTCTTGGTGGACTGTGTCATCAGATCAAAATAGCACCTAGCTCCTCTTTAAGTTTCAGAGTGTCCTCAAGCCACAGGCAAGGCATGGCTCTATGTCAGAACACAGTCCTCTGATCCGTGAATTGGGATGCTAAGGACAGAAGCCCTTCCTGTTCTACCTGTGTAAGCTGGGTCAGCTTCCTGTTCTGCCTACACATTCATCGTCGTCTTTTCTCATCTTCCATTCCAAATGGGTCACTGTGCTTCATGCACATCCTGGATTGTCCCTTGAAAAGATGACAGAGTGAGTGGATTATGGATCTCTTCGCTCTTTTATTTTTCAGTGATAAGAAATTGTGCATTTACAATTATTAAATTATCACCTGCACTCTGTTCATATGGTTTTAGTGTTTTTGGCAAAATCATAATTTAGCATCATAATTAAGAGTGAGGGAAATCTGTGTCTTTTTCTCCCCATCAAGTGTCTTTAGAATGATGACCTTGCCAGGTCAATGCCAGAGCTTTTTTCACAGTACATTCTACCAGGAGTTTGATAGCTTTAACCTCCACTGTGTGTTGTTTTCTGTCTTCTCTGTAGCTGAGTCCATGATCCGGGCAACTTGCTGCTGGCAGAATTGCCAAGTGTGTTCCTTTCGAGATAGAATCTGGATTGCCTCTAAGACATGGTGTCTTAGGTCAACGGGTATGTGCTGATTCCTTTGGTATGTCTGTGGTCAGATTTCACCATTGCCCACTGGTTTGAGCTTTGGGATAGGCAGGTATGTCTTCTCTGCTTTCAGCACCATCTTGTTTACTCCCACGGACACTGCTTTTTTCCAAGTGTAGCTCCTTGCACCTCGAGAGTCTACCCTGAGATGGTATGGACTCAAAGTCTCTTTCTCAGCAACGCTCCCTATTGAAAGCTGCCTCCTCATTGCATGCACCTTGCCTGCTCAGAAATACCCATAATTTGCTTTCATTTCCACGCTCACATCATGGGAAATTAACCATAAAAAGCAGTCTATCTTGATTTACAAGGTCATTTAATTAAGGTGAATTGTGGCAGCAACAAGGGCTCACTCATTATTCTGTTTCTGAAAGGAGGGCGTCATAATGAAGAATGCTCAATGGAAGGGTCGCACACTGGTCAAGGAGAAAGGATATTCAATAGCTATGTTGGGCTATAAAACATTTCCAGCTGCCTTAAGAAATTACAGAAAAAAATAACTCTGAAAAATATAACTGAACTTCTATACTTATTTAAAATTTTCCTGAGACTGTCACCCAAATGGAATGATTTTATCTGCATCAGAGAGAAGCAGTACACTCGATTAGTGGATATTTCAAGAAAGTGATTCTCAAGGTTGTTTGTAGAATCTCTGAGGGTCACCTAGAATCTGTATTTATCAGGTCAAAGCTATTTTAATAATAACAGCAATGATTTATCTACATTTTTCATTTTCTATCTCTCATGAGTATATAGTAGCTTTTGTTAAATTACTCTGTGATTACATTTGTGCACTCAAAAACTAGATATAGAAAATATACATTCAGTGGAAATATCAGGTAAATGAGACATTTTATTTTAAAATATATTCTTAAAATTATAAAAATGCAAATTTGATGAGATTGAGAAAATATTTGATCAATAAGATACATTTTATATGCACTTATAAGCACTGACACTCTATATTGATTTAAGATGAAGTTCACTAGGAAAATTTAGAAACTCTAAGCCTGGTAAATAAAAACTAATGGAACTAGAAGAAGTAAACAGAAATTATGTTTTGAGTAGACTGAAAAACTTAATAAGGTTAGAGACAATTTGATCTATACTGCAAACAAATTTTAGGTAGAATAGTATTTCTCAATTCTGCAACAGTACCTATTATAATTAGTGATTAAGTAGAGACTGGTTTTATTTTAAAATATTCAAGGGGGCAATTAACTTAGAAAAAAAGCAAAACTATAAGTCAACAATCTCAGTGAATTTGAAATTTAAAATACAAATAGGTGTTAATAATAGACTGACTCACACACTAAAGAATATACAGAGGTTGGACCTAGACCTCCTACACATATGTAGCTGATGTGCAGCTTGCTCTTCATATAGGTCCCCTAACAGTTGGACCAGAGGCTGCCTCAGACTCGGTTGCTTGCCACTGGAGTCCTTTCTGGTAACTGGACTGCTTGGTTGAACCTCAGTGGGAGAATATGCACTTAATCCTGTTGCAACTTGATGCCCCAGGATGGGGTGGTACCCAAGGGGTGGTTTCCCTTTCCTAAGGAGTAGGAGTAGTGGAGAAAGGATTTGTAAGGGTGGTTCTGGGAGAGAGGAGGAACAGGGGCATGATTAGAATGTAAAGTGAATAAATTAATAAAAAAAGAAGCCAAAGAACACTTTCAAAGTAGGTACATGAACACAAATGCATACTTCTGTACATTTTAGATGAATTAATAAGTTTAAATAAGTTTTAGGTATCTTAGATTTATTTTTTTAAAACACAAATTGATCAAAAATAACAAGAGATAAAAACTGAATAAAAATGAGGTAGAAATAAAAGTAACCAGTTAAAACTACTAAGTTTTAAAACGATCTTTGAGGATGTTTATAATCTCTACATGCTTGTATTATTAAAGTAGAAAGTGAAAAAAGTATAAAATCATGTAACTGAAGAAGACTTCATAATGGAAGACACCATATCCAGAATATAGAGAATTTAGGGTGGTACCCACCTTCTACTCATTCATCTGTACTGCCCAGTTTTCAGGGTTACCAGAGAGGTGGTGACGTAATTATCACTTTCACCTAACTAGACTCAACAAGCTACAATAACTGCCGGCCTGACAAGATTGTGACTGAGCCATTGGCACAATAATGACACGTGTTATTGGATTAACCAACCACATTCTGATTTGATCTAGTCAACTCCAAGGTTAGAACCCATACCTGGCACTGGTCACAGATTCCAGAACAACAGGAGAACTCTATACTATTAATCCACTAGACAGGCCTAGCCTTAAAGCAATTCTTAATGACTTTTTGCTATGCACATGCATAAATTCACCTCTTAACTCTCATCAAAGAAGTTTCTTTATGGAGTAGCTATCTAGCAATTAATATAGACGTCTTCAACTGATTGACAAGCATACATGAATAAAAGACAGTCCAGCACTTAGCCTCAACTAGAATGGACACATCAGATATTTGTTTTTCTAAAGCTCAGGAATCTTTGAGGAAGAGAGATTTTTAAGAGTCAGGGGTGGTGGTAATATAAAGGAAACAGTGTTTTCCAGGAACACATGTAAACTCACAGTGATTATAATAGCATATACACAGCCTATATAGGATCTGGCAAGACATAGCTTTCAGCGTCCAGGGATAGAGATGAGGGGAGGTGAGCATGAAAGAGAAGTTTTTAGCCTTTGATAGATGCTAGGAGAAGGGTTGGTTTTCTTTAATGTAATAATCTCTGCCATATCTACTACATTACAGGATAGGTCTCACTCCCAAGAGTAGTTAGCTAACAAAAGTGGACTTAACAGGGGTGGGAGAAATAACTCATCTTTCTATGGTTATGGATAAGAGGGGGCATGAGTATGCTTAAAATACATTTCTGAAATTCTCAAAGAATTAATTTAAATATTTTTTTTTAAAGTTCATAAAACATAGTAGTGATGTTGCCCAAAGTAGCACAGTAGGAAACTCCAGTGCTCCATTCTTTCAGAAAAAAGAATCTGGGAAAAAGAAGTAAACAAATGAACAAATGACTAACAACAAACCTGGTCTACGAGACAGTGAAACACTGATAACTAGGCAACGCCTACCAAGAAGTTGACACTGCCAGCCACACTCTTGTAAGAGATTGTTATAGCACTCCAAATCGCCACTCGCCACTCTCTCCCCAGATCACTGGTACCACCAAAGCATGGCACCACTGGTGTGTAGATGGGTAAACACAAACCTTATCCTCAAAGATGTGTGGTTTGTAAACAGAGAGGTAAATATGGACCCTGTTCTCAGTGATGTATGATTGTGTTTCAACTTGTTACTAAGTTTCCAGAAGGAATGGCTTATGCATGGCAGGTGGGCACGGACACTTACCACTTAAGGGACTGTATTCTCTGTGCCTTCATTTTTCTGGGCTGCTTTTGTTCAGTGGTTTGGGATGTTGAGTGTGTGGTGGGACCATGTGTATGTGTTGTTTCTCTTTACTGCAGTCTCAGAGGAGTATCTTCTCCATTTTGCCCCCTTCCCTTATTCCAGATGCTCTTGCTTCTGCTTGATATTGTCTGTCTGTCCACTCCATTTTTGATTTCTTAGTTGTCTTATTCCCAACATTATTGTTCCCTTTTTAAAAGTCTCAGTTTCCTTGCTGAGTTCTTCCTTGTGTTTGAGTCTTTCCTCTGCATTGCCGAGTTTTTTTTTTTTTTTTTTAGATACTCTATATTTACATTTGAAATGTTATTCTTTTACCTTACTGTGCTTCCATCTGCCCTCCCCCTCCAGTTGCCTTCACAATAGTGCATTGCCTTCTGATCTCCCCTTCACCCAATTTCCTTGTCATTCCTCTACATTGGAAAGGCGTGCCCTCTCTGGAACAAAAACCTCTTCTCACATTGATGCCAGACACTGCTATCTTCAGTTACATATGCAACTGGATCAATAGATCTCTCAAAGTGCACAAAAAGGTTGATGTTTTACTCCATGGAAGATTTGGAGCGTTTGTTTGAATGATAATGTTATTTTCCTGTGGGGTTGCAACCCTCTTTAGCTCCTTAGGTCCTTTCTTTAGCAAACTCATTGGGATTCCCGAGTTCAGACTGATGGATAGCTGCAAGCATGCTCTGCTGTATATATATGACTCTAGCATAGTCCCTGAGGGGGCATCTGTGTCTGGTTCCTGCCAGTAAGTACTTTTTGGGATCAGCTATAGTGCTTGGATTTGGTGACTGCATATGTGGTGATTCCCAAGGTGAGGCAGCTTTTAAGTGATCTTTTCTTTAATCCTTGTTCCTCTATTTGGCCTTGAATTTCCTCCCATGAGAGTTTTGTTCTCTATTCTGAGAAGGACTGGGACATTCCAATTTTGACCTTCTTTTTGAGCTTCATAATATCTATGAATTGCTTGGGTATTCAGAGCTTTCTGGGGCTAGTATCTGTTTATGAGTGAGCGCATATTATGTGTGTTCTTTTGTGAATGGGTTACTTCACTCAGGATGATAGTCTCTAGTTCCACCCATTTGCCTACAAATTTCATGAAATCATTGTTTCTAACAGCTGAGTAGTACTTCATTGTGTAAATTACCACACTTTTTGTATCCATTCATCTTTTGATGGACATCTGGGTTCTTTCCAGCATCTGGCTGTTATAAATAAGGTTGCTATAAACATGGTGGAGCATGTGTCCTTGTTATGTGTTCATGCATCTTTGGGGTATATATTCAGAAGTGGAATAGCTGGATTTTCAGGTAGTACTATGTTCAATTTTCTGAGGAACTGCCAAATTGATTTCCAGAGTGGTTGTACCAGCTTACAACCCCACCAACAGTGGAGGAATGTTCCTCTGCATTGCTGAGTTTTATATCCTCTTTTCTGGTTATGACTTGAATTCTGTTTTGATATTCTTTCTCCATTCCTTTGCTCCGGTCTTCTACATGTGCACCAATCCTTTGAAAAGTAGAATTCTAGGTTCTTTTTGTTTCATTTCATCTAGTTTGTCAGTTTTACTTTCTTACAGGTTTAGAGGATTTGAGAACTTGTGGAGTTGTTATGGTGGTCTGTCCTCTGTTTTCATGTCATTCACAGTAGTCCATTAAGGCTTGGAGTGGGTCTCTACTCAGTGTTTCCCTTTTCTTATTCTCGTGGCTTTATTTTATGTAAATCTTTATAGTGACTTATCTCTATTGGAGTTGGGAAGTGATAAAAACAATAATTTAATAACAGGCCTGTCCTTCAGCATTTAGCAAAAACACCTTTGAACTTCTGCTATAACGGCTAATATGATTCAAAGAAAAGCACAGAAACTTCTCAAAATATAATTTGTAGACTTTTAGAGTTGCTAAAATTATTTTATTACAAATATTAAATTACTACAAATAAGAAAAAAACATTTGAAGCTAAGAGAAAGCAGAGAAAACTAATAAAATAGAAACTAGAAAAGGCAAATACCTTAGCAATATGATATATAGCAGACATTACTCAGGCATCTCAAGGCAAGGCACTGAGGGACAACTAAACATTGGGAATACAAAGGTGTCAAGAGGAGGAGTGGAAAGACTATAAGAGCCAGAGGTTATGGATAATACCAAGAAAACTGTTTTACAGACAACAGGCTAGATGTATGTATATAAACTCGAGGCAATTTGGCAGCTTGCATCAGATTTGTGTTAGATCCAGCCGGATAAAATTCCAACAAATAGGAGTAGAACCACTACTGACTAAGGAGCTATTAGCGTGTGATTGTTTCTGGGGGTTAGGGGTATGGTTTACTACTTACCTACCTATCTATCTATCATCTATCTATCTACCTACCTATCTATCTATCTATCTATCTATCTATCTATCATCTATCTATTTTTAAATGATCTGTCCTATGGTAGGTTAACTACATTCCAGGGCCCCTCCAATCCCAAGAGTAGCTGGGCAGCACAAACTGGACTAGTTAGAAACTGAAAGAGAAAAGTAATCTCAAAGTGGGAAAGGATGGGAGAGTTGAGAGTTTGGTAAGGAGAAACATTGAGCAGGGTGAATGTGGTAAACATACATCATAAAAAATTCTCAAAGAATTCATAAAACATTTTAGAGTAAAGAGAAAAGAAGAAGCAAAAAGTCAAAAGCATAACGTCCATCAGCATTTTTCCCAGCTGGAAGGGATGTGGTTCCCTGCTCCCTACATTGTCTTTCATAGCTGTGTCTGCAAGTGGGAAGATGACTATTCATCAACAACACAAATAACTTAGACAGGATGCCCGTCCTGCTGAGAAAAAATGTTTGTGTCAGATGGATCTGTTGGTAGGTGCTTCCCGGTTCTGGTGCCTCTCAGTATTTCACACCCGCCTGCTGGCTGCAGCCTTCTCTTCCCAGTCCTGAATATCCGTGCTTTCTAGACTGCTTCCCTCAGCATTCCTGGTTCTGTGGAGGTGGACTGTGGGAGGGAGAGCTGTGTTTACCTTTGCTGTGGGGTGTTCTCTTTCAATGCAGATCCGGGCTGCTTTTTATTTCTGTGTTTCATAGTCTGCCCGAAAACAGTCCTATTTACCCATAGGACTGCCACAGAGCTCCTGTCCTGTACCACCACGCTATTGCTTGCCTGTGTAGCACTGGGAGCCACAGAATCTTCAGGTTTCACAGTCAGAGCAGGGAGTTGACACCATTTTCTTCAGGGAAACTCAGGTTTGAGCATCCATGTCACACTTCAACCAGAATCTCTGCAGCCAGTAGTGTGGTACTCTTGATTTGGCTACATTTCACCCAGCCCACGTGGCACCCCTGGAACTGGCCGCATTTCAAGCAGCCCACTCTGCCTGTCACTCACTGAAGGCTGCTGTGTCATACATTAATTTTTTTCCCACATTTTCAAGCCATCCCATCATTCCGATGTGTTTGCTGATGATCCTCTCTTCTGTGTTCGGAATAGAGACCGTTCTTCTTCTTGTTCTTCCCCTTCCTTCCCCTCCTTCTTGTACTTCTACTATTTTAAAGGCAGTGATTGTTGGTATGGAGAAATCAGTATTCAGTTATATTTAGATTAAAAATACTAAACTAAGAGTAAAGTCGAAGGGCAGTGTCATAGCTAACGTTTCTATTGTGGTGACAGAATACTATGACCAAAAGTAACTTGTGGAAGTAATGCTTTATTCTAGTTTACAGACTTGTGGTGTATATCACAGTTAGTAACTTAAACAGGACAGGACTTGGAGGCAAGAACTTACGCAGAGACGGTGAATGAATGCTACTTACTTGCTTGTTCTACACAGCTTGAACAGCCTGCTTTCTTCCTGCAACCAGGACCACCAGTTCAGGGATGGCACTACCCACAACTGGCTGGACCCTTCCACATCAATTACTAGTTAAGAAAATGTCCAGTAAGAACAACAATATCAACCAACCAGACCCCCCCAGAGATGCCAGGGACTAAGCGACCAACCAAAGAGTACAGACACATGGAGGGACCCATGGCTCCAGCTGCATATGTAGCAGAGGATGGCCTTGTTGGGCATCAATGGGAGGAGGGGCCCTTGGTCCTTTCAAGTTTAGATACCCCAGTGTAGGCAAATACCAGGGCAGGGAGGCAGGAGGAGGTGGGTAGGTGAATGGAAGAACACCCTCACAGAAGCAGCGGGAGGGGGTTGAGCTAGGGGGTTTTCTGAAGGGGAAACTGGGAAACAGAGTAACATTTGAAATGTAAATAAAAAATCCAATAATAATAATAATAAAGAAAGTTGATATTATTCTATGGCAAGGCTCAAAGCTTAGAAAGAAAGAAAGAAACTTGTAACTTTTCTCCCTAAGCTGTCTATACAATTTCTTCAGCACCTTGAAGGCTAGCCAGAAGGAAAAAAGGCTTTCTCCCATCATGATTTCTCTCGGCAACCAAACTGCACATTGTCTTTACAAGTAGAGTCTTACTGTGCTTGTTCTGGTGGTCTTGTTAGTTCAGTCTTTCAGTATATTTTGATGAAGGAATTGAGACCAATTCTATTCAGCACTATTCCTAGGAGTTATATTTGAATTTCTGTTATTTAGTTGAATGTGTCTTCTTTCCTGCATCTATATCAATATGGCATCCTTTTTTCAGTCTGTACGATTCCTTCAAATGTCTTCCAGGGAGATGGGTTAGTGGTCATGAACTTTTTAAATTTTAATCAGTTTTAGAAAGAAAAGCTTTGTCTTCAGTTAATTTCATGTTGTTTGAAATATATTGGTCTCATTTAATATTAAAAATAAAATCATTATTTTTCTTGTCAAAAAAAATAAGAAAATGTCCTATGGGTCTGCCTATAGTTTCATCTTATGGAGGTATTTTATCAATAGAATTCTTCTCCCCAAATGACTCTAGAAGACAAAAGAGACAGAAAAAGCAATTGCAATAGATAATGCTTAAAAGACATAGGGTATTAAGATCAGATAAAATGGATTTTAATACAAATATTATGAGAGTTAATGAGGATATTCTATAACAATAAAATGTTCATTCATAAAGAAGCCATAATAAGTATGTACCTATGAAATTAAGGAGTATAGCTCCTAGATATAAAAAGTAGATTCACAGGATTAAATGGAAAAATATTTTTGTAGTGATAATTGCAAACTTTATTTTCTACCTCCAGAAATGTGCATGTCATCTACCCAAATGTTCTTAAAAAACAAAAAAAAAAAAAAAAACAAAAACAGTCACAAGCAAAAGTGTTCTGATCAAGTGGAATAGCAGACATCTATGTTACAGTCCACTCAGCAACAACACAAATAATCTCTCCATGTGCACATGAAACAGTCTTCAGGGTAGACGATATGTGAGGTCAAAGAGCTATTTCAGCATATATTCATATTCATAATTAAAATCATACAAAGTATTTTCTCCAACCATAGCAGAATACATCTAGAAATCAATGAAAATAGAAAAATAAAAGTTTTACAAATATATGGAAATAAAACATCAGAGTCATAAGAAACAAATGGATCAAAGATACAGATACTTCTAGAAAAATAAACATAAATACATAATCTTTAGCCTATCCACAACGTGGCCTGAAGCAGAGTCCATGCTTTCAACAACATCCCACACCTAAAGAAAGCATGACTTCCAGAAGGTCTGTCACAACCAGGCCCACAGGTGAGACACCCTTGCTCCAATACCTGGCTTAACTGGGACCTTCATGGGGTCCAGTGAAGTCAGGCCCTATCATCCCTTGCGTGCTAGAGACACATTTTCTTTTGGTTAGCAACTGCACCCACAAGTAGATAAGGTGCTTCCCTTCCCCCAGTGTCCATACCCAGAGGCAGGTTGACTCACAGGACTGTTATAACCAGGCTTACAGTAAAGACAAGATCCAGTTAGAGATAGCAAGGCCAGTTAAAACCTGAGATAACCAGATGGTGAGAGGCAAATGCAAGAACAAACGCAACAGAAAGTATTGTTACTTGGCATCTTCAAAACCCAGTTCTCCCACCACAGCAAACCATGGATACTCTATCACACCTAAAAAGTAAGATTCTGATATAAAATTCCATCTCATGAAGATAATAGAGGACCTTAAGAAAGAAATACTAATACCTTAGAGAAATACAGGACAACTCAATCAAGATGAAGGAATTGAACAAAACTGTTTAGGATCTTAAAATGGAAATACTAAGAATAAAGAAATCACTGAGAGAGGCATCTCTTGTGATGGAAAACCTAGGAAAGAGATCAGGAGTTACCAACAGAATACAAGAGATAGAAGAGTGAATCTCAGAAGATACATAAGAGATGTTGATACAACAGTCAAAGAAAATAAAAAGTGCATAAAGCTATTAACACAAAACATTGAAGAAATTTAGGACACAGTGAAAAGACCAAACATAAGAATAATACGATTAGGAAAGAATGAATATTTCCAATGCAAAAGGTCAGGAAACATCTTTAATAAAAGAAAACTTCCCTAAACTAAAGAAAGGGATGGTCATGAATGTACAAGAAGCCTAGAGAAAATTAAATTTATTGGACAAGGAAAAAATGTAACTTCACATAATAATCAAAATACTAAATACAGAGAACAAAGAAAGAATATTAAAAGTTATAAGTATAAAAGGCCAAGTAACATATGAAGACAGACCTATCAGAATCTCAACAGACTTCTCAACAAAATTCTAAAAGCCAGGAAATCTTGAACAGATGTCATGCAGTCCTTAAGAGAACATAAATGTCAGCCCAGGCTACTATACTCAGCAATACTCTCAATTACCATAGATGGAGAAATCAAGATATTTCATGACATAACAAATTTAAACAATATCTTTCCACCAATCCTGCCCTAGAAATGATAGTAGAAGAAAAACTCCAACACAAGGAAGGAAACCACCCCCCCCCCCAGAAAATCCAGAAAAATGTATGATCTTACAAGAAACCCAAAAGAAAAGAACCATACAAACAGAATACAATCACTAACAACAAAAATAACAGGAACCAACAATCATTTGTCTTAGTATGTTTCAACATCAATGGACTCGATTCCCCAATAAAACAACATAGGCTAACAGACTGAATACACAAAGAGGACCCAGCATTTTGTTGCATATAGGAAACATATCTCAGTGATAAAGACAGATACCACCTCAAACTAAAAGGCTGGAAAAAATATTTTCAAATAAGTGGTCCCAAGAAACAAGGGAAGAGCCATTTTAATATCCCATAAAATAAACTTTCAATTTATCAAAAGATGTGAGGAATGACACTTTATAGCCACCCCCCAAATCCACCAGGATGAACTCTAAATAATAATCATCTATGCCCCAAATTCAAAGGCACCCACATTTGTTAAAAAAAAATAAACCAACCAAACAACCAAACAAACAAACAAAAAAAATTACTAAGGCTCAAAGTACACATTGATTCTTACACAATAATAGTGGGATACTCTAACACCCCACTTTCAACAATAGACAGATCATGGAAACATAAATTAACAGAGACATAAGGAAACTAACTGAAGTTATTAATCAAATGGATTTAACAGATATTTATAGAACATTTCACCCTAAAACAAAAGAATATACATTTGTCTCAGTACCTGGTAGTACCTTCTCCAAAATTGACCACATAATTGAACACAAAAGCAGGCCTCAACAGATACAAGAAGATTCAAATCATTCCTTGCATTTTATTAGATCACCAAGGACTTTAATAACACCAAAACAACAGAAAGCCCACATATTCATGAAAACCGAATAACTCTCTACTCAGTGACTATGCAGTCAGGGAAGAAATAAAGAAAGAAATTTAAGACTTCCTGGAAGTCAATGAAAATGATGACACATCATACCTAAACTTATAGAATACAAGGAAAGCAGTGATAAGAAGAAAAAGCATAGTACTAAGTGCCCTGGTAAAGAAATTGGAGAGATCCTAAATATGCAACCTAACAGCACACCTGGGAGCTCTAGAACAAAAAGAAGCAAACATACCCAGGAGGAGTAAGTAGCAAGAAATAGACAAACTCAAGGCAGAAATCAACCAAATAAAAGCAAAGAGAACAATACAAAGAATCAACAAAACCAAAAGCTGGTTCTTTGCAAAAGTCAATAAAAATAGATAAATCCTTAACCAAAGTAAATAAAGGACCAAGAAACAGTATCTAAACTAACAAAATCAGAAATGAAAAGCAAGATATAATAGAAACTAAGAAAATTCAAAACATTATCAGCTTCTACTACTTAATTAAACTAAAAAATCTAGATAAAATGGATAATCTTCTAGACAGATACCAGATACCAAAGTTAAACCAGGACCAGATAAATTATTTAAACAGTTCTCTAACTCCTAAGGAAATAGAAGCAGTAATTAAAAGTCTCCCAACTAAAATT
Organism: Micromys minutus; assembly: GCF_963924665.1. Classification (NCBI taxonomy): domain Eukaryota; kingdom Metazoa; phylum Chordata; class Mammalia; order Rodentia; family Muridae; genus Micromys; species Micromys minutus. The sequence goes on along the minus strand of NC_137985.1, from coordinate 19,880,028 downwards.
AAAACAAACAAACACCAAACATACTACAAAAATTCAAAACAAACACACGGAAAAACCAAACCCAGGGCCAGACAATCTTAGTGCAGAATTTTATGAGACCTTCAGAGAAGACCTAATACAAATACTTCTCAACTATTTCACAATATAGAAATAGAAGGAGTACTACATAATTCATATTATGAAGCCACAGTTATGCTGAATCCTAAATCACACAAAGACCCAACAAAGAGAGAGAACTTCAGACCAATTTCACTTATGAATATCAATGTAAAAAACATGCTTGCAAACTGAATCCTAAAACAAATCAAAAAGCACATTCACCATGATCAAGTAAGCTTCATGCCAGGGTTGCAGGAATGGTTCAATAGACTAAAATCCTTCAACGTAATTCAATATGTGAAAAAACTCAAAGAAAAAAAAATCACACTAGATGCCAAGAAAGCATTTGACAAAGTAAAACACCACTTGATGTTAAAAGTCTTAGAAAGATTAGAAATTCAGGCCTATACCTAAACACAGTAAAAGCAGTATACAGCAACCCAGTAGCCAATATCAAATGAAACTGTGAAAAACTTGAAGCAATCTCACTAAAATCAGGGATTCAACACGGCTGCAAGTTCTCCCCCTACTTACTTGACATAGTATTGGATGTCCTAGCCAGAGCAACTAGACGACAAAAGGATGTCAAAGGATGCAAATTAGAAAGGAAGTCAAGATATTACTATTTACAGATGATATGATTGTATACATATGTGACCCCAAAAATTTGACCAGAGAACTCCTAAACCTGGAAAAAAAAACTGGAAAAGCAAAATAGCTGGATATAAAATTAACTCAAAGAAATCAGTAGCCTTTCTCTACACAAAGGACAAATGGGCTTAGAGAGAAATTAGGGAAACAACACCTTTCACAATAGTAACAAATAATATAAAATATCTTGGCATAACTGTAAGCAAGCAAGTGAAAGATTTGTTTGATAAGAACGTTAAATCTCTGAAGAAAGAAATAGATGACCTCAAAAGATGGAAAAATTTCCCATACTCGTGGATTGGTATCATTAACATAGTAAAGATGCCATCTTACCCAAAGCAATCTATAGACTCAATGCAATCCCCATAAAAATTCCAACTTTCTTCACGGAGATAGAAAGAGCAATTCTCAATTTCATCTGAAATAACCAAAAGCACAGAATAGTGAAAACTATTCTCAACAATAAAAGAACTTCTGGGGGAATCACCATCCCTGATCTCGGGCTGTACTATTGAGCACTACTTTAAAAACAAACAAACAAACAAACAAACAAACACCATATTGTATTTGCACAGAGACTGACAGGTAGATCACTAGAATAAATTTGAAAACCCAGAAATAAACCCACACATCCATGGTCAATTGTTCTTTGACAAAAACGTCAAAACTTTACACTGAAAAAAAAAGATAGCATTTTAAACAAATGGTGGTTTGCATGTAAAAAAAAATGAATATTGATCCAATTTTATCTTCTTGTACAAAGCTCGAGTCCAAGTGGATCAAAGACCTCAACATAATAGCAGATACACTGATTCTAATAGAAAAGAAAGTGGGAAAGAACTTTCAACACATCAACACAGGGGAAAACTTGCTGAGCACCAATGGCTCAGGCTCCAAAATCAACAACTGACCAATAAGACCTCGTGAAACTAAACAGCTTTTGTAAGGCTAAGGACACTGTCAATATGACCAAACTGCAGCATTCTGGTTGGGAAAAGATCTTCACCAACCTTACATCCAATACAGAGCTAATATCAAAAAATATAGAAAGAACTCAAAAAAAGTAAGACTCCAGAAAACCAAATATCCCAATTAAAATATAGAGTACAGAGCTAAACAAAATTCTTAACTGAAGGATCTTGAATAGCTGAGAAGCACCTAACAAAATGCTATAAACATAGTGGAGCATGAGTCCTTGCCATATGTTGGAGCATCTTTTGGGAATATGCCCAGGAGTGGAATAGCTTGGTCCACAGATAACACTATGACTGATTTTCTGAGGAACCACTAGACTGATTTTCAGAGTCATTCGTCCCGCTTGCAATCTCACTAACAATGAAAGACTGTTCTTCTTTCTCCACATCTTCTTCAACATCTACTGTCACCTGAGTTTTTGATATTAGACATTCTGATAGATGTAAAGTGTAATCTCAAAGTTCTTTTGATTTGCATATCCATGATGACTAAGAATATTGGACACTTTTTTTAGGAGTTTCTCAGCCATTCGATATTTCTCAGTTGAGAAGTCTTTGTTTAGTTTTGCACCTCATTTTTAATAGGATTATTTGATTCTCTGGAGTGTAACTTCCTGAGTTCTGTTATATACTGGATATTAGCCCTCTATTAGAAGTAGGATTGGTAAAGACTCTTTCTTAATCTCGTTTGCATTTTTTTTTATTGACTATGTTTTTTGCCTTACAGAAGCTTTGCAATTTCATGAGATTTCATTTGTCAATTGTTGATCTTAGAACATAAGCCATTAGTGCTCTCTTCAGGAAATTTTCTCCTGTGCCTGTGTCTGAGGCTCTTCCCAACTTTGTCTTATATTAGTTTCAGTGTATCACATTTTCTGTGGAGGTCCTTGATACACTTGGACTTGAGCTTTGTAAAAGGCAATAAAAATGGATCCATTTGCATTCTTCTGCATGCTGACTGCCAGTTGAACCAGCACTATTTGTTGAAAATGCTGTCTTTTTCCACTGGATGGTTTTAGCTCTTTTGTCAAAAATCAAGTAACCATAGGTGTGTCGGTTATATAATATCTTATAATAGAATATTTTAACATATAATTATATGTATTGATATTATATAAGTTACTATTATATGTTATATGATTTAGACTACATGATATAATGTAATATGTGATATACAATAAATTATTATTGTTATCATTGTTGTTGCTGTTGTTGTTTATATCAGAAAGGAGATGGATAGATGAAATCAAGAGAGCCAGGGAGGATAGATAGGCTATTTAGTACCTTTTGAGAATTGCAAGGCACTAGCTGAATGAAACCACATACTCTGACATGCTTTAAAATAATCTCTCTGAATACCCTATGACAATTTTCTGAGTAGGATAACTAGTATAGAAGCATTGTTAGGTAAGAGATGTTAATAAAAGCCAGTATCAACCAGAAGAATGGCTAAGATAAAAAACTCAGATGACAGCAGATACTGGTAAGGATGCAGAGAAAGGGGAACACTTCTATTGCTGGAGAGATTGCAAACTGGTACTATCACTCTGGAAATCAGTCTGGTAGTTCCTCAGATAATGAGGACCCAGCTATAGCACTCCTGGGCATATAACCCCCAAAATGCTCCAATTTGGACACATGTTCTAATAGCAGCCTTATTTCTAATGTCCACAGCTGGACATTATCCAGATGCCCTTAAAAAGAGGAATAGATACAGAAAATGTGGTTCATTTACACAATTGAGTACGATTCAGCTGATAAAAACAATGATTTCATGAAATTTGCAAGCAAGTGGATGGAACTTGAAAATATCATTTTGAGTTCGGTAACCCAGTCAAAAAAGAACACACATGGTATGTCTTCACTGATAAGTGGATATTAGCTAGAAAGAAGCTTGAAATACCCTCAATAAAACTCACAGACCTTATGAAACTCAATAAAATCACACTAAAGAATGAGTTCTACAGTACTACTCAGTAAGGGGAAGAGAATAAACTCTTGGAAGTAGAGGGAGAAAGGGATCTAGAAGCGGTAGTGGGGGGGGGTGAAAGAAAGAGGACAGTTCAGGTGTGGTTGAGGTACCAGGTTCAAAATATTGAAAGAAGGTGTGTAGCAGTGGGTGACTTGAACTGAAGGTAATCACTAGATGTCCCAGATCTTATGGGCCCTAGCATTTTCCTGGACCCAACAGGGAGGAATTTAGCCAAAATACCCAACAAATTTTAAGATAAAACCTGTAGAGACCATATCCAGTGGATAGGCACCACCCCCAGATGAGGGATGGGACCACCCAACCACCTCAAAAATATCAGTCTAGAATTCATCCTGTCTAAAGAAAATACAGAGACAAAGAGTAGAGCAGAAACTGAAGGAAACAATATCCAGAGACTGCCCCACCTATGGATACATCCCATCTGCTGACACCAAACCCAGTCTTTATTGCTGATGCCAAGAAGTGCTTACTGAAAGGAGCCCAGTATAGCTGTCCCCTGAGAGGTTCTACCAGAGCTGAATCAATACAGTTTCAAATGTACACAGCCAAACACTGAATTCAGCACACAGACCCCAATAGAGAATTCGGAGCAAGACCTGTAGGAGCTGAAGTGGTTTGCGACCCCATAGGAAGAACAACAATATCAACCAACCAGACCCCCCAGTTCTTCTGGGGACTAAACTTCCAACCAAAGCATACATAAGGGGACCTATGGCTTCAATTGTATATGTAGCAGAGAATTGTCTTATCTTGTGTCACTAGAAGGGGAACTCTTTGGTCCTATGGAGGCTTGATGACCCAGGATAGAACACTAGGCTGCTGAGGCAGGAGTGGGTGGACAGGTAGGGAAGCACCCTCATAGAGGCAGGGGGAGGGAGGAGGGTATAGACGACTTGTGGAGAGGAAAACCGGGAAGGGGGATTTATTCTATAAATGAAATAACCAATAAAAAAAGAGCCAGTAAAAGAATTTAATTGATGGTATAGTCCAGGGAAGTACTAGAGTAGTGACTAGTTTTACTGATAGATTAAAATACCGAGCCAGAAAGAAAAGAGTCAAAATTGCCTATACAGTTTTGGCTGAAGGCTAGAAAATTGAAATGTTATTGGCTGAGATGTGTGCTAGGTTACCTGGTTGACATAGCACCCTTCTACTTTTGTTGGATCACTGTGCATGGAAGAAAAGTTAGGGGACCTTATACTAGGTTATTCATTTGCATATCGCTCTGGTCAGAGGAGGCAGCTTGAGCAGTGGAAGTAAAGACTGAGCATCTTTGTGAGTGGGATGTGGGAGAGGGAACTGTGACATCTGCCTGGGCGACAACAACTGTGGGAGTGCCTGCTTTGTTGCTGAAGGTGAAGCATGCTTTCTGGGACCTTTTCTGGGAGACTTTGAGTCAATTGTGTTCTTTGGAGAATGTTCAAAGACCACTTGGTTCTGTGGATTTTGCTTCCTTCTAAATCTTTTTTCTTTGAACTCCATGCATATGAAGGACCACCAATCTAGGTATTAAATCCTGTAATTCATGGAATAGCTACTATGACTACTGTGACTCTGATTCAAATCTCCAGCAAATTATACAGGAAAGAAAGCAGGCAGAAGGAGTAGGTCTGGAGGAAAGTGAATAAGAATTTATAAACAGAATCTGCTCTGTCCCCCTCAACCCTCCCTCCTCTTTGTCTCTGTCTCTCTTTCTCTTTTGTGTGTGTGTGTGTCTGTGTATGTGTGTGTGTGGGGGGGGTGATGAGACCCAATAGGGTTACATACTGAAGTGAAGGTTTCAGGAAATTATTACATGAAATCTCTAATGAAATGGTATGTCTCTTTAGGAGGGTGGATAAAACAAAACATAAAACCTTACACATCCAACACTAACAGAGACCAGGAAGAAGACAAGAAAGAAGAGTTCAAAGAAAAAAGTTATAGAGCATGGTGCTCTGAAACACAAGCCAGGAAAGGACTACAGGGAGGGGGAGGGGTCAGCCGTATTAATGTCAGTGCAGGTACATTGAGAACTGTCCTCTATGCTGACTGAGAACATGGAAACTGAGAAACTTGGCAACTTATATTTTATTATCATTACGATGATATTCTTTGGTGATCTTTTCCATCTTTTTATTTTAAGATTTATCTACTCATTTTACATGCATGTAGAGCTATTTTTTTTTCCGGTTCTTCATCATTGGTTTTGTTTCTTTGTTTTAATGTAAGAATTTACTTTTTATTAAAGCAGAACTCTTAGTGCACATAGTAGGACATGCATTGTTTTCTGTCTTATCTCACTAGAGTTACAGTTACCTTTATTTTGCACAGTCTTTAGTATGTTTTTATTCATGTGCAGATGTTATTTAACGCTTCCTTCTCTGGAGTCAGTTGTTTACACTTTTCAGTTGCTGTAAACAGTTGAGTGATCCATCTGAATAGATCATGAACTCTTTAGCTGCTTCTTAAAAGGAATGCACATTTCTCAATCAGTGCCTGTGTTTTGTAAGTTATTCCAGTAAACACATTCTTCTGGCGTCTCCAAATCCCAGCAGGCTACTCTCCCAATTTTAGTCTCTTTTTCTTGAGGTTTCTCAGTTGGCTCTTTGGAGAACCTGTCTATGCATGAAACATTTGTGGCCCTCCAAATCCTGTCATGTTATGTATCAAAATCGAGAAAATCCTGCTCTGCCCCCTTAACCTTCCATTTTACATGTGTGATCTTTCCCAAGTCTCTGGGGCGTCCCTGTGGAGTATGGTGCTTCCTCTTGGTATAGACAATTATGCATCCCAACCAGGGAAGAAACATCATAAGTTGTGAACCATCCCAGAGACCCTTGGAACTGGGTGGTCAGAGGGATCGGAAATGAGAAACTTGGTGACTTCACTGTACTTTTGTTCATTCGATGCACATTTCTCCTGAACGCAGAACCTCGATTACCCTTTCACAAATCAGCTTGTCACCCTCATTCCCCTGTCCAAGCAACCATGCAACGAGGCAGTTATTAGTTATTAGCTTCTGAGGGTCAGGTAGGCCTAGTACTGCTCGAGTCTTTTGTGGAGAGATCCTGTTGAACAGAATACCAAAGAAACCAATGTGGTCACTCAAGGGGTCAGAGCTAGCACAGGTGTGAAGAGCAGAAAAGATGACAGAGATCAAGCATGGTGGTGAACATGGTTTTTAAGAAATTGTAATCTACTAATTAGTAAAAAGATAATTCACATTCCTTAGACCCCTTAGACCCCCTTTTCAGAAACACTCATCAGAGGAGACCCTCTCTGCTCTGCACTAAAAATAAAAGTAATTTAATGTCAGATCTGAGAAAAATCCCTACTATAGACTTAGGAAGGATATCCAGCCAAGCCCTGTTTTCCACTTGAGTTCTAAGATGATACAGTTTTCCTACAGCAGCAGGATAATTTTCTTCACATTAGTTAAATTAAAAATTTAAACATAAATGTAAAAATTTACACAAGGCATCTCTTGTAGGCCTCTTAGTAATAGCTAAGCTTTAATTGTAGACTTCTAGCCCAGAGCTGTTGGCATGTAAGGCAGGGAGAGTACTAAGAGAGCACTCTGGAGTATAATCTAACAAGAAACTGCCGTAGCTGTTCATGTGTGATTTAGACCTCACCATACGTTCTATCACACTCATCAATAATCATCAGGAAATGCTTTATTAATATGTCTATACGTGCTGCTATTGTTTCCTTAGAGAAGCATCTTTACCTCTCCTGCATCAGAATAATCTGAGAGCTTTCTTTGCAAAAGCGTTGATGCCAGGTGTTAGCCCCGGAAATTCTGGTCAGAAGAGTTTTCCCTTTGAGTATCCAGCCTGGGTTAACGGACATTGGGTAGATGGTGTAGGGGGTTAATTGTAGAATATCATCATCTTTTCATGACTGTCTTTACCTCCTATGAAGATCCTCCTCTAATCTGGCTAACCCTCAGTTAAGTTTTCAAAGATTTCTGGGAAATATTCATGGAAATCTTGGCTGATTCTACAACTCCTGTGAGATTGTGCTTCTCTGGTAATTTTCAGAAATTCTTGAATGACAGCTATGTAGTCTGCCTTCCCTGTGTCACAGTACTATCCCCGCCTCTCCCTACTCCTGCTTTTCTTACAGCAGAAAGCACAGTCTTCAGTGTGAATTCGTTTTTTTGAAGGTCATTTAATTTTTTTCTATACAATACAACAAATTCTTCACAAACATTTTGTGACTTTATGATGTGTCCTTAAAAGCCAAACTAGTGGTGCAAATTAAATAGAAATTATAGTGTAGTTTGTCATGAAAATAATCTCTACGCGGTATCGAGCTGCATCTCCAGAGAAGTGCTGATCAAGAACGATGAATGGTGTATTATTCCTATAGAGCCCACATTTGTATAGAGGTGTGATTATGAGAATTACTCTTCACAAAACACTTTTGTTTAAATTCTGCAAAGGAAATGATTTCTCAGAATGTCTCATTTTGTTTTGCCATGTATGCTGTTCCCAGTTGTTGATGCTGCTTTGACTCTATGCGGGTGTATGTTAAGGCACACCTGCCACCACTGCGTCCTACCACCAAACTGTCCATTTCTTAATCCTAATCTGAGGAACAAGCTTTAGATTGGTTCCGGAAAATGTTTGCTGAATCGTTTCCTATATCATTTTCTTCCCTAAATCTTATATTGGTTGACATTCATATTTTTAGATGAATTAATATTTTACCTTCATTTTTTTTTAATCCGAGTTGAGTTTGTTTGTCTCCAAACAGTTTCCTCTTTTATAGCAGACACTCACAGCCCACAAACTCCATCGTCAAGTATGCTGATGAGTACACAGAGGGACATCTGGTAGAGCCATCATTGCTGGGTGGTCAACTAGGCTCACTGACTAGTTTTTGATGTGCTCATCCCACAACAGCTTGCTGCCTTGATCAGGCAAAACTAGTTTTGATTAATCCAAAACTTATGTACTATCAAGGACCTCTGGTATAAAAAACAATGTAGTTCAAAAGCCATGCTGAGGGTTTCTCTGCCGTGTCTAGATGGTGGATTAATAAGGTAGTGTGAGTTCCCTTCACTTAGATCACTGACATATAGCATGTCCTAGTACCAGTTGCTGCCCTTATTGACAACACCAGAGCTGCTCCCTGAATGAAAGCTTTATCTCAACTTTGTCTCTTCCTGTCTCTCTGTCTCTCCATATCCCTGCATCTCTCTCCCTGTCTCTCCCTGTTTCTCTCTGTCTCTCCTCCTCCCTCTCTCCGTCATCCCCTCCCTTCCGCATTCCCTCCCTCCCTCCCACCCTCTCTCTCTCTGTGTCTCTTTCTCTCCTCCCTTTCTGCCTCTCTCTCCCTGTGGTTATGAATTGGAACTCTGAGTTCTTCATATCCTCACCAAATGCTCTGCCACTGATATCACCCTAGCCCGTTCACTGTGTCTTGAGAAATCAGCTGTTTGCTGACTGAGAAAGAAGGCTGGGACCTCTTCCTAGAACTCTTGACCTGACCTTACAGTAATTTACCTGTTAGTTCTTTACTTTGCAAGGCTTCTGCCAAACCCTGTCCTAAACACATACCCAGTGAATTGAACATCAGCCTGGTCTCTGTTTTGGGATAGAATTATAGGATTAGATGTGATTTCTGAACACTTAGTCCTTTAAGATTTGCAGTGTCTCTCCTGCCCTCATCCCTGGTCCAGTGCAGAAAAGCATCATGTCTGTGTTTGTGGTATTGGAGGTATAGCATATCTGCCTATGGCTGGCACCTAGGAGGTGTGGTCCAGGACTGATCCACTCTGTCAGTGAAAATGGTCTTGCATTTATTATTTTCTTTTGAAACCAGATCTATTCTAAAAATATCAGTCCTTCTGCTTTGCAAATGCTGGTCTTCGAGTCACATACCTATGGCTGCACATCATCCTTTTTACATGTAGTTATATTTTTATCGTATAAGTAATGCATATTAGTAAATAATTTAAAACTATGAGTGAAAACATGATCTAAGAAAAAAGTATTTTTTTAATGTTTTACATCATTTCACATCATAATTAATAGGTCTGAACAGACTTATTACATTACTGATTTCCAGAAACCTACTTTCTTTTCTTATTGGAAAATAAAACTATTTATTGTTATTCTGTTTTCATTTAGTATGTTTATAGCAGGAGTGAACATTTAAAATAGGCTTGCTGTGAATTGCATTTCCCTTTGAATCTTAGCTATTTATGTATTTCTGTTGATTTTTCTATTAAGTGTTTACCTTTTATTGATTGATGCACAGCAGAAGCCCTTATTTTGACAAACACAGCATCTATCAGCTGTGCAAATACTGTTTATATTGCAAATATTTGAATTAAGCTATAAACTTATGTTTAAAGTTTTTATTGTTATAGTTTGAATTTCATATATTTCAGCCCAAATGCTAGTCTTTTACAGTGATGTATACATTGGGATTATACTTAGGAAAATCCTTTGGCATTCCTCATATTCCTTTTCCAAAAATAATGCCCTGAGAATGTTGTAATGAGTGTTCTGCTTTAATGTATGTTCCATTTCCCTCTTTTCCTTGTTCCTTCCTTCAGCAGATGTTTATTACGGCTACAGTGGGCTCAAGCAGCCATCCGTTGGGTTATGAGGGAAGCAAAATCAAGATGACCTAGTCTCTGTTTCCACTGATTTGCATCCTGGTGAAGAAAGTCAATGAGAAACAAGAAGTCAAACACATGCAGACAGTAATGGCACAGGTTGACGGGTGCTATGCCCGCAGTGACAGGGAAAAGCTGGAGGCAGAAGAGGAGGACAGCAGAACATGTCTTTCCAACAGGGTCAGCTTTGCTACTTCCTTACATGTTGGCTCAAAATCCAGCTGTATTTGACTTCAATTTTTCACACACAATTGTTCTAGGCATATCCCAAATCAATAGATGTTTAACTATTTATAGTGTCTGAAACTCTGTCTAGTATCTGGTAGCCATAAACAATAGATTATAAAGAGTCTGAATGGCTGATAGCATTTGGAGGAAGGGAAAGTACCCTGGGAATGACTTCTCCAGTCTTCTCTTTCAGAGGAGTCTTCAGACAACACAGGGTTAAGTGTACTTCAAAGAGCAGGTATGCCAGTCAGCTGGGACACACAGTTTGCTACCACTTATTCGCTACAGCTTTTTGACCCTATTCATTTTACATGAACTTTTCTTATATTGTAAATTCCTATGTATATTTGATTTGTTTCTGACCTTTCATTCTGTTCCCTCTCCAGAAACATTGAATTTTCAATACTAAAATTTTGAAAGCCACTCAATAACCCTCTGCAGCTTTCTTTCTATGCTGCCAGAGTTATTTCTGAACTTCTTCACCTGTAGTTTGTATTTTAACTGCTACAGAAAATCCATCCATTGTATTATACTTGCTAATTGGTTATTGCTAGTATGTGCAAAAGCTAAGTGCTTTATATATTTGTCCATTAAATAATAGAGTTCTATATTCAGCTCTCTCATTAGGCCACACGGCTTTTCAAAGCAATCTTGCATTTTCTTCTGACATCCTCACACCATTGAAGTCCTCTATTTCCCTCATGTTCCCCATGGATAGATTTTTATACTGCTTTCTCATTGAATGGCATTGGCTAACTCCCTCAGATTCCTTCTCGACCACACACTTTCTCTATGCGTCTATTGACCTCTTTTTCCTTTTTTTTTTTCAGAAAGTGATCAATTTCTCATTATCCCTAATTTTTTTTGAACTTCAGAGACAGAAGTAAAATTTTGGGGGGACAGTTAATGTTAGAGACTGAGTTTACACTCATTCATGTCAGAACTGCGTTTTAGTGACTCATGACACTTGTCAGTCAACCATTCTCCACTGAGTCACATCAGAGTGTTAATGAATACCTTCACCAGCACAGCATAGAAACACTCCATGGACTCATGCATGGCAGAATGACATAGAACATTATAAATAGATTGCCTGAGGCCATGTTTCTGGTTTTGATATTGAACCATACTTATTCAAGCAAAATCACCGAGAGTAGTGAGAATACACAAGACATTTCCATCCTTTACTGAAACTTCGTTTGAACTTATTAATACTATATGTGTATATAGAAAATGGAAAAAACAGAGTGGGAGAGATGGCTTTGTGTCTAAGAGCATCTACTGCTTCATCAGAGGACCAGAGTTCACATCCCAGCACCCACATTGGGTGGCTCACAAGTACCTGTATCTCCAGCTCTAAGGGATTCAATAGCTCTCATCTGATCTCCATTAATTCATGCACTTGCTTAAATAATAGAGTAAAATAAATATTAATAAAAATGAGCAAGATAAATGCAATTCTTGCTCATTAGAGATCTCTGTATATGACAAAATTGTAAAAATTTGTACATGTGTTTATAATTCTACATCTATCATGTCCTTCTGGGTTTTTGTTGCTGTTTTTTAGGAAATTCAATTCTGGATTTTTTGAGCTTATCTCTGAGAGCAGTTTTAGCATCAGAACAAAACTGAGCAAGCAGAACAAATAGGTCCTATACACACTCTGCCTCATGCAGATATGACCTTCATCACCAGCACCAAACCTGTGCCAAGTGAACTATGACTGGAGAAAACTCATGCGCCATCAGCACACTGCCCAGACTGGCACATAGTTAGTAGTACTCAGAGTATGCAGTGCTTTTGAGGCTCAGTCTCAGTATTCTATGTCTATGTAGTTTGATAGCTGTGCAGTCACATGCATCCTTTTCTATTGGGTCATACAGAATAGTTATTCTGCCCTAAAAGTTGGCTTATGGATGTTTCCCTTTCTTAGGGCATCTTAGGCAATGTTGTTATTATGGTGAGGAATCACCATGTCTAAAAGCAACTTCTTGCAACAGTTCATAATATAGATCAAGCAAGTCAGGGACTTAAGCAGGGCAGGAACCTGGAAACAGAAGCTGATGCAGAGGCCATGGAGGAGTGCTGCTTAATGGTTTGCTCCTCATGGCTTGCTCTGATTGTCTTCTTAGCCCAAGAGTGACGACATACATAATGGTCTGATACCTTCTTTTTGAATAACCAAGAAAATGCCGTACAGGCTTGTCCAGGGCTCTGTCTCCTGGAGATTTTTTTCTCAGTTGAGGTTCCCTCTTCTCAGATGACTCTAAGTTGTATTAAGATGACATAAAAATATCTAGCAAAGTATCAATGTGATAGCCAGCCGATATTTCCATTGTCTTCGTATAGTTGTTATGGTGGTTTCAAGGAGCATAGTCCCTATAAACTTATAAACTTAACTGCATGGTGACCAGAGAGTTACACTACTCGAAGGATTATGAGGCATGTCCTATTTGAAGGCCATGTGTTGCAGGAGAGGGACTTTCAGGTTTTTAAAAGTCTATGCCAAGCCCAGAGTCTCTTTTTTCCTGCTGCCTATGAATCCAGATGTAGAATTTTCAGCGACTTCTCCAGTACAATGTCTGCCTGCATGCTGTGTGCTCTCACCATGTTGACAATGAACTAAATATCTTAAACTGTAAACCAGGTCAAATTATCAGAGCTGCCATGGTCATGGTGTACCTCTTCGCATCAAAAGAACAATGACTAAGACAATCTTATCTAGAGTGTTGTATATTGGAATCATATAATTTCTATTTTTTCACTTTGTAGTATGTATTTAAGTTTCCTCCATATAGGTTCATGACTTTTTTTGGTGCCAAATAATACTCCATTCACTATAATGCAATAATTTACTTTTTCATTCACTTATGAAAAAACATCTTCATTATTTTCAAACTTAGATAATTATAAACAACACTACTCAAATATCTGTGTGCAGGAGTTGATGTGAACACGAATTTCCATTTGGGGGGGGGATAAAATCCAGAGTGTGATAGCTGATCATACAGTAAGAGCAGACTAAAGCAAACTGCCAGACTGCCTTTTAAAGTGTCCCATTTGCACACCACCAGCAACTGGTAAGGAAGTTGGTTTCTCTTCATCCTCCCCAGCCTTTAGCATTCCCAGCTGTTTTAGGTTTGAAACGTTTTGTTAGGTGTATGGGGTTCCCCCACATTCTTGACTTGTATTTCCCTGTAAGAGATGTGGAGCATCTGCTGTCTGTGCGTTATCACTGGAGTGGGATCTTGATCTTTCTGGCCATTTCAAGTCAAATTCTTCAATTTCATACTGTTCCTCGTAAAGACTTCTGTGTATGTTTTCTTTTAGTATTGTTAAATTTTAAGATTTTGTGCTGAGCCCTGGATTCCACAGGCAGGTCGGTGAAGACAGTGGTTAGGAGCACAGCATCTGGAGTCTGTTACCCAGGGTGGGAACCTCAACTTCACTGTCTATAATGTGAATTAATCTCCCACTATTCAGGATCCTCAGGGGAGATAAACCAACCCTTTCGTACAATTGTCAAAATGACCCAATCCCAAGGATGTTGGTGGAGGTGATAAGACCTAGGTAAATCCATATACAGGCTATGGGTAAAGCAGGATGTATTGTCATGTCTATTTTCAACTCCTCAGTCTTAAGTTTTACTCTCAGAGCGTTTTCTCTTCTTGGAAAATGCCATGACAACCACCAGCATACTGTGCCAAGGACTGAGAGAGTTTTATGTTTTCCGAGGGGTGTTACAGGAAATTTGGTCATACTGTGAAACCAGAGATTGTGCTATTTACTGGAAATACTGTTTCTAGTTGTGGTGTGACTTAGTCCTAGCACACACCTTTAATCCAAGAGCTTTCTGTGTATTGTAAACAGGATTAAATAAAGTTAACCAAAGACCAAGAGGCAGAGCAAGCAAGCAGTTAACAGGGAGTGGACATAGAAAAAAAATCAGAGAGTAAGAGAAAGTCAGGAGGATGAACAGAGAGATGCACAGGAAGTAAAAGGAAGTGAGGCACACTGAGTTTGAGGATTTTGTTTGAAGGGGGTTTTAAAGTTGTCATGGAATAGGAGAATTTACATTTGAGATGTTGCCTATGGAGGAAGGTCAGCTGGTTGCCTTCTTTGCCTGTCTGAGCTAGAAGTTTTTCACACCAGCATCTGGCTGGATCCTGAGTCTTCATTGGTCAAATCAAACAACTGAGATTATGTCTAAAACAACAAAGAAGGCTTTAGAGAAACTCACTACTTTTTGTTTAAGTGCAAATATAAACGTTAAGTGCACCCATTTGAATGCCTTGTTAGCATGTGCTAGCACTTTTATTTAGACATCTTCCTGACCCAACAACACAGACAACATATGTCCAGGGACTTGGATGCAGTCACTTCTTTCCACTACAGTGAGGAGACTTTTGCATACTGTGGTATGATCTGTTCCTTCTTTTTATGTAACACAGTCGCAACAACATTCTATATTGCTAACTTATTACAACCTAGACGTTAATATTAGGTATTTTGCACATGAAAATATTATTTATTTATTGTATAATATAGCCTATTTTAAAAAAACAAAGAAATTGATGCTATGCAATTAAGAAACTCACGATGTCTAGAGGTAGAGATAGGATTTGACCCAAGATCTTATGACTCCAGTTTGCAAACTATTATGTGCTCCCTACCAAGTGATTTACTTCAGAGGCTTTTGAATATTCTTTCGAAAGTACCTGAGCAATGATGACTTTGATAGACAGAGAATTAAAAATAAGCTTCCTGGGCCCTATAGCAGGTCTCTTAAGGTAGGTTGGCTGTGTCCTATTCCTTCCTAAACATATATTATCTCTACAAATGTCTTTTGCTGTATTGGAAGAGACTGTCCAGACCCTGGAAGAAAACAGTATGTGTAATAAATACAGTTATGAGGACATATGTATAGAATTGGTGAATTTATTTCAAGGTTTGAAAAAGCCTGTTAACACTAGGCTGGAAGTTACACGACAAAGTTCTTTTAGTAGTGTTTTCAGGTCTATGATGGTACCACTCTCTGTGCTAATATGACCGTATAGACCAAGAGTTATGCTTTATGTAAACTGACTTAGATTTCAAGATACCAGTCAGGTATCAATAAGCCAAGAAAGTCAATATTTAATTACATGTTTGAAAAAAACCACTAGTAATTTAGTCTTGGGTGACATTAAAGGAAGAGGTCAAAGTGACTTTTTCATTGACTAAACTTGCTGTTTGACAACTTCATATACTTCATATGTTTAAATAATGTATTATGTCTTCTGCCACTTTCTATCCCTGATTCCCTCCCCCTTCCCACCCTTTGTTACCTCATTCCCTTTGCTTTCCTCCCCCTTCCCCTATAAGACTGCTTTCCATGTTCCTGTCCTTTTGTTTTGTTTGGTGACTTACTGATTTAAGCCAAGATAATCTGTGTGGCCACAGATTTGGAATTATTCCTTAGAACCTTGTGCTCTACTGGGTCCATAACTGAAGACATTGACAAAAGGCTGAATCTCCCCATGAAAGGTTGTAGGCTTCAGATCAGCCAAGTGGATGTATTCTTACTCTAAACCTGTAGAGACTAAGTTATCTTTGTTGTGAAGTAGATATAAAGGTAGAACAGGACTTGGTATACTGTAGTAAATATCTTCATTATTTTCATTATCCCTATTCATTTTTTTCACTATGAAGCACAACAAGTAAAATGCTAATTTGATCATATGAAAATTGTCTGACAAAGAATTTCAGTAGATATGAACAAGAATCCCAGTGGCCTGTTCTTATTTCAAGTGTATATATAATGATTGTCATGGACCACTTTTATTCTGTTGGGAAATGTGCAATCCTTCCATCCTGCATAGGGAATTGTGCTATGTTCCAATCCTTAAGCACTCAGAGAATTCAGCCAGAACCTGTCAGCATGATGGCTGTGTCCCCATAGGCACTCCCATCTGCTGGATGGTGTTTGGAGCAGGTCCTGGGGAAAAAAAGATACCTGGTCTCAAGGTCATGCTGATTATTACTGGGCAATGAGACATCCACTTATTATTGTAAGTCACTGGAGGTCAAATGAAAACTTTCTAAAAATAGTAACTGTGCTGTTCTTGGCTGCTCTGCTATTTCCAGGAGTTCCCCATTCAGGAGGAAACAGGAGCATGACAGAGCGGTCCCTTCTTGTAAATCGCTCTTGCCTTGGGCAGGGGGATGTCTGGGGAATGCTGGAGCCTGGATGGGAGGGAGAACAGGCTCTGGCTTGTGTCTTGTGGATTCCAGAGGGAGCAGTGCTCCCATTTCCTTTGGAAAATGTACATTCAAACTTGGTGACTGTGTTTGCAATTTGGCTGGGGATGGCTGCAATTAGACCAGCTGGAAGAGGGAACCTGGACTCCTGGCAGAACCAGCTTCCTACTCTCTCTGCCCTATAGACTCCTGCTTATCCTTTAAAGCTGGTAGGTGGCACAGTTTCCTCTAAGACTTGCCAAGTCCTTGCAGAGGGGTGTAATGGCTAAAACATCTCCATCTGCATGGATGCTGGCAGACTGCAGGGTAATTATCTGCAGCCTGACTCCCTGTTTTTTCACCACATGACCCTTCCCCTCAGAGCTGTTGTTTCCTCCCACCACTGCTCATTCCAGCTGTCACTGTTTGGCTTTCTGCCATGCAGTAGATTTGCACTATTACCTTGTCCCTCAGAGTGCCTCTGCATTTCTGTCTCTCCCTTTGAATTCCTAAATGCATCTCATCCTTGTTCAGTTCCTTTACCTGCAACTTGTTTGAGAACTAGGAAGCCCAAGTTGGTCCAAGGAAAACCAGCATAAAACAGATATAACAAGCATGCCGGAGTTTTCCATACAGCCACAATAGCTCCCATCACCAAGTACAGAGATTTCTTGACTTTGTTTTCTATTTGCACGCACATGCCCTCTGAGAGTAGAATTACACTGTCACACAGGGTTTTCATTGTTATATGACAGTCTCCCATCTTGGTATCTCCTACGGGAATTTTATCTATAGTGCCCTATATTATTTCTTTTTAGATAAAAATTATTTTTTCTATATACAACTTTACCACTATTCTAATTTCCATTCTTTTATACTCCATAAATCACGTTATAAATTGCAACCTTGTTTAGAAGCCACTATATACACCATTAACTAGTTCTCTGGGAAATTACTTTATCAATAGAAATGTTGAGTCAAGCATATACACATTTATGGATGGTCTTTTTTTCTGCCATATTATTCGATATTAATTTCCATCATATGACTATATGTACTGATTAATTATACTTACCCATACCTCAGTAACTTCAAGACTTCTATCTGTGATTGCTTTGATGGTGGCCCATTAATTTTGTTTCTATTCTGGTGAGTATGATTTTTATTAAGCCATTCAAAAATAAAGGACATAGCCTTTAAAACACTGATATCCGCATGTGTCATTTGGCAATCATGATATGTGGAAGGTAAGATATTACCATATAAAATCTCTGGACTGCAAACTGTGCTCTTAAAACTGAGTGTCTTCCCCCAGTGTTTACAGCTTTCTCTTTGCAAAGTATTACCAGGTTGTAAATAACAACCTTGTTCTTCCTTATATTTTGGGAACGGACTTAGGAGATGGCTCAGTACATATAATGCCTGCCAAAAGATGTGAGTGCCTGAATTTGGATGATCAGCAGCCACACAGAACCTGGGTGTCAGAGAATATGTACAACTCAGCATTGGGAGGCAGAAACAAATATGGCGCTAGAGTTTTTCTTGGTCAGCCAGCCTACCTGAGTCAATAAACTCCAAGTTCAGTGAGAGACTCTGTCTTAAAAATAAGGGGGAGGGCAATGAAGGAAGACCCTTGAGATTGATCTCTGGCATTCACATGCAAATACATGTGCATGCATGTATATAAGTGTGCAGGCAAACACACACACACACACACAGACAGACACACACACACATGAGCACACATACATGGCCAGAGTTAAGACTTAGAAACATCTTCTTTCTTCTTAGTTTAAATGCTTCCCATAGAATTGAAATAAAGTATTTTGGGGACAAATGTATAAAGTGCTTTATTCAGATCTGATGGTGGAGCTGGGGGGTAACTTCTTTTCCATTCATGAGTTTAGGGTGGCAAACCCTTAGACTTAATTGCTGTTAAGATACTAAGTCCTCAAACCTTTTCCCTGCTTCTGTGACATTCAGAGATGGTTCTATTCTAACCCACTTCCATGTCTCCCACATTTACTACTGCCTCTGTTCCTGGAACACTCTCCCATTCCTGTGTCCTCTTACAGGGCTTCCAGCATCATTATCCTTCCTACTGACCTTTTCTATGGCCTTCTGAGTGCTTCTCAGACTTAGGTTTCCTGTAATTCATTGCACTTTCTGTATTATGAATGTCACCTCCAGGTCATTGTTGCTTTCTGTTGTTTGCTGCTCCAGCTGTCCATCACCCTGGTCTTTCCTACCATACCCAGCTACCTGATTTTCTTCCCGCCCCCTTTTAGTGAATCTATTCTGCTCAAGCCCAAACCATCTATCTGCCTTTTCCATTACAGTCTATCCCCAAAACAGGGAACTGACAGGTGCATCCTGGGAAAAGCAAACTCAGCCCCTACTCTTTGCAACCCATGTTCCTCTGGTGCCTGGCTCTGTGCAGGGAGTCATAGGATACCTGCAATGAAGCTTGCTTACCCATTCTGGAGACTTTGAAGAGCCAGACAGTTCCTTTGTCTTAGAAAGTAAAAGCCCTTTATGGCAGGGCCTTTGTTGCAATATATATAGTGGTCATTTCTTCTAATGCAACCCTTCTCTGCTCCCAAGAACAGCTTTCTTACTGCAGGGCCCTGTCAGCTAATAACGAATTCTCTTCCCTTTTCCTTTAATTCATGACATGTTCCTGTCGATGTCATCTTATATCTTTAGATAGCACAAAAATATCCCCTTAAGATATCTTTCCCTAGAGCATGTGTATGTGTGTATGTTCCCAAAAATGTGCTTTTCTCTTCTGCCTTCAAGTTTGATTTTCTTTCTTCTTCTTCTTTATTTTTATTTTTTTGATATGAAGTTTGTTTCTAAAGTTCTTATGCATATATTGTCTTCATTGCTTTTCTCTGGAAAAAGGAAATCCAGATTTTGTTTCATAATTGATGATCAGAAGGTGATAAGGCAATGATTTCCTTTCCTTCTTGTGTTCACTGTTTCCCATGATGCATCTGGATACAGATCAGTGTGGGCAATGCCAAGAAAACCCTAAGTTTGATATGGGTTTTATTATCCAAGGTCAGTCTTTTTCTTCTCAAGTGATTGATTCTTTAGGACTGTAAATTAGTATTCTCTCTCTCTCTCTCTCTCTCTCTCTCTCTCTCTCTCCCTCTCTCCCTCTCTCTCTGTCTGTCTGTCTCTCTCTCTCTCTCTCTCTCTCTCTCTCTCTCTCTCTCTCTCTCTCTCTCACACACACACACACACACACACACACACACACACACACACAGTCTATAAACACATACAATGTATATTTCTAGCATAGCACTTAACAGTGTTTAAAAGAATTCTCAGTGTACCCATCTTTCTGTGTCTTACTGGGAATGAGTCAAAAAACACTATGTCCCATCCCCCATGCCTGCCCCTGTTTCCTACATTGGGATTCAAATTCCTTTCTTGAAAGTAGAGAGTCTGTACTTTGCTGTTTTACAGACTGGCAGTATCTGAGGCATAGTTTTTCTGTCTCCTGGATCATATACTGAAGGATTCCAATCTCTGTCTTTCTTTGTCTGGCTGTCTGTGTTTTGAAAATTGAATTTAGGTATGGCATAGAGGGCTCCTGGGCTTGGCGTTTCTTAATGCAGTTCCATCTGCTTCATAATTAGTGCCAGTTTCTCTCTGAGCCTGACATTAGATTGTCTGTCACCGTGGTTTGCCATAATGATGAGAATTTCATTTTTTTTCCCTCACATTTTGAAAGTGAGAAAATGGGACAGGTTGCAATCAGGGCTGTTAGCCAGGCATGAGCTTGGACCAAAAGTCCAGCAACATTTTGCATGTGAGAGTAGAAACAGTCTGCCTGTGATTTAGGGCTACACTCTGGCAACAATATGAGAATACATTTAAAATGCTCATTCAAAGGAATGGATACAAAATATTTATTTAGGAAGTTGCTAGTTATTGCAAAATCCCTTTCTTACCTCCTGTAATATTTCTGAAACTCCTTGCCTATGTTGGAGATAGAATATCATTGTCACAGAGGGAGAGTATGCTGTGGACTTTTTTTTATGAGGGATATTTATGAGGTCATTTGCTGTTTTACCAAGGCCCCGAACAATCTGGTGTGATAGCCTTCGTCTTTCCAACATACAAGATAGGAAAACAGTCAGTGACAAATGACTTCAGTCATTAGCTTTTGATTAAAAAGTATGGAAGAAGGTCCCTTTCCATGCCTCCTTTTTGACCTATAACATACACATGTATGTGTACACATATGCATGCACTCTGAGGATGTTGAGTACCACTCAGGCTTCTCTGACAGCAGCCGGATTATCATTGTCTCCTTGATTGTATGCACTTTCCACTAGCAGCTAAAAGGTGCTAATTGTTCCTATTCTGGGCACAGTGCTTTGGTTTGTCTTGTGTCAGTGTGACAAAATACCACAGTCTGTGCAGTTTGCAAAGAAAGTCATCTTATTTTAACTCAAATTTCTTGAGGTAAGAGCATGATACTTCATGGAGCAAAGACCTCATGCTGTGCCAAGACATGGAAGACCTTACATAGTGAGAACACACGTGACAGGGGTAAGAGGATGAGGTCACATGACAACAGAACAAAGAGTCTAGGAAAAGGCCAGGATTGATCTTTACAACAGCCCCACTTCTGAAAGCCCCAAGTCATGTGATGAGACAAATATTTGTTTTATGTAGGTGGTCATTACTGCCATTTTCTATAACACCATGTCTCTTAAGAGTTACATTACCTGCTAATGCCATTACACTGTAGACTAAGCTTCTAGCCAATAATACTTAGGGGAATAAAATACTGTGAGCAAAAAACACAACTCCCTTGAAGGGGATAACAGCAGGGCCACTTCTTTGCAAATGCTGGGGACTCTAAAGTCACAAAAGCATCTCTGGCAGGAGGATCAAATTGAGTACTTCCTGAGAGACCAAGGATTACTGGCACAGACAATGCCAGCCAAGAAGGACCTCTTGTTTAGAAGAGATGCTTTCTTGGGAACAATAGGGTGTGGGAGGAGGGTGCAGCAGAGCTCAGAAGCTGCAGAGCTCAGATGTTGGAGACTGTGTCATTGATTCTGAGCCACCTCACCTCCAACCCCCAAGTGCAGGTAGGATCAGGCAGCTAGGAGTCCAGGGCTCAGGCAACACAAATCCTTGTTGAAGAACATATTACTTGAGCATTCTCATAATCATGATAACACTTTCTAATGATCTTTGCCCTGGAAACCCGAATGAGCTTTCAGAACTGCCCAGTCCCCCAAGCAGCCCCTCAAACAGAGGTCTTAAGTGGCCAGGTGACTTTCTGGTCCTTGAGTTCTGCCTAGGGTGTCTGTATTGATTTCTTTTCTATTACTGTGACAAAATATCATGACACCAAACACTTTAAGGGTTTGCTTTGTCTTACAGCTCCAGAGGGGACAGCCTATCACAGCAGGGAAGCAATGGCAGAAGTGTAGGACTAACCTAACAACAAAAAGCTGATGAAGCACATTTTATCCACCGACAGAAAGGAGAGAGAGAGAGAGAGAGAGAGAGAGAGAGAGAGAGAGAGAGAGAGAGAGAGAGAGAGAGAGAGAGAGGCTATGAACAAGGTATCCCCTTACCTCACAGCTCGGTGACTTACTTCCTCCAGAAAGTCTCTACCTACTAAAGAATCCATAACCCTCCTCCAATGTGCCACCAGCTGGGAACCAAATAGTCAAATATGTGGGACCTATGAGGAAATCTTCATTCAGACCAGTGCAGTCTTCTAAGTCTGGGGTATTTTCAGAGACAGAAAGCTGTGATTTCCATGTGTGCAGAGGAGTCTTACACATGCCATAAAATGACAGTGTAACCACATGATACACAAATGACCATCGGAGTGATTAGTAAGAATAAGTAAAGGAAGAGGACTGTTGTTTTCTGGGGAAAATACCTTAGTTCCTATAACTAGGCTGTTGCTTATTTGAACATTTTCTTATAAATTAGTATGTGTTCATAATTTGTACAAAATTTAGATTTGTATTATTTTTTTATGGCAGGTTCTCATAGTCCAGGCTAGCCTCAAGTCTTTGATTTACCTGTCCTAAGCTACCAAATACTGGGATTTTAGACACATACTACCACAGCTGTCCTCTTAATCTTGAAATGATCCACGTTTATGAAGGTTAGCTAGCCCATTTGAGGTCCTCCATATTATTTGGCGGTCTTACTGGGCCAGAGAATTCTTAACTCTGACAATACATGGAAAGAGGCTGCCTCCAATATGGGTGTTGATATACACTTTTCTATGTAGGTCAGATGTGCCCTGGAAAGATGTCTCCATGTTGGTGCACCTGTCCCTTCTGTCAGGCCTGGGCCTGATTGCTGACAGCTGCCTCAGCTCCATTCCATTCCTCATCCACTCTCATCTACCACTATGATTTTCTCTAACTAATAGGCTGGTTGGAGCCCTGGAGAGCTCTGGGGTTTTCCTTTTTGGGGACATGATCATTGGGAACAGCAGTAGATGGGAATCTGAGCCCTGTGTGCCTCTTTGGGGACATGGTCACTGAGAACAGCAGCAGGTGGGAATGCTGTGCCTTGTGAGTGGATTCTCTGGGTCTTCAGTCCTCATTCAGATTCTTTTCCTTCCAAGGCAACTCAGAGTCCAGTCTTCCATCTTTGCTGGCATGCCTTCCTCAAATAACCTACATTCAGGAACAGAATCTGAGAATTTATTTATAATAAGTGTGTGCAGCTGAGATCACTTGCTACACGTCCTGGAAATTTCGAATTTGAGTCAAACAAATGTGCCAACTTTAGATTCCCAACAAAAAACGACAACAGGAAAGAATATGTTCTTGCTACTGGATACTTTGCCATCTACACTAAGCATGAGGAATACTATTTTTCCCCCTTAGAAACGACTTGCTTCTAAGGCAACTGCTATGTGAATCAGGGTGCAAGTTGCCCCCGACACCCAAATCTCAGCGCAACATAAACAAAGAGAATGTCAGACAAGATTTGGAATTATACAGACAAGATTTGGAACATCCAGACCATGCCGTGAGGCCCATAGAGTGGTATGCTAAGCCATGAGTGGAGACCCCAGAGATTGTATTGTAAATGTGGATAGAAATAGACTCTCTTAGACATTCAGAAGGAGTAGAAGTGAAGACAAGGGTGCATGTTTCTCAACAGTATCTTAAAGGATTATGGGAAATTATAATATTCTAACTCTTCTACAACTTATGCAGCAGACACAATGGTAAGTATTTCTACATGATTTGGTATTTTGAACACATGAAAGAGTAACTGCTTTCTTCATAGATGGGGTAGCTGAAGCAGAAAGAATTAAGGAATTCCCCATCAATGACTTTTAACAGAAACCGGGAAAGGCGGGATCAGAATTAGAAACTGTCTGTGGAACCTGCTCCCCAAATGAATGTTCTTTTTATGTTGTTCTTCCTAGACAAAGTTGAAGATGGCAATCAGTGCTGTTGCATAAGGAGCTGTGAGACCCTGTGGCATTTCCCATATTCCTCTGTGCATTAGCAACACACATGTCAACTGGTGAATGACAGTGTTAAGGTCATATTCCGGACAGAGCAGCACAGCTGTCCATTGTGAAGTAGAGAGCCCACGTTCACCTTCAACATATTCACATCTACTGGGTACAGAGGTCCAGGAAGAGGCAGCCTTCTCCTGAAGAGTAGGCTCTGTCCAGCAGACTCTCAGTGTGCATATCTGTTTGTTCCTCTCCAGTCTGGAGAACTCCACTCATGTTTTTCCAAGGCTTCTTTTGCTTCCATCTTTGAATCGAACCAACACAGCTGCCCCCTTGCTAATCTTGTTTTCAGTCAGCTGTCTTCACATGGCAGCGTGTCCCAGGACTGTGTCAACAAAACCCCTCCACTGTAAACCAGGAGCTTCTCTTCCCGGGACTTCCACTCAGGGAACCTATTCTGTGTAGGTGCCCCAACACCTGGATGTCCCTGTAGAACAAATGTAAGCCTTCTATATTTTGGACTACTAGGCAATGTTTACTGAGCCTACCATAATGAGCAAGCTCTGAATGCCGTTAATCCATGACTAGACTGCTAGGTAAAGGTAACCAGGGTTTCTGACCCTCTTAAATGCTTTTATGCCTGGGCTCCTTCATGATCTGCTTGGGCCTGACAGGCTGTCAAAGACGTCCTAAGGAGAAGTCTTTAGAACTGTAACTCCAAAAGCAATGCTAACTTGGGTGAGTGTTGCCTTTTACACAGTTGCCTGGGGTTCTTTCTTTATCTTGAGCTGAACTGTCCAATTTGGAAAGGATGTCTCTACTCTATTCCAAGGCATTAGCCAGACAGAGGCAGACCTCACACATACAGAGCATCGGCTCTGACAGCCAGAGTCCGTAATACTGTTCCTCACACCAGGCATCCACAGCTAATCTTCCTCCAGATAGAGGGAGCATAATGTTACACACCATTCTTAGCACACATCTTCCTTTGATTTGTACCAGCCCAGGGTGTGGGGGCAGAGGCGTCATGGTGATGCTTCTCTTTACAGATCTCTGCTGCTGGTTAGATAAGGAAGGCTGAGAAACTGGCAGTTTCTCATAGGTGTTCATGATGACCTGTGTTTGGAATAGCAGCAAATCATTCTAGTGTCTACTTTAGTTCTAAGTACATATATGGAGGTATAGGGAACCCTGTCTGTTCAGCTCAGCCTGAAGTTTGATCTATTTCCTTCCTAAGTCTGGCCAGTATCCCCTGGCAGAGACTGGGATGGATAACCCTCTGGATCTCCCCAGGAATATAGATTCCCTTGGAAGAGAGTCAGCTTGGAGCTCACAACCCAGCTGATAACATTTCTTCTCTGCAAGTTCTTCTTCCACAAGGCGTCTTACCTCTCATCACTCAGAGAGAGACTTGTGAGCACTATGGTGTGTGCTGTAAGGTCTGACAATGGCAGCAGTTGAGTCTGTGGGTCGAGACACCTTTTGAAGGGTTGGAACCCTTCACAGGCATTGCATATTGGATATTTACATTATGATTTATAACAGTAGCAAATATACAGTTATAAAGTAGCCATGAAAATAGTTTTATGACTAGGATGTCACCACAACATGAGGAACTGCATTAAAGAGCCAAAGCATTAGGAAGACTGAGGACCACTGGTCTGTGGGGTAGCTTATGGCCATCTCTAGAGTGCTGTTGTTTTGACTTGTTATTAACCGATGTTCTAATGTGCTCAACTGAGATTTGCAAAACAATAGTAAGTAGAAACATACTGCAAAAAATCCCAGCACTGTTCATTGTGAGTTACACTTTATGTTAATTACACCTCATCATGGCCTCCTCTCTATGAACCTTGGCTACTGCTAGAGCTGTGACTGTCCAATGAGACAAAGTAGAATGGACACTTTACAGCTTCATGGTTTGGGTCACGGGTTGCTGGTAGCATGTACTTGGTACTCTTAGAACTCAGATGTCACCCGTCAAAGAACCTGCACAAAGAATCAAGTCATGAGGGATGAATGGATATATTAAACTGTCTTTGCTAAGCTCCCAGAGTCACTAGACAGAGGCAAACAATTATGCCAGGTCCTATTTAAATTTTTGCCCCTCAGAAACACAAGAGGCAACAGAACTTTTTAAGCCTCATACATATGTAATATTTTGTTCCAACAATGCTCATAACGTGGGAACTTTAACATAACCTGGATGCATTCAGTGAGTCTTGCTGCTACTCTAGTGGGCTTGCAAATGGAGACCCATTAATGTTCATTTTTGGTTCTCAGGGTGTCTGGGAAAAAGATGGCCAGCTTCCTGGACAGTAGGAGATTTCCTGTTTCCTCATCACACATGGTACCATGCTTATCTGAGAATCCAATTCTGCATTTGCCCTGCAACCTTTGGTTCTCTGAAAGGAGGGACTTCCCTCCCTCTCACTGTTGCATGTGTATGTATCCTGACTATGCTGTAAGGGGAGTCACCTACTTAGAGCCTGCTTTTTGTTTCTAGTGTGAAGAGATGTTACTTACTGTTATATGCCAAGTTATTTATTTATTTATTTCCAAATTTCCAATTTAGACTTGGTCTAAAAGTGAGCTACCAAAAAGGGATTCTGGAGGCTGTTTAGCATGGCATTTTAGCTTGAATCCAACATCTTCTGTATAGGATATTGTGGGAGGGCATATCCCTCATATCATGAGTCTGCATTAGCAAAATTCTGAATAGGTTAGTAGATTTTAAGAGATGCAGAATCATCAAGAAAACTATAACTATTAAACTCACAGTGTACTAAATTCACAGTTGCATTGTCTGTGGTAAAAAAAAAAAGGGGGATGTGGCCATTGAAATTTTGCTCAGCATGGAGGATGATGGTAATTATCATGGCTGCTAACCCAGTGACCTAGCCATGATCCTTATTGCCAGTCCTCAGAAGGTTATGTCCCTAAGATCATTGTGGTCATCATCTTATTGTCACCCGACAGCTCCCCAAGAAGACAGGCAGTTTACACTGATCACTAGAGAACGCGTGGAGAGGTGTGTTTGGCTCCTCCTGCCCCTGTTTAGATTCTAATAAAGCTAGCAGATGGAAGGCAAGCTCTGCCATTTGGTAAGAGAGTCAGTGTACCGAAATACAGCCTTTTGACGGATACTCAATGAACATAAGGCTATCGGGAGAAGTAAATGAAGAAAAATAATTATGGGAGGGAGAGACAGCAGTGAGGTGGTTACATGAGCTCACCGAGAGACAAATAAATGGATGCATTTTCTCAGAAGTAATTAACTCTAGGCCCAGAATCCCAGAATCCACAAGCAGAACGTTGAAGTTTAAACATGCCTCTGCTTAGGTTGTTTATACCATACCAACCTGATCCAGTAACACCCCTCCAGTCTACCTCACTGTGTGACCATATCAATCATCAGCCTACCTTTTAGGCTACTGATGTCATTATGAACAACTGGAATAACACTATACTGTTCTAATGCACTGCATACTAACCACACTATCACCTGCCTTGCTAATTAAATGCACTTGGATTTTGAGATCAAGTTACAGTGTGAAGAAAAGATATAAAGACACAACAACATCAAGTAAAACATGGCATGTGGATAGAAGAACAGATCTTTGGGAGGTTTCAGTATAATATTTGTAACAAGATGGAAAAAAAGTGAGTTTTACTTAATTCCATGCATTAGGCTTCTGCTTTGTGCCAAGGGCAGAGAGAGGCGGCACCAAAGAAAGGGCACAGATGAATGGGGAACTTTTTAATGGAAAAAATGAAAGCAATTACATTGTGAGTGAAACTGAACTGCATGGAGAAATACAAATCAACTGGAACTAAAGGACGAAATGAAGAGCAGTCTGTGCAGTGGCTGCTGGGAAAATGCTGATGTCCAGGTTCTGCCTGGGGATTATAATAGCCCCAGCTGTTCAAGCTAGACCCTACTGTGCTTGCCAAATTCCTTGCTAATTCCAGAGAGCAGTTGGCATGTCAGTGAGAAATGTGGAATAATGGGGTCTCAATCATTACTTCCAGGTAATTGTGGGCCATGGGCAGGATATGGTCTCAAGAAGTCTGAGTCCAGAGGACCCTCGAAGATCACAAAAGCTATCCTTTCTCATTCAAACCCCATGCTAAGCATTCCATGTGTATAATCAAACTGTTTATCAACCCCCATGCTTATTGAAATAAGTTGGGAGTGCTGAAGAAATATTGATGTCTTAGTAGGAAAATCAGAAGTTTTAGTGTGATGCTACAATATAGGTGTGTGGGGTATGTATGAGTGTATATATGTTGTATGTGTGTATGTGCATATTTGTATATGTGTGTATATATGTTAGTGCATGTCTATGCATGTATATGTGTAATATGTTTGTACATGAATGTTTGCAAGTGTGTGTACATATGCAGGCTTGCATATGTGCACATGTATGTGGTTTTATGTTTGTATTTTATAAATTTATATGTGTATATGTATATGAATGCGAGGTGTATATACTTGTATATGTTTGCATATTGAGTATGTATTTTATATGTGTATATGTGTACATGAGTGTATATTAACATATAAATATATGTGTGTGTGTGTGTGTGTGTGTATGTGTATGTCTGTTTCTGTCACTGAACTGAAAAAGGCAAGACAACTAATGACTTCTGCTAAGGACATTCCCATTCATGATACACCACATACAAGTTAATGAACCTACAAAATAAAAATGAAAATGAAAAATTCTTATGCCTTAGTGATGTTGTTACTGGGATGTCATCAGAGATTGTACTATATATTATTTGAGTGTATATGTCATTGTTAGTACAAACAAATACTATAAACAAGATATGGTAGTAAAACCCTGTAATTCTTGCCACCATGAAGGCTGAGACAAGAAAACAGCAAGTTTGGTGCCTGCTTAGACTCCAGGATGGTATTGTGGGCAGCAGAGACACTGTCTCAAAACAAAAATTGTAAAGAAGCTTGGGGTTTAAGCTCAGTGGTAGACTGCTTGTCTAAAAAGTCATGGGTCCTAGTTCAATTTCAGAGCCAAACATTATCCACATGCAAAATACACTATGATGCCCATTTTATAAATGTATAACTTGATAAAGATACTACATGACCAATTTACTGGTTTATACCTTTGTTAATATTTCAGTGTACATTACTAAACAAAACAACCTGTTTACTATAAAGCATATGAATGTGGCATATGTCAAATTGTGCCAGCAGCAGCGTCATAGATCTTATGATTACCACATCTCAGGATCACAATACAGCCACAGGAAGGGACTGGTGCCATCTATTCTTGTGCAGTGCATGATATGATGCTCAGATGCTCACATTGCTAACGGTGCATCTCTCAGTACTATACCCATTATCAAGTGGCACGTGACTCCATTTTTGAATCTATTCCTTTGGACCTCTAAGAAAACTTGCAAGCCATTTTTGAGAATACCAGATGGTATCCCTATCTATCTTTCTGTGAACATTATTCATCATGTGTTATCCTTCTCTTTCACAAAGCCTTTCTGAAACTCCTTCATCAGAATATAATGCTACCATCTGAGAAACCCTCTTGGCACTTATTTTACTGTCTTATTTTATTTTTTCCTATGATCCTTTTCCCCTAATGCCATTTCAGTTTGTAGCTTTGCATTATTCTCCTCACTTCCTAGATGCCTCCCAGCAAGTGACTGCTTCTGTTCATCACTCCCCCTCTCTCTTATAGCTAATAGCACTTTGCCTGCAGTAGAGAACCAAGCCATTACTGGAAGTCATACATCATCAGGGTGTCAGAGAAAGAAGGATGGCAGGTCTCATGACCCCTTATCACCTCCTTGTGCAGAGTGTTGAAACTCTGCCATCTTTGCCAGGCCCATGTTTCACAGAGTGGGGTGCAATGGCCTGGAGTTTAGCATGAGATTAGCAATTGCAGATGCTCTGTATATTTTGGTTGATTTGATGAATGTATAGCCATTGTGACAACTTGTGACTTATAATTCACTTCGAGGAAAAAATATGTGAGTGACCCATTGAAATGCACTTCTTTCTCTGGGTCTGTGGCAGATATCTAATAACATAAATTATTTCTTCTTCCTAGAAAGCGTCATAACCATTAGTCAAGTTGAATGATTATATACATTGATGTCAATACTGATATCTTTATATTTATAAATAGTTACATTGCTTTCCTTTATATTGCAACAATAAAATACTCTGGGAAAGGCAACTTAAAAGGGAAAATGTGTATTTTACCTCACACTTTCACAGAGTCTACCAGGGTGAGGTGATTAAGGCAAATAGAACATCACGATATTGGCTACTCCCATCACATTGTCAAGAACCAGAGAGAGGTTAAAGGGAGAAAATATAGAAGTGTTAAACAGAAAACATATAATGGGTAAATGCTGTGGTTATGTTTTAATTAAAATAAGTGTTTTTGTTTACCTTAAAAACAAACTTTTTTTTTTTTAAAAAAAGCAGAGAAGAATGAATGCTTGTACACCCAGAGCATTTTCCTCTTTTTATACAGCTCATAATCATAGCCCAGGAGATGGTGTCACCCATTTTAGATAGCTCTTTCCTTCTCAATTAACCATATCCTGATATACCCACAAGTATGCTTCGAAGCCTATATCCCAGCTTATTCCAAATCTCATTAAGATTATTTATTACAGTATCTCTCTCTCTCTCTCTCTCTCTCTCTCTCTCTCTCTCTCTCTCTCTCTCTCTCTCCTCTATTTACTTACATATCTGCCATTCTATCTATCTATCATCTATTTTCATCTATCTCCAATCAATCATACATCTATCTATCTGGCTATCTATTGATCTGTTATCTAAATATGCATATGTATATATATATATATATATATACAACATGCACAAAATCCCTATTGTTCCATTGACTGAAGGCTTAATTGATAAAGGAAGAACATAACTTCAAACTGGACTTCTGTATTAGGGCTGAGCATTAATTTATTTAGCTTATGACATGGTAAAAATTATTCTTCCTGTATCCTATGCCTTCCACATGGGTCTCTATGAAATCCTTCCATGAGCTCTCTGTTATTTTCTCCATCTGTCTGGTAATGGTTCTTGTTGTTTCAAGAAATTTTTCCAGATAATTCCATATTAAATTATTCTCTTCTTCCAATTTTCTGTATGTGTTCAACCATGCAACTAATATCAGCATTGGTTATATTTTGTTATAGTTTTCTTAAATTATTTTAATCATATAGGTAATAACCATTTAGGTAATAATATATATGCCCATTTTTTATTTTAAAATATCCCTTTATAGTGCTTAGTAGATATAATTTTTGAGCAAATCTATATCCATTTTCCATTCCTCCTTTGGCTTATTAATTTCATCAACAGAAATATCCACTATTTAATATTGCTAGAAAAAAAGCAAAATTTCTGCTTTATAGTTATACAATGTAGACAAGCAACTTTAAATTACAAAAGTAAACAAATCACAGCAGAATAGAATTTGATGGCTATTATGAGAATGAAGAGTAAGTATGCTACAAAAAAGTCAGGACTCTTGATGTCTTAGACTCACGTGGCTTACTAATTCAGTTGATTATTGAATGTCCTAAGGAAATTAATGTTTAAGCAAAAATTTCAAGAACATGAGAAAGAAAACCATGAAGACTATCCAGTGGAAAGAAATTCTCTGGAAAAAATAATTGCATATGCAGAGGCCCTGAGTTAGGAATGTGGCTGTCTTGATGAAAGGTAGCAAGGGATCCTCTGTGTGGAGCAAGTTGGAAAGAATGGAAGATGTGAGATGCACAGACATGAAGGAAAACCCAGACCATGTATCTCTGAGGGCTTTATGAACCCTCCCAGATTTTATTCCATGTGTCATGCAGAGTTGTAGAAGAGATAATGCTGAGGCATGGATTACTCTGTTTTCATCTAAAAAGGAAATTTCTGGTTGATAAATTAAGAGTAGTGCAAAGGTGAACAAATTTTTTATTTGGAGTCATATAGAATTTTGTGTGTGTGTGTGTTTTTCAAGTCATGTTCATTTTTTTTTGTATTAGTTATCTTTTTACCCATGTGACAAAATATTTGGCAAAAGCAACTTAACTGGACAACTTATTCTGGGTCAGTGCTAGGGGAAATGGGTTCATTATAGCAAACAAGGCACAGTGACGGGACATATTTAGTCAGTAGCAGTAGAAGGATGTAGCTGATTGTTTCCAGTTTGTGGATGAGGAAGCAGAGAGCTTTAACCAGAATGGAGACTGGACTACAATCACCAAACTTTGAACACAGTGACCCATCCCTGCTGACAATGCCCTTCATACCAAAAATTATACATCTTCCCTGAATGCCATCAACCACTGAGAATCAATTCATGAACTGTATGTGCCTGTCGGGGCCATATCAGACCCAACTGACAACAGCTTATTCCTGGCTACCATTCTATTCACAGCCATGTTATAACATAAAGCACATTTTGCCCTACATCAGGAATCTATGTAATCTCAACAGTCTTAACACTGTGTAAAAATGTCAAGCTCAAAGTCTCAGATGAGATTCAAGGCAGACTTGTAACTAAGCCCTGGTATAACCACAAAACAACTTTATACATTTCTGAAATTCAGAGTTACAGGATCAAATAACAATTCCATTCCAAAAGGAATAAAACAGGAGCTAGCATGGAAAGATTGGACCAAAGCCAGGTTAAAACTCAACAGGGCCTAAGCTAGAAAGATGGCTCAGTGCTTAATAGCACTGGTTTCCCTTCCAAAGGACCCAGACTCAATTCCCAACATCCACATAGAGGCTTATAACAGTCTGTAATTCCAGTTCCAGTGGATATTAAACCCTCTACGGACTGTAGCAGACATCAGGCATCCATGTGATATACAGCCATCTAAACATTCATAACACCATACACATTTAGTAACTCTGCAGGCAAACATGAAATCTTTCAGCTCCATGCATGGCATCTGAAGCTTATGGCACTGTTTTCTGAGCTCCAATAGACTTGGACTGACTGAACCCTACAACCATGGTGACAGAGGCACAGGTGGCCTTTTCTTGGACCTGTACTACTTAGCACTTGCAGCCTTCCTTGGTGAAAGTTCTTCTTTCAAATAAATAAATGAGGCTGACCACGTTCCAATAAAACTGTTTATAAAAACAAGCTGTGACTAGTTCATGGAGGCTCTGGATCTCAGATATAAGTTAGACTTCACACTCATAGCTTCACACTTCACACATGGGCTATCTGGCAAATAATTTTGGAAGCATCCCTGTGACATGTTGAATGGCCTTTCTGGATATTTTCTGGAACCTTTGCATTACCCTCCAGAACCTGATAATTTTTTTTTTGTTCTTCATGCCTGCTAAGCCAGTACTATATAGATCATGTCAAGTTCTGTCTCCATCTTGAAATGTATTTGGACTGATTTTTATGACAACAGCCATGGCATCTGAGTGGTCACAACACTGAAACTAGGGCGTCACTTCCCTAGATGAGAATAACTGCCCAGGATATACCATTCTGTATCTGTTCTATTATACATGTTGTTCTATTCCAACTAAATCTGGCTAAGGGCTGTGAGGAGTCACCATATGACATAGCTTCAATATTATGCTGGACTATTACTTTGTAGCTTAGTCCAGCTTATAAACCTCAGAATGTGAATCTACTACAACTTGAACCTCTGCTAGAATGTACTATAAAAGGCTTGTAGACTGATGCTCAGTAGAGTCTCCTTCCCCTGGCACCCTGTGCCTGCATCCTAAATGTACTGCTCTGTCCATATCTGCATACTATCTTCTGCACATGCAGCAGAATGGCCTGCAAGCTCTGCTATGTCATTTTAGGACTTCTCAAGCTTGCAGCTTCGAGGCTTCCACATTCCTCCTGCAAGCAAGTCCCAAAGTTTGATGATCTACATTTCTTTTGCACTAAAGATCATGTCAAAAGCAATTTTCTGTGTTACTCTTCTCACCACCATGACAAAATAAGTTATAGGAATAAGTTATGGGGGCAATGATTTATTCTTATTCTGTTTCAGAATAGATCAATCAATAGTGAGGGGGGTTGGGCACAGCAGTGGAAGTAGGTCAGATCAGTCACTGGCAAAAGAAGTATGTGACACACTTACTCATAGGAGGGAGACTACTTTATAACCCTTGAAGACCAGGCTCCATGGTCCACTTCTACCAGGTCTGACTCCTATGCCAAATGTTTTGAATCCTGTTCCCCATCAAATGTTCAATATGTCAGACTGTGGTGGACATTTCAGACCTGAATTAAAACACCATACCTCATCTATTGTATTCTTCCAGGTTAATACAAAAACTCCTATAGGCAACTTATACATAAATGAGACTGATTGTGTTCCCAATAAAAGTTTATTCATAAAAAGAAGCTGATGCTTTGATTAGCTTGTGGATCAGAGTTTTGTATCCCTGGCTTTAAGAAGGAAAGTATAGAAACAAGAGAACCAATAGCACCGAAGGCATCTTAGAACGAAATGGCATGACTTGGATTGAAGCTGTAAATGCCAACATATCTCTGCTTTGTGTTTACTCCCAGAAGTTGCACAGAGATGTGTTGGTTCAGGTAAGTTGGGAAAAACTGTATCTGAAGAGTAGTATGCGTTTTCAGTGCATGTGTATTTGTATGTTTGAATCAGACTTCAATATAGTACTTTTTCCCAAAAGATATTTTGTATATGCTGGAAAATTGTTTGGGTATATTAGTCTGTAGTATCATTAACTGCTATGACTTAAATGTATGTCACACAAACTCATGTAAGCATGACTGTTCATTCATTGATGTTGGAAGCAATGACCAAACTGTAGAAAAACCTAAGGGATAAGTAGGCTCCAGTGAGATCAGTATGGAAGGCGAGGCTGATCATTGTTCATGGCCTCCATCTGTCCATCTGTTTGTACACCAGTAGCTAGCTGCACTTCTACAGTCTTAGAGACAGTACGTCAAAGAGAGCTGAATTAAAAGTCACTGGAATTTATAAAGTGTTTATTATTAAAAACCTAATATAGACAATAATTCTTCATGCTACAAGTGCTTGGCAGTACTCACTGGAATGGAATAACTAGTTGCTAAGCCGAGGGCACAATTGCAGAGCATGAAATTGCATTTGCATATTAAGTTGTTCTCTTGAGCATCCCAAGAGTACAACTTTAAGAACTTGTGGAGTTGAGAGGAGACTTCCAGACTCTCACTGGTGTCTCCAGCATATGCTCTGTTATCCCCAAGCCTCTTCAGGGGAAAAGGGCCACCTGTACTCCTTGCTTTTTATTCCCATCAGCATGGAGAAGCAAGATGGTAGGTGCCAAAGTTTCAGACGTACTGGGAGTTTTTGACAATCTGTTTCCTCTCGCTGCCTCATTAGCCTCATCTGAAGCAGGGAGTGTTACCTGACAAAGGTATTCGCATGGAAGTAGTAACTGTGTAAAGACACTTAGTGCTCACTGCTCATCAACCTGAACTTGTAGTGATGAGAGAGGCACAGCCCAGTCCCAGTGTATTTGATCTCTGTAAGTTGCCCTGAGTTGAGTGGAATAAGATATCTTTATTGCTCAATAGATGTGACACCATTTTAGTCAGTGCCAGGGTGTTCTTAGCCTTTGAAGATTCTCAGTAGATGGGAGTTCAGGAGATGGCTCAAAGGTTAAAATTATTTGCTGCTGCAAGCAACCTAGGTTTGCCTCCCAGGACCCACAGAGGAATAATCACAATCACCTAATAGTTGATTAATTAATTAAGTTCTATGGGATTTGATGTTCTAATTTGGCTTCTGATGGCACCACACATGTGTGGTGCACACAATGACAAGCAGGGACACATGCATACATGTGAATTTAAAAATTTCAAAATTATAAAAAAACATATGCAAGAGGCTTAAAGCTCTTGGAAGCTCTCTGTTCTGTTCTTTAATGCCTACGATGAGTGTCCAGTGGCCCAGTACAATTGTTTTTTCTTTTCTCTTGACTACATGCTGTTGAATGGTAGCAACTATACACTTTGCCTCTTAGCACTCAGAACACATGGATATTCCTTCTGTCTCATCACTTCTGTCAATTTGTTAAGCACATAAGCTTTTAACTTAAGTGCTCATGATACCCACTTACTCCCTGTATTGAGGGGAAAGCTGGATCTCAGAGAGTGGTCCCCTTGCTACAGCCTAAACCCTGTATGTAGCTTCACGCTTTACTTACATTGATTGGTGTAATTATGAATGTATTATTCAAGTGAGATCAGTGAACCATGCGGGGCATTTGGTAAACAGTGCTGTGTAGGACTCTCTCCTATTATTCTAAGAAAGCTTCTGGAATATACTCTTTCTCTGTGAATATGGACATAAGTTTTCCAGAAGTAACTGATAAGACCTTAGTAGGAAATGAATTGTGTCACTCCAAAGATCGTGTGTTGGAATTCTCATATGACCTCCAAATACGGCAGCACTATGGAGCATTAATGAAGTAATTACAGTGAAGGGAGCCCTTGGGAGTCAGCCCCAGCCCAATAATATTTGAGTCTGTACATGAAGGAAGGGCAAAGAGGACATTCCTGAGCAGTGGGCAAACCAGGCAGATTCAGAAAAGAAAAGACAGTAATCACAAGACACAGAGAGGCCGTGGGAAAACTGAACCCTATCAACAGCTCCATTTTAACCTTTATCTTCCAGAAAGATATCAAAACAGCATCCTTTATACCATTTAGTCCATGCTACTCATTACAGGGGCACCAGCAAGCTAAGCGGCATTTTCTGAGGATGGCAGTCCTCCCTATGTCCTTACATGACTAGGCTGCTGTAATGAACCAAGCCCAAGGCCCATTCAACTATAGAACTGTCTATAAGGGAAAAAATGGTATGTTTTATCCTTTGAACTAGTACGGCATTAAGCACACCATGGATCCCTCAGCTGCTAGGGACAGTCACCACAATAGGTGCTTAGGGATGCTTACAAAATGAATCAATTTATGAAGGAGTGGATGGATACACTGTGGAGTTTCTGTGTAACTTGGAAAACTGAGAGAAGTAATAAGACAGCAGGAAGACAGGCATACGTACTGCTCCATTAAATCAGCCAGACTCCTTTTACTTGGACCAGAGACCACTTGTTTCTATTATCACGTGACACGATCAGTTCATGTCAGTGACTTCCACTCCTCGAAGCCAAAGTCACTCTCCTTAGCAGACATGTGAAAATTAGAAAGGTCACTTCAACTTTTACAACTCAGATTTTGCAATTCAGAAGCATGGGATTCTTGAACTAGCTAGGTGTTTCTGGCCTTCTGAAGATGATGGAAGTAGCATCTTTATTTTAGAGAGGAGAGAGCAAAGGCTTCTCAGGAAAGAGCCTTTTAGAAACCACAGTGTGCTAACACTAAAACAAAGCCAACAAACAAAGAAAGGAACACTCCTTCTAGAGAAGAAAATATTTTACTGGGAGAAGCATTTGTTCCCTTTGGTTAAATTATTCCCAAAATAATACAATGATAATTTTTTCTGATTCAAAATTGCTTTTCATTATGAACATAACTTACTCTTTAAGTGCAGGATGTTTGTGTACTGTTCGAGCACTCCAACAAGTGTCTAAAGAAAAGGTTTGCACATGTATTCAGATGTTAGGCAATTAAACAATCAGTGGGGCAAACATGTTATATAGTAGATTTTCTAGCATTAAATATGTAGAAAAGTGCAGAGATACATCAGACAAAAAACATGCAGAATGGATTTAAGTCTTAGGCAATGTCTGTTTTGCATTCTTTGATATTTTGGGAACACTTCGGCATTATGGAATAGGAGGTAAATGACAAGATAATAAGACATTCAATAAGTTGTGAAAAGGGAATTACAGAGAAGCTGACAATAAAAAATGACAGTAGAAAATATAAAAAAAAATGGATGTTTTGAAACGTGTCAGTGGCAGATCAAATTTTAAAGTACTTAAGATACAAAAGAAAAGTATGAGAGGCAATACAAGATGCAAGAGTGGGGCGCAGGTACTGGACTATTCAGAGGATTTTCAGCTACTCAAATCCCAAGCTCCTATTATACAGGCCTCTGAGAGCAGATTATGAATCTCAGTGTATCCTACGACTTTCGAGGATCATTCTTTGAGTTCAGAGCTACGTCCACACAGAGGACCCAATGATGGTGCATATGGATTTAGACTTAGTAACTGTTGAATTCTCCAGCCATCTTTACTGTATGTCCAGAGCCATTTTGCCTGCTTCTATGAAAGTTGGCATGTTAGGCATGGTCATGGTTTGCTGGGATGACAGGATGTTTTGAGGGGAGATAGAGTCCATGACCTGCTGATGAATGGAACTATATGAGGAGATACTCTTGAGGTTCAAGGCACGGGGCTGAATTAACCTCAGTGGAAGGAACAGGGAGGCCTCTGAATGGGAACAGATATCCTATATATATGTCAGCCCATGTTTTTTCCAGCTTGTGATTTTGCTTTCCACTGCCCTGTGGGGTATAAAAAGGCAATGAGAAATAAACTTTGGTCTGCAGTATTCTTCAGACAGTCCTTACAAATCCATCTCTGTGTCTTCTTTCTGCATTTTCTATTATTAATCCTCATTTCTCCTCAGAGGACAGTTCAACCTGTGTTATTGGACCTGGCACACCTGTAGCGTCATTGGGCCTTGAGTTTACAGCCCGATAAGTTCCAAGAGATGAAAGCAGAGCCAATATTCTATTGCGCTGACATACAGAGCTTTCTGCTGCCAACTTTCTTGTCTGTAGTGGACCCTCAACATGCACTATAACTTATCCTTAGCCCTGTTAGGCTATGGTTCCTGCTTAGCACTGACCACACAAAGAGTCACAAAGAGAACTATCCACTGG
Organism: Micromys minutus; assembly: GCF_963924665.1. NCBI lineage: Eukaryota > Metazoa > Chordata > Mammalia > Rodentia > Muridae > Micromys > Micromys minutus. The sequence goes on along the minus strand of NC_137985.1, from coordinate 19,840,909 downwards.
GGTCAACACAAAAAAAAAATTTCTAACATTGACTGCAAGTAGACCTTGAATTGGCTCTCTCTAGGCACTAAACCCTTCATGCAATTGCATCCATGTATGGAACTCCTGTGCAACAAATTCAGAAAAGCTTGCTTGCTTGTAGTCCCAGTTTCTATATAGTTCCTTACTCATGGCTGGAGTTGAGAGAGCTGCTGTAGACTGTGAGCATCTTGTTCACAAAGAAAAATTTTGGGACTCTTTTATTAATGCCAGTGGGTTGGGATTGCTGAAATCACTGTCATGGAAAATTATAGACTAACTCTATCACTTGATTTCAACTTTTCTTTGTTATCTGGGAGCAATCTCATCCAAATGCAATTCCCCTGGGAGAGGTACATATATGAGTACCCTCAGCAGGATAGTCAACTTCTGTAGCTCAGTGGATCCTCAGTGGCCCTTGAGTTTTGTACTTGATCCCTTCTATTATGGGCTGTGGATAGTTCTTCTCATCTGCATATCAGAAGTGGGGATCATCAATGACAGCTTCCCAATGTAGATACTCTGATCTCACACCCATGGTGGATCTTGAAATGGTACTAATATTTGCTTTGTACATTCTTAGCTGAAGTCAGATTACAGGTCTACTAATACAAGAAGCCACCAGAAAATAAGGCTGTGACCCACAGAGAGGCCTAAATGTCACGGTCTTGATTGCAGACTTGAAACATCCCTGCTTTCTTTAGTTTCTGTCCATTTTAGCCATAGCCTGGAGACCAGAGGCCCATCAAGGAACACAAAGAAGTCTTACTGGATATCTTGGAAACCACAACTGCCTATGTACCTACAGAGTGGTCCCTGTTCTCAAGCTGAAGTCCACATTTGTACCAGCCCCACAGAACAAAGTCTGACTTAGAAATAAATCAATACCCAATACTCAGAGTATCTAAGCATAGGCCTACCGACTGTGGTTCCCTCTGTAAACCCAGAACAAGCCATACTACTGGATCAACATCTACTTTTTGATGGTCTCAGAAGCAATTTCTTCAGCTCTTAACTTACTGAGCAAAGATGAAATCATTAGCTTGATGAAATCATTCTGCAAAGATTAAGTGAGGGCTTATTCTTTTCAACATATTGACAAGGCCACACAGGCAAAAAAAGGCTCCAACAAATATGATTTTACAAAAGGACATATAAAAATCCCACAACCTTCATGAAGATAGTGAATTGTCTAAAAATAAATTTAGAATAATCTTTTAAAAGAAACTCAGTGATGCAAGGATATATACTTAGATAACTAAGTGCAATTAGGAAATAATAAAACAATAAGCAGTTGAATAAAGAAATAGAAATCATAGGAAAGAAAGGTGTTAGTGGTTGTAGTGCATTCGTCTGGTGCTGCTTGTGTTTAAACTTAAATGCTGGCTCTCAAGATCTGGTATCCCCCTTCCAAGTAGATCTCATATATACTAACTGATAAAGCTTGCTTTCCAATTTAAGTGGTCAATAAAAGGCCAAAGCCTGTGATTGAGCAGGGTATGGAAAGAGGTGAGACCTGAGAATCAAGTAGGGGGACTCAGTAGAGTCCAAAAGGAGAAAGAAGACCTGTGGAGTTGCGGAGACCATGAGAGGAGATGGAGTATGAGCATGTGTCCAAGAAAAACAGTTAGTAATAAGGGCTGGGAAGTAAGTTAGACTAGCTCCAAAGCTGCCCAATTTAGGCTTACTGTCCATAAATAAAAGATCTGGGTTATGTGTCTTTTATACACGTTAACTAGAATGCTTAATTCTTTTTATATTTGGTGCCCAATATGGGGCTCAGACCCATGACACTTAGATCAAGAGTATCATGTTCTACTGAATAACTTAGCTGGGCTAGAGTGATGAATTTATTTTACAAGTTGTAATTCTGAAACCAAGGAACAAAATAAAATATGACAAGCATTTTAAACAACAGACCCAATCATGTAGTAGAAAGCATCAACCAACTGGGTGACAGTAAGAGAAACTGAAAGGAAAACAAAACACTTTCCAAATGAAAAAAAGCATAAATTGCCACAATTAAACATGTACATCATAGTACTGAATATGTAACAAAAAGCTCTCAGTAGTGAAAGAAAAAAACTAATGGTTGTGTTGGCTAGTCTATGTCCACTTGATGCACCAAAGTAGAGTTATCTAAAAGAACAAAACCTCAGTTGAGAAAATGTTTCCATAAGGTCTGGCTACAAGGCATTTTCTTCACTAGTGACTGGTGGAGGAGGGCACAGCCCATTGTGGATGGTGTCATCCATGGTCTGGTGATCCTGGGTTCCAGTAGAGAATAGCATGGCACTGACATAATCAATCCAAAACATCCAGAGCATAATTAATAAGTGACAGAGTATCTAATTTATTTCTTGGTTTTGACTTTGAGCCAGCAGAAAAAACACCACATGTAAAGTATGGTACACTGACCAGTCCTATAGAATGAATGTCTTTCTAGCTCACCTTCCCACTACCCCACGCATGCCTCTTCTGGTGAGGGCACATTAAAGCACCATAAGATTCACTGCTAAATGTCCAACTGATAGTGTCATTTCTCATTCTCAGCCAAAACAGATGATGATATCTGAGTCACTCACAGCAAATTCTGAATAGAATACCCATCATTCATTCCCTGCTGGCTGTTTTGTACTTTGAAAGCATCTTTGTTTCCAGTTTTATATTTTACTTGGCTTTCAATCTAAGAGCTGGATAGGGGAAGAATACTGCCAAATGTACTTACTAGTGCCCACAGCCTAGACGAAAAGTCCTTCCTCCACATTTAGCAGGCATTAAGCACCAATAGCTCATCATCATGTGCACACGAGGGGGTCATTGTACTCACTGGGTCACAGAGAATATGGTTCCTTGTATAAGGCTTTCACAAGAACACACACTCTGAAATTCCAGCACAGAAGAGGGAAGATCTCATTAGATTCCATCAAACCCACTCATAAGGCATTGGTGGGTTATCCACGATTTCAGTAACTTGCTGGGTTACTAAAAAGGGTGATAAAGAGATGTATCAACACTAAAAAACACAGGATGCTCTTTCATAGACTCTTCATGCAAATCTCTAAAGCCACAGGGAAGCTCATAATTGTCTATAACTCTAATTACAGGGAATCCAACATTGCCTTCTATCTGTGCATAAATAACACACTTAGGGAAGTACACAATAACCAGTATGCTAAACACAAACAAGTTGAAGCCCCTAAAGAGGAAACACAAAAATCACTTAAAGAGCTAAAGGAAAGCACAAACAACCAGGAGAAGGAACTGACAAAAGAAAGAGAAACAATGAAGAAAACACAAAAGGAGACAACCCTGAAGTTAGAAAATATCAAAAAGACATCAGAAGTCATAGATGCAAGCATCACCAACAGAATGAAGGAGAGAATCCCAGGAGCAGAAGATACCATAGAAATTATTGACACAACAGTCAGTCAGGAAAATGAAAAAATCAAAAAGGTTCTAACCCAAAACATACAAAATATCCAGTACAAAACTAGAAGAGCAATCCTAATGATAATAGGTGTAGAAGAGAGCAAAGACTCTGAATTGAAATGCCCAGTAAATATCTTCAACAAAATGATAGAAGAAAACTTCCCTATCCCAAAAAAAAGATATGACCATAAACATACAAGAAGCCTACAGAACCACAAATAGACTGCACCAGAAAAAAAAATCTTCCCAATATATATAGTCAAAGCAACAAATGCTCAAAGCAAAGAAAGAATACTGAAAGCACTAAGAGAAAAAGGACAGGTAACATATAAAGGAAAACTGATCAGAATTATATTAGACTTCAACAGAGACTATGAAAGCTAAAAGATCCTGGACTGACATCATACAGACCCTAAGGAAACACAAATTTTAGCCCAGGTTACTATATCCAGCAAAAGTCTCAATCACCATAGATGGAGAAACCAAGATATTCCAGCACAAAAACAAATTTACACAAAATCTGTCCACAAATTCAGCACTAAAAAAGATAATAGATGAAAAACTCCACCCCAAAGAGGGAAACTTCACCTTAGGAAAATCAAGAAACTAGTCCTCTTGCAACAAACGCCAAATAAAAGTAAACAAATATAGCTCTGCCTCTAACAACAAAAATATCAGGAAACAACAATCACCATTTCCTAATATCCCTTAACATCAATGGACTCAATTCTCCAATAAGAAGACTTAGACTATCAGAATTGATATATAAACAGAATCCAGCATTTTGCTGCATACAGGAATCTCAGCTTCATTACAAAGGCAGGTACTACCTTAGAGTAGAATGTTGGGAAAAAACTTTCCAAGCAAATGGTCCCAAGAAACAAGATGGAATAGTCACCCTAATATTGCATAAAATAGATTTTCAACCAAAAGTCATTAAAAAAGGAACAAGGAAGGACACATTTTACTCAACAAAGGAAAAATCTATCAGGATGAACTCTCAATCCTGAACATCTATCTTCCAAATACAAGAGTATTCATAAAAGAAACCTTACTAAAACTCAGAGCATATATTACAACACACACAATAATAGTGGGAGAGTTCAAAACCTCACTCTCATCAATAGACAGATCCTGGATGCAGAAACTGAACAGAGATACAGTGAAACTAACAGAAATTATGAACCAAATAGATTTAACAGACATCTATAGAATATTTCACGCTAAAACAAAAGAATATACTTTCTCAGCACCTTCTCCAAAACAGACCATATAGTCAGTCAGAAAACAGACCTCAACACATATAAGAAGATCAAAATAATCCCATGTATTCTGTCAGATCATCATGGAGTAAGGCTGGTCTTCAATAATAACAACAATAAAAAAAAAAAAAAAAAGCCCACACAGGCCTGGATGCTAAACAATGTTCTACTCAATGATAGCTTGGTCAAAAAAGAAATAAAGAAATCAAAGCCTTTTTAGAATTTAACAAAAATGAAGGCAGAACATACCCCAAATAATAGGGTATGAAAGCAGTGCTAAGAATAAAATGCATAGGACTAAGCATCTCCAAAAGGAAACTGGAGAGCACACACTACCAGGTAGACAGCACAGCTGAAAGCTCTAGAACAAAAAGAAGCAGATATACCAAAGGGGAGTAGACAGCAGGAAATATTCAAACTCAGAGCAGAAATCAACCAAAATGAAACAAAAAGAACTATACAAAGAATCAACAAAACCAAGAGCTGGTTCTTTGAGAAAATCAACAAGATTGATAAACCCTTAGTCAAACTAACCAGAGGGCACAGAGGGAATATTCATATTAACAAAACCAGAAATGAAACAGGTGAGATAACAGAAACTGAGGAAATTTAAGAAATCACCAGATCCTATTACGAAAGCCTACATTCAAAACAAAACTAGAAAATCTAGAGGCTTTGATAGACAGATACCAGGTAGCAAAGTTAAATCTGGATGTGATAAATCATCTAAAGAGCTCTATAACTCCTAAAGAAAAGGAAGCAGTCATCACAAAACTTGCAACCAAAAAAGGCCCATGACCTGATGAGTTTAGTGCAGAATTCTACCAGGCCTTCATAGAAGCCCTAATACCAATACTCTCCAAACTATTCCACAAAATAAAAACAGACAAAATACTACCCAACTCATTCCTTGAAGCCACAATTACACTCTCTCCTAGACCATCCTACAAAGAAAAAGAACTTCAGACCATTTTTCCTCATGAATATTGATGCAAAAGTACTCAATAAAATTTTTGCAAACAGAATTTAAGAACACATCAAAATGATCATTTACCATGTCCAAGTAGGCTTCATGTCAGAAATGCAAGGATGGGTCAATATATGAAAATCATTCAATGTCATCTACTACATAAACAAACTGAATGAAAAAAATTACATGATTATCTATCTAGATGCTGAGAAAGCAGTTGACAAAATTCAACACCCTTTCATGTTAATAGTCTCAGAAAGGTCAGGTATTCAAGGCTAATACTTAAACATAGTAAAAGCAGTATACATCAAACCAGTAGCTAGCATCAAAGTAAATGATGAGAAATGTGAACTCCCACTAAAATAAGAACTAGAAAAGGCTGTCCACTCTCTCCTTACCTATTCAATATAGTACTTGAGGTACTAGCCAGAGCAATAAGACAGCAAAAAGAAGTCAAAGGGATATAAATTAAAAAGGGAGAAGCCAAAATATCACTATTTGCAGATGATATGATAGTATACTTTAGTGACCCAAAAATTTTCATTATAAAACTTTCACAGCTGATAAACACCTTAGGAAAAGTGGCTAGATATAAAATTAACTCAAACAAATCAGTTGCCTTCCTTTAGTCAAACAACAAACAGATTGAGAAAGAAATTAGAGAATTTACACCCTTCACAATAGCCACAAAGGATATAAAATACCTTGGTGTGACCCTAACCAAGCAAGTAAAGGACCTGTATGACAAGAACTTCAAGTCTCTGAAGAAGGAAATTGAAGAAGGTCTCAGAAGATGAAAAGATCTCCCATGCTCATGGACTTGAAGGATCAACATTGTAAAAATGACCATCTTGCCTAAGGCAGTCTACAAATTCAATACAATCCCCATCAAAATTTCAACTTAATTCTTCATAGAGTTAGAAAGAGCAATTTGCAAATTCATTTGGAATAATAAAAACTAAGGATAACAAAAACTATTCTCAATAATAAACAAAACTTCTGGGGCAAACATGATCCCTTACCTCAAGCTGTATTATAGATCAGTTGTGATAAAAACTGCCTGGTATTGGTACAAAGACAGGCAGGTAGACCAATGGAATAGAGTTAAAGACCCAGAAATGAACCCACACACCTGTGGTCATTTGATCTTTGACAAAGTAGCTAAAAACATTGAATTAAAAATGGATACCCTCTTCAATAAATGGTGCTGATTCAACTGATGTTAAGCATGTAGAAGAATGCAAATTGATCCCTTCTTATCTCCTTGTATAAAGCTCAAGTTCAAGTAGATCAAAGACCCCCACATAAAACTCAGTGCACTGAAACTAATGGAACAGAAAGCGGGGAAGAGCTTATAATACATAGGCAAATGGGGAAATTTTCCTGAACAGATCACCAATGGCTTATTCTCCAAGATCAAGAATGGGACCTCATGAAATTGCAAAACTTCTGTAAGGCCAAGGACACTGTCAAAAGGACAAGATAGTGAGGAACAGATTGGGAAAATATCTTTACCAATCCCACATCTAATAGAGGGCTAGTAACCAATATGTACAAAAAAACTCAAGAAGTTAAACTCTAGAGAATCAAACAATCTTATGAAAAATGGGGTGTAGAGCTACACAAAGACTTCTTAACTGAGGAATATCAAATGTCTGAAAAGCACCTAACTAAATGCTCAACGTTTCTAGTCATCAGGGAAATTCAAATCAAAACAACCCTAAGATTCCAGCTCACAACAGTCAGAATGTCTAAGATAAAAAAACTCAGGTAACAGCAGATGCTGGAAGGATGTGGAGAAAGAGGAACACTCCTCCACTGTTGGTGGGATTGTAAACTGGAATAACCACTCTGAAAATCAGTCTGGCGGTTCTTCAGAAAATTGGACATAGTACTACCTAAGGACCCAGCTATACCACTTCTGGGCATATATCCAAAAGTAGCTCCAATATTTAACAAGGACACATGCTCAACAATGTTCATAGCAGCCATATCTATAATAACCAGAAGCTGAAAAGAGCCCAAATGTCCTTCAACAGAGGAATAAATACAAAAATTGCGGAACATATACACAATGGAGTACTATCTAGCTATTAAAAACAATGAGTTCATGAAATTCCTAGCCAAATAGATGGAACTTGAAGCTATCTATCATCCTGAGTGATGTAACCCAGTCACAAAAGAGTACTCATTTGTAAATGGATACTACCCTCCACCCTTTCCCCAAAAGCTCAGAATACCCAAGAAACTATCCACAGAACTTATGAAGCTCAAAAAGAAGGAAGACCAGAATGTAGATGCCTCAGTCCTTCTTAGAAGGGAGAACAAAAATGGGGAGAAAATACAACGTCAAATAGAGGAGCAGGGATTGAAGAAAACATCTACAGAGACTGCCTCACCTGGAGAACCACCAGATATGCAGCCAACAAACCCAAGCACTATTGCTGATTCCAAGAAGTGTTTACTGGCAGGAACAAGATATAGATGTTTCCTCAGAGGCTCTCCCAGAGTCATATAGATAGAGATGAGGATGTGTGCAGATAAACATCAGGCTGAACATGAGGAGCCCAGTGAAAGAGCTAGAGAAAGGACTGAAAGAGCTGAAAGGTTTGCAACATCATGGGAATAACAACATCATCAACCAGCCAAGACACTGAGGTGGAGAGAGTGATTGGGAGAGGGAGCACCTTCATGGAAGCAAGTTGAGGGGAGGATGGGGAAAACTGGGGTGGAAAGGTATACATTTAAAATATAAATACAGAGACTATCCAATAAAATAAAAAAATCATTATATATTATATAATTGTAAAAGAATAAAAATGTTTTTAAAATATAGCTGTGTATTCTAATCTAAAATGGTATTTAAATTTTTATTACCTTATTTAGAGTGTGTGCATAGGCAAAGGGACAACTTGCAGGAATCAGTTTGTTCCTTCTACCATGCACTGCCCACTTAGCAGTCTTGTGTTCTTAGGCTTGGCAACTTGCACATTTATCCTCTGAGGCATTTCTCCAGCCCCCTCCAAATACTTTCCATCTATGCAAAAGACAGGTGTTTTTTAAAAATACCCGTTGATTACAAACTAATAAATAAAATATCTTAGGAGTAAAAATCAAATGATCTAGACTATTATTGTGTGAAGAACATTTAGCAAGTTAAAATGGTAACATCTCATTTGAAATGTATAGATTTAGAGAAAAAGTAACTTTCTTTTTTTAATTGAAGAACTTTATTTTAAAAAACAAACATAAATGTAAAGATTTTAAGCATTTTTGCATAAAAGTATATGAATACATTTTTGTCAGTACTTAATTTTTTTTGAGAGGTTTGAGAGTGTGCACTAAGATCGTACTAGTTACAATGAGCAGAAAGTACATGTAAAACAAGATGTAACCTGAAATTAGTCAAAGTTTTCTTGGTGTGTAAAGATTAAGCATAATGGTTTTCATTTCTTGGTTTGTTTTTTGGCCATTTTTTTTCTTGAACTTCATATAGTCTGTGAGTTATTTCTGGGGTGTTCAGAGCTCTCTGGGGTTAGCATCCAATTATCACTGACTGCATATTATGTCTGTTCTTTTGTGACTGGGTTATCTCACTCAGGATGATATTCTCTACATGCATCCAATTTCATAAGAATTTCATAAAGTCATTGTTTCTGATAGCTGAGTTGTACTCCATTGTGTAAATATACCACAACTTTTGTATCCATTCATCTACTGAAGGACATCTGGGTTCCTTCCAGCTTCTGGCTATTATAAATAGAGCTGCTATGAACATTGTGGTGCATGCGTCTTTGTTGTATGTTGGAGCTTCTCTGGGGTATATGCCCAGAAGTGGAATAAGAGGGTCTTCAGGTAGTACTATTTCTAAGTTTCTGAGGAATCACCAGACTGATTTCCAGAGTGGTTGTATCAGTTTACAACCCCACCAGCAGTGGAGAAGGGTTCCTTTTTATCTGCATCCTTGCTAACATCTGCTGTCATCTGAATTTTTGGTTTTAGCCATTCTGACTGGTGTGAGGTAGAATCTCAGGGTTGTTTTGATTTGCATTTCCCTGATGGCTAATGATGTCCAGCACTTCCTTAGATGCTTCTCAGCCATTTGATATTCCTCAATTGAGAACTTTTTGTTTAGCTTGGTACCCCATTTTTAATAGTGTTGTTTGGTTCTCTGGTGTCTAGCTTCTTCAGTCTTTGGACAGTACGCTCTATCAGATGTGGGGTTGGTAAAGACCTTTTCCCACTCGTTTTGTTTTCTTGATAGTGTCCTTAGTCTTACAGAAACGTTGCAATCTCATTAAGTCCCATTTATCAATATTTAACCTTAGAGCACGAGCCACTGGTGTTCTGTTCAGGAAGTTTTCTCCTGTGCCTATGTGTTCTAAGGTTTTCCCTACTTTCTCTTCTAACAATTTCAGTGTACCTGGTTTAATGTGGAGACCTTTGATCCACTTGCACTTGAGCTTTGTACAAGGAGGTAAAAAAGGGTCTCTTTTCATTCTTCTGTATGGTGAGTGCCAGTTGGACCAACACCATTTGTTGAAGAGGCTGTCCTTTTTCCATTGAATGTTTACAGCTCCTTTGTCAAAAATCAAGTGACCATATCTGTGAGGACTCATTTCTGGATCTTCTATTCTATTCCATTGATCCACGTGTTTCTCTCTGTACCAGAAAAATGCAGTTTTTAGCACAATTGCCTTGTAATATAACTTGAGGTCAGGGATAGTGATCCCCGCAGATGTTTTCTTGTTCTTGAGGATGGATTTCGCTATTCTAGGTCTTTTGTTATTCCAGATGAATTTGCACATTGCTCTTTCTCACTCTCAGAAAGATTGGGTCTGAATTTTCATGGGGGTTGCATTGAATCTGTAGATTGCTTTTGGTAAGCTGGACATTTTTACAATGTTGATCTTTCCAATCCATGAGCATGGGAGATCTTTCCATTTCCTGAGATCTTCCTCTATTTCCTTCTTTAGAGATTTGAAGTTCTTGTCATACAGGTCCCTTAATTGCTTAGTTAGAATCACACCAATGTATTTCATATTGTTTGTGACTATTGTAAAAGGTATCTATTTCCTAATTTCTCTCTCTGCATGTTTTTCCTCGGAGTAGTGGAAAGCTATTGATTTGTTTGAGTTAATTTTATATCCAGTCACTTTGCTCAACTTGTTTATTAGCCCTAGAAGTTCCATGGTGAAATTCTTGGGGTCACTTACGTACACTATCATGTCATCTGCAGTGATGCTTTTACTTCTTCCTTTCCAATTTGTATCCCTTTGATTTCCTTTTCATGTCTAATTTCTCTGTCCAGGACTTCCAGTATTATCTTGAATAGTTAGGGGGAGATTGGTCAGCCTTGTCAATTCCCTGATTTTAGTGGTATTGCTTCAAGTTTCCTACCGTTAAGTTTAATGTTGGTTTGCTGTATATTGTTTATATTATGTTTAGGTGTGGGCCTTGGATTCCTATTCTTTCCAAGACTTTTAACATGAAGGAGTTTGAATTTTGTCAAATGCTTTCTCAGCATCTAGTGAGATGACCATGTTTTATTTATTTTTTTTTGACCTTCTTATATGGTGGATTACATTGATGAATTTCCATATATTAAAGCATTCCTGAATCCCAGGGATGAATCCTCCTTGATCATGGTAAATGATCATTTTGATGTGTTCTTTGATTCAGTTTGCAAAAATTTTGTTGAGTATTTTTGCATCAATGTTCATAAGTTAGATTTGTCTGAAGTTCTTTTTCCTTGAAGGGTCTTTGTGTGGTTTAGGAATGAGGGCTATTGTGACCTCAAAAAATGAGTTAGGTAGTGTTCCATCTGATTCTATTTTGTGGAATAGTTTGGAGAGTATTGGTACTAGGTCATCAATAAATGTTTGATAGAATTCTGCATGGAACCAATCTGTACATGGGCTTTTTTTGGTTGGGAGACTTTTGATGATTGCTTCTATTTCTTTAGGTGTTATGTGATTATTTAGATGCTTTAACTGGTCCTGGTTTAACTTTAGTATCTGTTATCTGTCTAGGAATTCATCCCTTACCTACAGATTTTCCAGCTTTGTTGAGTATAGGCTTGTGTCATAGGATCTGATGATTTCTTAAATTTCCTCAGTTTCAGTTATGTTTCCACTTTCATTTCTGATTTTGTTAATTTGGATGCTCTCTCATTGCCCTCTAGTTAGTCTGGCTAAGGGTTTATCAATCTGGTTAATTTTATCAAAGGAACAGCTCTTTGTTTTGTTGATTCTTTGAATTCTTTTTGTTTCTATTTGGTCTATTTCTGCCCTGAGTTTGATTATTTCTTGCTGTCTACTGCTCTTGGTTGTATCTGCTTCTCTTTTTTTTTTTTTTTTCTAGAGCTTTCAACTGTGTTGTCAAGTTGCTAGTTTATACCCTCTCCAGTTTTTTTGGAAGCACTCAGAGCTATGAATTTTTCTTTCAGTACTGCTTTCATTGCACCCCATAAGTATGGGTATATTGTGTTTCTGTTTTCATTAAATTCTAGAAAATTGTTAATTTCTTTCTATCTTTCCTCTTTGACCATGCTATCATTTAATAGAGCATTGTTTAGTTTCCATTTGTATATGGGCTTTTTGTTGTCTTTGTTGTTATTAAAGACCAGCCTTAAACCATGGTGATCTGAAAGAATGCATGGGAGTATTTCCATTTTCTTATATCTATTGAGGCTTGTTTTGTGACCGATTATATGGTCAATTTTGGAGAAGGTGCCGTGAGGTGCTGAGAAGAACGTGTATTCTTGTGTTTTAGGATTATATGTCCTGTAGATATCTACTGATTTCAATTGGTTCATAACCTCTGCTAGTTTTAATGTGTCCTTGTTCAGTTTTTGTTTCCATGATCTGTCCATTGGTGAGAGTGGGGTGTTGAGGTCTCCCACTATTATTGTGTGGGGTGCAATGCATTTTATGAGCTTTAGTAGGGTTTCTTTTATGAATGTTTGCTCTTTTATTTGGAGCTTATATGTTAAGAATTGAGAATTTTTCCTGACAAGTTTTCCCTATAATGAATAAAAAGTGTCCTTCCTTATCTTGTTTCATAACTTTTGGTTGATAATCTACTTTATTGGATATTAGAATCACCACTCCAGCTTGCCTCTTGGGGCTGTTTGCTTGGAAGGTTTTTTCCCAACCTTTTACTCTGAAATAGTGTCTTTCTTTGTCTCTGAGATGAGTTTCCTGTATGCAGTAAAATGCTGGGTTTTGTTTATGTATCCAGTCTGATAGCCTATATCTTTTTATTGGAGAATTGAGTCCATTTATGTTAACAGATATCAAGGAATAGTGGTTACTGTTTCCTGCTATTTTTGCTTTTGAAGGTAGAATTGTGCCTGTGTGTCTTTTTGTTTTCTTGCTTTGGTATTTTTTTTTGTTTTTGTTTTTACTAGGATGTAGTTTTCCTCTCTCTTTTAAATTTTCTACCTATAATTAATTGTAGTGCTGAGTTTGTGGTCAGATATTGTGTCAATCTAGTTTTGTCCTAGAATACCTTTGTCTCTCCATCTATGGTGATTGATAGTTTTGCTGCGTATAGCAGCTTGGGCTGACACTTGTGTTCTCTTAGGGTCTGCATGATGTCTGTCCAGGATCTTCTAGCTTTCATAGTCTCTGTTGAGAAATCGGGTGTGATTCTGATTGGTCTGCCTTTATATGTTACATGACCATTTCCCCTTACTGCTTTTAGTATTCTTTCTTTGCTTTGGGTAGTTGGCATTTTGACTATTATGTGTCGAGAGAAATTTCTTTTCTGGTCCACTCTATTTGGAGTCTGTAGTCTTCTTTTATGCTTATTGTCATTTCATTCTTAAGGATAGGGAAGTTTTCTTCTACGATTTTGTTGAAGATATTTACTGTAAGTCTTAATTGATATTCTTCGCCCTCTTCCATTCCTATTATCCTTTCATTTGCTCTTTTCATTGTGTTCTGGATCTCCTGGACATTTTGGGTTAGGAGCTTTTTGGTTTTTGCATCTTCTCTGACTCTTTTGTCTATGTTTTCAATGTTGTCTTCGGTCCCTGTGATTCTCTCTTCCATCTCTTTTAGTCTGTTGGAGATGCTTTCATCTGTAACTCTTGATTTCTTTTTTAGGTTTTCTACCTCCAGGTTTGTCTCTTTTAGTGTTTTCTTTATTGTTTCCATTTCCATTTTAAATTCCTTCTTCCATTCCTTCAACTATGTGCTTTTGTTTTCCTCTAGTTTTTTGAGTTCTTTGAGTGTTTTTCTTGTTTCCTCTTTAAAAGCTTCTATTTCTTTATGCTTTTCCTCCCGTTCCTTTTTAAGGATCTCTATCAGCATCATCTTGAGGTATAATTTCTGGTCTGAGTCTTCTTTTTCTGGTGTGTTTGGCATTCTGCTATTTGCTGTGATGGGAGAATTGGGTTCTGGTGTTGCCAGGTTGTCTTGTTTTCTATTGGGTAAGTACTTTCACTTTTCTCTTGGCATCTTGTTGTCTGTGATTATATGTGGTCATGTTGTTAATGATTGGTTCTCGTCTATTCTGTGTACCTGGCCTGTGTCCCTGGATCTCTGCTGTTCCTGGTGGCAGATGGCCTGAGTGTCTGTTCTGCATGTAGGGTCTGCCGGGTGGAAACAGACACCCTAAGGCAGGGTTCCTGTTCCCCTGCACTAATCGGGTGGGGGCTCACTTTCTGAGCACTCGGCACAGACCTCTCTGTTCCATTGCTACTTGAAGTGCCATCTCACCAGGCCTGTGCCCCTGGATCGCCACTGTTTCTGGTCAAAAATTTACTTTCCTGCATGTTAACTGTTGATGACTAATGATAAAAGTGCTAATGATATATAAATGAATTAAGTGTGGAATTCAAGTGAATGACACCCAAAAAAGAACTGCAACAACCTCACTCTTGGTGCTCTGAGCAAATGCCTCACTTCCTCTGCCCACACATAGGTTTGAAGATTGACAAAGCTGGAGAGTTCCTAGGTTTGTTAGCAAATTGCTCTTCAGCTAATTCTCTTTGCCAGTATTTAAAGGCCCAGCCCTCCCAGAAAGAAATTATTTGAGCCTGTGCCAAAATTAATGTGCTTTTCTTCTTTCTTTTGTTGCACACTTAATGGTAGCAGCTCTTGTCAGTGTTCCCTCCTTATTGCATTTGAATAAAACAGACAAGTTAGTCTAGAAGATGATAAATGACTAATAAATTTTAATTGGCACTTTAGCACATAAAATAAAAACAGTCATTAAATTCATCCAGAAATTTTTAGAATAACTGTGCTAAATATTGCAGGATGTACCAAAATAGCAGCTGTTTTCCTTACACGTTCAAGATTAAGCTTCAAGCCAAGATGCCAAGCAGATTCATTTTGACCTAGGTGGCCCAGAAGGTCATTTGCCAATTTGAAAACCAGATGTCTTTCTTTGGTGCAATTAATCCTCTTTTTATAAATCATTTTAAAATGTGTTACAATGAATGTTCACAAAGATTTCATTATGAGAATGTTCACTAACTAATTGCAGGTGGCTTCAAATTGGCATGAAGTAATAAATATCAAATAGGAATTGTTATGTATCAAGTATCTAATGAATTCGATTGTGTGTAGAGAGTGTGCCAAATGAAGCTGAAAAGTTAGGAGGTCATAAGAGGGCAGCATGGCTCCTATAACATGAAATACACTTGGGGTCTTGTACTGATGCCTGGCATGCAACTTCCAATGTCATTTTGCTCTGTAAATAAATAAGTACCTTTCAAAATGATATGGCTGGCACTCCCTGATGGTTTTAGTAGTAGGACTGCTCAAGATAAAGAATTAGTGAAGGCTCAGATTATCCATTCTGCATCTCAACCTCTGATAAAGAACAAATAGCTGAGGGTTAAGACATAGGTGATGGCTATTGATTCAAATAACTTGTCTATGTAATAGAGTCTTGTAGTGAAAATTTTGGTTTCTTTTAAAACACAGAAATATTATTAGAATATACTTTCATTTTAATCCTAGGTGTGGGATATGGGTCTGCCTCAGATTGTTCCCAGAAGCTTACAGTATTTTGACTCATGCTCTGCAGAGGTAGGGATTTCCTACTGAAGATAGTTTCTGCAATTATATGAGACTTGGGATTCTGGGGACTATTCTGAAGATATATAAAGGTTACGGTTCTCAGTATTAGGGAGAAGTTGTTGGGTTGTTGGTTGTTGGGTGGTTGGGTAGTTTGCATACAAAGGATAAAAAAGAAACAGGCGAGGAAGTGGAAGGGGAGGAGCAGGAGGAGGAGAAAAGGAGGAGGAGAAAGAATATGAAGGAGGAAGAGAAGGAAAAGAAGAAGAAGAAAAAGAAGAAGAAGAAGAAGAAAAGGAGGAGGAGGAGGAGGAGGAGGAGGAGGAGGAGGAGGAGAAGGAAGATCCTGATGATGAAGATTAAACTTGCCCCAAGGAACTTGACACCCCAATCATCAGTACAAAGTCTGACTATAGCATCACCTTCTTTTCCCTATACCTTCTATTCTCTCCTATCTAGTACTAGAAAGTTGAAAGGGTAGGAAAATGATGAAGAGTGGAAGAAAGAAGAACCCACAAAGTAGCCAAGGAGTAACTATATACCCTCCTCAAAACCACACAGAAACAGGTGCTAGGATTACCAATATGCCTGAGCCTCTAGGGTTCTTAAGGTGGGCCTCTGAAGAAGGCACAGAAGTCCTGCTTCTCTCCCTTTCAGTTTTCCTGTGCATGTTTCTTCTAGCTGTTTATTAGGGTATCTTTAACTCTCCCTTGGATAAACCAGTAAACATATATGTTTTCCTGTATTTTATCAGCCTCTCCAGTAAACTCTTGGTAAGCTTAAAAAGACAAAATGGGAAGTTGGGTGTGTAAATCTTTCACAGAAGCTCAACAAAAACATGGAGGCTTCAACAGGCATCTGAAATTGTGGGGAAGAATCTTCAGCCTGACATCTCATCTCTGGGAAGTGTCATCTTTACATTTTAGAGTCACATTTTTTTTGTTAACTGTTGTGTGAGAGTAAAGAAAAGTTCCTTCAAATTGTAACTTTCAGAGGAGTCTGCACAAATAGGGGACAAAATAGACATTTATTGCCTGGATGCCTTAGTTGAGAGACTTGATAGGCTTTTTTCTCTCTCTTCCTTAGGAAAATAAACCGAGCTTTCTTCTGACCAATCTGCTCACATTAGATGTGAAATTCTCCACAGTTAGAAGTGGTGAGAAACATTTGAAAAAATATGTGGGAGTTCTACATAAAAGGAGGACAGATTATTCACAAGAATCCCTTTGCTCTTCCTTTTGTCTTCTGTTGACAGGGATTTGGGCATGAATTGGCAGAAATTCTTGCAACTGTCTTAAGTCAATAGCCTTCCATACCATGAACTAGCCTTGTGGGTAAAGTATGTAAAGATGTCTGGGTCCTCATTTATAAGAAAACTCAGTAGGAGTCCTGGAATACCTAAGTCTGAACGTCCTTACCTGAGGAAAAATATTATTCCACTTAAATTTAAGCCAACATTATCTATGTCTTATGTATGTGTAGCCAAGTCTCACTCTAATTGACTTGCCAGACAAATGAATAAGAGACTAAATTGAAATGAGAATGCTCTTCAGAGAGTTACTCAGATCCTGGTCTGTGAGTGGGAAACTGGCAGAGCAGATTTTAATGAGGAGTGTTGACTGGCCTTACCCGACTTCGACGGTTTGTGCTAATTTTCCTCCTCAGAAAAGCCACTAATAATGATTTTGAAAACAAGTTTTCAGATATTCTGTCATTAATGATGTCATCTGAATTGGAAGATTTAATAATATAAGGGGAAAATGGGCCCTTCTTTATCCAATAACCAGGTTTATTAAATGAGAAATGACAGGTAAAAAGTACATAAATGTATTAATTTTAAAACTTAGGAGTAGGAGGACACATATGGGAGTGGAGTTGTTACCAAATTACTTTAAAAAGAAGTGGGATTTATAAGAAATATCAATGAGTTATTAACAGACTAGATTGATATATGACAGGCCACCTAGGCATGGTACAGAAGCTTCCAGATTGCTCTCAGGGTAATATTCCTTCCCCCTAGTGTAATGAAATGCCCATGGAAGAATTAATATTCCTTGGGTTCTTAGTGAATAATCAGTCTTTAGGTAGTGAAAAAGGATTTAGAAAAAGTCTCTCCAGTGTTTTCTGATTTTTAACTGTTTCAGTTCAAAATAATCAATATGAAGCAGTCTAGGATTTTGGAAGCAGCATGTCCTGAACTCATTTGGGCATGAATTGCATGAGAGAGTTTTGAGTATCTCCACACTCACACTAAGATTCAGAGATAAACCTTTGCAAAGTCCCCAGTAAGAGTACAGGATGAATGAGAGGGGCTTCGGTGGGATCCAGTCCTTTAAGAGAACTTGCTCTTCAGTAATGGTAGAAATCATTCAACATTAGTATCCCTGAGCAACGGGTGCCTCCTCTTGGAATAAGTACTCCATATATACTAAACCCCTAAGTCCTCACCAGAAGCCTAAATGATGTTCCCAATTGAGCTGGTATGTTGAACTGAGAAAGCAGTTGAGCTGGGGTGTTTATTGTTAACGTGACATAAGCTTGGATCATTTGGGAAAAGGAAACCTCACTTGAGACCCGCTCCATAAGATTAACCTCTAGGCCAGCCAGTGTAGTTTGCTCCTGATTTAAAAAAAAGTTGCTATGGGAGGGTCCAGTCCACTAAAGGTGCTACCATGCTGGCCATGTGGCCATGAGTAGGTATAAGAAAGCCAAATTTGCAATCCATTAATCAAAATCCATTATGCTCTTTCCTTCATGGTCTCTACCAGTTCTTGCCTCCAGTTTCCTGCCTAGAATCCTTGTTTGCCTTGGCTTCCTTCAATGATGGCCTATGAGCCAGATCTGAAAGCCACATAAACCCCTTGTTTCCCATTGCTTTTTGTCAGGATAATTATCAAAACACTAAAAAGCTAATTGGGACATAAATATTCATGAAAACATTTACCTCTCCATGGCAGGAGTAAAACTGCTTGCAATTCTAACCTAGTTGACTAATTTAATATGTTCATGTAAGAATGAGTAATCACTGATAATTGGATACTAGCCTCAAAAGGCTCTGAATACCCACAAAACAACTCACAGATCATATGAAGGTCAAAAAAAAAAAAAAAAAAAAAAAAAAAGGGCCAAAAAGTGGAAGCCTCAGTCCTTCTTAGAAAAAAAAAAGTGTATATCACCCTCTCAGAGGGGGGTACACCTTAAATTATTAATAACTCAAGAGCTAAGAACATAGCTCTGTGGTAATTTTTGGTAGTTAAAAAATCATTATCTTTAATCTTTACCCACCAAGAAAACTTTGAATCTTTCCATGTTACGTTTTATTTTACATATACTTTATGATCTTTGTAAATAGTAAGATTTCAATTCATACTATCAAACCTTTAAAAATTAAGTACTGACAAAATATATTCATACATATTTATGCAAAGATGCTTTTAATTATCTGTACATGTATTTAAAAAATAAAAAATAGAGCCTAACCCCTTCAAGTACCCCCAAGCTACCTCACTCCAAAGGAGCCTTAACCCCCGTGCCTAAGTAGCCCTAAATACTTCAAATTCCAGACCCTGCTCTCTGTAAATAAGTAGCTATAAGGCCACACTCCTTGGAGTTCTGGAGCCTGTTTTCTGTATGAAACTGGGTGAAAGGGTGTAGGGCATAGGACAGGCCCTTGGATACATGAGCTGGACCTAGTAAGTTAACAGGGGATAAGCTGACTTAACTGCTTATCTGGCTTCTGCAAACTGCTTGCACCATAGAAACCCCCCACCTTAGTGACTTCTCCTGACTGCCATTGTCACCCCTACCCAACAGATCGCACAAATAAAGACCTCCAAGACTATAGGGAACTGATTGGCCCATGGAGCGCGGGCTTAGATAGTTTAACATGATTGGTACCCAGAGTGCGGGCTTAGATGGTTACAATGATTGGCCTAGAAAATGCGGGGTTAGATAATTTAAAATGATTGGTTTGTGATTTGTGGGCTTTGTGAACCCTATAAAAGCCATCCCTATTCTGTCCCCTGCATGGTGTACGACTGTGGGCCCCAGTGCGCTTGGAATAAAAATCCTCTTGCAGTTTGCATCAAGACCGTTTCTCATGAGTGATTTGGGGTGTCACCTTTCCTAGGACAGAGTTTGGGGGTCTTCACTTTGAGGATCTAACAGTATCTCTGGGGTTTTTTTTGTAAATAAAGTTGTTAGAAAAAAATGAGTTTGTGAACATTTTTGTTACACGAGTTTAGAGAGGGAAACACACATTGGAAGAATAGTGTCTGCAGTTATCTCTGGTTACATTTGCAAATGAAAATGTTTCCAGGCTTGTGCTTCCCCAATTTTTGAGAAAAAAGAGGGAGGGGCAAAAAAAAACTATTTGCCTTTCTGTAACTCTTAGTGTGTCTTACAATGAATAGCAATATTAGGTGGGACTTTTAAAATGGTTTATTTTCATTTATGTGTAGGGGCAGCAGAAGGCCTTAAGTCCCCTGAAGCTTAAGTTACATGTCATGGACCACCTGATGCAAGTAATGAGAGTTGAATTAGACCATTCTGTGAGAGCAGTAAGTTCTCTAAAGGCTGAGGCACCTCTCTAGCTCCTGAATCAGAAAAATTTCAAATGTGTGAAATTTGCCTTCTGTGGCATTGGCAATTCCTCACTGGTCTTTAGGGCAAATAGTAGGGGGGTAAACCAGACTAAAACCCAAGTAGTGTTTTTTTTCAGTTCCAAGACTTTAATCAATAGAGAATATCCCATCTAATGGGGTGGGTATTCATAGGCACAGGGCATAATGAAACTCGAAGAAGATGATGGAGAGTTTGGAATCTAGTAGAGCATGAGAACAACATTGTGTGTAATTTTCTACCCCATACTCCCTCATAGTTTCCTTTTTAATGACTCCCAGAAAGCCCTCCATCTAGGAGGAGATGATAAATGTGAAACATGACATGCATATATACAGAGGCTATGTAGAGAAATGTCTCCAGAAAAACTTATTTCAACAAATAAGACCAAGCTGGGAGGTACTGGGTGTTCAGGAACTTTCTGTGCCCTTTCCTCCAGGAGTTCCCCCCCCCCACCAGCCAGGCAATCCTGACAGTTTTTGTGCAGGCTGGAAATCCAAGCAGCTGCTAAGCTATAGATATATTAGCTGAGTCATTGCACTTTCAATTTTTGAGATTTCTACATTTAGCTCTTACATCCTTTTGCCCCTAGTTACTTTCATGTTCTATCTTGCCTACTCCTACGCACTTGTCAAATATGTTGGCACCATCCTCTCAATTTTGCAACATCCACTTTCATTATCCTCAAGTAGATCATGCACCCATGGATCACCTACCTACACTTCTGCACACTGGGAAGGTGCAACCGACAGTGACTGAGAAATTAGACTTGGAAGTAGGAGTACCTGGGCTTGCATTTCTTGTCTTCTGTTACTGTATGACCTAGGGCAAGCTCTCTGTACTTAATTTTTCTCACTATAAATATAGAAGAAGAAGTAATAAGGGTCAAATAACCTCCAAACTGCCTGATAGAAAGCTTAAGTAATCATTATTTTATATAGAAGTATATGTGGAAAGAAGTTAAGCCATTTAGGATGACAATAGTTCTTATAGGAACCACAGACCAACAAAGCTCCCAGTACCAGGGATGAGAACCCACTCTAAAGTGTTGCTAAGTGTAGTTTAAGTAATTCCCCAAACTGTATAAACTATTGATGTAACCATTAATTGCGTTTCAGGGATTGAAGATGGGGCTCCTATTGATGAAGAAGCCACACATTTAGAACACAGGAATCATACAATTTAAGCTTTTTCTTATCCAAAAGTTAATTTCCTGCACTTTAGCTCCTATGGTTCCAGAAAGAACTACGTGAAGTGCCAGGGAAGGGAAGGAATTAAAAAGTATTGTCCAGCTGCAACATTTATGAACCACAGTAATCACCAGTTTGGCAGGATACAAAGGTACAATAAGTGGCACTCACATGCCAGCAGCAGCCAGTGGCTGTCTAATTTGACTTTAGACCCCTCAGTAGGAGAAAAATCATCCATGGTACTGGAAACTGATCCAGCTTCCTGGAGTTAGTGAGGTATTGGTATTAGGAAAGAATCTACTACTGCCACTTTACCAGGCCAACATGATTCCTTACTACATTCTAAATCTCAATCTTATACTTGCTTAAGTACATCTACTGCGTCTTGTCAAAGAAACATTTCTTTACACCAAAGGGAGGGTAACATAGAATCACATAATTCAGACACCAGATGATTGTGAGGAGCCCAGACCCAACAATATAGCCACATCACAACTCTAGAATCAATGGGTCAGAGAACATTATGGAAAGAAAAAGATAGAAATCTTGTAAATGCCAAAATACTAGGAAGTGCGCTGTCAAGCCTTCTGTCTTCGAAATACGACTGGAATAATGACAATGACAGTGGGTTTGTGGATGTGGAAGAAGGAAAATTGTATGGAGTCCTAGGCCCCTAGACTAAAAACTACTGACACCTAAAAGAAGCAGAATGATCCCTTACTCAGCTTACAACACAGACTGATCAGCCTGGAAACCACATATGCCCCCAACAAAAATAAACTCAATCGGCTGTAAACACACACACACAAACACACACACACAAACACACACACACACACACACACACACAGACATACCCTTATATATGCGACAATAATAATTAAAGAAAAAGAGGCAATGAACTTGAAGAGGGAATTTTGAGGGGATTATGATAGGATGGCTGGGAGGAGTTGGAGGGAGGGAAGGTAGGAGAGAACAGATACATTTATATTTCTATTTAAATATTAATACTCGAGGCTAGGTCAATGGTAGGTCACAGGATTACTTTTGAGCACTCCAGAGAATCTGTTCTGTAGAGTCTAGTTCTGACTCGGATGTCCTTGTTTGCTGCTGCCATATCTTGCCATAGCACTTCAACACCTAGCCCATGGGTCTCACTGAATCCCACTTCCTCTCCAGTATTCATCGGGAAATCTTGCTTCCACAGTACTGCCTTACTTTCTTCTATTTCCGGTGCCCTCACTAAACCTACTTGATGGCTGTGTGGTGCGTCCTTTTCCCTGGCTTTTCAAGACAATCACCTCACTGTTTAGCCTAGCATTCCACAGTCCAATACTTCTATTAAAACTCTATACAAGGTTATACACATGCCCTTACCATGGTAGCATGCTCTCATGCTGGCAATAAAACCTAGTCCCAGAATAACTAACTCATTTCCTGCACTTGGGTGGCTTTCATCAATCCTTTGATTGGAAACAGAAGAATAGTAAACTTACATTATTTAAACCACCTAGACTACAGTGCTTGTCTTATGGCAACCCCTGGTGTAGTTAGTTTTATTGTCAATGAAATTTTATAGTCAACAGGATGTAAACTAGTCATCCCAAGAAAAGCCTCAATTGAGAAATTGCCTAGATCAGACTGGCCTATGGGCAGAACTTGGAACACGGGATAATCTTGATTATAAATAGATGCAGGAGAGTCCATTCTCTCTCTCTCTCTCTCTCTCTCTCTCTCTCTCTCTCTCTCTCTCTCTCTCTCTCTCTCTCTCTCCTTCCCTCCCTCCCACTCTCCCCCCCGTGTGTGTGTGTGTGTGTGTGTGTGTGTTGCTATTGCACAGAAAGATGCCTCTGAGTTATATGAGAAAGCTGGCTAAGCATGATCCCGGGTACAAACAAGTCAGCATAAAGCATTCTTCATAATTTCTGCTTCAAGTTCATGCTAGAATTTCTGCTCCGACTGCCCTCAAAGGTGGACTGTGTAACCAAGGCAGTATCTATGGTGGGTCAAGTGTCCCAGAAGCTCAGGCATTTGATCACTTGGCCTTCAGTTGCAGTTCTGCTTTGGGGATGCTATGGAACTTTGGAGGCAGTGGAGGCTTGCTGTAGGATGTTCTTCACTAAGAGTGAGCTTTGAGTGTTTAAATTATTGCCCAATGTCTTAGTTAGAGTTTCTAATGCTGCAAAGAAAGAAACACCATGAATATGTCAACTCCTATAAAGGAAAGCATTTCATTGAGGTTTGTTTACAGATCAGAGGTTTAATCCATTGTTATCATGGCCCGGAGCACGGTGGCATGCAGGCAGAAATGATGCCAAAGAAGGAGCTGAGCGTTCTATATTGGGATGGATGCACAGGCAACAGGAAGAGACAGAGACACAGCCTGGCTTGAGCAGTTGAAACTTCAAAGCACACCCCAGTCCCAGTGACACACTTCTTTCCAACAAATCCACATTTACTTTAACAAGGCCACACTGGTGACAAAACATGAATAGTGAGTTTATGAAGGTCATTCCTATTCAAACCACCACACCTGACCCCCACTTCCATTCTGCATTTGTGCTGTGATTGAAGATGTCACCAGCTTCCTGTCCCTACCATTTTGTATGCTACTTGCCACCATGATGCACTCTTACACCCCTGGAACCATCAGGCCAAATAAACCTTCCTCCTCTAAGAGACATTGGTCATGGTATTTTCTCACGGCAACAGAGAAGTAACTACTGCAGCCTCTTAAATTAAAGTCTTCCATTGGATGCCAAGAGGAAATCACCTGTAAAGGACAGCCACACTTAGGTGAACTTGTTCTTCGCAGGGACATTCTAACATCAGCACTTTTGAGTGAGACCAGCTTACCCTAGTGAGGTTAAGCCAAAGGCCTCTGCCTCTATCTTTGCTTTTCAGGTTCAGTGTCTTAGTGTTCTCTCATTTATGTAGAAAAACTCAACACACACAGCTCCAAACAGAATTCTAGTGCTCAGCAGGCATGAGCTGTTCTGAGTTTTTCTGTTTAACTTAGATGGCCACATGATCGTCATGAAGGCTTCTGTTCATGCCCTCTCTTTTTTAATTCTACCATCAGGGTGACTGAGTCATGGAGTGTTTCAGGTTTATTTTTAAAAATCACAAATAAGATCTGTGGAGAAGTCTGACCATGGTATTGTCAATGTAGACAAAATATTTTTATGTCCTCAAACAAAGTCTGTGCAAACCACTGGAAATTTTAAACTCCTTCATTCCTGTTCTTCATTCCTCACAAACTCAACTTACAGATTAATACTGGCTACAGTCAACTGTATACTAGATTCATATTTTGTGAGACAGTCTTTTAAAATGACCCAGGATTACAAATTTTTAATTATGTTTACATATTATATATATACACACATATAGACATTACACATACATATATATCTGTAGTTATTAAGAAATTAACTTCAGGCCAATCTGGATGCCTTAGGCAGTGTACTTATGGCAGTCAGTTGGGCCTCCACTGTGTTTGTCCTACACATCTACACTATCTGCTCTACCCCTGACGTCATCAGACATGGAAACCTTTGCCCCGCATTGATATGAAATGTTTTGCAAATAAACTACATAGGAAATAATTCTGCATATATGTGTGATGAATTGTTTGAAGAGGAATACAGTTGTGAATTATGAGCAAGGTTGTCAATAAGTAGTTCAGGCTTGGAGTTAGAAGCCCTCACGTCTATTCATAAGCTCCTCCAAAGCAAATATCAAAACAAAGATAGGGGTACAAGAACTGCGAATATACATTCAATGTAATCCTATAGTTTTCTTCTAGTTTGTTTCTGTTTATTATTTTGGCCTTTTAGTGTAATTGTTACAAAATACCTGAGACTGGGTGATTTGTAAAAGATAGGGACTCATTTCTTCACAGTCTAGAAGCTGTAAAATCTAAATTCAGGTAATAACATCTGGTCATATCTTCTTGGTGTTTCACAGTGAGTGACAGAAAATGAAAGAGGGAGGGAAAAACAGAGAAAGAGAGAGAAATCACTAACTCTTTTGGTAGAAAATTTACTCCTGATAAGGCCACTGATCTAAATGTCACAGTGAAGCCAATGTGAGCCAGTCACCTCTGAAAGGTCCATGTTGATGGTATCTGGTATTAGTTAACACTGTGGACAGACAAACACCAGAGAATGCCTGTGAGACCTCATAACGGATTGTTCTTAATGCCTGTGAAACGCGTTCATTTCATTCCTGCAAACCTGAGTTTGCAAGAGAGAGGCATAGCATGTGTCCTCCTCCATCAAGTTTGTCTGCAGCCATGAACTTGTTCAGGTAACACGGGCGATATTTGACAATGAAAGCGATTCTGATTCCAAGATTAAGAAATAGGAACTGTGGGCCTGTGTTCTGGAGGGCTCACACAGAGATCTCTGGTCCTGCATGGCTTCAGGGGAAGGGGGAAGTGTTAGGCCAGGGAGGAGAAATGGATTCTACCACCTCACTGCTGAGCTGCTGAAGCCGCTTTGCCTCCTTTTCAGCTGTCAGGCTGGGCTGAGCCAGTGAGAGACTCTGGCAGGGGGTGGCGGGGGAGCTTCTAGCATTGATTTCGGGAGAGCAGATCTCTTTCCAAGAGGCCTTGTTACAGCTCTTAAGACAGAAGCTCTCAGAAGATGGAGCAATGCCTGCCTCTTTAATCCTTCTGACTAGGCTTCTTATATACAGTTTTGGGACGGGTCAGGGTTTGGCAGCCAGTACTTCCTATTGGTCTGGCCTGAGAGTTTAGGAATACCTCATCTACATATTTAGGGGTGTGGTTCTGCTTCTACCTGACTGGTCTGTCTTGTGCCTATGTGACATGTGATCACATCCTCACCTGGAGGAGGGACGTGGGGGCCTAATCTATGTGATTCAAATCTTTTCATAGGGAGGTTTGGGGGGCTGTAGCTATGTTAGAGGACCTGGTCTCTCTGGAGACTATGAAGCTACCTACTGTCTCTTAGGGTCCCTGGGGCTTCAAATAAATTTGAAGGTTACTCTTCACTGTCCACAGCCCCACAAAGGAAATGGAAATGAATAGAAACCCAAGGAAGTCCAACACCCATGAGTGCAAATCATATTATTGCTAGAAAAATGTAGGGTTTAAGTTTCCAGTCTCCCTCTTTGGCTCCCTGGGTGGTGAGTTGTAGAACTCATCCCATGTTTGGAATCTCATGCCAGGCTGTTGTACAGCAGCAGACCTTCGGCTATGGGATCTTATGTGAGGAACCACTGATACAGCATCATTGGGAATTAGCCTTGGGGACACGCTGTTTTGCCTCTAATCCTAGAATATTAGCTGTTTTAATTATTTTTCTACTATACCAACAGTTATAGTGTGTGTATAGGCTAAGTAGCCATGCCAAAATAACAATATCATCATCATATAACTTTAAAATTACCATTTATAATCTTCTCAGAAAAGATAATACCTAAAATGTAGTATACAAATTTAAAAGAAAAGCAGAGGATCGCTATTGGGTTGCTTTCCATTATAATGACAACATACATTTATCTTATGAAAAGGAGATATTTACTTTGGCTTATAATTTCATAAGCTTTGATCTATTGTGAAGGGGCTGTGTTTCCTTTGGGACATTTGATGAGACAGAAAATTATGGTGGGAACTTTTGACAGAAAAGTCCCCAACTTCCTGACAGTCAAAACAGAGATCAAGGAGGAAGCTCACAACACAAAATATTTCAAAAAGGTATTTTTTTTTTTGGCCAGAATAATTTTAAAGCAAAATGTGAATTCATATGTTTGCTAATGTGTTTCTCATCATAACTGGCTCTGGTATTATTTCTTTAAACAGAAACTTATTTTCTTTTTATAAGGAAGCCTGATATCTGTTGTTCTTGAAAACAGAGGATCTAAATGGATTTATTTGGAAGGAGTAAAAAGTAAGGCAAAAATAAAATAGTTAAAAATTAAACAAAATAGTTAGAAATTTTGATATAAGATAACAGACATTTGGAAATAAAAGAAAATTTAAAAATATACAGAAAGGGCATGTTTGTAACAACACAGTAATGTGACATTCTGGTAGCAGCTGACAGTTATAAGACCATAGCATATATAATTTTAAGATATTTGCTTTTTAATGATGTAATTATGTTTCTTAAAATGTTCACTAAAGTCTTTTCAGCATAAAAATTCATGTTTTCTTCAGGTAATGTTCAAGAAAACAAAAGAGATGGGTGTTCAGTTAACCTTGCAAGCAATGAAGTCACATGAGCTGGTGAAAATGAGATTTCAGTGAGAATGAGAGGTCATGGGAGTCTGGGGATCATGAGAAAAAGAAGGCATCATGGGAGACAGTACTAATCATGGAAGACAGGAGGGATCATGGGAGACAGGAGAGATCATGGGAGACAGGCAACCAGGGACATAAATAACAGGAGCTTAGAGTTACAGAAATTTGGAGACACCACATGGATGTAGGTAGGAGCATGAAATCTTATGTATATAAAATTTAAGAGTGGAGTTCCTCAGTGATGCCTGCTTTTGTTTATAAATGCTCTCAGTTCTCATGTCTTCGCATCTTTGCTACCAAAGATTCTAAAAACATGGATTCTTGGGTATGAGATCCTTTCAATAGATTTTGCAAAACATCACATTTTAGGACCCTGAGACTCAATCATAGACTACTGGCAATATTTTACTTGCCCAAAATTATTCTTTACTTAAAATATTTCTAAAAGTATCAAAGTATAGAAGCACTCTCTAAGACACCATGATCAATTAATTCCAGGCATTAAGAACAACCGTCAGTTAATAGGATCACATAAAACAAAGTAACATCTCCTTAGCAAAGGTCATTATCACTTGAGGGAAGAGGTCCTCCACCTAACTGGAAAGAACCTTCACTAGCTGTACATCTCACAGAGGGTTAGCAGGCAGAGTATACAAATAGTTTATTTTTTTTAAATAAAGAATAAAAACAACTTCAAGGAAACTAACAACCAAAAATAAAAATGGGATATGGAAATAAACAAAGTTCTCAAAAGAAAACCAAATGTGCTAGCTTGAATAAGATGTTCCCACAAGTCTTGGGCATTTGAACCCTTGCTTCCCCTTTGGTGGTTGTTTGGGTAGGATGGGGCAGTGTGGCTTTCCTGGAGTAACTTTGTCACTTGTGAGATGTGACATGGTGCTGAGGCTGAAAAAACACATAACATTTAAAATGAGCTCCTTCCTTCCTGTCTGTGGTTTGAGATGTGAGCTATCAACTGGGAGTTGGAGAAGGAGAGTGAATATGGTGAAACTGTCTTGTATTAATTAAAAAACTGAAACATTGTTAAAGAAATACAATGTACATCAATTTTCTTTAAGACATTTCTTAGATTGTGGTTCAAAGCCAAATTCCCAAGGAGTCCACTGCCATTATTGCATCTGAGACTATTTATAGGTCATGGTGAACATGTTGAGATGTGTTGAGCAGCCCCTGACAAGGATTTACCATTTCTCCTGTCAATACATACAACATTTTTTTTTTCTGTTTTTCCTATAATTTGATCATAATTAAACTACTTAAATATAGCTTGCTAACATATACCTCGGCTCTATGTTTGATTTTTCATGGTCTTTTTCTGAGCCTCATTTGGTTGCCTCCCTTTAGCCTGTGAATCCATGCTTCCTCCTCCTGAGCCTCTTTTGCTCTCCTCCCCCAGCCTGTGGAGCTCCTCCCTCATTGCATTTTCCTCTCCTGTTGGAACAGTTGCTCTACCACTCAGCCTTCTACCTGCAGGACCTTTCTTTCAATGTGGAGTTTTCCTCAGCATATTTCTCCCTTTCCTTCCAGTTCAGATGTTTCAGGTCCACACTTTTGAACTGGAAATGGCCTTCCCCACACCCGTATTGGAGTTTCCAGATCCACACTATTAGCTTACTTTCAAGCAACCTCCAGCAGCGGTGTTCCACATATTTCTATTTTGAAAGTCATGTCTATAGTCTTTAATCTGCAAAGAACTGGATATGTCACATTTTATCATTAAATATAGACCACTGTAGTTGATTCCTCATGCTTTTAAATAGGATGATAAGATACAATAACCTTGGCACACTAGGGACACTTTCCTATATAGGAAGGATGAAGCCCTACAGATCTTTTGTGAGGACACTGTGAGTGGCATGTTCATGTTGGTAACATAAGAAGTTATTTTCATAATGGAATCTTATGGACATCTAAATGTGCTAAGCTGGTCAGAGTAAATACTCAAACACGGCTTTTATATCCCTATAGAAATCATTACCAGGCTTGCTAACAAACCAGGAGTTTTTGCATGCAGCTTTCTTCTCTCCTACTGGTAATGTGCAGCGACTTACCTGTGATGGCCAACTGAGTCACAAAGAAGGCCATTCTGGACTTTCTTCTTCTTCTCCATGTGGAGAACAGCACAGCAGAGTTTCCCACAATAGTGAAGACAAACAGGACCCACAGGGTTATCAGCTGCTCGGTCTGCAAAACACAGAGTAGCATGAAACAGAGCCGATAAAGTTCCAGGGTGCTTCCCAGGACAGATGGTACAGGCACCTTTGCTTGGCACTGAAATGTCTTTTTAAAGTTTCTAACCTCTGCCCTGCCACTGCCTAACAACAGTTGACTCCTTTACATAAGCAGCGGAGTAAAATGATGCAAAGAAAAATTCTTCTTTGGCCTGGAGGTAAATTTAACTCCCTGTGAGAAATCAGCATGTATAAAAGAACACTATAGTCATAAAGATATAGGGAAAAGTGCTTAGAAATAATAAGGCAGATAAGTAAACCAAACTCACCAGCTTGGTGAACTATTGTGTAGCTCTGAAAGGTGAAGTGGTGAAGACTTAGTAGAGACACTAAAAAATACAAGTGTTATAATATTTAAGTGGGAAATATAAAATTGTATATTGGAAATGATTACAACTTTGCAAAATTACACATGCAGAGAAAGAAGTAATATGCACTAAAATGTTAACAGTGACTATCTTAGGCAGTGTGATTATGGGTTTTCTTTAACAAATTTCATGAGACAGTAATATTAAAGTTCTGCAGAATAATGTATAATTAATAAAGAGTACAGATGCCACTCACTTAAAATGCCAAGTGCCTTATAAGAACTTTTTCATGAATGCTTCAAAAGGAGCTTCTTATCTGCTTGACATCTACAGCACAGAATACCCAGAGGTTCTGGGACACACTAGACAGCAGGTGAGGTATGGCTTAAGGCTTGTGAGGAAGTAACAGAACACGTGCTTAGAGGAATCCAGCAAAAACTCGAAATCAAAACGGAATCAGCCCAAGAGGTCTAGGCAAGATCATCTTACGAGCAGACCAAACCAGGGCTTCAGCACAAGGACAAAGAATCCCAAATGCTGATAAAATTTTGTGTGTTATTTAGCTAGGTTCTGGAGTGTGAATTTTTGGGGGAAACACTCATCTAAAGTGGTGAAGGCAGAAGGACATTTGCCTCTATAATGTGGCAGCCCTCATGCAGTGAGTGGACTTCCCAAGGGATTGAGTATTAACAATCCCCTTAAAAGATGAGAATATCAGTTTGTAAGTGCATTTAACCTACCTAACATATCAAACATCATAGTTTAGCTTAGCTAATCTTAGCTGTGTTCAGCACATTTAAATTAAGTCACAGTTTGACACAATTGTCTAACATAAGATCTGTTTTATAAGAGAGTGTTAAATAAAGAAAGCATATGGGATTTGTTAACAATGGTCACAAATAAATGCTTCCTCTCATAACTGTGGCTCACTGGGCACTGTGCTCCCTGTTCTCACCCAGTGTCACAAAAGAAGATCAAACCACATGCTGCTAGCCCAGGGAAAAAAATACAAGCTCAAAATCCAGAGGACTCTTGATGGAGATGGACAATTGGCTCAGTGGTTAAGTACTCGCTTAGCCTTGACAGAACTGTAGTGTGTTGAAACCTCAGCAGCACAAAAAGCAGTATTTCAATTGAGTGCATGTTCTTTCACATGACTGTAAAGCAAAAAAAAAAAAAAATCTCAAGAATTGAAGTATCATTAAGATAAGGACCTTAATTACATACACTCTTGTCACAATCTGTTTATGGTAAAATGATGGCTGGTACGCTCTGTGCCTGCAGAGCTCACCAGTAACCCTACTTTCTGCTTAACATAGAAATGATTCTAAGTTATGTGATACTGGAAGAATAAATTCTTTTTAAAGAAACCAAAACATTGCAGACCATATTCTTTTGGGCTGTCTTTCCATTTTAATCAACTCCCCATTCCAAGGTAAACATCATTAGAATGTCATTTACTGTTAATTAGCACACAAAGGATTAGGTTCATTATGAAATTTTCAAAAAATAGAATTTTGTAGACTCCCCTCTTCCTTCTCTTCCACTTCCTTGACCCCACTTCTGCTTTTTAGTCCTTAGGCACTTGCTTTCCACAGGCATGTTCATGTGTTCCACTGCTCTCCCTGTCTGCTCCCTAGACAGCTTTTCTTCCTCTTATGGGGATGCTTTTATGGTTTTATTGTTGGCATTATGCCAATGCCCCGATTCAGATTCACACACATAATCAAATCTTATTAAAAGCCATGCTTTACTACCTGGAGAAGAATCTGTGATGTGTGCCTTTTATCTAATTATTCCAAGATTCATATGCTGCCCTGAAATTTTTATAATTTTATTTTGTTTTAGGTTTTATAAGTCATACTTTATATATAGAAAAGAAATTTACATATTATGTTAAACTGTACTAGAATATTATATAACTATCTTTCCTTCCATTTATTTACCTAACAATTAAGTGTTCACTATAAAGGATTTATAAATTAAAAAGAATTACACATTGAGATTAGGCAGATCCATAGTCCATACATTTTGATAAGCTTCTATAGAGGTAGAGCTGCTAGTCTGAAATGTTGAGGTTTCACACTGGATTTTACATCCTCATTATATTAACATATAATAAGCTTGGTTTTGGTTTTTTGTTTGTTTGCTTGCTTGCTTTTTTGATTTGTCTTGAGAAAACTTGTCATTGTATATCTCTGGCTGACCTGGAACTCAAAATGAACCTCAGGCTGGTCTTGACTGTTAGAGATCTGCCCACCTCCACCTAGAGTGTGCTGGGGCTAAAGGCGTAGCCCACCACTTTCTGATGTATGGTAATACAATTTTTTTAGTTAAGTTTTTAAGTGGGTCAATGCAAAAAATGTGTTCAATAAGTAGTCATGTCTGGTTCTGTGGCAATGGTCCATTATAAAGAATCATATTGCAAGTCCAGCTTTACAGCAGCCACTTCCTCAAAGGAATAATTCATGTTGTGTTTTTTAATAGTGCAAAATCGCTCTTGCTACTTCAATATACACCTGGTGGAAGCCATGACAAAGTTAAATCTAAGAAAAAAAATAGATTTTTTTTTATCTTGACCTATGTGTCTTTTTCTGGATTTCTTTTCTAAATTTTTAGGCTTTACTCATGTATTTTTCTTTAAAGTCAAATATAGTGCTAGTGAAATATAATTTTGATTATGGTCTATATCCTGCCATTGTCTTGAAAATACTTTATAAACATACACATGAAATAAACAGACATATGTTTGTACGTATATTAGCTTTTTTATTTCCTAGAGTTAACACTATACAATTTGCTTTTTTTAAATGAGCAGGAGAAACATCTATATAAAAGTGATACTTTCACACAATATAATATACTATTTCATGTAGAAATGGAATGAGAGGATGAGAAAAATGGTTCAGCTATCTGGGAAATTGACTTTGATTATCATGTCATACATGGTATAAGAAGAGAACTAACTCCAAAAACATTGTCATATTCATATATATGCTGTGACTTCTTTGTATTCAAACATACACATAAAATATATAAATACAAACATATGTCAAATACATGTATGCACATATACATACATACATATATACATACATTAGTCTAATAAGATAGTTTAGTAGAGGATGGGGAGGTAGCTCAATAAATTAAGTGCTTTTTGTGAAAATATGAGGACGAGTATTCTGTTTCATAGCACACAAGTAAAAGCTAGATACAGTGGTACATCTCTATAATCTTAGCTTTGGTATGGTAGAGAGACTACAGGGGTTTACTTGTTAGTAAGTAACAGTAACACCTTCTTTTGAAACAGAATTTCTTGCTCAACCTGGAGATAAATATTTGGTATAGGCTTACCCTATAGCTAAAGACTCCACTCACTGGAGTCATAGAACATGGAGAAAACAAGTTGATACTTAGGAATCTCTACCCTACTGAATAGATTTCATGGTTCTGGAAAGTTCTGTGCACACTGTGGGAGGAGAAATGTCATCACTCTTATAAAGTTTTGAACACAACAAACTACAACAACCATTGACCAAGCAAGACAGCCCCACTGTTGAAGAGCAATATGAACATGATGGAAGTAACAAATCACATTTTTATTGAATCTAAGGCCTGTTCCATAAGATGGAACCCATACCCGTCACCATCAACAAGGTGACAAGAGATCAGCCAAAGGCCTTACAGGAGAACCCAATATGAACACAGTATTAAAATGACACCTAGGGAGTTATTGCTAGACTCATAGAATAGAACACCTCTCAGACCTTCAGCAATGCAGACAATAGGAGACTATGGAGTTCTCAGTCCTAGATGAGATGTTTATATTATATGCTTTTCTTCCAAAGCTCAGAGATCTTCTCAGAAAAGGAATGGAAAAAATTTAAGAGCCACAGATGGTTGGTAACATCAAGGGGACAGTTCTTTTTCTAGACACAGTAGGGCAGCTGCACACATGAACATTAGCAGTTGTGCCAGTATAAAAAAAAACCTATGCAAATTTAAGCTAGGAAAAAATCCAGCATGCAAACAGTGTATGTACATGAAATCCCACCACTATTTGATGAGGTACCAGCATCTGATAGCTGTCAGGAGAAGAAGGATCCATTTTCTTTAATGATATTACTTCTGTAGGTTATTTACATGCCAGAGCAGGCTTCGTTCCTAATGTCTAATTGGACAACACAAACTGACCCCAGAGGGGGCTGAGAAGAAAATCCAGAGTTACATTGGAAGGGTGTGGTGGGTAGAGAGGGTGGTTATGGGTAGGGTTGAAGAAGGAGAGCAAATATGTTCAAAGAACAGTGTATATATTTTTCAATGAATACAAATGTTTTAAAAATGTAAGGTGAGACTAATAATAATGTAACCTGTGGCATAGAACACACATGTACATGCAGATACACACGCATGCACACACATATTTACACTCATGTACATGTGCATACAGATACACACATGTGTACACACATGTACAGACATGTAAAAATAAAATGTTGAGATGCTTATAAGGCTGTGGGAATGGAGCACACAGGGAAATGAGTTGAGTGAAGTCAAATTGTCTTACTCGCTAGATTCTTCAGATCAAAACAGAAATGGGGGTTCATTTGGTTACCGTATGCCAAGTTACAGAGATTTAAAAAAGTCCTTAGGATATTCCACAATGCTATTGTTTCCAGAAGTCCAGAATGAATGCAGCACTTCTGTGAACCCTAGAACGCATCAGGCAATATTTCATCCTGGATTTATAGATGGAGCCTGTGCTTCTATAGAATATGGCCTCGGTGCCATTGTTCTGTGAAAGTAAATGAGGGCAGGCAGGCAGGCAGGCACTCTGGCAGTCAGGGGTAAAGGGAAGCAGAAATGCATGGAAAAAGAAAAGGTCTGAACATTTCAATATATTAATTTCAACTCTAGTCTAAGGAGAGGGTGGATCAACAATAGTCACCTCCGTTATCCCACCCAGAGACTCTAGTTGTACCATTTCTTTGGGAAGGTCACTGTAAATGTCTTGGATGCTGTTGAAAACCCAAGGAAGTGATGATTTTTGCTGCCTAGACTGCTGCTCTTCACAAACAGGGGAAAGGGCATAACGCATAAGGCCTTGCACACTTCAACACTCCTTGTAGTCACATGAACTTGCTATTCCACATTTGTTGGCAAACCATAAAAGGTTACTTGAAAGGTTACTTGAAGTCAAGGTGAATTGCTGTTGACCATGCCTAAAATTATATGGCAAATAAGGCTGCCTGCTTATCCCTGTGTTCACCATAACAGGGAGAATGCAACTTTGCATCATCCAGATATGACCTCGCCAGGCAAATCTTATCCTCAAGGAACGAGATTAGGGAAGAATAGACTTCCCTGTCCTGACATAAGAGAAATAGAGCCACCTCTCATTCAGGTTCTATAATGAAATGGACAGAACAGAAATTTAGTCTGTAAGAAATGTTCATGGCTTTAAGGCACAGGGTCAAGAAAGGAAACAGGAAACCAGGAGTTCAAGTGAGCTATTTGAGCCAACAATGCAAGGGCCTGGGTTGCAGCACCAGCAAAGAAGCTGGGCTAAGAGCTCTCCTGCCAAGATGTCATGTTTACTGTAGCAATTACATCCGAAGAAGCTAATGAGTGTTCCTCAAGGGATCTCTCATAATAATACAAATTCCAGCAATACGTGGAATTAAAATGGTAAGACATGAAAACAAAATGAAGGCACTAAAAAACCACCATGATGTGCCAGTTTTCTTAACAGAATATAACTTTGCTTTTTTAATGTAACTCTACATCAAACCAAGAACTTCCTGGACTTTGACATATGCCCTTTTAGTTAATCTTCCTAGCAACCATAGAAAGGATTTTTGTTCTTGGGGTTATAGGTGAGATTATTGAAAAACAAACCCATGTTGTCGAATGAACTCAATCTGAGTTAGCTTGATAGTTCTATCGTGTGGAATATAATAACAGAAAATCAGTTCATCTGGCCTATTTTGTAGTTTTTTGCATTCTAATATTACTATTAAACATTAAAAACTGTAATACTGACTCTCTATTGGGGGTTTGGGAGTTTATTGCACTTCAACTATTTTTTAAAACCATCAATCTACAAACTTCTTTTACATGCATCCATTTCCCACAATATCCATCCCAAGGTGTGATTCAGATCAAATGAGTGGTAGATTTTATAATATTGCAGAATTACCAGTCAACATGTTGGAGGGGGTGTTTCTGATCTAATTGTTCCCAAATTGGCTTTTAATATGTCAGTAAAGAAAGCTGGGGGCTAATTGCTGTGTAAAAGGTAGATGTGAGACTTCCGGGTCCCAGGAAGAAAAGGAGGGAGAGGACGATATATATATATGATTTAGAGGAGAAAATGCCAACATCAATGTGAGGTCTCAGGAGGAGCTAGGGTCTGTGGCCACTATCACAGGCGATTATTGATCAGGGATGTTTGACAGGGGCTAGATGGGACTAGCCACTAAAGTTTAGGGCAGGTAGGGGAATCGGAGATAAGATATTCATAAGGGCACACTTCACCTTCTTGTAATTGTAGCACTCAGCAATTGTGTCCAAAGGCAAATGAAATTAAACAACTGTGTATCAGTGTCTTTATCTGAGATTTCAAGGGAAACTTCGTAGGGGCTGGTAGCACGGTTACTTCCTGGAAAAAGATGGTAGCGTAAACTACAGGCAACTCTTTACATTGCTGGGGTGGAAACGAGCATGTCCTCACAAAGACAGGACTATCTTTCATCCGTACTTTCCAGTCTCATAAGTGAGAAATATTTATGACTGACCTGTCCACATACCTCCTTCCTCTCCAGACTGGGGATTTGTACATGGGATTTTATGTGGTTATGAGATTTAAGCACAGGTCCCATGCCTGTGTAGCACACATACCCTTTACCAACCAAACCTTCTATATTCTTCATGCTTCATGTTTTTGCCTGTTTTCAATTGTTGTAGCAAATACCTGGTGCTAGGTAATATATGAAGTAGTTCACTTAACCAAAGCTATGGTGATTCAAGAGCACAATACTTAATTTGTATCTGTTTGACTCTGGAGAGAGCTCCTGGCTACATTATAATTTGCCAGACACCATCATGATGGGAATATTGTAAGAGAGAGATTCTAGGGTAAGAAAAGAAGCAAGCATAATTCATCAGCCAGGGCATGGGTATCAATTCTCTCCAGTCATCAGTAAACTTAAGCTATTATAGCTAAAGTGTCTGCCACAGTGTTCTAGTTAATTAAGGTTCAGCCACCACAACTTCATTACTCTGGGGACCAAATTTGCATATTGACCTTTGGGGAACATATTCAAGACATATCTAAATTGTAGCCCCTTACCTCTTTGGTTTATAATAAAGGGTCAACAATGTTGAACGGTGGTAGGGTTAATTGTAATCTAACATTATTCTATGACTATATATCCATGTATTTATAATTCTGTTTTGTGTGTGTGTTGGGGTTACTCACATATGTATATCTTTCTATATGTATTTGGGTGTGTGTGTGTGTATGTGTGTGTTTGTGATGTGTGTATGCATGTGTGTGTATTTGTGGACACCTAAAATTGATTTTAGGTACATTATTTTAATATACTCCAATTTTCTTTTAAAGTGAGTCATTCTCACAATGAACCTGGAGCTCTTTAGCCTTTTTACCTTTAAACTGGTGGGATTGCAGGCAGCTACCAAATCTGTCCTAGTTTTTACATGGTTTCTGAGGCTTGCAAGCACGTACTTTACCCACCGGGCCATTTTCCCAGTCTTCCAGTTCATTTATTCCATGCAATCAGTAGACACCTGAGTTGCAGTAGAGAGTGCTTCCTGTTTCCTCTTGCATGTCTGTGTTTCTAGGCACGGAGATAGTGTGGAATGAGGAACCTCATCATTCATTAACTAGATGATGTCCAAATACAACTTCAGTCTTCTAAATGTTTTATCACTTGCTGTATTTGAAATTTTCATTTGCAAATAGTATCTTTTATTTACTTTTCCCCAACTGACAAATAGTGTTTTGTATGACAGCAATCTACTTTATACATTTCTCTTTTACTCTTCATATATTTCTTGAAGCTACCCAGCTTGGAAATTATTTACCTTTCATATCCTCACAAGCCCCCAAGTCATGCTGAAATGATTTATGAGTTTTACTCTTTCTATTCTTAATACATTTTAATATACCTTTCCTAACTATCATTTCGGCATATGTATTAAAGTGTCATAAACTAAGAATCATTTAGCTATCAATTATGTCTTTTAAGACCATCCTCTGTTTTGCTTAAGTTCTGGCACTAGAGTTCTCAGCTTCACTTAAGAAGTTTGTGGTAGGATATGAACCCTCTATGGTAGAGGGAATTCTCCTGTACATGCACAGCAGCTGATGCTGGGGGATAGCCCTGTGTTCTGTTTGTAACCATCAGATATGCATTACAAACATAGACTGCAGAGCAGTCTTCCATCTAGAATTTTCTTTGTCTGCACCAAGTCAATTTTCTAGTTAGATGTTTGGTTACTTTCTTCAGTGTTTCTGAGTTTTAGATACAAATTTATTTGGGTTTGGTCTTCTTTCACTGTGAACCTTTTATACATTTATTTTTTTAAATATTGAAAGGCTCAACATTTAATATTCACGTAAATTGAACTCTATTATGTTTTTCCTGGCCATGTACCCTCTGACCTCTGCCATGGTTAGGTTATTATGTGACCTTCTAGGTTTTCTTTATCTCTCTTCTGCCTGTATCTATACTATTTAGCTCTTGGTCCTTCACTGTGAATTTTATGAGACTTTATTGAGTGTTCATCTATCTTACTTATCAAGTTATCTTTTCAGTCAAGATTATTGAAGTAGTGCTGTTTTCATGTTAAAACAATATTTTTTCTGAACTCATCCATACCCTCTCTTTAATGTCCATTCAAGTCAGCAGAGAGTATGGACGAGTTTCTAAGATTCCCATCTCTTTCAGGAAATAAGTTCTGTAGATAGAAGCATTTTGATACCTCAAGCAATTTCCCTTCATAAAATTTATTTGATTACCTTCATAACCATCTTTTTCTCCCAGCCTGTGTAGTGGTCTGGGGGAGGGATTTATTTCTACCCTTGCCTCGAAGCTCTTTGATCTCTGTTGATCTCTTTCAACCTTGTGCGAAGAAGGAAGAGGAAGTTAGATTGCTTTTGATGTTTTCTTCTATCCATGACAAGTAAGCTGAGAATAGTTCCTGGGAGGAGACAAAGGTGGGATGAGGAATCAGGTCTGTCTTTACCACAGACTTCATTTTTCCCATAATAATGTATGGTCCTGCAGAAGCATTAGGTAGTCAGGTATCTATGTCGTGTTACCTGGAAGAGGGTCTTAGTCACAGTGCCCCACAGTGACATCTGCAGCATTTCTAGTAGAAATCTGCTCCCTGGAAGCTGCCCAACCTCCAGTGTGGAACCCTGGTGGCTCCTCAGAAATGCTAATTTCAAGTCAATTTTGTATATAGAATTATCTATATAGACTTTAAAAATTCTTTCACCTCTACGTCAGTCAAGGAGTTAAGTTCCTATCCCTCTTCCTCCTCCTCTTCCTCTTCCCCATCTCTTCCTCCCCCCCTTCTGCTTTCTTGTTTGTTTGGAGTGAATTTGGGACCTTGATGATGCCCATGAACAATCTAGTGGTGAGCACATCCACAGCCCTTATTTTTCCCTTTTCAGCTTGATACAGAGAATCAAAGAGCTTCTCCAGATGGACTTAACTCATTGTATGAAGCACTTGGGTCTTGAACTTGCCAGCCTCCTTTCTTACTTCCAAGGTAGCTGAGATCAGAAGCCCATGTCTTCCACCTTTGCTCACTAGTTTCTATTTTTTTTTTTTTTTTGGTACAGAATGTCTTTTAATTATATTTACAGTCTAATGGTCTCCCACAGGCAAGTTGAGACAGTCAGAAGACTCAGGTTCTCCACGTTGAAACTTGATGTTATACTTTCAGTTTAATTTGAAGGCACAAAGAACTCTGAAAGCAAATTTACTTTTCTTCTTGAGGTTTGATGGGCAGATTCTATGCAAGTCCACTGAGGTCCTTCCCATCTCAGGAAACTTTCAGACAGAGAAAGTCATCTTTCTGATTTCTGGGCTCTTTCTAAAAGTTTACTTTATTAATTTATTTATAAGTTTGTACAACATCTATTAATTGTCCACTGTGTATTAGATATAATCTAAAGTATGGATGCTAAAAGGGATAATAAAACATACAGCAGGTGTGTTCAATTAAGTTTAATCTTCTCTCACTAAATATAACTTTGAAAACACTGGACTGCTGCTAATCATGATAATCACATACACACACATGCTAGTGAAGTAACACACACACACACACACACACACACACACACACACACACACACACACACCAGTGTAATGTGAAGATTTGGGGAGTTATGGTTTCTGGAGCTGAGGTAAGGGAGATGCTGGGGTGACACTTTCCACAGAACTGAGTGGACTTCTGGAACTCAACTAAATTCAAAGGCTTTGGTTCATGTCCAGGTGAGGTTCAATGTAGGCAAGGATGTCTTTGACTTTGTTTTTTTTTTTATTGCCAGAATGATTATAAAAATAAAATCCACCCTAGACAAACTTGATGGTTTGCAGTGTTGAAGGTGAAAGGACTTGGGTTAACTTTGTGTGCAGTGTCATAGGAAGGGTTCTATCCTTCAGGACAGTTCTGAGGGTGCTCAAATTCTCTATGTCCACTGTCATCTGGACGACTCTGATGTCCTGCTTTCTAAGTTGTTTTTTTTCACTTTTTTCAGAAATAATTTTTTTTTATCTGACATTCCCGGTATTTACATTTCAAATGTTGTCCCCTTTTCTCCCTTTCCCATCCCTCCTCCCCCTTCACTTGCTTCCATGAAGGTACTTCCTCTTCCAACAACCATCTCCACCCCAGTGCCTTAGTGTTCCTTTACACTGGGAAAACATACCTTCACTGGACCAAAGGTCTATCCTCCCATTGATGCCAGACAATGCTGTTCTCTGCTGCATATGCACCTGGAGCCATGGTTACTCCATGT
The DNA here is from genome assembly GCF_963924665.1 of Micromys minutus. Classification (NCBI taxonomy): domain Eukaryota; kingdom Metazoa; phylum Chordata; class Mammalia; order Rodentia; family Muridae; genus Micromys; species Micromys minutus. The sequence goes on along the minus strand of NC_137985.1, from coordinate 19,799,493 downwards.
GCCCTCATTGGTTGGTGTTTTAGTGCCTGGGAGCTCTGGAGGGTTTGGTTGGTTGATAAGTTGTTCTTCCCGTGGGGTTGCAAACCTGTCATCTAAATTTATTAGGGTCTCTGTTTATGTTCCTATATCTACCGGATCCTGATGGTGGCCAATACCATTCTTGACCTTCACAGAATATAGTTGAGGACTAAATGCCCCCTAGTGGTCACATGAAGCAAAATTCCTGTTGACTCAACTGGGTTGAAGTCATAGAAGAATTTGTAATTTTTCTTTATAATTTATTTTTACATTTATTATTATTATTGTTATTATTATCTATTTCACGTCTGTATGTGATAGTGTGAGAGTATATACACACTCATGCATGCCATGGTGCATATGTTGAAATAAACAGACAACTGTGAAAGTCAGTACTCTTTTTCTATCCATGTGAGCTCCTGGGTAGTACTGTTTCCTATTGAGGCCTATTCATGTCCTGAATTTAGAATTCTCCATACCTAAATGCAGAGTGCTTTCAGTCCTGTGGATGACAACTGGCTGATATGATGATGTCAGCTGCCTTGGTGGGAGCTTCCGAGTACTGGAGCTCAGCTCTGAAGAGATGACTCACAGGAGTCCATGATGAATGAATCTCATGCCTGTCAGAGCTGACATAGGACTGATAGCGTGTGTGTGTGTGTGTGTGTGTGTGTGTGTGTGCGCACGTGTAAATCCCCTGATGATCTTGACATCTGTTTGGCTGTGCTGGCTAGGTGGATGGAAATTTGACACAAGCTGTAGTAACTTGGCAAAAGAAAACCTCAGTTGAGAAAATACTTCTGCTGGATTGGGCTGTAGGACAGTTTTTAGGTTGATGTTTGCTGTGTGTACTCCACCACTCCACCACTTCTGGACTGGTAGCACTTAGTCCTGGTGGTACTAGGCTGGCTGAGCAAAGCAAAAAAAAAAAAAAAAAAAAAAAAAAAAAGAAAAAAGAAAAAAAAAAAAAAAAGAAAAGAAAAAAAAAAGAAAAGAAAAGCAATCAGCAATCAGCACTTCTCCATGGTTTACCAATCAGTTCTTGTCTCTAGGTCCTGCCCTGCTTTCCTCACTGACAGATGGTTACCTAGAACAGTGGAGTAAATAAACCATTTCTCCCCAAGTTGCCTTTCAGCTATGGTCTTTTATCACAGCAACAGAAGCCCAAAGACAATGGCCCCAGAAAATGTTAACAAACATGTGAGATGGATAAATGGATGCAAACGCAGAAAGGTTCAGTTGTCATGGGGAGAATCTCAGGAGACTGAAACCATTGGGCCATTCTACTTGACCCTGGATGTGTCAGGCTTGTCTGGAGCAGAAGTTGTGAATTAGATAGATGCAGTTGGAACTATCTTTCCCATAGAAGTCCGTCAATGTGGAAAACAATAGCTTGAAGTATATTTACCTGTTTTAAAGTGAGTGGCTTCTTTGGCTTGTCACATTACTACCAGAGTCCATGTGTAGCAATATGTGATCACTGTTGATCATAGACCAGGTTCAAGGCATCCTTAAGGAAGCCTTCCATGTTGATTCACTCCCATCAGAACTTGGCTGCTGTGGTGTCCCTGTGCTCAGTCTTGCCAGTAAGCAGACGTGGACGAAACAAGTGTGCCTCTTGGCTTGCAAATCCTGTAGCCTGGATCCTGATGCAGCTTTGCACACAGGGAAGTTCATGCGTTACCTGCCCACTTGGTGGATTTCTTTCACACCTTGGGCAGAGAGAGTGACATTCCCTCATACTGTACCTTATGCCTTCAAGTTGTAAACAATTTTCATCTTCATTCTGATCCAAACATTGTGCAAAGCTTGGCTTGGAAGCTGGGTTGGAGAAAGCCTAAGGTCAATGCTGACTGCACAGTTTGGACACTGGAGTGGTGTGTGGTTGCCGCATGACAGAAATCACAAATCACAAAGTGGTAGAAAGCTTCAGCTGCATCATCTGTTCTGCGTGGGGGTTAGAAAACGATCAGCACCCTCGCGTTTTCATGGTGTGTTTTGTGGATGCTGTTAGTTATGTGATGTTTAAAACTGATATTTCAAACACAGGAAAGAGTAAATATCTGATACTTTTCAAGTCAGGAAATGAAATTGCAGCAAAAGGTTCAATGATAAATTCATAAAGCCTTGTTCTCAGCAAGCAGCAAAGACTTGCCTTCTGTTGAGAACTGTGTGACTTTTCTCCCAAATGCTGGGGCCTAATTAAAGCTCTGTTGATTTTTTCCAGTTTGCTGGAAATACCAAAAGCAAAACTATGAATTCCTAATTTTTGAGAATATAAGATAGCAATACTTTTAAATGGACATTTCAGTGAGACTGACAAAGGCAGATTGCAAAGCTTTGATTCCTCAAGACATGGGAAGTTTGCCTTTCTACTAAGTCCTGGAGATGTCTGGACAGTTACTGAGCAGTTAGCAATTTCTTGCTCTGCACTTTGTCCTATCTTCCCTAATCTCATATTGCTTTAGGAGTCATTAAGCCCACTGGCTGTCATGGAGGCCCAGAGGTAGGATAACCCTTGTTTAGAGGACTACTTCATTCTTCCCTAAAACCATCTTCTGAGTATGGAGTTTTGAGCAGTCACATTTCTTTATTCATCTATCTATCTATCTATCTATCTATCTATCTATCTATCTATCTATCTATCTATCTATCTATCATCTATCTATCTATCTATCTATCTATCTATCTATCTATCTATATTTAAGATGACTAACACCCCCAGCAATCCAGCTGTGATACCTTTGAAATTACAATTAGAATATTGGAATACCAACTGCTTTTCTGTATTCACCATCTCCAGCTGTCTTACCTAGAAATAGCTAGGGTTTCTACATTGTATTATTTAGCTCATTTTCATATGCATACGTTGTGAGGAAAAAATTCAAAATATTATAAATGTATGTTTAAATGGGTACTTGATTCCAATTTTCTTCTTTCAGAGGCTTTTCATAACTCTTTTATGGACATCTAGAACAGAGAGTGAGACAGCATCTTTAAAATATCTGGATCTTTCTGGGGACTGGCAAAACAAGTTGGTGGAAGACCTTCTGCACAAAGAATAGATGTCTGGCAAGGATAGAATTTGAGAATAAAACTTGTCTTGTACAGTATAGCAGAGCTGTATAGTTTTGTGGATCAAACTATCTAGAGTAGGTGTGAATCAAGAGTTATTCTATGATCTTTTGAGGATTGAACAAGGGAAGGTATTTATTTCAAGAAGAGAATAAACTAATCCAAAGTTGTACGGCAAGTCCCAACCATTGTCAGTGGCAGTTGCAGTTGGTCTCAATCCTCAACTTGGCAAAAATGTCTACAAAGATAGAAGTCCCTGAGTGCTGTTTTCCAAAAGTACAGTGGGGGAGGATGGAAATATCTGTCAACTCTAGAAAACTGAGTTCTTTTCCTTCATGAACAAAGAGTTGGCTGCCATTATGAAGAACCAGAAAGACCTGGGTGTTCTTGACTTCATGATGAGCAAGCTGGATCTCAACAGTGACTGGAAGCAACATTTTCAAGACTTTCTCAATCTTATTGGCAGATTAGCTATAGCATGCCATAGTCATGCTTCCGGACTTCCCAGGAACGTATCTAATCCTGTCCATTCTCTTCCAGCCACCAAGTCGTCACCTCCTCCACTAACCCATCCATACCTGCACTGAGCCAATCACATCTACCACACATGTAGCCTATGCCTATTAGTAAAAATAAAACAGTGCCATGTTTTTAATGTAAAAATAATGCTTACCTGTCTTACAAATGGTGTAACATCATTCAGTTGGCTTACAGTTTGCAGGGTTATATGGGAGTCTGAACCACAGAGTTTATAGTGACATAGTAAGGACAAAGACTAAAAAAAATGTCTGAAAGAAAAATGTTTATAAATGAGCTGTTGTAGCATCCCAAATGAGGAATTTGAGGTGAGGTGGCCATGGTTGATGAGAACTTGCATTCTAAAAAGTACAGATTCATAAGTTAAGCTGAGTATAAAGACCTGGAAAATGGTCAAGCAGAGAATTGGCAGGAGGGAAGATAGGGTGAGCAAAAAGTGCTTCTTGAAGAGAGATCTTGGCCATTCACACACATACATAATGGGCATCTAGCAAACAAAATTAATAGTGAGGAACCAGAGCTGAACAATGAAAGAAAACTCTCAAAATGAGACATGGTCTGTCCTAGGTCTTGTCCTAACCTAGGAGAATTCGTGGAGAAAATATTGTCCTTCTGTCTTCTTCCATGGCAACACCATCTTCACAGGTGGCAAAATTAAATGTGTGCTTCTTCCCAACAACTGCAGGTAACCACCTATAATGTGTTTCTTAGTTTAGTGTATAGGACATGTTCAATGACTGCATGCATATTTCTAGATTGTGCAGGGAGGATTAGTCAACTGGTGTGGAGTGTTTAATCAGCAGTGCTGGGAGCCATAGACTAAGCTTAATTGAATGTGTTAATTTCTTATTCCATATCTCGTTCAGTCAGTAAGGACTTAGAGCATGGAGCTATGCTCACATTATCATGAGATTCAGTGTCCTGGTTGCCAGGAAACTCTAGATTCAGCCAACAACAGAAATACCACCGTTCCTTATGTACCTGAACAATGGCTCTTGTGACTCTTTCTTGGCACACAAGAGGATGTCCTTATTAACCACAAATGAGGTAGATTGGAAGCTTTGAAACAATTAAATTGTGAGGTTCCATTTGAATTCCCACAATGCATCAAGCCACAGCTGTTAGAAATCATCTGAAACCCTATTGTGCTTTGAGTCTATGGAGTAATTAATATTTGCTGAGTAAACAAACCAAGTGTCTGCTACATATGAAGAACTAGGATTAACATTTAAATTGCTATTTAATCTCTAGACTCTTGAGATAATAAAAACTAACATTTGGATAAATCAGGTTCAAATCTCTACAATCAAGTAGAAGTCAAGCTATTCTGTCTTCCACAGTCCACACTGAATTGATTTTAGCATTTTTTTCCTACCACAATCCACCTGTGCTCAAAGCTCCTTAATAAAATAGTGCAGAGCCCTTGCCCATCCCCCTGTGTACTTTACCTCATCACTAAATTACTTATATCACCCAGTGCAATGCAAATGCTTTGTAAATTGTTGTTATACTGTGCTTCTTGAAGAATAATGACAGGAAAACAGGCCTGTATGTGTTCAGAACAGATCCTTTGTTACTAATATTTAGTGTTTAGATGTGGATGCAGATTCTGCAGATACGGAGGGCCAACTGTAATTACTGCAGAATAAAAATCAAAAGACAGCATTCTTCCTGATGAGAATTCGATTGATAGAACTAGGGCAGTAGAAATATGTTGTTTCTGTTTTTGTGGAAGGTGGTGTCTGAGGGATTCTCATGGACAAAACCATCTCATTTCAGACTGGTATTTTTAGCTTATTCAGGGGATTGAAAATCAAACAGCTAAAACCAACAAAGCATAAAACATGGATTGCTGGCAAGTGGAAGGCAGAGACAGATGCCAGGGCTACAATATAAGGCTGAAAGCCCTGAAAAAGTAGAAGAGGCATAGAATATACAGAAGGTAGGGGTAGCACCCAAACTCACAAAGTCTGGAAGCTCCATGCTTCATGCATCTAAGTTTGAGACTGCTGACCAAATTGTGATGGGCTAATGAGTTAGCATGCACCCAATTCACCTAGCTGTTCATCTTCCCTAGTTTTCATCTGTCCTCTCATACCCTGCCTCCACTCTTAGGTCCCTTATAAACAATGTGAGTCTGGGAAGGAGACACACCTTATTTAACATCAAGTCAGTTACTGCATCTACATTCTGAGATCTACAGATTCAGCTGTCTGTCTGGCTCCAACTGCCACTCTCATCCAAGTCTGGGATTTTGCAGGAGGCCTGGTTACTCCAGTAGAAGCCAGTGCTCAGAGACAAAGTTATTTCTTTAGCCTGATGCCCAACACTGTCTGACACATCTCCCTTTTATTCACTGCTAGGCATGGAAATCCAGCATGCTGAGTGGCTCATCATTAACAGTGATGATGGAAAATGGCAGAATATTTGAAAAGTAGGGTTTTGTAGAAAAGACCTATTGAAAGGAATAGGTACTTCACAACTCTTATGCCCAATTTGGGTTTGACTACTTGGAACTGGATTATCAAAAATGATAAGGCCATTAATATAAGAAACCAGGAAAGAAACCACATGGAAAAATTAATGTGGCTCATTGAAATGTCCCTGCTTAATTCTTATACAGTATTATGGACTAATAATTTTAAGATAATGTACATCTCCTATTACACAGTATAAGGAGATGCCGAGAATCCCCACAACACATCCATTTGAACCAGGCTCCACCCCCATGTCTAATCTTGATTGTCAACTGCATTTGTAACCAACTAATATACAAGCTGTTGGATACTCCTGGTAGAAATTTCCTTTCTCTCTGTCCCTCTCTTTTGTTACTCTGTCTCCCTGTCTCTCTGTGTGTGTCCCTGTCTCTCTCTGTTTCTCTGTCTGCCAGTCTCTCTCTGTCTGAGTCTCTCTTTTTCTTATCATGCACACATTTCATAGTAAAGCCTCACTATTTTTAACAATATAAATTAGAAAACTTGGTGAGACATATGTGCACTGCTATAGTGTAGTGTTATAGATTCTAAGAAGCAGGTAAGAAAGTATATACATATCGGAGTCTTGGTAGTAGGCATTCTTAGTGTCTCCTGCACAGAACAGAAGAAGTAAGTTACTGTGAGGCAGGGCAGAGGAGCAACAGAAAACCCAGGATAAGCAGATGGGAGGAATGGATATAATTACAAACAGACAACTCTAAGACCTTTATTTCCTCTAAAGTTTTAAAGTATGCAGTTCAAATTCAAATTATGAGTTGCCCAGGGTACAGTAAAGGAATGATGGGATGTATCAGGATGACACATGATTCTACTCTCATAGTTGAGGCAAGAAGAGCACTCCAATGTGTGACCCCTTCTGGTGGCAATCCACATCTAAGACATGCACAGAAGAAACTTTGCATTTTGCCTGCTTGCTCCTACTCTCACTGACAAATTCATTTATCCCATTGCTGATGCTGATATTAAATCCAAACCAGCAATTCTTTAGGATTATCCAGGCCTCCAGCAGCAGATTTGGTGCATGGGATATCCAGCCTTTTGAACAAAGTAACTGCTATACCTGTGGCCTCTCCAATGTGAAGCAGCCATTGTTGGACTACTGGACTACTCATCCAAAGCCAATTTAATGAATCATATAAATTGATGTAGATAGAGATAAAATAGAAATAGAGAAGGAGATATGTGTGTGATTCTCTCAGTTTTATCCCTCTTTGGAGAACTCTGAATAGTGCTACGCATATTGGACAGAATTTGTTATCACAAAAGCATCCATATACAGAAGACATTTAGAATCTTCCCAAAGGTAAGAGAATGCTGATAGCATCATTGTTAATTAAACGTTAATGCTTTTTTACTCTTGTTAGTTTGGATTCATGTTTATGACTGAAAATTTATTATACACATTCCCTATAGTCTAGATTAGTATTTTTTGTGTGTGTTTTTCACGTTCTCCCCTGAAGAACTTTGTTTTTTAAAGACCTTCACCTACTATATTTGTCCTATAACAATCATATATTTATAAATGGTAAAACTCAGTATGTATTTTTAAATGTATATTTTCTTAGTTTTTATTTTTTAATGTTTTATATGCTGGGACAGTCTTTGTTTATATTCAACATTTATTCTATTGATTTTGTAAAAATTCAGTTCCATAATTTTACTTTTCTTAGAAAATCTTTTGGTTAGAGACATCATATACCCACCCAACTCCCCCTAACTTTATTGACAAAATTCCTTTCTCTATTTTGGCAACTCTGTATTATGAAATCCACATATGCCGAAATATTTCCTTTTTAAGAAAATTAATTTTTCATTATTGATCTCAGGCTTGTTGTACTGACTTTGTGCTGCTAAGTGATGTTTATTTTACTGGTAACTGAGGAGGGCATTCCTGCCTTTTGTTATCCCTGCTCAGACTCTGAGCTTTTTCTCCTGAGTTCTTTCCTGCTTTCCAGAATGTCCCTGTCCTATAGGCTCCTATGTTGTGTGTGGTAAAACCTTTAGGTACATTGAGCAGGTGAAGAAGTTTTGAAGAAGCCTGAGGATGGGGATGGCCTAGCACAATGTCACATCTATTTCCTTTAATAACATATGGTCTACTTTGTTACTAAAAGTAACATTTTATTTAATAACATTTGAATTGCTTTTTTACTAAAAGCCAACTTTTCTTTTCCTCCCAATATTCTTTAGTTTTCTTTATTTTTCCCCTCTTTCTCCTCCCCTGATCTAGGATTCTAGAAGTCTGTGTTGGGTAGATCATGCATTACTAGGTCCCAGGGAGACTTCAGTTAGCAGAGATCTCTTTTCACTGTGCTACAGTGAGTGGCCGATGTGTGGCAAACATAGAAAATAAACATTAAAAATGGTTATTTGGGTTTTCATCTTAACACAACCTAATTTAGCTGATATTAAATGAATAAATGAATGAATCAATGAAAGAATGAATCAAATGATCAATAGAAGAGACAACATGCTTTGCAGAATTAGCCTTCTGGAAACTAGTCTTCAGTTTATTATGTGTTAATAGTGTCTATGTTCTTGAATATCCTTTGCATGTTTACTCAATTTAAGTAAAAACTCCTCAAAAAATACTGAGTGTGTTAGAAATAGAATCAAGTTTATTCTCAGCCAAAAAGCATATTTTATTTTGTATTGATTGCTTGTATTGACCAAGGCTAGAGTCTATAGCAGCAGATGATCAGAGGGAAGCTACATTTGAACACACACAATATTCCTTTCAAATATTTATTAACTTGTGGAATGGGTGAACAATATTCCTGAGCAAAGACTTGCTCAATATCTGTGTATGAATGGAATTTACAAGTTTGGGTAACAAGTTAAAGGGTACGACCCTGGAGGTACAGAATAGATTTATTCAGAATAATTTTATGCTTCCAATTGATTGATTAACGAAAACGTTTTAACATCATGAGTGGAGATTAAAGCAAAGACTAGGCATTAACCAAACATGCAAGGTGTAAACAGAATGTCATGGGTTGGGTGGCAAGGCCACTAGGGGACACTGGCAAAGGAGTTGCTTGAGAGAGAAAGGAGGAACCTTCCTGGCTTCCTGGGATTCTGTCAAGATTCTACTCAACTCTTCCTCTTGCTCCACCTTCTATTTCTCCCTAAAAAAGAAGGTTCTTCTAAATTGAAGAGGGAAGGAATTCCATGTAATTTCTCTGCTAGCTTGTGCGGTGGGAAAATTAGTGCTGTTGAGGGGATGAAAAGTCAGAAGCTTCCTAGAACCTAAAAAGCAGAGAACTCACTTGGATATATGGAGAATCTGGGAGGGTGGAAAACTGAAAATCTTCAGGTACTGAAATTCTGAGGTGCAATAGGCAGAGAAGATGATAAGCTGTGCATCCAGACATAAGGGGTCCAAGAAGCTGGTGTTTGAGGGAACATCACACCCTGCCCCACCTGCCATCTGCTCTGGGCTTGTTGAGACCATCTCAGAAACCAGTCACATGATTCATCTATGACTCCTCCTTCTTGCCCTATGACAAAGCTGTGCCTAGAATTTCTGTGCCTATTCCTCCCCCTAGGTGCAGGGCATTGTGTCAGGGTTGGAAAACTTGGCTCAACAGTCCTAAAGTGTACTCAGGAGAGCACAGCACAAGACTGGTTGTCCTCAGAAAGAGAACAGCTATTTTTTCTTTTCTTTTGGTTGATTTCAGCTTGTGATTTTGGGATGCTTAAAAAAAAAAAACTCGGGGAGCTATAATAGAAAGTGAGGCACTGTTGTGCTCACTAGCCCCATAAAGTTATTTAAGTAAATGGTATATTTTATTTGAAATAATAATCATCTAAAAATTTAAGTCTTTTCCTCCCCGAGGAGGACTAGGCTTTCTCCTCTTCCCCAGATACATACAAACGATGACCCTTTTGTCATCTAGGGAACAGGATTAAGAAGCTGTACTGCACAAATGAAAAAACCCTGAAATGACTTCTTGGCTTCTCTGCTTCATTTGCAAGGCTTCCATTTTTTTTCAATCCAACATTTTTATTTCACTTGGCTTTTGTGGCAATAATGCTTTTTAGCTTAAAAGTAGACAATGACCATTTATAATAAAACCACTTACACACAAATAATTTTGCTTTTCCTCATACAGCTAAAAACCTGAATTTGGGTTGCTGCTGCCCTTGATCTTTGGGGTTCTTTAGTTTTTCTCTTTTTGTTCCAGAATGGCTGGAGCAGCTGCACACATTGTATCTGAGCTCAAGGTAGAAAGATGAAGGGAAAGCAATGAGCCAGTCCCCTTTCTATTTTTTCAGGTAAAGAAAAACCTTTATTTGATAACTCTGAGATTTATCAGAGGAAATGTCAAGGTGTAAGTTAAAGCTGACTCTAGGGCCAGCTGAAGAGCTGTTTCCAGGAGCTTGTTTCTTTTCTTCTTTTAAATCATTTTTATTGGATATTCAATATATTTACATTTCAAATGTTATCCCTTTTCCCCTCACTTCCATTCCCTTCCCCTTGCCTCCATGAAGATGCTCCCTCCCCCAACCATCTACTCCCACTTCAGTGCCTTAGCATTCCCCTACACTGGAAAAACATGCCTTCACTGGACCAAAGGCCTCACCTCCCATTGATGCCAGACAATACTATCCTCTGCTACATATGCAACTGGAGCTATGGGTCTCTCCATGTGTACACATTGGTTGGTGTTTTAGTGCCTGGGAGCTCTGGAAGGTTTGGTTGGTTGATAATGTTGTTCTTTTCATGGGGTTGCAAACCCTTTCAGCTCCTTCAGTCCTTTCTCTAGCTCCTGCATTGCAAGGCCCTGTGCTCAGTTTTTCTTGCATTTCTTCTCCAGGCTCTTTTCCTGCATTCTTTCAACCCTATTCATGTCTCCCACATGTTCACAGAACCAGCATCATTCTTCATCCTAACTGCATATTGTATTGTAAAGATTCTGAGGAAATGTGACATGCAGAAGGCTTCATGTAATACAAGGTGGAAAGGCCCGGGAGAACCTCAGAACTCTCCCCAGAATTCTTTGTCAAATGACCTTCAGCACAATGCTGAGTCCATGAAAACATTTATGCACTCTCTAAGACTCCTAGACCCAGCTGTTCAGAGGAGGGAAATTGAGACAGCTGACAGTCCTAACTTGAGCATCACTTTCAGAAGCTAACACAGGACAAGCACAACATTCAATGTCAGGTAAATGTCTTGAGGAAAAGAAGAACATTGAACCAGAGGGAACAATAAAAATATCATTGTTAAGGAGATACAAGGAGATGTTGAAAGAAGAACTATTTGAATAATTCTCTGTTGCCCTGTGACACTTACTATTGTAAACCACACCTGCTGTTTAGCTCCTTACATTGTTAGTTCTGTGTTAATGTCTTTTTTTAGGTCCCACTGCAGCTTGAACTATATTCCCCTGTGTGGTCACTCAGAATTTATGATTTAAAATTAAGCACAGTTTGTGAAAATTACTCATAATATTAACCTATATTTTATTGAGCTATAATTCATTCCAAAGAAAAGTCACCACCCTTTTAGTATACAGCTCTGAGATTTGATATGTGTACAAACACTGAAATAAAAATATAGAATAATTCTATCATTCATGGACTGTTTCCTGAGCTTCTTTCCCCCTAGCTATGACAACTTTTTTTTATTTTTTGTTATTGAAAGTTTGTGTGCAATTTGCAAACCAGTGCTTCCCTCAACCAACACAAAGGAAGCTTTTTGTAGTAGATGAGAATCAACAGAGACACACAAATGTTCAGACAATGGGATACTCCAGGGTACTCAGTCCTAAATGGGATATTTTCATCAAAACTCCTCTCCTCAGGGCTCGGGAATCTATGCAGAAGAGGAAGGCAGAAAGATTGGAAGTGTCAGAGATGATGGATAACTCCAAGAAAACAGTGTCTTCCAGACATAAGACTGAAACACAGATGAATTAACAGAGACCGAGGCAGCACACAGAAGTTCAACACAGGTTCAAGTCAAGTGGACTCCTAGCACTTCCTTTTCTCAAAAAGGAAGTAGACATGTGCTCCCAACCCTAATCAAGAAACTTGTAATTGATACCTGCTGGCAAAGGGTAAATTAGTGGAACACCACTCAATATATCAACCGCACTTGAGGGTTGATATATTGAGTGGTGATGCCTGTGGATTCTTACTCTCCAATCTCATACTCCCAGTGAGTGGCTGAGCATGAAGCTCTCATATCCGCACGCATTTTCCTCGGATCTCAGTGTTATCCTGATTAAATGCTCCAAAGTACAGTCTTAACTGTTAACATGTTTTTCTAATAAAACATCAAAGAGTTCTCATTTGGGAGAAAATATCAGATTATTAGCGTGAGGGACTATATGAGTTAAGCTTTTTCCTTTCTCATCTCTACTAAGACCAAGCTTCCTAGGCAGAGCACTGGTTGCTCTGGGCTTCTCGATATTGTGCTTATGACCCTGCTGAGCACCTTGCTTTACTTTATCTAACTGACAGCATCTTCTTTCAAACTGGCATCGGAAGTGGCCTTCACCTTTGTCAGTCTGCCAAGGTAAAGACCTGAGGGTCGGGTGTGTGTTTCATCCAACTGTGCACCTCAGTGCTAGCAGAACACCCAATTAAGCTTATCTACAATTCTTGTGGGCCTGGTTTCCAGAGGGCGCACACAGAGCTCTCTGGTCTGGCTAGGTGCATGGCTTCTGGTAGAGGGGAGAGGACTCAAGCAGGTGGGGGAGAAACTGATTCTGCCACCTCCAGTGCAGGCACTGCCCTGCTGTCACAGGATGTCCTGCATGCTGAGCCAATGAGCGACTCCTGCGAGGGTGCAATGGAACTTCTGGTGGTGATTTCCGGAGAACTGATCTCTTCCCCAAGCAGCGGTGTTACAGCTATTATGACTGAAGCTCTCAGAATATGGAATGATTCCTGCACTCCTTTTAGCCTTTTGGACATCCTTCTTATATACAGTGTTGGGATGGTTCCAGGTCTGACAGCTGGTACTTCTTACTGGCTTGGCCAGAGAGCTTGGGAATGCCTCATCTACATATTTGGGGGTGTGGTCCTGCTTCTATATGACTGGTCTGTCTTGAGCCTATGTGACATGTGGTCACATCCTCACCTGGAGGAGGAACTTGGGGCATGACCTACTTGACTCAAAGCTCTCTACAGGGGACTGTGGGGGGGCTGTAGCTACTTGAGAGGGGCCTAGTCTCCTAGGAGACTAGGAAGTCACCTGATGTCCCTTAGGGTCTCCTGGGCTTCAACTTATCTTGACGCGGAATCACGGTACCCTTCACCGCCCACAGCCCCACAGATTCTTAGCTTAATAGAGCAAAAAGTACTCACCCAAATAGGAATGAAGTAACACACACACAAAAGCCAAAAGATTGGCTTCTGCAATACTACCCTTTGACTTAATTTTAGATATGATATTTATTTAAAGTTTTATATTAAGTTGAATAAGAATGAGGCATAGTTTCTCTTTTCATGTGCATTAGGAACTAGCTAAGAATAACTTTTAATAACATTTCCTGAGTTTCTGCATTTGTTTACCTGCCTCTTAGTGTACTAATAACTCCTCTTTGGCTCTCCAGTGCTTGCACAGAGTGCAGTCCAGAGAAAGCACTCATTTTTCACAGACAGAGTTCTTTTGCAGCACTGGGATAGTGACGCTGGTGGACACTGAGTGACTCTCCACAGAAGAGCAAAAGGTCAGTGGAGTCCAGAGTTCTATCAGGAGATAAAGGTGGGGGAAAACACTTGGTGCACTCAGTGCAAAAAGTGACAAGAGGAGCCCAGAGAGTGGCAGGGGAGATGTGAAAAGTCAGGAAGACCTAGTTCATATTCTGAATAAGTAAAGATTTGGAGCCTGCATGAGGGATGCAGGAAGCATATTTCCCATGTTCATCATGAAGGGATTCCTGATCCATTCTAGTCACTGAAATCCTGAGTCATTTCAGACTCTAACCAGCAAGAGATGAAGACCATGTTCCCTGGAAGCTATGTAAAAATGTAGCTTCAGGTGGGCATGCTTGCCACTGCGATGTGAGAGAAGACCACGGAGATTCTATTTCCCTTTTGATTTTGTGATATTTCATTTGTTTGCGAGTCTCTTTGCCTTCAGGTTCTCTCACTACTTATTTTCACATCTAGTTAGAAAATGTGAATGCTATCATAACACTCCTAAGAGCCAAGAGGAAGTTTAAATGCTGTAAAAGGACAAACTGTATAATGCCAAGAAAAATGGGAGACCATTGTATTTCAGGTAGGCATCCATATCACTTAGGTGGGGCAACAAGAGCCTGAACTATCCTTTATAATTTTATTATTATCTTGGGTAATTTTGCTATATGGTAGCCTAGGGGGGATATTATTTCTTTCTACTGTAGAGACTCAGGCACTTCCTGAACAAAATGGAGGTTCTCATCTCACAGAGAATGCTTGAAGAAGTAACCATTAGGCAAATAACACAATGAAAAAGTAAGAAATGGTATTTTCCCTACATATCTGTATCTTGTTCCAAAAATTTGCTAGTTTAATAAAAATTAAAACAACAACAACAACAACAAAAAGAGTGATGTATGCTACCACACACCAGTGCCCATTATCTCTGGACACACACTTGGTGGCACTGCTGACAAGCACTGTGGTGTGTTTCAGGGTCCCCAGGGTCTTCTAGCTTCTTCCACACAGATAATAGTGGCACCTCATAGGTCTGTAGGTAGTATCAGGAGATAGTATAAGAATTACATTCTGATACTATAATTGCCAAAATTAAACACTACTCTAAGTCATTTGATACTTCTTGAAAATTTTAAGCATTTTATCCCTTAATTTTCTCAATAACTGCTAAAGCATCAGTCAGATGGGGAAACCAAGGCAGGAGAAGAGATAAACAGACCAGTCACATAGCCACCGAGAATACATGAATCCCTAAAAAGTCAACAACAGGGCTTGTATGTTTAGCTTCTTTTCTCTTGAAACTAGATGAAGGAGAAAATTTGGGAATGTCACTGGACCTGGTGATCAGTCAGTTACCTCTCCTTGAAGTGAGAAGACTAAAACAGAGTGAAACTATTTTGCTAAACAAAACAAAACAAACAAAGAACCCAACATGATCTTTTTATTCATTTCAGTCTATAGCTGTAGTTTGAAAACTACCAACCACTGTATAAACAGGAAGTTATTTCCAGGATGCTAGAGTGATGTTTTGAAGAATCAATTGATGTGCTTCTTCCCAAAAAATACTCCTTTCGTTTGGTATATAACCTTTATTGTACCATTACAGAACATACTAGAAACAACCTAATAATGAGCATTTGATATGTCATGAGGAGTACTATAAACATCTTGAAGAGAATTGATTATTTTCCACTGCAAAATAATGTTTATTCAAAGTCCCATACTAACTAGAAAGCCAAAACATGGAAAATGCATTTGCATCAATTAAATATCATGGATACAGTGGTTTGAATGAGAATGTCCCCCATAGGCTCATAGATTTAAATACTTGGTCATGAGGAAGTGTCCCTATTGAAAAGATTAGAAGTTGTGGCTTTCTTGGAGAAATTGTGTCACCAGGGATGTATGTAGCAGTGTCTCAAGCCACCAGACAGAAGAACAGATAAGGTTGTAGCAAAAGATCAGAACCCCAATACAACTCAAAATTGAGAGCAGCAGGAGTTTGAACTAGTTCCCACCCAGGTTCCTGTCCTGGAGCACACAATCACTACACCCTCACTAGGAGGACCTTGACAATCAGTTATGTAGGGACAACACCTGAAGCTGTCCCCATGCCAATAGGGGGTAACTAACTTCTCATACTGAGCCAATGGGAAGATCTAACTCAAGATCCCATCAAACACCAACTAAATTCTTACTTTTAAGAAAGCTGCCATGATCACTGTGTCTCTTTACCGAAATAGAACCCTGAACAAGATGATTGGCCATATCAACTGCACTCCAGGGCAGGCCCAGGAGTCGTTGGCCAACACAAAACTGACTCCATGCATTTTTTGGAGTGCTTTTGTTTTATTTTATTGCATTAATTTTTGTTGTGTTTTACTGTTTTTTTTTGTTTACTTATTTTGATTTGTGTGTGTGTATGTGTGTGTGTGATGAGAGAGAGAGAGAGAGAGAGAGAGAGAGAGAGAGAGAGAGAGAGAGAGAAATAGGAAGTTGGATGCATAAGGAGGTGGGAAGAGTATAGAATTGTTGGGAGTAAAACCATGATCAAATTATATTGTAAGAAAAAATAAACAAAATAATATAGAATAATTTCAATAAATATGTTTAAAGGTCCTGTGCAGATCAGACAGCCTCAGCCATGAACATGGAAGAACACTACAAGAAGTAATGTTTGCAACACAGGAAGGAGGCTGAAGAGGCAGAATTGTTGGATGGTATGCAATATGAGATATCAGAAAACATGAGGTGAGAATAATTTCATGGCCTCTCCTTGTTAGAGAGAAAACTGGATGACAAGTTGCCTGACATGTGAGGAGACCACATGGTAAAAGGAAAAATGATGCTCTAGTGTCTCCAGATGTCATGACAATATACATTTAACATGTACATGTTGGGGAAAAGGAAACAGAGACAGAATCACTCACTGTTTCCTGCAGCCCAGAGCTGGCTAGAGATGATGTCAAATTTCCATTCTCTATAAGGTTATGGAGATTTAGCCAACAAAGAGAAAAGGGAAAAGAAATGAGAGAGAGAGAGAGGAGAGAGAGAGAGAGAGAGAGAGAGAGAGAGAGAGAGAGAGAGAGAGAGAGAGAGAGAGAGAGAGAGAGAGAGAGTCAAGGACTAGGAACCTGAAGGAACTGTCACAAAGGGACACAGCCCCTTCTCTAGAGTCAGAGCCAGATAGTGGTCCAGAAAAGGATGAGTGTTCTGGTGGACCAGTGGAATGCTTCCTTTCCATTATTGTTCCTTTGCCCAAACACAAACTTGGTGTGAGGAAGCCCGAATCACTGTCCAGCTTTCCACACATATAAAGAGGCTGCACACAAGGTTAGACAATTTCCTAACGCCACTGCCTAAGATAATCCTCCCAGGACTGAAAATCTCTCCAATGACTAAATTTACTCTGAATGAATCAAAATTATGCCTCTTGATCTTCAATTTATTAATAATGCAGAAACATTTAGCAGAAGGCAATCTCTTCATGCACTAGTAAATAGCTGGTCAAATTGTTTGCCATTCTTATGAAGTTATCAATAATGATTATGTCTTACAGGAAATGAAGTTGGACTGACTGCATGTATAAGTGAGTCTGCCCAGAGTAGAGGCTTGGCCCACTGGTATATTAGGTCTGCATAGGAAAAGTGGTTAGGAAGGGACAGAACCTTAATAGACATTTGCCTGAGTAGTGCTAAGTGAGACTTTCCCTTAGGGACAGCCATGGTATTAGACTGGACAACTCAAGTGGACATACTGAGAAAAACCAATTAGAGGGGAATTTAAATATGCATGGTGGGATTTATGGCAGGAATGAGGACGCCAGGGCTTGTAGTTTATACAATAGGTAAAGAAGGGCTTTCAGGGGAGCAGACAAGTCGGCAGTAGGTATTGAACTGAGAGCTACTGAGGGTGAAAATGCCAGCACAGGCAGGCAGAGAGGGTCTTAGAAAGGGAGCTGTCTGACTCAACAGAGCTTGCAGTACTACAGAAGCTTATGTTAAGCTTTCACTGCATTGTGCAGATAATTGGGGTGGGTTCTGCTACAGTTCACTTTTGTTAGATCAGGGGGAAAAGCCATGTTTAGAAAACTGCCAGCAGCACAACAGGGCAGAGAGGGTGGGCACACACAGTGGGCACACACAGTGGGAACACACACAGTGAGAAACCGTGTCCTGTCAGCACACCAGAGTGATCATTTACATACAAACAATAGTTAGACTAATTGTGTATCATTTCCAAGTATGCACCGAAGGAGGCTTGATGAAAGATGATTAGGGAATGTTTAACAGTCTTGGCTCACACACCTCCCCCACTGACCTATGAGTAATAACACTGAGTTTGATTTGCATTATTTTATAATTTAGCTAATTTAATGATTCAGATATATCTCCCTCCTACTTCTTTTAAATTAGATTTCTCATCACTCACTAAGTGTTCCAGACTCACCTGTGAGATGAAAGGATTTTGTGTTTAGGCTTTTGGCTTTGTTTTTTTTTTTTTGGACAGGACTATGTACCCTCTAATGAGTAAGGTGCTTACAAATTGGTGGGTCCTCAAAGCTCAGATCATCTCTCAACACTACATATTCTCAACCACAGGAGGTGAAGTGGATAGGAAATGTGAAGGAGAAGGAACTGCAAGCTGAAACACAAAAAGACTGAAGCTCACCTAGGCCTTGGTTGAAAAGCTCCAGTCTACAACAGACGTGTGCAACTCTTGGAGAGGTCCAAGATGTAGGTATGTAGAAGTCAGACTCACACCTGACTGCCCTTCTGAGTTCTGGGGGAGTCTGACATACTTAAGAGAATGCAGGAGGATGAGAGTTAAAATGGGGTAGAGGGTTAGAAATGGATAAAATCAAAAGGCTCTAAGCCCAAGGCAAAAAGAGCCATAAAGCCAGACACAGGGATGTTGTGTCTTCTGCCAATATAGCTTTGGGTCAGAGAAGAACAGGAATGATAAATAGTCCCAGAGATATGGTCTAAGAAGGTTGAAACAACATCAGTCAATGATTGGATGTGGTATTTTCCAGAACTTATCCTGACACTGAAGTAGACCTATTATTGACAGAATCTCAGTCATGGGAATCCAAGACTGATTTTAGTCCCACTGGCTCTGAAATGGAGTAGGTATTGGGTAAAGTATTCTTTTCCTTTGGACAGTTCATTTGGCAGAGATGGGATGAGGACAGACAGGCAGAATGAATTGTCTCTCACTAGGTTCCCCACTTCCTCTAAGGAGAAAAGCAATGTTGTGTTGCCCTTTCCAATGAATACTGAGGATGGGAAAAAGATGTTATACTTTGTTTATGCTCCAACTATTTATCAAATGTGTCCAGCAGAGAGATGAGTCCAGGAGAGCGTGTGAAGCCGAAATAAGGAGCTCAGAGTCTGTAGCACATTCACCCAACAAATACAGCAGGTGTCTGAGACAGCTCTGTGAAGTAACAAGAAGACATGTATCCCAAGAACCCGAGGAACTCCAGGGTGTGTGTGATAGGTATTTGGGGCAAGCAACGTCTGCAGAATCTTAAAGAGCAGGCAGAATTTAGATAAACCAAGATGAAGATGGAAGCCAAGGGCTTAGGGTGTGGGACTGACAACAGCTCCCATAGAGTTGCACAGCTTGGCTCTTGGAACAAAGTTGAACAAGTGGCTATACAGCAACTGCTGTTGTTGGAATTCCCACCAAGTTGACTCCCTATCAAGATCTATTTATGTTCTTTCACTGCTCTCCAATTCATGTCTCTTTCACTGCATTGTGCACAGGCAATGTGAATTAAAGGGACACATTTAGGTAGTAGTAAATAAGGCACATTTTTTGGCATGCCCCCTTAGAATTATGGGGTATAAAAGGAAGCACAGCTAAGGAGGGTTTGATTCACAGGCAGGTTTCTGTTTGAACAGTGTAACGGAACTGCTTGTGCTCAAAGGCAGCTATGGAATAAAGTTCCACTAAGGTTGATGCTAGGTTGCCAAGGCGTTCCTCCCTCATTTCTGTGTACTTGAAAATTTCTGCTTTAGTCAGTGAATAAATTTCTCACAAACAAAGTAGAACACTGAAAAGCTCCCAGTTCAATGGGCAAAATTCCTTTCTGCTTCTCTCTGCTCAGTGGCCACTAGACTGACTACAGGAATGAAATGAAAGAATGAAATGAATCTAGAGCCAAAAGCATCTTGGGACAGAGTACGCTAACAGTAGTGGAAAGCTTGGGTGCAGAGATTTGTTTGTGTGTTCAAAACATTTCCTCAGGTGAAATTTAAGATGGCAAAATGAGCCTTCAGCAGAGAGTGTTTATTGCCTGAGCCTCGGAACAATAACCTTATTGACGATTATTGCCTCCTGGGGATAAGGGCAGCCTCTTCAGAATGCTTGCCTTCATGATTCATATACATCAAAGGCAACTTGGCAGTGGCATCATAGAGCCCAGGGTTCCTGGGTACCGAAAGCCTGCTGATATTCTCTCTCAAGCGTGGGCTGGTTTCAGAAAAGGTTGTGTTCAAACACTTGTCAGTGGTAATGAACTAGAGCTCCAAAAGAGCTGGGCTGAGCATGTGCGTGTGTGTATGCATGTGCATGTGCGTGTGTGTGCACCCAGGTTAGGTGAGTCTAATGGTCTGGGTCCCCTTAAGGCAACAGTACTTTACTCTGGGACTCAGCACTAATGGGAAAAGCTGTCTGACTCCCTGGAAAGCTCTCAGCTGGATGTTTCATTCTACCAGTAGGGAGCAGGGAGTGAACCAGAGAGTAGAAGGTAGGTATCACGGTTACCATAGGTTCAACTTTACAGTCAAATCGTCTCAAGAACACCAGAAAATTCTCAACAATAGCAGCAAAGCACAGCAGTGACTAGAGGTTGAGTAGCTGGAAGATTTCGGTTTTGGACATGAAGGACAGGCTGAAGACTTGTGACTTAGGAAGAAGACTTACACGAGGCACATTAGGCAGGCCGAGTGTGAAATGGCCCCTGTCACCCAGGCTTTTCAAGTGCAAAGTAGCAAGCTTATATTTTCTAGACATCTGAGTTGTTCTTGTCCACTAGATCTTCCCAGTAAACATTAACGAGAGAGTTATGGTCCTTTGATATTACAAGATGAAACTTACAAATTCAGATTCATTGCATCTATTCTAGGAAGTAACCTGTGCAAACACCATCACCAACAACTCAGTAAAGAATGTATTTCTCACTAATGTTCATTGAGAAGGCACAGAAAAGGCAGGCGGGTCTTCCCTGCCTTCTATTCTCTCTCAGTGTCAGCCACTAGGGAGGTGGCTTTCTGATCCTCTGATGTTTCTAAAACAAAAGCCAAACCAAACAAAAAAGCCACTAGAGTTCAATGATCATGCACTGAGGAAAAATGTCTAATGGAAAACTTGCTATTTTTACTAGAAGCAGACCCTTCACGTACTACTCAAAGGTTAACTACAGTGCTCTCTGCTAGTGGAACGTAGTGTGGAATATTGCATTGGTAAGTGTTACTGACAAGTTACAAGTTTGCACAGAAACAGCTAAAACATTTCACATCCACGTTCTTAAGAAAGCACAGCCATACTGAGAACTACAAAGTCTAATTATTTAAACTTATAAGGTTGGTGGATTCCCCCTTCCTTAGCTAAAAACGACAAGAAAGGCAGAAAGGAAGGAGGGAAAGAAGAAAATAAGAGAAAAAAAGAGAGAAAGGAAAGAAAATGAAAACCATTCTTAGCAGCAGCTAAGGCACATAGCTCTCTCCAGTCCCACCTGTTCCTGCTTTTAAAACCAGGGAACTTACCTTAAAGGAGGAATAGAAGGATCCCCACTCCTCAGCCACCAGAGCTTCAGTGAAAGTCACAATCTCAGTGCAAGCTACAGGGGAAGGATCTAGCAGCGGCGCAGTCTGGTTGGCATAAAAGCTGCCCTCTGTGAGGTTGGCTGGCATGGTCAAGTCTCACTGTCTCTGCACCTGCAGCTGGGTGAGAGAGTTCAGTTAGCTGGGGGAAGCAGCTGCTGATAGATCGCTCAGTGCCTCTTCTGCCTCTCAAGGCTTCTGGCTATTGCTCACCAGAACGGAGGAACGGAGCCCTCCCTGAGCCCACCTCATTGAAGAGTTCCGCCTGACGACAAGGAAGATCCACGTGCTGCTTTCTCCTCTGCATTTATGATCCTGCAGCCAGCACAGCCCCTCATCATCTCGCAGACCTCTCCAGTGTGGCCTCATCCCAAGACAAGGCTCATGTTCCCCGGATGAGCTTTCCTGTTCAGTGAGCTTTCCTAACTTGTGTGATGGACGTTCATCTCTGTTCCAGTTTCCACTAAGGAGTAATTGGGGTATTTAGCTGGTCCATTAATTCGGGTCATGTTTGTGATTCTGAAATCAGCCAGAGTTATGTTTTGTTTCAACTGAGATCACTTTTTTCTGACATAGAATTCTTACCCAGCCATTTAGTTGTCTCTGTAACACTTGGATTTACTAAATGTATGCAAACAGTACCCAAGCTTCTACTGAGGACTCACCTGGAGGCAGGGGTCTGTGTTTGTCTCATAATATGACTAGGGGTTTCCTAGGCGAACTCATCTCCCCCAGTGTGGTCTGAGCTCCTGCCCAGAATGCTCAGAATTTACTGCAGGACAGATTGATGTGCATTCAGTCTTAAATACTCTTTAGGACTCGAGTTTGACACAACCTAAACCAGAAGTCTGATTCCTTACAGTCAGAGCCAATCTGTGAGCCAGTGTAGAGCAGCTTTTACTTTACTGCCCCGGTATCTGTTACAGGTTCTCTATCAAAATAGAACATGACTTGGGAAGTACCCTAGAGAAATCTTACTGTGACTTATTCAGCAGCCCAAAGTGGTCAGTGGACTAGAAATGGGAAGACACAAGGGAAGGGCTTCGATATGACAGGGCTGAGTAAGTGCGCACTTCTAGAGAAGGGATCAAAATTAAACAAAGACTCAAAGACAAAATAAACACTTCCCTTTGCAAGAGGTCCTCTGGCAAACCAATATGGAAAGTTTCCCAACCACATTAGCAAAGCAAGACAATTTCAGCAGAAATTTAACCCATGAGCACAGACAAGAGATGGCAATCCTGAAATGTTTACAAGATTAAAGGGAAATTTAAAAATGGGTGCATGTTTTCATTCTTATTCGACTTACTTGGCACAGTAACTTCAGAGAGCAGAAAGTCTCGAAGGTGGGATCATACTTGGGTGGTGATCCCTTTTATGTTGGGTTATTTAAATGTGTTGACTCTGGGGTGTTTATTATGCTACCCTTTTAAAGCATGCACTTTTCTGTAAGAAATTTATGCTTCAACAGTATTTATTTTTTCTTGAAAATAGATTTTTTCCCATACTGTTGTATTTTAATCATGGTGTCCTCTCCTCTAGCTCTTCCCAGTTTCTCTTTACCTCTTCTGCCACAAATCCACACTCTTTTTACTCTCTCTCATTAGAAAACAGACATTTGAGGAAAAGGAACAACAAACAAGCCAGAATGGAACTAAACAAACAAATAAACAAACAAGAAGAAAAAAAGAGCCAAATAAAAAGCAAAAGAAACACATTCAGACACAGAGAGTACACGTTTGCACATCCAGAATTCCCATGAAAATACAAAACCAGAAACTGTAACATACAAACAAAGGACCTTTAAGGTCAATGCACAGACCAATCATTATAAAATATGAGTAAAAAATTAAAAACAAACACCTCTCCAAATACCCAAATACCACTGAGTTCATAAAGATGTTAGCCATCTACTGATGGGCATGGGGCCAACCAGCAGGTATAGTTTGTATACCTACTGTAAGATTCTGTTAAAGAAAATTAATTTTCCTATGTGAGCCACTGGCAGCTGTCAGTCTTTATAAGTTCATATGTGCACAGTCCTGTTGTATACTGAAGACCTCTTTTCTTGATGTCCTCCACCCCTACTGTCTGTTACAATCTCTATATTTTCCTGAACCCTGATAGAAGGAGTTTGATGGAGACATTCCATTTAGGACTGAGTAGCCCAAAGTCTTACTCTCTGCATCTAGCTGTGGGCCTCTGATTTGTTTCCATCTGCTATAGAAAGCAGTTTCTCTGATGATGGCTGAGAAATGTCATCTATGGGTAGAGCAGAATGCCATTAGGAGTCATTCTATTGCTATGTTCTTTTAGCAGAGCACTGGCATTTGTTTGCCCCCAACTTTATAGCCCATCTAGTCTCAGGTCCTTGGCCACCTAGGCAATATCTGGGTTGGGTCATATCTATAGAGGCAGCTTTAAATCCAATCAGATACTGGTTACTCTCACAACAACTTTGGTGACACAATTGTATCAATGTATCTTGCAGGAAGGTCAGAACTGTAGATGGAAAGGCTTGTAGCTGGGTTGATGTTTACTTTTGTCCTCTGGTAGCACACAAAGAATTTGCTGGTACCATGAACAGTATTCAGGAGTAGTAGTGCCTAAGTAGGCATGAACTTAAAATCTCAATTTTCCACTAATTCTGGAGGTGCTCTTAAAAGTATTTCTTTTAAAAATGCATGAATGAATTGAAATATGCAGCTGCCAGGGATGGGAGGGTAGAGGAACATCTAGAAAATCTAAGAGAACTAGAATGTGGGAAGTTCCTAGCACTCAGTGTGGATGATCTTAACCAAAATGCCCAACAGTGGGGATATGCAACCTTTAGAGACTGCCTCCAGTAGTTAGAGCCCCAAGCGGAGGAATGAGGACCCCAACCTACCTTCAAAATTTTCAACCCCAAATTGTTCATGTCTAAAAGAAATGCAGGAGCAAAAATGGAACAGAGACCAAATGAATGACCAACTAGTGACCAACATAATTCTGGATTCATCTCATGGTTGGGAACAAAACCCTGACATATTACTGATGCTGTTTTATTCGCAGACAGGAGCCTTGCATGGCTGTCCTCTGAGAGGATCTACAAGCTGCTGACTGAGAGAGATGCAGATACTTACAGCCAAGCATTTTACTGAGGTGGAGGACCTCTATGGAAGTGTTAGGGGAAAGAGTAAAGGAACCACAGGAGATGGCAGTCCCATAGGAAGACCAACAGTGTCAACTAATCTGGACACCTGGGAACTCCCAGAGACTGATCTACCAATCAAAGTGCTTATTTGAGATGGTCTAAGGCCCATGGCACATATGTAGCAGTGGGCTACCTTGTCTGGCCTTAGTTCAAGAGAATGCACCTTATCCTGTAGAAACTTGATGCCCTAAGAAGGGAGATGCTTGTGGGGGCAAACTTTCAGAGGTTAAGGGAGAGTGTATGGGAGAAGAAATCTGGGAAAAAGGATTGGGAGGGTGGGCAACTTTTGGGATGTCAATAAAAATAATAATTAATAATAAAATATTCATGAAAAATGTGTCTAAGAAAGGGAAGAAACTGGTTAGGTCATAGAAATTGGGACTAGTACAAGAGAAAATGGCAGTTGTCATGAACAGAGGGTAGATGGTGAGGGGCTGTTTTGCATATTCAGGTAGACTAGACTATTGCTTGACCTTTGACCACCCAAGAAAAACACTAGTTTACATGTGCAAGCAGATATTTGAAAAGAACCCTTTGTAAGACTTTTAAGAACCATGTGGATAGTACCTTAAACATTCACGGAAACATTGTGACATTTAAACACAGAAACTATCCAAAGGACTGTCAGCTCAGTAAATAAGTTGCTGTGTAGTGTTTCAATGAAGTTATGTAGCAATGGGACTGATTAGCATTGTGGTTTAAAGTCACAAGTACAGTATCCAGAAATAGGATGCATTCATTTGTTTCACTTTTATAAAGTATAGTGATATGTACACAAACACAGTACAACACTGTCCAGCAATGAAAAGAAATGGTTTTGGGCAAGGAGTACATGGAGTAGTTAGTGACTTTGTCAGTTTCCCTGGTGATTGGGTACTTAGTTTGTCAGACACTGTCTAGATATATGTGTAAGAGTGCTTAGGGAGGAGATTAACCTTTGAATTGGAGAATAGAATAAAACAGGTACCTTTCTATGACAGTCCTCAGTCAACTCACTTGAAGGTCTGAATACTACAAAGGATTGATTCTTCTGTGAAAGAAAGAACTCCCACCTCTGTGGCCATGGGATATTGGACTCGTCCCTCCTTTACAATTCATTTGGATTATATTCCCAAAGCAGTTTGATTTGCAACATGGGTCTTGAGCCTATTGACTCTGCTTCTTTGGATAGTTTTATTAAAACCTGTAGTTTTTAGATCCTTATCTAACTCCTCACAAGATCCAAGATCTGATATTAGTGTAGTGTAGAGATACCTTGCACACACGTTTATCACTGCAATATTTACTGTAGTCAAGTTGCAAAATCAGTCTGAATGCTTATTGTCAGTTGAATGGATAAATTAAGTCACATTCACAAAATGATGCTTAATTCAACCACAAAGGGGGCATGAAAAGGTGTCATGGACACACACATATACACAAAAATAAATAGAACTGGAAAACTTCATGATCAGTGAGATAACTCAGACACAGAAAGACAAGTGTCTTCTCTCACATAGACTTTAGGTATGGAAAGCACATGAAATTAGAGGAGGGATTTGTGGCTGTGGAAGGGAAAAACAGACAGAGGGATAAGGAACCATCATTGGGATAAATGTGATCAAAGTACGTTATATGCATGCATCCACCTGTCATGATAAAACTCATTAGCCTGTACAAATAATACATGGTCATTAAAGAGCTATCACATTCTACGAAGGACATCAATTGGTGCGAGCACTTTGGAAAATAGCTTGGCAGCATTTTCTAATACTGAACATATGTATATTCCATGACCCAGCAGTTTCTATGCTAGGAAAATGCCCAGCACAAATGAGCACATATGTCTACCCAAAAATATAATGATTCAGTTGTTTTGTCATTTCTCATAATTAGAAAGTTCTTAATGACTCAAGAAGAGTAAAGTGAAAAACAAAGTGTAGTACATTCGCAAGTCAAAAGCATACCTAATGAAAATGACTTATTTGGGGTACTTGCAATATCCTCTCTCTTGATTGGGATAATACTTGCCTTATAACATTCTACCTGTGAAACTGAGTTGGGATTCACACTTACATGCTAGCTATGCTTATGACCCAAACACTGTGGGAACGTCCTTGAGGAAGTCTGAGCTTGGATGGGACTTTGCTGTAGGGAAATGATAGGGAGCAGCTGCCCAGGACAGGCAATGGACATGACCAGGAGAAATATGTAGCAAAAGTTTTCTGGCTCAACACTGTTTTTAACTATGTTCATACAAACTGTTATGTTCATACCAGGTGGGTGAGCCTAAGATGACAGGACAGCAGGACAGGAGCACTGAGCCAGGACCGGAACAGTGAGGATAGTTGGACCAACACAGAAAGCTCGGTTCTAGTATTTCTTCTTACTCATCTGTATTAGTCGGAAATCAAGAAGTTTGGATATTGTCAGGGTCTCAGTTGAAGCACCACTTCTAGGTTCCCTCATACCACTGACATAATTTTCCTGGGCACAAAACTCGTGTAGCTGTTCCTTTAAAGTCAGCTCAGAAATGGGAGAGGAAGACATATGTGTAGTGGTCTTAAAGATTCTCATGCATGTCATACATACCCTTTTAGCTTATCCTTATCTGATTGGTTTAACAGTATCAGAGTGACTCATGGCCATCTAGAGAATGCTTGTTCCTGTTAATATTTGAGTTTTCCAACTCTGTCTTATTTCTAGTTTCCCCACCTAGAATAAGCCACCCTACCTATGTTTGGGAACATATACTTGTGGCAGAGCTTTCTTCATAGATGTGGATGTCAAAGTAACAAGGAGATTAGTTTTAGATTCACTCAGGATATGCAATGAGAAGGGGATACTCCCTTTCATCCCAACCCCATGTTCTTGCAAGAAAACAGACTAGGAGAATTCTAGTAGATTGTTCATATGGCTCCTGGAACATTTTGTCTCTGAACTTAGGCTCAGCCTTTATGGTCATGCAGTAAGCTCACATGAAAAATTAATATTGGTGTAGATAACACCATTTCCTGTTGCTAAGGAAGAAATTAATTGTGTCACTGGCTAAAGGACTTATAAGGAAGCTGGACTTCAAAGACATCCATCACACGGTTATCGCAGGAAAAGCATGAAATTCATTGTTTCTTTGGATTTGATACACTTATCCTTTCATCTAGATCCTAGGCTGTGTGAAGCCATATGGCTCCTCTTCAAAGAAAAACAAAAAGCAATTGAAACAATTTTCTTTAGGCTTGGTATACAAAGCTCTTATGCAAAGTCTGAGTTCTCTTAGATTTGGAAGCTGCTGCTGTTCAGCAGAGCAGCTTCCACTAACTCTGACTCTCATGGGGCCTATCTGTGAATGCCTCTTGGCCCATTGTTTAAGGAATAGCTGAGAAATGACTTCTGTGTATTAACATGTGTAGTTTTTTCCCCTTACATAGTGTTGCAGGCCACATAGTAAGGCAGCAAAGACTATGGGCTAATCTGAGTGGGGTTGATTCTCACGCTTTGGGTATGGCTACACAAAAGTGAGGCTTCACAGCAGAAAAGGTTGAAACAAACTTCAGGGGTGCCCATACACAAGAGAAAGGGATACCATGAAGGTGGGTGTATTCCAGGTGCCAGACAGCGCCAGGGCCAACTGAACATCCACCCTTCACACCTTTCCACAATGCTCATGTTTGAGAGAAAAAGCTTTTGGTTAAAAAAAGACTGAAGGCAGAAGTGTAATTATGCATTCTGGAGACCCTGAGTTTACTTATAAAAGTAAGTAGTTTGATCATATGAAGTTAAAGAAAGACCAAAGTATGGATGCTTCAGTCCTACTTAGAATGGGGAACAGAATAATCAGGAGAAAGTAGAGGGAGGAACACAGGAGTGAGAGAGGAAGGGGGAAGAAAAAAAGGGGACCAGGATCAGGGGTGAGATAAGACTGGGGAGAACTATAGGGGGTCAGGAAACTGAATGGAGGTGTGTAGCAGTGGGGGATGGGGAGATAGGGATAGTCACTAGAAACTCCCAGATGCCAGGAAAGCAAAAGGCTCGTAGAAATGACATTAGCAGAAATACCTAACTAAGTGGAGAGAGAACCTGTAGAGACCATATACAGAGGTGAGACACAGCCCCCACCCCGCTCCCGCGTTGAGGGATGGGGCCACCCCCACACATTTCACAAATATTAACCTAGAATTACTCCTGTCTAAAGGAAATACAAGGACAAAGAATAGAGACTGAAGGAAAGGCCATTCAGAGACTGCTTCAACTGGGAGCCACCAAACCCAGACACTATTGCTGATATCAAGAAGCACTTGCTGAAAGGAGCCTGATATAGCTGTTCTCTAAAAGGTTTTGTCAGAGTCTGACCAACAGTGATGTGGATGCTAAAGGCCAAACATTGGACTGAGCATGGGTACTCCAAAGAAGGAGTTAAAAAAAGGATCTGAAGGGGTTTGAAACCTCATAGGAAGAACAACAATATCAACCAACTAGATGACCCCCTCAGAATTCTCAGGGAATAAATCCCCAACCAAAGGCACACATAGAGTGTCCCATGGCTCCACCTTCATATGTAGCAGAGCACTGCCTTATCTGGCATCAATGGGAGGGGAATTCATTGGTCCTGTGGAGGTTTGATGTCCCAGAATGCTATGGTGGTGAGATGGGAGTGGGTGGTGGGGGAGTTCCCTCATAGAATCAGGGGGAGGAGGGAGGTTTGCAGAGGAGAAACCAGGAAGGGGGATTGCATCTGGAGTGAAAATAAATAAAATATCCAATAAAAAAGGCAGTTTGGGGAAAAAAGGGACTAAAATATTTTGAATAGGGAGAAACAATAACAAACTGAAAGGCAGGTAAAATTTCTCAAAAGATACAAACAGTTATGAAAATGAGAAAAAGAAATGATTAAGTAATCCTTGCAGTAGAAAAAGTTGTGAGTGTCTGGTTAATGAGTCTCACTGGGAGAGTCACAGATAATTGGGAGGACTTAGGGACAATATTTGCAAAAGAATTTCATTTTTGCATTCATAAGATGTGTCTAGATTTGGAACATAAAATCCTTAGGCATAGCTAACAAAAGAGGTGAAGTATCTGTGAATCACTGCTGAGAAGAATGAATAAGAAGATAAAATTCACCATTTTGGAGGTGGAGACGGCTTGATCCTAGAGTCCAAATTTCTTTTTCCCCCGTTTATTTGAGGATTCAGTGAAATTGCACCCATAATCAAGATTTTCAGTAGAAGTTGATAAAAATTATATCACAATTTTGTAGAATAGAAACATATCTAAACTATCCACAAGATTTGTAAACTTAAGAGCATGGGTGGAGAGCTTAAGATACTTCAATATTTTTTGAGAAGACTATGAAAGTCAAGAGAATAATGTGGTCAATTAGGGGCAACAAACAATACCAACTACTGTATGTGGGTCATAGGCTCGAGGCTGTATATTTCACTGAAACTACCCAAGAATAGCTTCATATCTTTGATGAGGCACAGGTTTCTCAGTATTGATGAAGTGTCAATGAAGTTATGCATGAATGTTATTCAACTAAACTTTACTGCCACAAAAATGCTATGCGCAATGAAAGACATTTGATAAATGCTTTTGTGGAAAAAAATGTTAAAATGTATAGGCAAGTTCACAATAAAACACTTATAAAATGTGTCTGTAAATGATCTACGATCAAGGACATATAAGTAACAATATCAAAGCGACAAAATATTAAAATGGTAAAAAAAAGATTTACATAGTTGATTGATGAGTGATTATATATAAATTCTTCAAAGCATGTGGAAATCAACAACCAAAAAAATCTACAGTGGGAGTAAACATAGTTGGTCTTTGCACTTTTTGGGTTCTTCTTTTTCCCATCCTTTACTCCTCCCAGTTTTATACCCTATCAGTAGACAGAGAGAAAAAGGGATGGTGGGGAGAAAGAGATTGTTGAGTGTAATTTCTTTCTTCTTGTCTCTTCTTTGAGTATGACTACTAGCAAACCAAACCTAACCCTCCTTAACAACCCCAACCACCAACAGACCTTGCTTCTCTGTGTTCTGGCATTTATATAACCTTTGAAAAGTTCTCAAAATTCCAAACATTACACAATTTCTGAAATAATTTGCAGCTGGCAAAACCATGCTTCATCTAGAGCATGAAGCAAATAATAGACAGCTACTTCAGACAGTCATAAACAGCCGTATATTCCTACACCTACAGGATTAAGATGAAAGAAGAATATTACAATTTTTTTGTGTTTAATAAGGAAACCAAAATTTCAAATTCTTCACTACAAGGAATCACATGATGACAAAACTGTAGTTTTCAAAAGATGGACAGAACCATAGGCAGGGAAGGATGCAGAACCAACAAATTCCCACACAGTGTAAGCAGAAGAAAGGTCATGCATTCTCATGATGAGGAAGTCTTAGCTGTTTGCATAAAGCAGGGCATAAACTTTACCATGTGACCTATAACTTCTTTTGAAGGTCCACAATAAAATATGCAGAAGACTGCTTATGTGTTTTATCTGTAATTGTCCCAAATTGGATGGATTTCAGATGTTCACCCATGGAAGAAAGGGATGAAGAACATAAGCCCAGATGTAGTCACAGAGCAGAGCACTTCTCCATAACAAAAATTAAAAAAAAATGACAATACATGGAATACATTTCTGTTGTTTCAGTGTCACTCTGATGGGCAAACACAGACATTGTTAAGAAGATAAACTATGTGTGATTTTTATTATTAATCAACCCATGGAATAAACAAAATTAATCTAGTGGCAGTAGCTGATGGGGACTTGAAATGGGTCTGGATATCCACAGGTATATTCAGTCATCTGGCCTGGGATATACAGGTGTACGCATCTGTCAAAAATCAGTTGAATGATGAAATGTAATTAAAATTTATGTATGTAATTATATTTTTTAACCCGGATAGAAAATTTCTTAGCATGCAAATATCAGTGTGCATTTTGAATGGATTTTACACTGAAGTATTTAGGTGAAATATATAGAACATGTTCTGAACCCTTATGGGTAACATCTCATGGAGCCATGGGGTACTTCTAAAACCCACAGACCATCAAAATAACCTTCAGGGAGTAACACCAGCCTAATAAAGTGGAGGCACCAGCTGGGAATCTCAAACTGAGAGAGTTGTCAACGTCTTTTTATAATGTGGCAATCTGTCATGTGTGTCTGTCTTGTTATTGCATTTTAGAATACTTGTCTGAATTTCACAGGCTTATAGTTGGCCTTTGTAATTCTAGAACAAGGTAAGACTTTCAAGACTATGGGGCTGGAATGAAAGCAGTTTGCTTGTGATAAGTACAAAATTCTTGGGGAAGGGGATGAATGTTGTGGTTAGAATGTGGCCCTCAGAATGTTTGTGCTAGTCCCCATGGGGCAAAACTGAAGGTGGGGCCTACCGGGAGGTATTAGAGTCATAAGAACTCTGTCCACATTGGTGAATTAATGCCAGTTTTCACAAGTAAGTGTCCACTCTCCCAGGGTTGGGCCAATCACTGCAACAGCTTGTAGTCAAGAAATGAGTTCATCCTAAACAGCTCAAGGCCTTCATTAGTGGTGGTCACCTGGTATTGGACTTCTCATGTCTCAGAGTCATGAAACAAAATAAATTGTACTAAAAAATAATTACCCACTCTCAGATTTAGCCACAGAACAAAGCTGAGGGTGGACACATTTCCAAAACATGTTTGGTGTGTGTGTGTGTGTGTGTGTGTGTGTGTGTGTGTGTGTGTGTGTCTGTGTGTCTGTGTGTGTGTGTGTGTTTTGTGTGTATGTGTGTGTGTGTGTGTGTGTGTGTGTACAACTGTGGATATGATGGTCAGAAGACAACATTGGGTGTTATATCATAAACACCATGTTTGACTTTAAAGACAGGGCTTTTCCTTAGCCTGGAACTTATCAAGTAGGCTAGACTCGGTGGCCTATGAGCCCAGTGAATCACCTATCTACCCCCCTCGTACCCGGATTACAAATGTACCATCATACCTAGGCCCTTTTATGCAACATAATTCTAAGAATAAAACTCAAATCCCCATGCTGGCAAACACTTTACTAACTAAAGTATTATGATAGCTACTCGGTAAATCTTGATCATTTTTTTTTTCTATCATGATGCCTATAACATTCCATTTCACATACTCCTAGGAAAGATGGATGCCTCCAAACATATAAATAAGTATTATTATAATGTTGTCATAGTTCATAATTATTGTAGCCCTTAGTTTCCTCCAGGGATGGTTCTCTAAAGCTTTAAGGATAAACTTCTGGTTTGGGCAATTTGTAATTGTTTGTTAGACCAACATCTCAAGATAAAAATGAACTTATGTAGCCTCTGAAAAGCCCATTTACACTGTGTCTCCTTGATAGCTTTTACTTTGCGTATAATAATACTTAAAGTAATATTTTGAAGATGCTTGCTCTTTGTAAGAACAGGACCCTCAACTGTTATTTTGACTGCTGTTCTTGAATCTAGCATAGCACTTGGCTCACTTCCAGTCCACGTGAAACTGAATTTGGTAGTCACTGAATGACTGCACCTGCAGAGAGTGCAGGTGCTTGAGTTTAGTGCTGCTGAAGAATAGCCTTGAAACATCTCTAATATAATAACTACAGTGAAAAACAAATCATTCTAAACATCAGGGTTTTATTAGCTATTTACTCCTAACAACACAACCCAGTATTCAGTAATGGTTCAATTAAGAGTCTTTGTCCTGAATAGAAATTGTTAGTTAAGAGGACCAGATCAAAGCAGGTCTAAATATGTTTTTCACAAGATTTTGCCACAGTGAAGACAACTGGTCTAAGAGGCAGTACAGTATCCCCGAGATGGCCACACTATACTGCCTCCATCAAAAAATGAATAAATGTTTTACAACAATGTGAGCATTATATCTCTGTGTTATCCATCACACAGGAGCATTTAATAAGACCTATTTTTCATTATTTATTTTTGGCTCCATGGGATAGGAATTCTCGTCCTCACCATATACTAGAGTTGCCACATGCCATGGCTTGAATGAAAATGCCCCCCATAGCTTCATAGACTTGAGTAGTTAGTTAGAAGGGAGTGACACTATTTTAAAGGATTAAGTGGTATGTCCTTGATGGAGGAAGTGTGTCACTGGGGATGGGTCAAGAAGCTCGCTTTATGTTCAAAGATTTTCTCCTCCTGCTGTCAGCAGAACCATACGTGGAACTCCCAGAAATATTTCCAGCACCATATCTGCCTGCACACCACCATGCTTCCCACCGTGATAACAGACTAAACCTTTGAAATTGTAAGGGAGCCCAACTCAAAGCATTCTTTTATAAGACATGCTGTGAGCATGGTATCTCTTCAGAGAACTATAGTGCTGACCAAGACCCCTAGCACTTCTGAACAAGTACAGGGATGCAGAATGACTCATGGCTCTTTGGAAATCATGACAGGGTAGAAGCAATAATCTGGACAATCCTCAAATTCTTCAAATGCACACAAACAAAGAAGGATCCCTGTCCCAGGTGGGCAACTATTCTAGGCCTGGTCCTGGTGTGAGTTTGCTTCATGTCTGCCTTCCAGTCTTAACCCAGGGGCTACTCTCCTAATTATCTGGTCCTATTCTGTCTTCTGCCCTAAGGGTTGCTTCTAGTGCTCGAAGACTCCTGGCAATTGTGACCTAATTTATTTGCCCTGATCTCACAGAAGCCAGTTTTGGTCCTCGGATATCAATAATCTATGAGGGGCTGAGATGAGGGAGTTTTTTTTTTTTTTTTCATGTTTTGTTCCTAGATAACCAGGCTTTCTTTCTTTCTCAGCAATGAGACACTCCTTATTTGAAGACTCCCCGAATCTGATCGCATTTCCAGAACTAAGTCATTGCCTATGGAAGAAAACAGAACCCAAAACAACAATGCTCAGTCCAGGAAGTGCGTCTATAGGTAGAGCTTCTATCTTTTCTCTGCCTGTACATGGCTAGATAATTCGCTTTGCCTTCATGCCTATTGGGAGACAGACTTCTCAACCGTACTTGAGAACACAGCACATCAGCTCTCCCAAGGCTTAACTGGGATTCGTGATATTAAATTCTCATAAGAAGCTAAGAAATTGCCTTATAATCAGAGAGGCATTCACATGGTGTGCTTTTAGGTGTATACAGTGTGGTAACTGTGAAGGAGGTGATGTAGAGAAGCCTCCTTTTTCTTTGTCACCTACCTTCGCCCCATCAAATGTCAAGATCTCTTCATCCCAAGCTCCTCCCCTGTAGTATCAGTCCAGCTTTAGTCTTGTCAAAAGGAAATCACATACATGGTACAACCCCTTCTTCCTCAATGCTTTGGTCACTCTCTGAACTCCAGTAGCAACATGTGAGTTACCTTGTCCTGCAGGTGAAAGCCACAGCCCTGCCAAGTGTCCACTTCAAGAATGTCAGAGATAACACACAGTCTGGTCAAAAAGGAGAGTGTACCTCTCTATGCTATATAGGGTCTTGAAAAAGACATTATTTCTCTGATATGCTGATGAAAGGAAAAGACCTCATATACTTTGGGGAAAAGATTACAGGGAAAAATCTAAAGCTTATTTGTCTCGCACTGGTCATTTCATCTCGCCGTAGGAAAGGGTCACTGCTCTATTGGAAGCTAAAAGTCCAAAGGTTTTCTTATCAGTGCTTTTTCAATGAAATAGAAGCCTGAGGACTTCCCATAGAGCCCTTGACTGAGTCCAGAATGCACCTGTTAGTTGGGATAGTGGCATTTCAGGAACTGTTGCCTATGACATAAGCTGTGAACCATCTAGGTGAAAGGGTGATTCTCTTACTTCCTGCCCAGAAGCCTCTGCATTGCTTTCTTAGTTCCATAACTATTTTTTTTGCATGATTGTAACAGAGAAAAATACTGCTGTGAATGTTACTGGTACTAGAGGACTTATGCAGATGATGCTTAGCTGTTGTATATGATTGTCTCCTTCCTTCCCTTCCCATGACTCATTTTTTTTGAGCTCATAAATTAACTCTTAAAAATGTACTAAGCATGAAGACTGTGCCATGTAATTATTGGTAGAGAATCTTTGACAGGCAGATTCTGGTTTGGCTGAAGGAAAGAAGTTTAATAAAGGTCGGGAAAGGAGAACAACTCAAATCCAAAACGTGATGGTGTCAGCAAATGACTGACTGTTAAGTATGTACTGAGTAGAATTAGTATTCAGAGATCAGAAGAAGATGAGGTAACAGATTATAAGATGACAATTTTGGTTTGGTATATTTCATTACTCTGAATATGAAGTAAGTTTTTCCAACTCCATGAAGAGTAGTAGGCATGTATTAACTTCTGTCTGAAGGATTTTCATCTTTTAATACCAGCTTGTAACTTTGCCTACAGAAACGAAGTTTCTCAGGGTCAAAAGTGTGAACTCACACCTTACTTAAAGAAACGGCTGACAATTTAAGCTTAAAGAAGCCATGACACTATTATTTAAGCAGGGTAGATTACTACTGTTAACACTTGTGCAAGTATTCTAAATGTGAAAGTGGATAGTTGGAGTTTTAGATAAGACAGTTTTAGAGTAAAAAGAGAGATGGAAAAGTAAATGGGGGTACCATCTAATTGGATATGATACAAATGTCACATTTAATTTCCAGAATATTAAAACACACACACACACACACACACACACACACACACACACACACACCTTCCCTATATTAAAGGTGCAGAAAGTTCTTGACATATGAGAGCTTTATAATTACAAATATGGAATTATAAACCGTCATTAACTCTCCATACTGGTTAACATTTTCTTATTCTTTTTTTTCTTCTACTATTCTGATGTGGTTGTTAGGCTTTGAGTGAGAAAGAAATAAAAGCCTGTGCTCAGTAGCATTAGAGACAAAACTGCTTTAAAAGCAATGTAAAATTTCTCAGATCCTTCCTAAAGAAGAGATACAGATGATATTAACTATGGTAATTGCTTATACTAAGTCTGTGAGAGAGAGTGAGTGCAAAGGTGTAGTGATTAGCAGCTGTAATCTCTGAAGAAATGGAACAATGTCCTTTAGAGAGAATATTGGAAAAATACAGTTGTGTAGATCACCTTATACATCTTTTATTACATTCATTTTAATATTTATACATGCCTCTCTCTATATTTATCTCTTTGTGTCTGTGTGTTTGTGTTCTGTGTGTGCGTGTGTTTGTGTGTTTGTGTGTGTGTGCCAGTGCCATGGTGGAAGCCTGGAGATATTCTATAGAATTAAGGTCTCTCGTTCTATCTTTAGGTCTTTGAGACATAATGAGACATGACTGCATGCCTTTTCATCTGATATGCCATCTTGACGATACAGACCATTCTAAAATGTATTCTTCTGTTTATAATAATAAATGTGTCTATTTGAGAGAAATACCTGTAAATGTCAAGGCACAAGTTATATTAGTTGCTAAAATATTCTTTAGTGCTCATATAAAATCATCCCACGTGTTTCACTGTTCATTCTGCTTTTTAATTTCCATAAGTATAGGTCTGTGTGTAAAATTTGATGGATATTTTAGTGTAGCCATTACATTACTAAGTGATGTACTATGATCTATTCAATCAAACTTGTAATAACTGAAGTTTAAATTTTTTCTGATTTTTCAGAAATCGAGCAGTAGCAAATATCCTGAGCATTTACAGGCCTGCTTTCTTGGAGGACTTTCTTGAGATGGAACTATCACTGCTGTTTTCCCCAGAGCATGGCCTCTCCTGTGCTCATAGACTCCTGTCATCACATCCGTGGTGCTGGGATGCACAAACCCACTCATTTACTACTGTCTGCAATTAACTGGAATCTTTAAGGTGCTGCATTCTTATCTTGCTATGCTTCCAATGGTTTGCTAGAGCTTCTGAAATATACTATCCTTACTTCTGTCATCCCCTGTAGTATCTACAATACATTCGATTTCTTTTTAGACTAAAAATGTTTACTTCTGAGTACCTTCAAGTAGTTAGAGATTTGTTCCATTGAATTTATTTTTATATTTTGACATATTTAAGTTATACTTGAAGAGAAAAAAATGTTTGAAATATTTAAAATTCATTATTTTTATTTCTACCTATTTTAAATTTACATTTTATTTGTGAGTCTGCATGTGTGTGTATGCATGTGTGTGTGTGTGTGTGTGTGTGTGTGTGTGTATTTTGTACACATACTTGTACAGGTTCCTACAAGAACTAGAATTGTATAGTAATTCCACTGGAGCTGGAGTTGCTCCCACCCTACACTCCATCCTTCATTCCTGCACATAACACCTTGTGCAAAGACTAAAATCGGTCTATCCCTAGTATTACTGAAATTCTCAACTTTTATCCTTGAGTTTTTTGCATATATTTGTTTTTTAAATTTGGATTACCATAACAGATACAGGTGGAATCATCTCAATTTATAAGCCATTCTCTGTCTAGTTAATGTATCACTTTCACCTTGAGTTTGATACTTCTAGATTATGATCTGATAGTGGGAAAGCAATTTTTTGGGTTGAAAACAGCAGAGTACTGGGAATTAGTGGCATGAGCAGGTCACTTTCCTCCCTCTACTACCACTCCCACCATAGAGCCACAGCGCAGCATGTGGGGGGAGGGGTGATGTGGTTCTACAGTGTTATCTGTGGTCCAGGCTCCTTCCATCTTGATATGGGATCCTAGGAAAATCAGAATGATTCACAAAGTCACCATATGTTAGAAGGCGACCCACCTGTATCATATTTTCATCCCAGCCACCAACAGAAGGAAGAATGTTCATCTCCTTCTAAAGCAGCTTTCCTGAAACCTGCCTCAGATAGCTTCTGATCACATTCTAGTGAAAAGCAATCTCTCATATGCTTTGCATATGAAGGAGGCCGAGTGTTTCCTTATGCCCTACAAAGTTAGGTTTCTCTAAGTAAGTGAGTTTCGGATAAATGCTGGTATCTGACATGAATGCTTCTCCCTTTTTTTCATTATTATTCTTAATTTTGTTTTTAGTGTTTCTGATGTATATGTACGTGCATGTGTAAGCATGGGTGCACACATGGAGGTCCAAGGACAGTATCAGCTGTTAGTCTTTGCTTTCTGCCTTGTTGAGGCTCTCCTGTTGTTCTTATGTGCATACATCCTGTCAGCTTTTCCATTAGCTTCCAGGATCTTTCCTGCCTCTGCCTCCCCTCTCTATACAAGAGTTCTGGGGATTTCAGACATGCGATATGTTGTCTGGCTTTGTGAAGTTCTAGGGCTCTGGACGCAAGTTTTCACATTTATGTGGAAAACAGTTTATAATGTAGATTTCCAGGCCTCCTAACATTCCTTGAATAATTTCTTACTCCCAGTCATTGACATTGGATATATTTTATGTCGTTTATTGAGTTTATTGAGGGTGTCCTTTATAGTATCCTCCTGCCTTAGCTTCTTTATATTTTCCTATTGATACCACCACTACCAGGAGAAGGGTTATTTTTCTCTCAAAATGAAGGCTGTTCAACCATTTACCTTATTACTAAAAACTCCATGTCTTGTTTTTTTTATATATTCTGAGTCTTACCTTTGTGTCTGACTCAAAATTATTTTTCAATTTTTGTTTTAAGCTTTTATGTTATTTTACATTATCTAGTTCTATGTTCTAAGTGTTTTATTTGGTTATTTTTCATATAAGATACATGAGATTTTGGTTAATGTTAACGATTGATAATTTCATATATGAATACTGTATTTACATCACTCTCCCTTACCTTATCTTTCCTCCAAGTAGTTTCTCCTGTGACCTTCTCACTCCTTTTCAAATCCATGCCTTCATATACTTTAACTATCATTCTTACTTGACAAACATGTGTATGTATATAAGTTTATAAACAAAACGTGACATTTTTCTGGCTCTGATTTTTTCTACTCTCTCTTCCAAGATGTTCCCTGTGATTTGGGTATAGGAATTGGTCTCCTGATGTATAAGTTAGGGCTGGGTCCTTCACACCCAGTTTTCTCTGCAACTTGGATGGGTACTGATTATTTTTTCTGCCATGAAAAGCTTCTGTTGTGAATAGTAGAGCTGTATTTACCTTTGGGTCTGAGGATAAGTATTTAGAAGACTGTTGGGAATTATGAAGTTTAGAAGGGTGGTAGTATTATATTCTTAAACCCAAACTATCTTAGTAATATGGATATTATACTGGTTTTGTGAAGCAGCAGTAATAAGTTTTTTTTTTAAGGTCTATATCCTTACCATCTAGGGGAAGTAGGTTAGGTTTACAGTACCGTATGAAATATATACATATATATTATACTCTTAAATAATTTTACTAAATTATTTAAAGCTCAGAGCATTAGTTTGTCAACACTAGAAATGCATTATTTATTTGCCTTTCCTTGTAACAAGTAAGAAATTTAACTCACATGTGTTTCTTCTCATTGGATTCTGTCCAGTTCTTCATAAATATTCAACTGCTAAATTATATTTTGAAGTTGTACTTCATTATAAAGGGTGGAGATAATTATATTCTCATAAGCATTATACAAGCACTCCAGTTTCTTCATAACCACAACAATACTTTAATTGTCCTTTTTAAAAGCATTATTTTTATTGCCATTTGTGTTGTTTTGATTTGCATTCTTCTTGGGAAATTATGCTGAACATCTCTTCATGTATTCAATAGTCAATTGTTTATCTTCTTTGGATATTTACATATTTAAAATTGAATTATTTTTCTCCCTACTTAGTTATAATTTTTATATATTCTAAATTTCACAGATAATGTTGGTGCTTTCTTTGCTCATCTTAGAAAAGGCTTTCATCCAGATAGCCTCGGTGTTTCATATTCTGAAACAGTGCATTCTTGACATAAAGAAAGGCATATAGTTGGGTGTAGCCTTGGGCCTGTGTGTGAACACCTTTCATCTTGTGTGCATTTCTACTGTGTGCGTATCTGTTACATCTGTCAAGGTCTAAGAATGTTCCAGAAGAGATACTCTTAAAGTTCCACATTTCTCTCCTGGTACACTGAGAATTAGCCACATTAGTAAGACAGTGTTAGATATAGTAGCTTCCAAGTTAAACTAGATTTTGGTTTTTATAGAAAACCTCAGAAGCCATGGTTTGACCTCCTAAGTTTTCTGTAGTCTGGAGTGTGTAAGGGGAATGGGGGGCACTTTAGAGGCTCTCTATAAGATGCTAATGTGAAGTTGTGTTTGATAAATACTGTGTAAAGTAAAGAATCAACTGCCTGAGCACTGAGAATGGACAGCCTGCCTTCAGACATTAGGCTGTCAAGTGAATGTTCCTATCTGGCCCATCATTTGACAGCATGCAGATAATCTTTCCTAGCTGCTAATGTGTGTGTGAGCACACCATGAAACTGTCATTCAGGATCCAGGTACAAAAAGAACATCTGGACACTTCTTCTTTTAACTGAGACACTCTTTAAAAAAAATGTGAACATTGGTTCAGTTTCAATAGACAGTGTTACCACCACAGTACAGAATGATTTTCAGCTTACTCTGATAAGTTACACTTGATTTTTTTTTCTGAAAACTTTTCTGCTGTCTGTATTCTGTATTTCATGACCTTTCATCTTGAATCCTGTAATTACATGTTCCTATATGATCCCTCAAATGTACAGAGAGGTAACCATCATTTAACAACTTCTGGGGTTAATTGTATTTTACAATTCCAAGATCCAGCAGCACTGTCCCTGAAGGCAGATATAACTTGTTGAGGAGGGAGGGTGTAAGGAGGAATGCATGGTCTATAGCAAAGGTGTTCCTTGGCAACATATTCATCAGCACATATAAAGAATTGAACCACTGCTGTAATTACAGTAACAGGATGGGAAAGTTATCTGTTAGTGGGTTGAAAGTGTCTTGAGGAGTCTGAGATGAGATGCAATGGTTCTGATTGGTGTAAAATTGCAGAGGAACATACATCCTCCAAGTTTGAATGAGACGATTCCAGGAATAGCTGCGAATCTCCAGCTCTTTCAAAGTTCTCAGCCGATGTCAATGATTTCAATTTCCATTTTCGTACCTTTCTCAAGAAGACTCTTAGTTACCCAGTAACATGACTATTCAAAACACTACCTTCCTTTTACTCCTTTTATACGTGACACTTTTCTATCAGAACCAGAGTTTTGTGCTCCATATTGTCATTCCCAAAATGTCAATGTGCAGTTACATTCTCCAAAACAAAATCATCAAAATTAACCTGTAGCTTGAATAAGAATCAATTCGTCACAAAACAAAATGACTGCTGGCCATGCCAGGCATTAGAATTCACACATAATTAACTGGAGGACCTGAAAATTGGATTCGCTTGCTTGTACCCAGCAACAGCTACTTGTGTGATATTGGGAAGTTACTTAAACCTGTTTGTATTTAAGTTATTTTAAATTTGTGTTTTAGGTTGTATGTAGGCATGCCACATACGTTCCCAGCATTTTCAGATATTAGAAGGAGGCACTCCATACTCTACAACTAAAATTTGAGATGGTTATGAGCTTCCATGTTGGCATTGTGAATTCTACTCAAATCTTCTGTAGAAGTACCAAGTATTCTTAAATTCTGAGTCATCTCTCTAGCTTCTGTAATTTTTATTCTTAATATATGGAGTGGGGATAATAATTCATAGATATTTAGATATATTTTAGAATAAGAAGTTATATGTGCTTAATAATTGTCAAGTATTAGTAATACTTTTTGACTTTTACTAAGCATTTTGTTTAACCAATCTCTTTTGATTTGGCAATTGTAACTTTTGCAATGAATCATTATGTCATCTGGCTGAGGAAAAATTAAGTTACATTTATGTAACATCTGCTATGTACTCAAGAGTATCACAACTATGTATTAAATACTCAAAACATATAGAAATATTTATTGTATTTTATTTTCTGTGAGTTATATCCACTAGTCATGAAACTAAAGCCCAAATTTGAAGTTTACATAAAGACACAAAACCAGCGAAAAAGGAAATGAAATTCCAACTAATATATGCAAAATTTAGACTCAGATCATTTCCACTAATATAACATGGAAAACATGTATGTTAGCACTAAGTCTATTGCTATCTTGCAGAATGGGGAATACATCTTTCTAAACCTTTCTCACTTTACATGTTTCTATCAAAGGTCAGACATAGTTTTGTTGGGTCTGTCTTTTTAAGTGACTTCACTTTGTTTTCTCAAGGTTTTTAGTATCCTCTCTGTATTCTTTATTTTTAATAATTCAACTATAATATGTATTCGTGGGTTTTATTTCAGGTTTTATATATTTTGCGTTCTGTAGACTTCTTGTTCTTGAATGAATGTCTCTATTACTAGGTTTGGGAAATTTTCTTCAAGATATTATCTGTACCTTCGCTATGATTTTTCTCCTTTTCCTATGTTTGTAGTCTGAAGGCTAGAAGCTCTCACAGTATTTCAGAGTGCCCCAAATCTTTGCTCATATTTCCTTTAAACTTTATCACTGATCCATAATGCATGGTCTAGATCCTTTATCTGTCTTCTATTCCTGAACTCCTGATTTCTGCACATCGGCTGTACTGGTGAGGCTTTCCTTTGGCCTTTTAAGATTTCCATTCCTAATATCATTTCAGGTTAGAAATTTTTCAGAATTTATACCTTTATTTTCCTGTCTTGAAAGAACTTATTTCATTAGTTTCATCTCCTTGTTTCTGTTCTCTTGGAGTTTATCCATGTGTTTGATTTGACTGAGTATACTTATAACCACCCCCTTGAATTTCTTATCTGATCATTCTTCTCCATGTCATTATGGTGGCACGGATGCTTTGGGCAGAAACAAGGTTGGTTTTGTTTTTCATGCTTATTTTTCTGGGCTAAGACTTGAATCCCAAGAGTCAGTTCATTGGTTGAAATTTTCTCTTTCTTTTGTATTTTTTTTAAATTTTAAAAATCGTAATCATTTTGTCCTTTTAGTAGTGTTGCTTAAAATACTCAGAAGGACTAAGTTCTAGTCGGATTTATATGTCCTTTCCCTCTTCTGATCTGGCATTTAAGGCCAGAGTCTGTATTGCCATT
The DNA here is from genome assembly GCF_963924665.1 of Micromys minutus. NCBI lineage: Eukaryota > Metazoa > Chordata > Mammalia > Rodentia > Muridae > Micromys > Micromys minutus. The sequence continues at coordinate 19,755,689 of NC_137985.1, read as the reverse complement.
CTTCATCTTGCAAGTGCACTTTGTGTGGGCTAGGACACTTGACCTGGGTTTATATAGTTCCCTGGATTTGTTGCTTTTCTCATACACTTGTGAGATATGTTCTCATCCTGCTGCCTTAGCTACTTCTGGAGCTGCTTCCAGATATGGAGCTTCCCATACACTTATAGGTTTGAGGTAAAATGTGCTTCCCGACCCTGAGCTACGGTTTTCTATGAAACCACTTCAAGGTGTATAAATTCTCGAATAACAAAATGTCTTATTTCAATTCGAGTCTAAGAGAAAAGCTTTGATTAATGAACAGACTTAGTATTGTAACAAATCAGTTAAACTTGTTAACTACATTATAAATGCCTCCGATCTCATCATAAAGATCAAGCAATGCAAAAAATTGTTTATAAATATTTGTCAGTGGAAATTATTTTTAAGTTTGAAGAAGACATAATTAATTTATGATACTCAAAACTTAATGCATATTCTTTAATGGGAAGAAGGCTCAGTTAGTAAAGTATTTACTGTGAAAAGGTGAGAAAAAGAATTAGTCCATCTAAACTTGGACCCTTAAACAGTTCAATTTTGCAAAATTATTTAATTTCTCTTACCACATTTACAAAGGCAAATATAATATTGTTGTTAATCCATAGCTGATGTGAAAATTAAATAAGCCAATGCATATGAAAATGATGGAAAGATGTGTGCAAGACAATGTAATATCAGTGACTGAAAGACATTTCTTTGTGACATTTATTGACAAGCAAAGGAGCGAGTGGGAGTCAAATGTACTTTTATGATGTATAGGTATTTCTAAATTTAATCTCACTATTTTCATTGGGAAGTTAAAAATGGGATTGATAACATAAAACTTGGGGGCAGGTCATAAAAAACACTGTAAAATGTAGAATGGGTGAACTTTAGGACAAAACAAAGATCTTGAGATGGTGGGGTCTCCCACAATGTGAGTGACATGAGTCTCTTCCCAAAGATGACATTTGGTTGTATACGTCAGCTAAAACTTCAAGTGCAAAACCCTAATTTCATTTTGCAAAATGTGTTTTAAGGAGCAACACATGCTGAAGATTAATTCGAGCTGCTTGAAACAGTTTATGGAACTAGAAATTTATAAAACAGACAACATTCGTGTCTCTGCTGTAGCTGAAGACCATATGCTACCTGGATAAGAAGCCATTGCTCTGTTCATGCCTCTTCACTGACGGCTAAAGTGAGTTTTGAATAATTAAGCATTTGTCAACATTCTTTAGGTTCATACTGCTTAAGAATGTTTTTTACAAATACAATATTTTACAGAAGTAAATCTGATAGCATATACCATAACTGTTCGTCTCCACATAACATTGTGTAGGAATTAATGGGAGTTTTATGCTTTCATAAAATCACATTGGGACACTGGAGTCCTGTTTAGGTTGATGTTGTCTGCATCTCATACACATTCTAAGCCAAAACACAGTGTCTGCAGGATGCAGTGTTTTTTAGCCCTTCATGGACATATGCTCACGAGGACATAGATAGAAAGATGCACTTTATCTAGTTCATAAACATAGCGGTTTAATGATTTACACAAATAAGACAGATGGCAAATGGGATTTCTAATCATCTACCAAAGTTTTTAAGAGGAAAAAAAGAGAGAAAAGAGAAAATAAAAAGAAACTACATTCTAGATGTAGATTGCTCACTTCCCTTTGAAGAAGCCCTTTATCCAGAATATTGCAATGAACAAGATATCATTTAAGAACTCCTTGGGTTGAGTTTCTGTGAATACATAATAAGTGGCCATGTTGCCTAATGTTGACTGCAAGTATATGGTCAGAAAGGTGACCAGACCACAGACATTTCCCACTCCATTAGAACAAAAACTCCAACAGGATCGTGGAATGTGCTCCTGTGAGCACTGTTTCTCCTGGACCTCCAGGGGCTGATGGGAAATGTGACCCACATCGAGCTGGGTAAACTGTGAGGGCTCTTAGCAGATCAAGTTTAGTGGTTCCTCTCCACCTGTTCTGGGGTTTGTGAAAACAGGCAATGCCTTTCAGTATCATTCAGTGGACATTCCAACTACGTTCCTTTTGATCCGTAATGTTTAAATCTGCAACTAAATAGAATGGTAAATGAAAACAGTCTCATTTGCAAAAGAAGCAACAAAATGTTTTTCTCTGAAATACCATGATTTAGGGGCAACTGGAATATATGAAAATATCTAACATGAGAAAAAAACTGCCAAATTCTAATAACTTTGTACACAGAGAGAGTCTATTTAGATCTCGCAAGTTTGAATGAGATAAAGAATCAGCCATAAAAGCACTGTGGACATAGAAATGAATTTAAGAACATGTCAGACACTTCTGAGCATAAGGACACATACTCATGTGTAGTGGCAACAAATTCCAGAATTGCAGCCAATAATTTAGTAAGGATTTTACACAAAGCACTTTATTTTACCCTAAACAGTGTTTCAGAATAGTTTATATTCACGTAAAAGCTGTAACCAAAGGTATTCGAGGACACATAGGCATTCAAACCCAGTTTTGTGTGGTCCTCAGTTCATACATAAATACTACTCCAGGCAGACACAACATTTGCAGACATATTGCTTTCTCTGTATTGCCTTCTCTTTTCTTGTTTTATGTTGCCAATGGATGAGAAGCTTGGTGAAGACATCAGGTGTATCTGTTGGATTTTTAGCACATAGTTGGTGCTCAATGAGTAAGTATGCTCTCGTCCTTGAAGACAATTGAAACTGTTTTAAAAATGATGCCTCATCATGAAGAAGGCTTAGGCAACACTTCAACCAATTACATTTATGTATATTTTCCCATTATACATGCATAAGAGTGATATCCGAAATTCTATGAAAATCAGTTCTTTTGACAAGAAAAATTTTAAGGCACCGCTTTGTGCTTTAGTTCTTATTTCTAAGTAGTGGCGTGGTATCTCTTCGGATTTATTTTTTCTTAGCACCTATGAAATGCATGTGAATCCATGACAATTCGTTGGTGTACTTAAATCAATTATTTTTTCCCTCTTGCTCATCCCCTTTAAGTACCTTCTCATTTCATTTACAGTGTAGTGTCCTATGACTTGGGATTATTATATGACCAATTGCGCTGGGTGTCAGCTGATTAGTTTGGTGCTCCAGCATATCAGATAAGCTTATTTCAGTTCTTTTTTAATCTATTCCATCAATATATAATTAATTACATTTCTCATAATTGCTCTCAGGACGGATGTTGTTCTTGTCTCTCTTCAGCTGTCAGTTTTTTCAGAGTTCCTTTCCATTACAGGCCAATACTTATACACCATCACTCATATATCTCTGCTTTGTTCCTTGTAGTTAGTACTCATTATCTTGTGACCCTCTTCATGACCCTGCTTGTGTACCGTCTGCCTCTGATGCCTCCTCCCATTGAAGTGTGAATATACAGAACAGAGCCACAGTCTGTTTCCTCGGTGCTATCTATAACATTAAGAATCATGTCCAATGTCATAAGCCATTGTTGAATGAATTTGTGGACAGATAGGCAGATAGATCAATAAGGCTCTCTAGGGCCAATGTAGGTTTGTGGGACTGGGTGATACAGAGCTTTGGGGTTGGAGAGAAATATTATTTTGAAGGCTGAAATGTAAGTATACAAAATTTATCCTTTTCCACCACAGAAAGTTCTCAGGGTCAATATTCAGAAGTTCCACCCCATAGGGTTTACTGGAGACTCATAGCAAGAAAGGGGTTTGAGATACGAGGAATAGTCCAACAGCTACAGAATTATAGAAGCTTGCTACAGGACGGTGAGGGTTTTCCTGCATCAGAAAACTTGAGGTGTCATAAGGATAACTCCCCATCTCTCAATCTCACAAGCTTTATCCTAAACCTCTTCTCTTCTTCGGTCCCTCATCCTTCTTACTCACAAATGCAAACAATATTTCCAAATACCCATGACAGTTGTCTCCCAACAGAGAGGTTTTGCTAAAGTCTCTCAGGTTCAAATCACCTTTCTGTTATCAGCTTGGAATCCAGGACTAGGTAGCTTCAGACCTTGTTTGGATTTTTTGTTTGTTTATTTGTTTGTTTTGTTTTGATTTTATCCATGATTGACACAGGCTTAACCACTAGGAGGAACTGGAGGGATGCTGCAGGTCGAAAGAGGAGAAAGGCCTCAGGTTGGCATCTCTTTCCCTTTTGTTTCAGCTTCAGCCCAGCAATGATGCTCACTTTGGTAATGACAGTAGGCCCCCAATCTGCTTAATATCAGCATAATGGTGCCCTCCTATGGACAGCTGTGATGCCAGCGTTGTTCTGTGCCTGAGGGCCTGCTCTATGAACCGTGTCTTCTGAGTGCCCAAAGTTAAAGTTGTGCACTAGGACCATAGGGATATCTCAACTAGGATAAACTGCTCCTCCTTGTAACTGAAATTTCTGGAATCTCAGTATCCCACATTTGTACTTACAGTTTTCCAATGCCTGATAACCAATTCTTGACATTAATTCTCTTTGAAAGTGGCTTGTGTCAATGTCCAGATATAAAAACATGATTTAGAACAGAATATCAATGAAATTTTGATTCAATTCTTTTGAACTGCTGTCAGAACTCACTCCCAGAACTCTCAAACACAATCTAACCCACCTATTACTCATCAACTATAATGTTTTGATGCAAAAATAGAAATGAAAAGTTAAATGAAAGATAGAATGCCTGTTACAAATCAGATAATGCAGAACTGTGAAAGGCATACAAATAAAGCTCTCTGAAGTGTAGGGGTTAGTATAGTGATAAAAGGAAGGGGTTGCTGTGAGGTCTGATGATAATGTATTAAAATCGGCAATATAAGACACATTTCCCTGAATATAAACTACATTGCAACATCATTTAGGATTAAAAAATGCCATCTGTAAAACTCTTAGTAAAGTATTGGCTAAAATTCTGGAATTTGTGGTCCCCATATGAGCATGCTTCTTTATGCTCATAAGTATCTGACATGTTCTCAAGTTAATCTCTATGCCCACTAGGCCTCAGGCTTTTATGAGATAATTATCTCAATTAAACTTTCCAGACCTAAATAGACTCTGTGTGTTCAAATACATTATAATAAGTATTTTGATTCAGTGTTCATTAGAAAAATCAGTTTGATGTACTCCTTTGTGTGATTTATGTATAAGGGATAACTTCGGTTTCATAGACTGAGTTTGGCAGTGTTGCCTTCTGTTTCTATTTTGTGGAATAGTTTGAAGAGTACCGGCATTAGCTCATTGTTGAAGGTTTGATACTGTTTTGCACTAAAATTATCTGGCCCAGGGCTTTTTTTTTTTTTTTTTTTTTTTTTGTTGGGAGACCTTTGATGACTGCTTCTATGTCTTTAGTGACTATCGGACTGTTAGTTTATGTGATTTTACTTAGGTGAGTGGTATCTGTCTAGAAAATCGTCCATTTTATTAAGATTTTCCAACTTGTGGAGTACCGACTTTTGAAGGAAGACCTAATGTTTCTTTTAATGTCCCCATTGTCTGTTGTTATGTCTCCCTTTTCATTTCTTATTTCATTTATTTGGATACTGTCTTTGTATTTTTTGTTAGTTTGGCTAAGGTTGTGTGTGCTTGATTTTCTCAAAGAACCAGCTCTTGGTTTTGTTGATTGTATTATGTTCTTTCTATCTAATTGAATGATTTCAGCCCTGAATTTGATTATTTCCTGCCTTCTATTCCTCTTTGTTCTGCTTGATTTTTTTATTTCTAGAGATTTCAGGTGTACTTTTAAATTGCTGGTATGAGAACTTTCTAATTTCTTTATTCTGGAACCTAGTGCTGTGAACTTTCCTTGTGACACTGCTTTTATTATGTTCCACAAATCAGGGTATGGCATGCCTTCATATTTATTGAATTCTAGAAAATATTTAATTTATCTTTTATTTCTTTCTGACCCAGAGATAATTGAGTAGAGAGTTGTTCATTTTCTATAAGTGTCTAGGCTTTCTGTTGTTTCTGTTGTTGATGAAGTCCAACATTAATCCATGGTGGTTTATTTAAATTTTCTTGTATCTGTTGAGGCTTACTTTGTGATTGACTATATGCTCAATTTTGGAAAAAGAATCATGAGGTGCTGAGAAGATGTTATATTCTTTTGTGTTTGGGTGAAATATTCTATAAATATCTGTTAGGTCCATTTGATTCATAATTATTGATTCATAATTCAATAATATTAGTTTCATTATATCTTTGTTGGGTTTTTGTCAGGATGATCTGTCAGTTGGGGTGTTGAAGTACTAATGTATGAATTTCAATGAGTGATTTAAGCTTTAGCAATGTTTTTTTTTTTATAGATGTGTACAGCCTTATGCTTGGGTCATAGTTGTTCAGAATTGAAATAACACTTTGATAGATTTTTTTTTCTTTGATGAACATGAAATGTCCTTCTCCATTTCTTTTGATTGAAAGACTATTTTATTTTATATTAAAATGGCTACTCCAGCTTGTTTTTTTGGGTTTATTTGCTTGGAAAGCTCTTTTCCATTCATTTTCTCTGTCTTTATAGCTGAGGTATATTTCTTGTATATAGCAGAATTTTGGATCCCATTTTAGCATTCTTTCTGTTAGTTTGTGTCTATTGGGGGGAGAATTGAGTTCACTGATATTGAGAGAGAAATTAATGATTGTTACTTCCTGTTATTTTGATGTTGGTGCTGCAAGAGAAGGGGATGGAGGGACAGGGGAGAAAAGAAAAAGAGCAAGGGGGGAGAGGGAAAAAGATTTTATCTAGTTTTTGTTGGCATTGAATTACTTATTCCCTGTGTTTTGTTGGATGCAGTTGTTACCCTTGGTTTGGAGTATTCCCTCTATTATTTTCATATGACTAGATTTGTGATTAGGTATTGTTTAAATTTGGATATGTCTTGAAATATCTTGTTTTCTCCATTTTTGGTGATTAAGAGTTTTTCTAGGTATAAGTAGTTCAGTTTGGCATCTGTGGGTTTTTTTTTTTTTTTTTTTTTTTTTTTTTTTGAGGTTTCAAGGTATATAAATCTGATAGGTCTGGTTTGTATGTTACCTGGCCATTTCCCTTGCCACTTTTAATATTCCTTGTTTGTTCTATAGATTTTGTGTTTTGATTATTATGTACCAGGTGGATTTTTATAATCCAGACTATTTGGTGTTCCATAAGATTCTTGTATTTCTATAGGCATATCTTTCTTTAGGATGGGAAAGTTTTCTTCTATAATTTTGTTGAAAATATTTTCTGGGCCTTAGAACTGGGACTCTTCACCTTTTTCTATTTTCTATTCCTATTATTCTTAAGTTTGGACTTTTCATGGTATCTCAGATTTCCTGAATATTTTGTGTCAGGAATTATTTAGATTTAACAATTTCTTTGACTGATATATCAATTTTCCTTTATCGTGTCTTATACACCTGAGATTCTCTCTACTGTCTCCTGTATTCTGTTGGTGATGCTAGCATCTGTCATTCCTCTTCTGTTCCCTAGATTCTCCATCTCCAGGATTTCTGCAGTTTGTATTTTCTTTATTGCTTCTATTTCTACTTTAAGATCTTGGACAGTTTCATGTATTTTCTTCACCTGTTTATTTGTATTTTTATGTAAGTCTTTGAGGGATTTATTACTTCTCTCTGTAAAGGTCGTTATATTTATAAAATTGAATTTAAGGTAATTTTCTTGTGTTTCAGTTGTGTTAACATATTCAGGTCTTGCTGTAGTGCGGTAGCTGTGCTCTGAAGGTGTCATATTTCCTTGGATTTTTATAATTGTGTTATTTCAAGAGCCTTTAGCCATCTTGATGGTTTTGGTCTCTGGATGTTCCTGTTGTAGAAGGTGTTACAAGGGGGGTTGGCCTCAATGGTCCTGGTGTGGCAGGTCTCTGATGGCTATCCTTGGGTTGTATGGTTCAGGAGCTGAAGATCCAATAGAGGTCTGCCTGGGCTAGCAGGCTGCTCAGAGCATGTTGGCTTCTTCAGGGGACACATTAAGCAGGGAAGATGGGTGGGGGAAGAGAAGCTTATTTGTATGGATCAGGCTCAGCGGGTCTGCTGAAGGTGGGTTGTGAGGTATGGGAGAAATCGAAGTCCAGAGGGCATAACAGGCTGAATAGAGGCATATTTTTTCTATTTATAGTTGATTTTAAGTACTTTTTCTCAAGCTGAAGTAAAGGCTGTTAATAAAAGAGATATTGCTCATCTTTATATCCTATATTCAAGTAGCTAGCAAACTAGATGCTCTTTGCTTAAAAGCAGAAGCATAATTATTCATTTATTGTTTTAAATCTATAGTGATTTATATTTCTACATACTGCATACATGCAGATAAAACCAAATACTATCATTCAGACTTCAAAATTAACATTCTGCTTCAGTCTCTAGACATTTTTCTATGATTATGTATGTACATGTACATGTCTGTAACCATTTGGTCAACAAAAATATATAGAGTATCTTTTCATTAAAATAGTATAGATATTCTTCCTATGTGAGTATAAAATTATGACTTTTAAAAGTGCCACCACGTTTACTTGTTTATTAGGCCATAGGATGATAGGTCCATTAACCTTGCCCCAGTCAGCTATTGATAGAAGATTTAATGATGTACTTGGAATGCATTTTCTTGATGCTTTATGCAGGTGTTTTTTTTTTTTTTTTTTTTTTTTTTTTCATTATGGGAACTCCGGTTATTGACAGGCAATGATTTCAGATTTCCTGCCTCCTTACTCTTTCTCTTACAAGGTTTTCTATTATTATATTTCATTGATTCAACCAACTTTTGGGGGGTCAGGGTGGATAATCCACCTTTGCTTGTAGGAAGAGGTGCTGATACCAAGGTCTGGCTCCCTAATTGGCTCTTTATTTGGCCAATAAAGGAGGCCGATAGCCTGGGACCCGGTAGCTGGGCAAAACAGTAGGTGGGACTTCCGGGTCCCAAGAGAGAAAGAAGATGTTAGGAAAGAGCAAGGGCTTTTCAGTCAGACTTTGGAATAACGAACATGTGTTAATCCTGTATAATCTCTGGGAAGATAGAACCAATGAACTCTGACACTGATGATGGCCAAGAAGGTTGGTGAGGGCTAGCTGGTACAGACTAACTGATAAGTTTAGGTCAGGAGAATTGTGCCCAGCAAGAGTGCTAGTAGGCAAATTCTAAAAAAATAAGCTGTGTGTCTTTCATCCACAGAGCAAAGGTGGGTAGTGAGAGAAACTGGGTTGGTGATAGCAGCTTAGGAAAGCTAAGCTGGGAGGAACAAAGGGGATCCAAGAGAAGCCATAGCTCAGGAAGCAGAGCCAGGGTCCAGGCACCCAGGAAAGGTGGTAGCAGTAGTATATTTTTAAAAATTACACACAGCTGCCCATCATTTTGATGTGTGAAAATACACCCAATAAAAAACAAATTCTTGTGGGGCTGGAGGTATGGCTCAGTGGTTAAGAGCACTGACTGCTCTTCAAGAGGTCCTGAGCTCAATTCCCAGAACAACATGGTGGCTCACAACCATCTGTAATGGGATCTGCTGTCTTCTTCTGAGCAATGGTGTACTCATATACATAAAATAAATAAATTAACTAAAACTATTTAGTAGGAGAAATGTTCTTCGGTATTAGATGGGTTCACAGTGATGAGTAATCACTGCCCATTAGTGAGGATTTCCTATTTAGTGCTCTTCAGCCCTGAGAAGCACAATCTCCTTTTGTCTTTATGACTTAACTTCTCCAAGTCACGTCTTAGAGCGGTTATTCTTTCTTCTGATTGCCACATACCATTAATGCAAGTTTTCATGTCATGGTGACTTCCCAAAATATAAAAGTAAAGTTTTCAGGGGCTCTGAGACTTTTTCAAAACACTCATTCTTGAGAAAGTAGACAACGACAGAGTTTACTGGCTGACAGCTACAAGGTCCCATAAAAAAGTCCAAATATGCATCATCATCAGCCCAAACCCCTCAAAGGTTTTGGGAATGTATAAACGAAGTTTTAGTGGACAGGTCAGGCTATGCTGACTAAGCTGAGTAAAGACAAAACAATTCTCTGAAAAAGACCTCTTAACCCTCCCAGTGATAAATTCTGAGAAAACCCACCAGGAGTCAGCCTGACTCTGCCTGTACACCAAGTTCCTCCTGCCTCATAGAAAGTTTCCAAACTGTGACTAACTAAGCCAAGAACAGCCCCCTGAGAGCTAGTTAATGCCTGCAAAGGTCATTTGATCCACCAATGAGAGTAAGCCAACTACCCTGTTGCTGAAATCTTCCTGTAAAAATGTGTGCATTTTGAATTTGGGGTTGATTCTTCCCGCTATGATGAGGAGCCCCATATGTATGAAATTATTAAACCTCTTGCCATTTCAGAGGTCTATCGTCTAATTGTGCTCTGTAGGTAACTCTCCCGAGCTAAGACTCCTGGGGTCTTACAACATTCCAACCATAACATTATTTGTGTTGCTACATCATAACTATAATTTTGCAACTATTATGAACTGTAGTGTAAATGTCTGTGTTTTCTGATGGTCTTAGTCAACCCCTGTGATTCCCCCCTTACATGGCAAAAACCACTATCTTAAAGCATCTGCCTTTCTGTGATTACTTTATGTAGCATCATGTTTGAGATGTTAAGATCTCTTTTCTTTTAAAAAAGCTGACAGATAGTCCATTGTGTAACTATATCATATTTTATTTAGTCCCATGTGGATAGACATGTGAGCTGTTTACATGTTTAAAGAATAATGAATTATGTATGAGAAACAAGAATACATAAATATCCTATATTTGATAGATGTCTCATATTCAATATATACAAAGAATTCAAGAAGTTAGACTCCAGAGAGTCAAATAACCCTATTAAAAATGGGGGACAGAGCAAAACAAAGAATTCTCAACTGAAGAATATTGAAAGGCTGTGGAGCACTTAAAGGACTTCAATATCTTTTGTCATCAGGGACATGCAAATCAAAATAACCCTGAGATTTCCCCTCACACCAGTCAGAATGGCTAAGATTAAAAACTCAGGTGACAGCAGATACTGGTATGGATGCTGGTGTTGTGGTGGGACTGGAAGCTGGTACAGCCACTCTCAAAATCAGTCTGGCAATTCCTCAGAAAATTAGACATAGTGCTACCTGAGGACACAATTATACCACTCCCAGTTATATACCCAAAAGATGCTCCAACATATAACAAGGACACATGCTCCACTATGTTCATAGCAGCCTTATTTATAACAGCCAGAATCAGGAAAGAACCCAGATGTCCTTCAACAGAGGACTAGATACAGAAAATGTGGTACATTTACACAATGGAGTACTTCCCAGCTATTAAAAACAATAACTTCATGAAATTCTTAGGCAAATGGATGAAACTAGAAGCTATCATCCTGAATGAGGTAACCGAATCACAAAAGAACACACACTGTAAATGGATATTAGCCCAAAAGCTCGGAATACCCAAGATACAATCCACAGACTACATGAAGCTCAAGAAGGTGGAAGACCAAAAAGTGGATGTTTCAGGCCTTCTTAGAAGGGGAACAAAATATTCACAGGTGGAAATACAGGGACAAAATGTGAAGCAGAGACTGGAGGAAAGGTCATCCAGAGACTGCCCCACCCAGTGATTCATCCCATATACAGCCACTAAACCCAGATAATATTTTGTCTCCCAATAAGTGCATGCTGACAGAAGCCTGATATAGTTGTCTGCTGAGAGGCTCTGACTAGAGCCTGAGAAATATGGAGTTGATGCTATCAACCAACCATTTGACTGATAATTAGTTCCCACATGGAGTAGTTAAAAAAAGGACTAAAAGAGCAGAAGAGATTTTCATCCCCACAGGAATAAAAATATCAACCAACCAGATCCCCAGAGCTCCCAAAGACTAAACCATCAACCACAGAGTACACAAGGAGGGACCCATGGCTTCAGCAACATATATAGCAGAGGATGGCCTTATCAGGAATCAACTAGAGGAGATGCCTTTGGTCCCGGGAAGACTCAGTATCTCAGTGTAGGGAAATGCCAGAGCAGGAGGTGTAGGAGGGAGTGTGTGGGTGGGGAAGCACCCTCATAAAGGCAGGGTGAGAGAGGATGGAATAGGGAAATTTGAGAGGGGAACCATGTAAGGGGATAACGTTTGAAATCTAAGTAAAGCAAATATCTAACATGCAAAAAAAAAAAAAAAATACAGATGTGCCTTGCAGAACGGGATCAAAATTTTATTTATAATTTCATGAGTAACTACCACGTTGCTTTTCAGAGTTTATGTATCATTTGATATCTCCACTAGAGGACACAAGAATGGCAATTTCTTTAAATCTTCAACATTCTTTCTTATTTTCCATTTTTTGTTGGTTTTATGACAGCTCTCCTAATGAGCATATAATTATGTCTCACTGTAATTTTTAGTGTTGCTGAGATATATTCTCATGTGTTTATTAGCCATTTATGCATTGTCTTTAGAAGTAGCCTGTGCCAATCCCTTTCCCAGTAATCAATCCAATTGTGCTGCTGGTCTTTGCTTCAGAAGTTCTCTGGACATTATGATGACTTATACCTCATCCAAATACATTATTTAAATGTTTTACACCATCTCATGATTGCCCCTTTTTACTCAACACCATCATATTCTAATGAATATAAACTTTAATTATCAATAACTATGAAGTTTATTTTGTAGCCTGGGTCATAGGTGTCACATCCAAGACGTCTTTGACAAATCTGATGATGAAGAATTTTTCCCTGGCTTTTATTCTGAGTTTTGTTTTGTTTGATATTAAACCCATTTGTAGTGACTGGATCAGGGTTATCTTTGGTCACTTAGGTCTTTTTGCCAGTAAGATGAGGTTGTTTCCCATCAAATAATCTTGGCAACATGGAAAAAAAACAACTTTCGATTAAAGAGAAGACAGCTCATTACTGGGATCGATTCCATTGCCTGTATGTCTGTTTTCATCCAGCACAACACGGTTTGTATTATTTTTATTAAGTGTTAAGATCATAAAGCATCTTCTGGCTTTGTGCTACTTTCTCAATTGTCTTGGCACAGGCTTCCTCTTCTGCACGTTTGTTAGGTTCCCATGTTTTTATGTATTGTCTTGTCCTGACCATTCATCTCTACATGGTTTCTGAGTTTCTTTGTGATTTATTCTCTGGCACATGGCTATTTATGGGTGTGTTATTTAACATCCAAAAATTTTGTAAATTTACAGTTTTTCTTTTATTACCAATTCCTAAATTCCTTGTGTTATTTTTGGGATGATACTTAATTTATGGCCTAGCAGATGTTATATTTTTTAAAATGCCCTCAGTGTGTTGAAGAAAAATTTATATATATTTTAAAAATTATATGCTGTCAGTAAGTAGCATTCAGAGAACTTCTATTAGGTCTTCTTAACATGTGTTTTTTTGGTTTAAAATTTAAAAATAAAATACAATTATATCATCTCTCTATTTTCTTTACTACTCAACAAAGAACAGAATGAACAGGCTGTATCTAGATATTTATGCCTGTCTCTTTGTCTCTGTCTCTGTCTCTGTCTCTGTCTCTGTCTGTCTGTCTCTCTCTCTCTCTCTCTCTCTCTCTCTCTCTCTCTCTCTCTCTCTCTCTCTCTTTCTGTGCAACAATAACAAATGAAGAACAGGCATGCACTATGTCATGTACTTTATTTATTCCCCATATGGATGAACATGTGGTTGTTTGCATGTTTGAACCATCAGGAATGATGAGTTACAAACATGAGCATACAAGTATTTATTCAGGTCCTACTGTTTATTTGGGTGTAAATACAGAAGTCCCTCATGGAATTGGATGGTAATTTCCTTTATAATCTTGATACATTTGTGGAGAAGTGCCATGTGGCTTTTCAAAGTAGCTCTGCATATTCAGAAGCCTGCCACAGTGCACAACTATGTCTGCTTGGTTCCTTTCTGTTGAAATTAGGATGATGATGTAACCAATTATTAATGTTGGACAATTTTTAACTTCAGTTTGTTCTTCATATATTTTAATAGTTGGTTATTAGGTACATTGATGTTTTAAATGTTTTTATCTTAATATAAAAGTCCATCATTTTATTTTTATTTTTTATTAAAATCTATTGGACTTTTTTGTATTTAAAGAATTATTGTTGATCTCTTTTAATTATCTTTCTTAAATATCATTTTCTGTTATTTTTCTTTTAGAATTTTTAGTTTTGTGTAGAAAATCTATCACAGACTCAGTATAGTTGGATCATGTGTTTTCTCCACTACAGTAATTTTGTCTCTTGATTGGGAGCTTTAATCCCTTTTAATGGGAAGAAACTACTAGTTAGTTAGCTGTTTTTACATTTTGTTTTATTTATGATTTTTTGGTTTATTTTTTCCACCCCTGGGAAGAAAAACTTTAGTTTGGAAAAATGACTTTATCTGATGGCCTGCAGCAAATCTTTTTCTGATTTTTTTCTTTTCCCAACATAATATTTTTATTAATTATTTGGGAATTTTATACCGTGCATCCCATCAGACCTACTTCCCATCCCTCTCAGGTTCCCGCATCAACTCCAGTCTGTGTTGTCCATATACTTACTGGAGCACAGTCAAACTCTCAGTGGCCACCCCCTTAAAGTCAACAGGCCCCTGCCAGAAGCCATCAAGTCTGAAGAGCTACATACACTTCAGCATCGTTATCATAGTTTTCAAGGACTCTCTTCAACAGTTTTTCTTTTTCCTTTTTGTTTCTATTCATTTTGCAGTGGGAGATGGGGGAGTGGAGAAGGTTGTCAACAGAAGCCTTCAGTGCTTCCTGTTCTTAGTCATGAGTCTGCAGTCCTTAAGAGCAGTGTAAAAGAACCATCGTTGCCCGAGGCAGCACAGGATTTCTGGTGGCAGGCATGGGACATGTTCATCCTCATGGCCTCCAGGAGCAGCATGGATAGCAGACATCAACATGGCCCCAGGAGCAACATGGACCATGGATGTCTTTCAAGGAGGCCTAATCCTGAAATTGAGTCATTCTTCATCTCAGGTACTTTGTCATTGCTTAGAGTTTCTCTTGTCTTGCTTCTCTCTGCCACACACTTCTCTGTTTTCCCACCTTTCCCATCTCACCATTGTCCATTCCTTTATTAAAGGGGTGTTATAATCAGCTGTCATATAGTATATTGTTATGCTCAAGTAGCTTTATATGCAAATACTGCAATGAGTCGCTGATCTGGTTCAACGTTTCTGAAGCAACCTAAATACTGGACTACTGCTGAGACTCATCTTGGAAATCCTGTTGTTGCCCAGAATGACCCTAGCTCACTTTGCTATGTTTTTACCCCAATTACATGAAACCATTTTTTAAAAGAACCTGCCCAAAGACCTGCCTTTTACGAAGTTTCATACTCTGGAGGCGATCTTCCACAGCTATGTCTCCCTCTAAAGTCTCTATGGTTATCTCAGGCTCCCTGGGCCTCATGGTATCCTCGGTTGCCATCCTGAATTCAGTCAGATTTTAGATACATTATACTTCCTTTCCTGAATTTTGTCTTTTTTTTTCATAGAAAACATGTATCATTTATTACGTGGACTTAGAAATCAACACAGATCAATGTCAGGCACTTTTTAAGTACACACTATGAGAAATGTCTACCAAGGATCTGCACATTGAGCAGGTAACACCAGACTCACTCATCCATTTTTAGGAACAGTACAGAGTTAGAGAATTAAAAAGATGAAATATTGCATAATTAGCCCAACTGTATCCTGTTACATTTCTTCCCAATTTCAAACCACTTTAGGGTTAAATATAAGGACTCACTTTTTAAGCATACAGGTATAATATGAATTTTGTCTTTTATACTGTTGTTTTTTCTATAGTGACACCTTAAAATTCAATGTTCATTTTTTTTGCATAGACAATCTCTTGTGTTTTCTATGTGATAGCTATAGTGATTTACTATTCCCATTCTTACCAAATTCTGTTTTGAATTAATATTATCATTTTAGCTTCAAAAGAGTAGAGAAGGGACTGGAAAGATGACTCAGTGGTTAAGAGAACTTGCTGCTTTTTCAGAGGACCATATTCCTGATACCTACCCAGGGTGCTTATAACTCCAACACTTGGGGGATGTGATGCTTGCTTCTTCTGGCCCTCACAAACACTTCTATATGTGTGGTGTATACCCTCTCAGATACACACAAGTACACATAGATAAAATGAAGTTTTCAAAAGTTTTTGAAAATGTAGAGACAACTTTTCCCCTCACAGAAGTTTGTCTTCACCTTAAAGTTTGTGGAATATGCACCATTTCCTTCTTACCTTCAGTTTTGCCGATGAGAAAGTTTTGATAGTACAGAAGATCCTTTGAAAGTGACTAGTCACCGCTTCCTCTCATAGTTTGATTTAATTGTCTCTTGGCCTGTGTCTTCAGGCTCATTATTAGTGTAGCTTGATGGTATTTTTGTATATACTTTTATATTAGGTCTTTTATTAGAGATTTTCAGCTACTATTTATTTAAACATTTGCTATGTGATTTGCCACCACTTTCCCCTTTAACTTCCCTCCAGAACTCCTCAGTGTGTGTCTGTGTGTGTGTGTGTGTGCTATACTCTATATAGATATATATGAATACATACATAGAGATTGTAGATACAGCTATAGTAGACATAGATGATGTAAATATTAAATGAAACTATCCCATTTGATTTATTTTTTAATAAAACTACTTTTAGCCTACTAAATTCAACTGTTTTTAATTGAACAACTTTATTTTAAAAAACAGAGATAAATTTACAGATTATAAAAGCATTTTTGCATAAAAGTATATGAGTATATTTTGTCAGTACTTGATTTTTTAAAGATTTGATAGTGTGCATTAAAATCGTACTAGTTAAAAAGAGCAGAAAATACATGTAAAAATATAATCTGGAAATAGTCAAAGTTTTCTTGGTGTGTAAAGATTAAGCATAATGATTTTTTATATTTTTTTGGCCTTTGTTTTTCTTGATCTTCTTATAGTCTGTGAGTTGTTTCTGGGGTGTTCAGAGCTTTCTGGGGTTAGTATCAAATTATCAGTGACAGCATATTATGCCTGTTTTTTTGTGACTGGGTTACCTTACTCAGGATGATATTCTCTAGATGCATCCATTTTCTTAAAAATTTCATAAAGTCATTGTTTCTGATAGCTGAGTAGTACTCCATTGTATAAATATACCACCATTTTTCTATCCATTCATCTACTGAAGGACATCTGGGCTCTTTCCAGCTTCTGGCTATTGTAAATAGGGCTGCTATGAACATTGTGGCGCATGTGTCTTTGTTGTGTGTTGGAGCTTCTCTGGGGTATATGCTCAGAAGTGGAATAAAGGGTTCTTCAGGTAGTATACTACGTCCAATTTTCTGAGGAACTTCCAGACTAATTTCCAGAGTGGTTGTACCAGTTTACAATCCCACCAACAATGGAGAAGTGTTCCTCTTTCTCTGCATCCTCGCCAACATCTGCTGTCATCTGAATTTTTGATCTTAGCCATTCTGACTGGTGTGAGGTGGAATGTCAGGGTTGTTTTGATTTGCATTTTGCTGATGACTAAGGATGTTGAGCACTTCCTTAGATGCTTATCTGCCATTCCATATTTCTCAACTGAGAGCTTTTTGTTTAGCTCTGTACCCCATTTATTAATAGGACTATTTGATTCTTTGGTGTCTAACTTCTTGAGTTCTTTGTATACCTTGGATATTAGGCCTCAGATGTGAGGTTGGTAAAGATCTTTTCCCAATCAGTTGGCTGATGTTTTGTTTTCTTGACAGTGTCCTTAGCCTTACAGAAACTTTGCAATCTCATTAAGTCCCACTTGTTGATATTTGACCTTAGAGCATGAATCATTGGTGTTCTGTTCAGAAAATTTTCTCCTCTGCCTATGTGTTATAAGGTTTTCCCTACTTTCTCTTCTAATAGTTTCAGTGTATCTGGTTTAATGTGGAGATCTTTGATCCACTTGCAATTGAGCTTTGTACAAGGAGATAAGAAAGGGTCTATTATCATTCTTCTGCATGTTGAGTGCCAGTTGGACCAACACCATTTGTTGAGTAGGCTGTCCTTTTTCCATTGAATGTTTACAGCTCCTTTTGACAAAAACCAGGTGACCATATATGTGAGGACTCATTTCTGGATCTTCTATTCTATTCCATTGATCCACATGCCTATCTCTGTACCAGTACCATGCAGTTTTTAGCACAATTGCCTTGTAATATAGCTTGAGGTCAGAGATGGTGATGCCAGCAGATGTTTTCTTGTTATTGAGGATGGATTTCACTATTCTAGATTTTTTTTTTGTTATTCCAGATAAAATTGCACATGGCTCTTTTCAACTCTATGAAGAATTGGGTTGGAATTTTCATGGGGGTTGCATTGAATCTGTAGATTGCATTTGGTAAGCTGGACATTTTTACAATGTTGATCTTTCCAATCCATGAGCATGGGAGATTTTTCCATTTTCTGAGATCTTCCTCTATTTCCTTCTTTAGAGATTTGAAGTTCTTCTCATACAGGTTCCTTAATTGCTTAGTTAGAATCACACCAATGTATTTCATATTGTTTGTGAATATTGTGAAAGGTATCTATTTCCTAATTTCTCTCTCTGCATGTTTTTCCTTGGAGTAGTGGAAGGCTACTAATTTGTTTGAGTTAATTTTATATCCAGTCACTTTGCTGAACTTGTTTATTAGCTCTAGAAGTTCCATGGTGGAATTCTTGGGGTCACTTACGTACACTATCATGTCATCTGCAGTGATACTTTTACTTCTTCCTTTCCAATTTGTATCCCTTTGGTTTCCTTTTGTTGTCTAAATGCTCCAGCCAGGACTTCTAGTAGTATGTTGAATAGGTAGGGGGAAAGTGGAAAGTCTTCTTGAGTCCCTGATTTTAGTGGGATTGCTTCAAATTTGTAACTGTCAAGTTTGATGTTGGCTATTGATTTGCTGTATATTTGTCTTATTATCTTTAGGTATGGACCTTGAATTCCTGTCATTTCCAAGACTTTTAACATGAAGAGGTGTTGAATTTTGTTAAATGCTTTCTCAGCATCTAGTGAGATGACCATGTGGTTTCTTTCTCTGAGTTTGTTATAAAGTAGATTACATTGATGGATTTCTGTATATTAAACCATCCCTCCATCCCTGGGATGTAGCCTACTTGTTCATGGTGAATGATCATTTGATGTGTTCTTGGATTCGGTTTGCAAGGATTCGGTTTGCAAGTATTTTTGCATCAATGTTCATAAGTGAGTTTGTTCTTAAATTCTCATTTCTTGTATGGTCTTTGTGTGGTGTAGGAACAAGGGTTATTGTGGCTTTGAAAAAAATGAGTTAGGTAGTGTTCCATCTGACTCTATTTTGTGGAATAATTTGTAGAGTATTGTCATTAGTTTGTTAATAAATATCTGATAGAATTCTGCATTGAACCCATCGGGACCTGGGCTTTTTTTGGTTGGGAGGCTTTTGATGACTGCTTCGATTTTTTTTTAGGTGTTATGAAATTATTTAGATGGTATGACTGGTCCTGGTTTAACTTTAATATCTGGTATCTGTCTAGGAATTCATTCATTTCCTCCAGATATTCCAGCTTTGTTGAGTATAAGCTTTTGTAGTAGGATCTGATGATTTCTTGAATTTCCTCAGTTTCAGTTGTTATGTCTCCTCTTTCCTTTCTGATATACACTATTTTCACTACCTTTATTTTCCTCCAAGAACATGAAGGCAACACCCTGTTGTTTAGGACACTAAGCAGTCCAGACATAGAATTTGGAAGAAGTAAGTTTTAGCTTACTTAGAAGCCTGTTCTTTGAGGAATAACTCCCATAGCTTTATATGCAAGCAGACTAGAGAGAAAATTAATCAGTAATGCTAACCTACATATCTGTGCAGCTTGTGGCCCATAACTATGACCAGATGCCAACACATATCCAGTGGTGCATATTGCTTGATAACAAACACCTTGGAGCCCATACAACAGGTGAAAATTGAAGTCTGGTATTGTAAATCTAGCCAACTACGGCTACCAGTCCAGGTGAGATAATGGACCTAGGGAGAGAGACCCTACAACTCCCACTTACTTACCAGTGCTGTGCCTCTTTTCATTCTAAACCTTCTACCTTCAGATACATGTAAACCTCAGTTTTCATGAGAGAAGATTCTTTTGCAGTAGACAGAACCCATTAGAGAAATTCATAACTGGCAAAAACCACAGATAACAAGTATAGACCTGCCAACCTTAACTGGGGTCAATACAACACAATTATACATATGATAGAATACAACAGAATAGGTGGAAAGAACATAGTAATGAGTGGAACAGAAAGTCTGTAGGTAGGAGTCTTCCATCTATGACAGGGACACTGTGCCCAGGAAATCTGAAATTTATCATCCTGTAGAGAGTATTCTTGTCTCCTGAGATCTCTTCATTTTCCGTTGACTTCCTTCTATTTCTTTATTAGGTAATTTCCATATCTTCTTTGTGAGTTTAATGATTTCTTTTTCTGCTTTTGAATCATTGTATAATTTTAACTATTTTAGTTCTTGTAACTTTTGGCCCTAAGATGTATTCACTTCAAGTGTATTGGTTTACTAATGGCTCTGGTTTGGTTATGCATTGCTTTTTTATTTTCTTCTTATCTTCCTTACATCCTTTGCAAAGTCTTAACAGTTGTACTAAAACCTTTCCTGGAGATCTTCAATAAAGTTTACTTCTATAAAGAGTAAACTTTTCCTCTTCATCTTTTCTTTCTATTCTGAGTGTATGTTTGTTGCATACATACCTACATTTAAACACAGATTCCTATATCGAATCATTCTAATACTGTAAAAATCATATTCTTTTTCCTTTTTACTTGATTTTTTGTGATGGCTTTATTAATTTTTTTAGTAATTTTTGAAGGCTGTCTGTGTCAAAGTTTAGCCTTAAGTGCAAACGACACTTTTTTTGGGCATGCATGATCATCTTGTAATATTTTCCTTATAAACATGTGAATAAAATGTGTAAATTTTAACATCTTGTCCTCACCCACAAGGACTACACAACAGTGAAGATACTACAGAAAGAGTGTGTTGTGTCTTTCAGTCCTTGTAAATCACTTTAATCTGGATAGATAGAGAGGGACTGGTACCGAATGCAGGCTGGAGCGATTCTCACAAACACTTCTCTGCATATCTCTCCAAGCAGAGTATCGATCAGGAGATATATGGTATTTAGAGTACTTATTTTACAACCTGATGCTACAAGCCTTATAAAAACTCCTTATGAGGGATGTATTGAGCGGGCTACCATGGAGCCTGAGATGAGCTACTGTGCAAAGAACTGAAGTTGATCCAAATTGAGCACACTTTGTAGACCAAGCCATTCCCCAGTGCTGCAAAACTTCAAAGACTCCCAAGTTCCAATGCAGAAACATCAGACAGGGTATGCCAGAGCAATTTTTTATGTGGGAGAAGAGAAGCTTGCTGTTTCCTATTTCGGTCTATCCTGAATAGCCCGCATCCCTCTTTTAAAAGCTTTATTTACTAATATTCATGATTCCTTTCACCCTAGTTTAGGATACTGTCTTAATACCTTTGCCCATTAACAAGTTCCACTTTGAAAATATAATTAACCACCCATAGCCACCATCACCACTTTAACCTAATTATGTTGATGTTGATCTGTAGATAACAGTTCTTCACCTATTTCATTTATTTCTCATAAAAACAAGTTTTCTGATTCTGAGAATTACAAACACGTTTGTTGCCATCTAACTTTCTTTGTCTTTCTTTTTGTAGAATTTTAAATTATATTCTCTTCATTGGGGAATTATTGTTAGCTTTTATAAATTTTTATGGATTATTTCTTCTTTGTTAAGGGTTGGGGTAGACACAGCTAGGTATGTTTATATAGTTGCTCAAATATACTGTTCTAAAAAAAAGAAAAATACAATATTCATGATGTATCTATTTTGTTCTGTGAGGCAAGGGGCCATGTTGCTGGTGGAGTATGAGGTATCACTGCAGGGGTAGCTTTTGTAGAAACAGAGAGCATCTTTGTTTGTTTTTGTTCCCTCATGTATAGTGCAGACAGAAATTATTTGCAGCTGGCTGTATGGTCTTTAAGAGGCAGTAGGAATACCCCAGAGTAAGCTTTCAGCCAGTCCTCCTATGTACTCAGAATGTTCACTTCCAGAGGCAACTCTCTGCTTCAAATTTGACCTGATGTTTGCTCTCTGTGCTTCTTCAGTTTAAGCTTCTATTATTCTGCTTATCCCAGAGTCTGTGATGAAACTTCTAGGCAGAAACTCCCATCGAAGACCAGTGGTTTCCTGTCCTAGTGCTATAGATGGTCTTTTTTTTTAATTCTAAAGTTTCAGATTTTTATTCCTATTGACATGGCAATTGTTTAACAGATACAACTCAATTATCTCATGGAATGTTCTCCTTAATTCTATATTTGTCAGATGAATGTTTTGCAGAGTCATTTCTGTTTCGATATATGTTTCAATCTTTAACATTGAAAATTAGGTTGAAAAGGTTGACTGACTATATTAGACAATAGAGGTAAGACTAGTTTATGGCTGATGCTAAATATGTAATAGAGAATTATATCAGGAGTCAAGTACTATCAGGATGGTAAATGATTCTTGATAACTCCAGGCTAAGACAGTTGCAAGTACATTTCTACATGATAATGGTAGCTCTCCCTCTCTTTCAGTTGGTAAAATCCATTTTGTTATACATTAGCAAAGAAAACCTTCTTCAGTGACATTCTTTTCTTATGTTTTGATATTTATTCAGAAAACTTCTTGTACTAAGTGATGAAAATCAGAGATTGAACAAGTCTACCATCCTGTTTCCATTTCTTACTCAGTAACACTGTGCATAAAATAATTTCTGTGTCTTTCTACTTCTACAAGTGTTTATGTTGAGTCAGAGGAAGGTGACTCCAGGTTCTGTTACTGTCACTATAAGGTAAAAATTTTATTTAGCTACTAGTGTTTCATCATAATTTTTTACACATAATATTCTTACTAGCATTATGTTTATACTAAGATTTTGTTCTACTAAAGCACTGAGGTGTCTGCTTACTTGAGACCATAATGTTTTGGAGATTCTAGTTTATGGTCAGTTGGTCCTGATTTTGGACTTGTCATAAGACAATGTATAGTGACAGAGCATGGGACAGTAAAGCCACTTACCACACCAGCTGGCAGAAAATGAAGACAAGGACAATGAGGTCCCACAATCCCTCAAAAATTGTATCTTCATGACATAAGGAACTCCTACATGGCTCTGGCTCTAAAAACGTTGGTTCAGCAGCCTGGAGGTAGTGACCAAGACTTTGCTGTTAAGACATTTGGAAGAACTCTGTATCCAAATGCAGCAATACTGCATGGGACATTTACATTGAACAGCCAGAGTTATGATTCACAACCTGCTTGAAATAGTTCTTTTTATGAACTGTTGTTATTAATTAAATATATAAACAAATAAGTGCATGTATGCGAAAGTTCATTTCAGCTTGCCTTCAGCTTCATAATTTGTTTTTTCTTTCCATTTAATTTTCTTTTTAATGAAAGAAAAATGGGCTTATTATTTGAAGATCATAAAACACCTTATCAAATTACTTCTAAGAGTAACCCATTTTCATGTTTCAACCTCCTCATTTCTTTGCTTTATTTAGCAAATACAAAGAGATTCAATTGTTTTTCTTAAACCTCCTCATACTGAATCTACCCCTGAGTACTGTGTGTTTTACCTTCCAAACATATTGCAAAACAGTCTTTTTTCTATTGTCCTTGTAACCAGGCTCTACTTAGTCTCTCTCCCGATTCTTCCTCCCTCCCATGCACAGAGGCTAGAGCAAGCATCTTCCTCAGACACATGGTCAGTGTCCATTCTTCAAATGCATGTATCATCCCGCTGCACTCTGAGTAAAGCCCCCACTTTCTAATGTATCTGTAAGCACACAGGACCAGGTTCTACTCCAACATCACTGTCCTTTAATTTCAGCAGCATTTTCTCCTAATTACCTCTGCCTAGTTGCTTGCTGGTTTGAGAGCACAGGGTCTGCTTTTTCTACCTTTCAGGTAGAAAAAAATTGAAGGATATTTTCCCATAACCTTTTCTGATAGCTGCCCTTTCCTATCTTTCAGGTTCAGACATGTATTATTTCATGGGGATCTTCTTAATGCCTATTCTCTATTGATGACCTTCTGTGTTTTCTTGGGAGACAGAGTAGATTTTGCCCACGTTCCTAGCAGAGCAAATCACTCCACTTAATTTAGAGTGAAACAAGAGACAATTCTGTTATTGACTCAAAAGCATGCTCTGCAGAACCAGGTTCCTATTTACAGCAAATGGGATGTTGTTTAGTTTGGAGAATAGGGGAAAGCCTTTGTTTCGGGGAGATATATGATCATGTGGTCTCCTGCTAAGCAATGCTCTGTTGAGGATGACTCTTCACCATCTATTTTTCCAAGGATAGGCTGCAGCTATGGTCCTTCAGTACCTGAAATTTAGTCACCGATGTCTTGACACCAAGTCCTTGGAGATTAATGTTGATACTCTAGAGTTACCACACTGTCATTGCAACTGAAGGTCTTCCTACCTAAAAACAATAACTTTAAAGAATAAAAACATCCCACTCAAATCGACTGCTCTGAGTACAGAATAGACATTTAAAACTTGTTATGGAAAACTTATATAAAAAGTTTAAAAATTTCATATTATTCATCTTAATACTTTAGAATTTTGAGTGAGTGAATTTATTACTGCAATTAACTGCATTTATTTCTCTGTTCCAGGTGTTGTATTTACGGCACATATTTAACACATTTTTGGATTTATATTATGTGGTATTCCTGTAGACATTTTCCCCACCGAGACATCTTTATTGATTATCTGGAAATTTATAGACTTTTTCTTTTCTCTTATTTGGACTGTGTATCATAGAAGCCTTCGATGTTTCTCATTCTTATTTATGAACCTGCAGTCATCTATATCACTGCAAATAAAACGTCCTTGCCTATCACAGGCAGCAGCGTGTGAAACATGCACTTCACATGGAGCCCAGTGGCAGCATGGCCAAAAAAAAAAAAAAAAAAAAAAAAAAAAAATTCAACATGGCCTCTAGCAGGACAGACCATGGCCACCAATAGGGCCTCTGGTGGTAACAGAAACCATGAGGATCAAAATGGGCCTCAGCAGCAGCATGAATCACAGACCAAAACATGGCCTCTGGAGGTAGCATGGATCATCAATATTAACATAGCCTCCATCAGCAGGAAACATCAGTGGCATCACAGACCACAGATAGCCACATGGCCTCCAGTGGCACCATGAACCATAGACATCAGCATGACCCCCGGCTGTAGTACAGACTACTGTGAACAGCAGTGTAGCCTCTGATGGCAGCATAAACCATGAATGCCTTTCAAGTATTCCCAATCCAAAAAACCAACTATTCTCCATCTTGTATAGCCTGCATTTGCTCAGAGCCAGAGTGATCGTTCAGCTGAGCAGAATGTTTGGGGCAGAGCCTGTGTGAGCTCTAGGTTGATGAGCAACACCATGATGGCTGTTTTTAGTCATGCTTCCCTGTCCACTGAAGCAGCATTCCCACAGTTGTCACTGCCAAAGTTATATAGTTCTGTCACTTGCCATTTCTTTCTTCTGCCATTTCCCCCAGCTCCCCACTGCACATTTATTTACCAAAGTAGCATTGCAAACTGCAGCCCCCCCCCCACACACACATACATACCACAAAATAGACAGATGTAGTTATAGCAGACATAGATATGGATATAGAGATATACATATAAATATATGTTTATATATATTTAAATGCAACTAACATTGCAATAATTCAGTTGTCTAGTTCAAGGTTTCTGCTTTCTGAAGCACTATAAATAGTGGACTACTGCTGATACTCGTCTTGGATGTGGGTATCCTGTTGCTGCCCAGAGTCAGGGTGATCTTGTGGTTAGGCAGGCCGTCTGGAGACAGGGTCCATGGGAGCTCCATCTTACTGCACATTTCTCTGCCCTTGGTCTGCCAGCTCACCAGGCATGATCACTGTGCTTGGGGCTAGGATTTCCTGCCCCCCAGCAGTGAGCAGAGAGGGCTGCACCAACAATGTTGTAGGCTAGGCCGGCTGGCCCTTGCCCCAGAGGGCTGAGGTGCAGCCATGTTCCAATAGCACTCCCACCCCTATTTTTACCAGTCTCTGCTGCTGTGTTTCACCATCTTACCTTTCAGTTTCATGAGACCACTTTTTAACAGCATCTTCCCACAAGACCTGCTGTTTTAAAAGTTGTTCTGGTGATACTGCTCAGCCACCCAATCTCCCCTCAGAGATGCTGTAGGCTTCTCAGTGTCCTAGAGAAGCTCCTCTGGGGTCTCACCACCATGTTCTATTTTCCCCTCTTTAATCTTTTTAAAACATAGGATAGAACTCTATCCTGTTGTGTACCTCAAACTTCAGGATGATTAGAGAGCTCTCATGCAGAACACCCAATACTTTCTATGAAGCAGTGAGGGGAAATTACCTTCATATCATCTTCCTTAGTAAATCATCTAAATGACAGAGAGGCATGGAGAAATTCCTTTATTACATCAGCAACACAGCATCATCTAGGCACCATCTATCACAGCTTGTGGTCAGATGTAGATCATTTGGTTAGTGTCTGATCCATGTCTAGTATGAGCCTCATGAAGGAGGAAAATAGTTCGTTTTAGTACACTTCTATATCAGTTGAATAGTCACTTTGGGCATGTACTAG
This sequence comes from Micromys minutus, assembly GCF_963924665.1. Classification (NCBI taxonomy): domain Eukaryota; kingdom Metazoa; phylum Chordata; class Mammalia; order Rodentia; family Muridae; genus Micromys; species Micromys minutus. The sequence continues at coordinate 19,728,943 of NC_137985.1, read as the reverse complement.
GGAGCCTTGAAATGTGTTCTTCACAATTTAGGAGGCCTTCTGAAACAGTAGGGACATGCAGAGTAAGTCTTGTTAGATTGACTACAGCCTGTGTAGCATACCCTATAAAAAGGTGGCCTCTGGTCAAGTTTCACCTGATGGCATAACACCTTCTCAGTGACTTCTTCTTTATTTCTAGTACCAAAACTAACAGTTGTCTAGGCTAGAGCCATCAGCATCATGAAAGACAAGGTCATTTTCTGATACCCTTGCCTGGATTCCTTGCAGCTGTGACTGTTAGTTTTGGTGGATGCAGCTTGCATCATTTCTGTGCAACGGTAATGAAAATAAACAAAAATAATTTGAGATAAGGAAGTTTGATTTTAATACAAGGCCTCAGAGGAAAAGCACAGCAAAGTTCCTGTGGAGGGAATGTGTGGCCATTGTTGTTCACATAGTAGAAGACCTGAAGCAGAGAGTGTACATCTAAAAACGAGGTTGTCATTTTAAAATCCTCATTCTTGGTAACTCGCTCCTGCAATCTAGAACCACTCCTTGAAGGTCTCACAGCCTCTCACAGAGCACCCCAGCTGGAGAACAGATGCTCGTCTGTGGGAGACACTTCATATTTAAACCATGGCACCTCTGTTGTCAAGGGTCTTATCCTATCATAGACTTTGAAATACATTGATGGGGATCTTCATTCCCTACTGTGAGGATAACAGTCCTTCTTCATTTCTTATTGCTGTAATAAGAAATGTCCACAAATCTGCCCATTCAGAAACAACTGAACTGATTATCCTTTCCTTGTGTATGCTATTTAGCTGGTCATGGCATCCTCCAGTCTGAGTCTACAAGACTGGGTATAGGACGATTTTGGAGATTCTGATATGAATCTATACCAATGTTAAGCAAAACTCTTGGCCAGATTCTGCTCCTAGCATCTAGAGGACTCAGTCCCTAGTCTCTTGGTTTTGTTTCCTGGGAACAGCTTCAGTAGGTCACAGCTGTGCTCCTGTCCACACTCTATGTGGCCCTATTAGCCTCACCATCAGCTATAGTATTCTCTTTAAGAGGTCATATGGTCAGAACAACTCCTCCTCTCCCTCCCAAAATAAATAAATCTTTATTTCAATGCCTGCAATGGCAATAACATTCGGAGAATTTTGTCATAAATAGTATCGTATTAACATCATCCAGGCCTAAAGGCATAAAAATCCTCCCAGGCTTTTCTGTGTACCATAGGCTTTAGGTTCCCATTGTCCTCACTGATTGAATGAATCTCTTTATAGTAATAAAACCTTCTGGCTCTGGGTAAGAACTTTACATCCAGCAGGTCACTTGACACAACAACTGGAGAAAACAGACTTGTCTCTTTACTACCCACCAGAAATTTGGGACCAATAACCAGAGATTAGATTAATAATAATGATAGTATGAGGTGCTATACATTCAACGAGAGCCAAGTCCTCTGTGCACATTGCTGCATTCTCCAGCATTAATCTAAGGAGATTAATCTAAGACTGTTTGCACAATGTTGTTGGTGCAAGATTATTGAGGGCCACTGCATCAGGCAGAGAAGCAGGCTGATTTAGGGCAGTGGGCTCATAAGAGGCAAACTGAAGGCAAGTAGAGGAGGTGTGGTTAAGGACTGGTAAAGGCATCTAAGCACTGAGTTAGGGAAAAAAAATACTTGATAGAGAAAGCCCTTAACAAAGGGCCTTGTAGGAGGACAGGGAAGGGGCAGAGGTAAAACCAGCTTGAAGTTGGATACTTGAGGTTCACCTAGAACTACACTACACAGCCGAGTAAATTATTATTTGTATAACATATATATAGGATGGTGATGGGATGTTCTGAAAACATCAGAGTTAAAACAATACTATCAACAGTTAGAACTTAAAATAACAGATGATATGAACAAATACAAAAATATTCCCTCTGACAGCAGCTTCTAGAAGGTTCTGCATCTGGTAGCTCAGTCACCTACATCTGATCTAGCCTTTCCTTCTTCCTGTTTCCCCTGTTTCTTACAAATAAGAGACTGAATGAATTGTCTGGGCCACTGCACATGCCCGTCTGAGGTCGGCTGTGGGTATAAAAGTATAACAAGATACACCATCTCCACAGGATACTCATCTTCCCAGGTAGAATTACAAGATCAGACTTGAAACCCAAAAGGACAGGCCAGGGTCTTACTTGGATTATTCTCAGTTACAAAAGGAAAAGGATGCTATTTATTCATTTTAACCATCAGCAGACTAACTCAGATGAAAATCACCAGGAAAGATCTTCCTAAATGGACTCATGAATTTTCCCCCTTTGGAATGAGGGGGAAAAACACCACAAAACAAAATAAGAGCAACAAAAAGCAAACAAACAAAGAAACACCGGGGCCCAAAGTACTGTGAATCTGTTCTAGAATGCACCCCCCCACACACACACTCACACTCATACACACACCACACATTCTCATCTCACTGGTTGAGCTAAGTGATCTAGAACTCATCAGACAGCAACCCTCTCCACATTAACATTGCCCTGGTCTTAGTTACATTTAGGTAGTTCCTAGACACAGACAGCAGTCATGTAAACACTCAGACCTGGGAAACCTTATATGAGACATGCTATGTACAGCCATGAAGGTTTGTGAGGACACTGATAGCCGTGGCCTGACTACATCATAAAACTGCCTCTAGCCTGATGTTCCAAAGTTATCATTTTGCGGCATATACAGTGACTATTTTTATGGTATGTCTGTACCAAAATATGAATTATATTAATTTACCCACTAGTAACACCTCATCAATGTAATATATGTTTATTTCATTATAATGTATTAGCTCTTTGAGTATCATAATAGTCACAACTGAAAAACTGTATGGTGGAGTAGTCTTAAACTCCAAGACTTCGGAGCCTGATGTGGGTGGATCACAAGTTTGAGGTAACCTTGGACACATAGTGAGATCTTATTTCAAGAATCTAAACCCCAAAATAGCCTGCATTTTAAAAACGAAAGTGAACTTGATGTGTGTGCCGACTGTGGAGCCATTGGAACAGACTGAATATCACTTCCTGCTCCATGCTGAATCTTGGGAGACAACAGGTAAAAGGAGGCAGTGGATTATCCTGAAATAAATGTACATCGTGCCAACGAGGTTAAATACGAGGTAACTGAATCTGATGTACATTGTTTTTGTTCAAATATGCCACGAAAAACAAATATTCTCCATAGATGACATGAAAAGAGAGAATGTCTCAGCACCCAACCTATGTTTCTCAGGCAGACTCAGTTAATCTTCTGTCACTAAATGACAAATGTCAGTTAGTATCACCTTAAAACACTTTTCCATGGCCCATAATGGGTTGAAGGTAGTGTCCTGGGACATGTTGCTTTAGCAGATGTGAATGACAGACCTGAGAACCTGGGCTCTGTTGACTCATTTCATCTTTTCAGTCCTGTAACTTGTGAGAAAATTTCATTATTTGTCTCTAACTTGGAGATGAAGACATGCAGCTGGACACAGGGGCCATGTCAGAATCACAGAGATAGTGGAGATAGATCTTTGACTTAACACCCTGGCTCTGAAGTCTCTAAACTGCCTAAGTAAGCAGGCTTGGAAGGAGCGCAACTTCCTTCTGCTTCTTAGATCTGCTTGGCTTCATGAAAGCTAACTGACCTCCATGGGCCCTGACGTCCTTTTCTGGTAGAGGAGGATATAGTGTTGTCATAAGAATTAAATAAGGCAAAATATGCCAAGACCTCAGATTACTAGTGTGGACAAAGTTGTCACTTGAAACTAGGGTACTTTTGCAGAGGGATTTGTTTGACCATTGTGTCCCTTTATTATGCATTTCAGATGGAAACACTGTGATACAAGCCAGCTTGTAGAAAGCAAAGAACAGAGATAATTCAGAGGATAGTGTTACAAGGCTGTGAATAGTGATTTGATCCACCCATGTTTAGGGGCCCACCATCCCTGAGATGGATGGCTTAGATGCCTTTGTTCTCACCCAGATAAACCTTCAGTAAAAACTGAAGCTATGAGCCTATAAAGGAACAGATTCCCTGGCAACATATGATAAGATTCTAGAGAACTGATAAGGAAATAAGAAACCCTTTAATACAAAATAACCAAAGCAATCTGGAACAAAAAGGAACAAGCCGAGGAACCACAATAGCTGATTTTTAAGGAACACCACAGAGCTCTGGTGCCGAGCAGCAGGCTCTGGCTGATATGAAATAGACACAGAAGCTAATAGAATAGATCAAAGATCTCAGATATGGAAGTGCACCACAGACAGCTAAGTTTGGAAGAGGTGCCAGAAACACACTGAACAAAGGAGAGCCTCCTCAATAAAGAACACTACCAAAAGTTTGACTCCCGTGCAGGAGATTAAAAACTGGTCCCCTTTGTACAATCAGACTCTGCACCCAGCCTACTCAAACCTGTCAAAGGCCTTAATAAGAACCAAAACTGAGAGACAACGGGAAGGAAATACAGAAGAGATATTTGAAAACATTGGAACTTCACATCAGGAAACTTGGTTTATCCAATAAATCTAGTTTTCCTAATTCTTGCTCATTAAGCAAATGACAGTGGTAGGTTACATATTTGTAACACATATTCTCAGGTGGTGTGGAGGAAAAGAAAGACAAAGCAGAGAGCTACAATGTGACATTTCTAATTCATCAGATAAGAAAGACTCTAGCTTTTTAAGTCTCCCCTTTCTTACTATCACACAGAAAACAAAGCTTCAAAGTTTTTATAACCCTACAGCAATTGCCCATAGGAAGGGGTTCATAGTGGTATGTTGCTATATATGAACAATGTACAATAATGAAAATTGTCGACACTTTGACTCTCCTTCTGTGTCTCCTTCCTAACTTACTGCCCATAACTTTCATGTATGTCATTCTGAGACTACCTCATGTCATGTAACATAGCATGTTATTATGCCAATGAATATCTTGAAACACACAAAAGCACAGTGAAAAGAAGAAGGTAATGCTGAGTCACAGTAAGACTTCTCAGCAGAGAGTCAAAAGCCAATTGTTGGAGTGAAAAGACAGCCATGGTTGGTGTAAAAAGAACTGACTATACGTGCATTAACAAGAATATACTCAGGATATATGGAAAACTCAAAAATCTAACAGCAAAAGCTAAGTAATAAAAATAAAAAGTAACCAAATGATGTGAATAGATAAGTCTCAAAAGAGGTGAAAATAGTCAATGAATACAGAAATTTCCTAACATTGTTAGCTGTTAGGGAAATACTGTGGAAATTAAAATAATATATACCATAAAATTCACAAAATTTTTTAAATGCTGGAGAGGAAATGAAGGTAGAATACCAACACACTGCTGACAAGAATATAAATTAAGACAGGCACTACAGAAATACCCAGAACAACTAAAAATATACCCACCATCTTCAATAACTACCTGTTTCTAGTATAAACAAAATAAATAAACTTAATATAACAAGGAAATACTTATGTGTCCTTGTTTATTATAGCATTAGTTATAGTAGCAATGATGTGTAATCAAACTAGGTCAACAGAGGGTTGAAGAATATGTGGTACAACTGTCCAGGGACACTATTATTCAGCCATAAATAACGAAGGTCTAATATTTGTAGCAAATGGGATGATATAGCAGCATGTTGTGTTACTTGAAATCTAGTACACATAGACTGACATATATGGGTGTCATGGGCAGTAATATAGGAAGGAGACATAGGAGGCAAGGCAAAGGGAAGAAGGATTTCATTATTTCACAATATATACATTTAAGAAAATATAAAAACCCACTCCTATGGTCAATTGATATAGGGTAATAAAACAATTTTAAACTTTGATTTTCTTGTGATTATAAGAAAATAAAGTTTTGTTATTCCAAATAAATTTGCAAATTGCTCTTTTTCACTCTATGAAGAATTGAGTTGGAATTTTGTTGGGGAATGCATTGAATTTATAGATTTCATTTGGGAAGGTGACAATATTTACTATATTAATTCTGTCAATCAATGAGTATGAGATCTTTTCACCATATGAGGCCTTCTTCGATTTCTTTCTTTAGAGATTTGAAATTCCTGTCATACAAATCTTTCACTTGCTTAGTTAGGGTCATCCCCAAGATATTTTATATCATTTGTGACTGTTGTGAAGGGTGTTCATTCACCAATTTCTTTCTCAGAAGGTTTATCTTTTGAGCAGAGGAAACTAATGATTTGTTTGAGTTAATTTTCTATTCAGGCATGTTGCTGAAGTTGTTTATCAGTTGTAGGAGTTCTCTAGTAGAATTTATGGGGTCACTTAAGTATAATATCATATCATCTGCAAATAGTGACATTTAGACTTCTTCCTTTCTGATTTGTATCCCTTTGACATCCTTTAGTTGTCTAATTTCTCTGGCTAAAACTTCCAGAATATATTAAATAGGTAAGGGAAGAGTGGGAAACCTTGTCTAGTCCCTGATTTTAGTGGGATTGATTAAAGCTTCTCTCTATTTTGTTTGATTTTGGCTACTGGTTTGCTATATATTGCTTTTACTATGGTTAGGTATGGGCTTGAATTCCTGATCTTTCCAAGACTTTTTAACATGAAAGGGTTGAATTCTGTCAAATGCTTTCTCAGCATCTAATAAGATGACCATGTGTTTTTTGTTCTTTGAATTTGTTTCTATAGTGGATTACATTGATAGATTTCTGTATATTAAACCATCCCTGCATCCCTGGGGTGAAGCCTACTTCAACATGGTGAATGATCATTTGGATTTGATTTGCAAGAGTTTTATTGAGTATTTTTGTATTAATGTTTATGAAGTTCTCTTTCTTTATAGGGTCTTTTTGTGGTTTAAGTATGATTGTAATTGTGGTTTTGAAAAATGAATTCCACAGTGTTCTTTCTGTTTCTATTTTGTGGAATAGTTTAGAAAGTATTGCTATTAGGTCTTCTATGAAGGTCTGATAGAATTCTGCACTGAACACTTCTAGTCCTGGGTTTTTTTTTTAGTTGGGAGACTTGTGATGACTGCTTCTATTACATTAGGGGTTATGCAACTGTTTGGATGGTTTATCTGAGCCTGAATTAAATTTGGTACCTGATATCTGTCTAAAATTTTTTCTATTTCCTCTAGATTTTACACTTTTGTTGAGTATAGGCTTTTGAAATAGTATCTGACAATTTCATTAATTTCCTCAGTTTCTGTTGTTATGTCTCCCCTTTTTTTTCTGATTTTGTTAATTTGAATACTAGCTCTGTGCCCTCCAGTTAGTCTGGCTTAGGATTTATCAATCTTGTTGATTTTCTCAAAGACCATATTCTGATTATGTTTATTGGGATAACAAAAAACAAAGGATAAGTAAAACTATTCTCAACAATAAAAAAACTTTTCCAGGAATCACCATACCTGACCTCAAGCTGTATTACAGAGCAATCATAATTTAAAAAAGCAAAGCAAAACAAACAAACAAACAAACAAAAAACAAACTGCATCGTATTGTTACAGAGACAGGCATGTAAATCAGTGGAATAGAACTGAAGATTCAGAAATGAACCCACATATCTACAGTTACTTGATCTTTAACAACGTAGCTAAAAAAAAATTCAATGTAAAAAATACAACATCTTTAACAAATAGTGCTAGTTCAACTGGCAGTCCAAATGTAGGCGAATGCAAATCGATCCATTCTTATCTACTTGTACAAAGCTCACATCCAAGTGGATTAAGGACTTCCACATAATATCAGGTACAGTGAAACCAATTGAAGAGAAATGGGAGAAGTTACAACACATAGACACAGGGGAAAATTCTTGAACAGAACACTAATGACTTATGCTCTAAGATCTATAATCAACAAATGAGACCTCATAAACTTGCAAAGATTCTGTAAGGCAAAGAACACTCTCAATAGGACATAATAGCAACCAACAGATTTGGAAAAGATCTTTACCAATCCTACATCTGATAGAGGTCTACTATCCAATATATACAAAGAACTCAAGAAGTTAGGCTACAGAGAGTCAAACAATCCTACTTTAAAAATGGAATCAAGAGATAAAGAATTCTCAGCCAAGGACTGCTAAATGTCTCAGAAACACGTAAAAAGTATTCAACATCCCTAGTCATGAGGGAAATGCAAATAAAAACAACCCTGAGATTCCACCTCTAATCAGTCAGAATGGCTAAGATCAGAAACTCAGGTGATAGCAGATGCTAGCAGGGATGTGGAGAATGAGGAACACTTCTCTATTGTTGGTGGGATTGCAAGCTAGTGCAATCACTTTGGAAATCAGTCTGGGGTTTCCTCAGAAAGGTGGACATAGTACTACCCAAAAACCTAGCTATTCCACTTCTCGGCATATACCCAAAAAACATTCCAACATATAACATGGACATATGCTTTACCATAATCATAGCAGCCTTATGTATTATAGCCAGAAACTGGAAAGAACCCAGATGTCCTTCAACAGAGGAATGGTTACAGAAAGTGTGGTACATTTACACAATAAAGTACTACTCATCAGTTAAAAAAAAAATGACTTCATGAAATTCTTTGGCAAATGGATCAAACTAAAAGCTATCATCCTGAGTGTGGTAAACCAATCAAAAGAAAAAAACATGGTATGCACTCACTGATAAGCAGATACTGGCCCTAAAAGCTCAGAATACCCAAGAAACAATTTACAGACCTTATGAAGCTCAGAAAGATGGAAGGACAGAATGTGGATGCCTCAGTCCTTCTTAGAAGAAAGAACAACACACTCATGGGAGGAAATACAGGGACAAATAAAGGAGCAGGGATTGATGAAAAGATCATCCAGAGACTGCCTCACCTGAGGATCCATCCCATATGCAGTCATTAAACCAGGCACTATTGCTGATGCCAAAAAAGTGCTTACTGGCAGGAGCCTGGTATGGATGCCTCCTCAGAGGCTCTGCCAGAGTCATACTGATACAGTTGAGGACACTTACAGCTAACCATGGAGTGAACATGAGGACCCCAATAAAGGAGCTAGAGAAAGGACTGAATAAATTGAAAGGGTTTGCAACCCCACGGGGAAACCCAAATTATCAACCAAACAAACCATGAGAGGTCCCAGGGACTAAAACACTAACCATTGAGCACACATGGAGAGAACCCTGGTTCCAGTTGTATATGTAGCAGAGGATAGCATTATCTGGCATCAGTGTGAGAAGAGGCCTTTCATCCAGTGAAGGCTCATTTTCCCAGTGTAGGGGAATGCCAAGGCACTAAGGTTAGAGTGGGTGGTTGGGAGAGGGAGCTCCTTCATTGAAGCAAGGGGAGGGGGAATTGGAGTGGTGGGAAGGTGATAACAGAATAAATTCAGAAAATATCCAATAAAAATGAAAAAGAAAGAAAAGTGAGCGTTTTTTAAAAAGCAAATTTTTTGGGGGGAGTGATTTTTTTTTTTACCTGACATGATAGAAATGCCACAGAGAAGGCTTCTGCACTGCTTTTCTTGTTCATAATAAGGAGACAAAAAAAATCTTCTAATTAAACCACGAAACCTCAGGGAAATTCCTTCCTACACATTTCTTTGTTTCAAGTCTCAAATACTTTTCCTTTTTAACCTCCAGGTGAGTAAAACTCATTTCTACCACATCTACACATCTCCTGGAGCTGTCAGGTTCACGGCATGCTGCTAACACTGCCTCCAGTAACCTACCCTCATTCCTGGCGTTTGCTCCTACGTGGAGGACAATATTCTGCTTCAGCTCTTGATTGCTAGTCATGGGCTTTTTCTCTTTGCTGCACAGAACTCTCTGAAAGATGGACAGTTAAGTGAAGTTAAAGCAGGCATCAAAGCCTGAAGTCCTGTCACTTAGCTATGAGCGCTTGCCCGGTCCTGCCCTCCCTATATTTCTAACAAGGGGATGCCCTTGTCATGGAGAGGATAAGATAGGTGACAAACATGATACCAAGGTCTCTGCTGACATCTTCTGACTTCAATCAACTTGAGTGTAGTGTTTCCAAGCTCTTCTCCAGAACCTCTAAGCTCTTTGCCCACAGATTCCTGTATATAATACCAGTTAGCAAAGCCCAGTTATCTGTTGGTCTTGGAGTAAGCAGGCAAGGTTTATAAGGGAAATCAATGTATACTCTAAGAAAAAAAGAATGTTATGAAAGAAACAAACACAGACATTCTCACAGATGAAGCTTTCTTCAGGAAGGCATGTCTCCCCTGCCTTAAAGATTGGCTTCACTTATGCATACTTACTGGTGTAACCTAACAGCAATGTGGAAATTGGCTATGAAAAAGTATATTATGACATTCGTGTGTGTGACTCACACAAAATGCATTCAGGTTGCTCTGCATTATTGCCATGTTATAGACATCTTCTACAGTCATAAGGACATTTAAAGGGTTAAAATCAGACACAATGACTAAATCCAAATTATCCCTCTGAATAATGTGCCCCAGGGCAGTCTGTCTCCAGTCATCTTTTCCAATCCTACAATGCTATTTCAGTTGCTTCCCTTCTATGGGACAAGCAGCTTGACACCCAAAGAAAGCCCAAAGAGTTCAATGCTTATAACACTAGAAAAGTCTAGGCCTAATTCAGACTCAAGGGTTGTCAGGAAAGATGGTCGGAATGTTATAGGATTGCTGTATTCTTTGGAATAAGTTCAGTTAGGAAAATTGAATTGTCCAGGTTCAGGTCTTAAAGGTCAGTCCTGGCTCACAGGTGGCTTGGGAGGCATCCTGGTAATACTAACCAGTAGTGCTGATGTAATAGAAACTGCAACACATTGCCTGGTGTTTAGGTACCACATGCTTCCTATGATCATATTTCCTTTAATTTTTACACAACCCTAGGAGGGAGCCGTGATACTTTTGTTTTATTCTATTTATTTATTTATTACATATGAGGCTATTGGAACATAGAGAGCCTGAAAATCTGCTGCTGATCACAGTGCACCAGGCTGGGGAGTCCTCCAGCTCTAGTTTCACAATAATCTTTGAGATACTTAGAAACAAATTAGCAAACACAACATTCGGTACTTACTTTTAGAAACCAGTTGAATTTGCTGAATCCCAACCTGAGAATATGTTACAAGTGGAGTGCCATCTAACATAATTTGCTTAAGGAGCAAAAATTAGGAAAATATAGAGTTATTTGCTCAATGAAGCCTTCTGTTTCTTGGTGTTACCCAATTTCAATTTAGTTATACTTCTATTAGAGAAGTGAAGTGCTGGCTTACTCTATGCTAACAAGGTTATGTTCGATTCAACCTTTTTATTTTCTTTACAAATAATTACTGGACATGAATAATATATCTTGACTTCTGAGATTTAAAAAACATTCGGATACTGTACAACCATCCAGACTAGTAGGTAGAGGTTAAGAATTGGAGGGATATGATATGTTAAAATATTGAACAGGATTACTTTATTTCAATTAAAAATAGTTGGGCACATAAATTGTTCCATCCATGGGCAGGCACTGGGGAAATGGGTAAGAATGTGAAGTCACTGGCTGACTGATATTCAATATAGCCGGAAAGATGGCATAGAAAAGTGAGGATGTTAAACTTGCAAATATTATGAATGGAAATGGTGCTACCAGGATAAGGGAAAGCCTACAACCACTGTGAGGAGCAGAGTTCCAGGAAAGCCAACTTTTAAAATGTACGTTTAGGTAATCATTTTCCAGGTACTCACAGGGGAAGAGGCAATGAAAAGCATACTTTATATAGAAAGGATCTTGGGTCAGAGTCTTGGATATATAGGTTAGTCACAGCCATATAGGGCTGTCTAAATGATGAAGGTTCACTGTTACAGTTTACACTGGGTATCCTTTGCTGACAGGAGCTCACTACAATAGCCAGGGGTTATATGGACCCAATCAGATGCTTGATCCAACCTATGAAAACCATCTCTGGTTAATCCAATGGTGAATTCATCTGAATAGGAAAGGGTGGTCCTAATCTCATTTTAGGGAGTTAGACTAGGATGTTGTCAGTTGGCCTAATCTTGGCTGAAGATGGCCACTGTACTTATGATTGTACCTAGTACACTTTCACCTGAAAACTTAACTTAAGAATAAACTTTTATAACAATGCCGGAACCTTGGGCAATTATAACATATAAATATGCTAAAATCATGAAAGCTTAGGATATTCTACGCTTTAATAAATTGGTATGCCTCTCCATCACATTTCTGTTTCTTTTGTGAACCAAACTTCCTCTCTCTGTGCAAATTCTATCCAGTAAAGTAGCAGCTCCAGACAGTCCAGACTTCTCTTAGTCTTGGAAGCTGTCAGGTTCCCAAATTATTCTTTGTTCTGGGTAATTAAACTATTAACCAGAATGTTGTTACTGTGGCAAATACCTTATATAAACAACTTGTGGGGAGAAAGATTTATTTTAGCTCTAGTTACAAAGTCTGTTGTGGGGGAGAAAGTATTATAAGCAGCTCCCATTAAGGTGACCATAAGGCAGGCAAAATTAATGGCTGAATTTTCCCTTTTCTACTGTATTCTAAAGTGGGTCTTCCTCTCTTAATACCTTCTGGACACTCCCACAAAAATTCCCAATGGTGGGGTGCATGAATGTCCCAATCACATCTCAATTTCACTAAGCTGAGAATAATAACTATCACACTCATGAGTTTATTTTTTTCTAAAGGGACTCTGTATGTGTGTGTGTGTGTGTGTGTGTGTGTGTGTGTGTGTGCGCGTGTTTAACACTCTACTGACAGTAGCAACTAGCAGGTACTATTTAAAGGTCTATTATATATATTCTTTGAATCAATCATTTGTTATCCTTACAACTGTGTGAAGTTGGAACCATTCTTAACTCGAGTGGAGGCTGGAGTATTTCAAGTCAAGAAACCTATTAAATATCCCACGGAGAAGCCAAGCCAGGGCAGTGCCACTTTACAGTGCACACTTGTACAGTTACTCCTGCCACTTGTCCTGCTGACTGTTTTCCTGTCTGAGGAGCCAGTTCATCTCTTATAGGAAGTATGATAAATACTTCCTAAAATGATTTATTTCTTAACCATATGGTATAACATTATCACCTCTATTTTACAGATAAGAATCCAAAGGATTAACCATCATTCTACGATTAGGTTATAACTCTGAGTATGAGAGAAAGGGTTGACTTGACAATGAATCCAGCTGGAATTACATAATACCACATCTGCCCTCTCTCAGATGAGACCCACAGAGAGCCAGTCTTATTCATATTTTATTGGATATACTTTGTATTTAAATTTCAGATGTTATTTCCCTTCCCTCAATCCCATCCCCCTCCCCTTCCCATTGCCTCCATGAGGGTGCTCCCTCTCCCAAGCCACCCTCTCCCACCTCAGTGCCTTGGCATTCCCCCACACTGGGAAAACAAGCCTTTGCTGGACCAAAAACCTCTCCTCCCATTGATGCCAAAGAATGCTATCCTCTGCTGCATATGCACCTGGAGCCATGGGTCTCTCAATGTGTGCTCAATGGTTGGTGTTTTATCCCCTGGGAGGATCTTATTCATATTTAAATCATAAGTTAAAGAAAAAATATTCATTTTTATCATCATTTAAGTGACATACTTTGACAATTGAATTTATTATTTCTGTGAATATAGGGCATTTAAGAGCCATTTTTTCAAAGGGTAGATTGTATTTTCTAAAACAGTAAAGGCCTCAGGATACGTGCATTGGGTAGCCTCCTGAGGGTTTGTATCATGTATGTCAACACCATCTGTCACACATAGCCTACTAGAAACTGTTATGAATAGGTTAGCTTGGTGCTCAGTGGTAGAGTAGCAGCCTTGCATGTGTGGGGTCCTGAGTTCAGCATTCAGACTTGAAAGAAAGAAATGTGCAAATGTTGAGATAGGGACCTTAGAGGCACCTTTGCATTAATGTCACAAGAGCTCTATTTGTTTCCCTGATTCTTCCTTGGTGGTAGCCAGGGATTTTCTTATGTTTCCAAGAAGAACTCCTGTTCCAGTGTCCCAGCCTAAAGCTAGACTCCTGCCATCAACTGCCACATCAATCAGAAGCATGCTATGCTGTCTCTACTTTTGCTGGATCCTGATGGACCTGATGGATTTCCCATGTTTCTTTCTCTGCTCCTCTCTAAGGAGTGCTGTGTAGCCTGCTTTTAGCACTTATGTAGATAGAGCCCAAAACCCCAGTGTTCTAGGTCCCCTTTCTAAGCCATTTCTACAGCACCTACAGAAATTATTATTTATCTCCTTTTGTTTTCCTTCCTCTATCATATACTGAAATTAACCTTATGAACCCAAGATGCATACCACCAGTGAATTATTATTTTGTTTGTTTTATTATCCCCCCCCAATTCTTTGGGTTTTGAATAATATTTTATATTTATTCTTTGACAGTCTCATCCATGTATACAATATATTTTGCACATATTTATACCCCTATTGCTCACACTCAACCTTTCCCAGGCCCTGCAGCACATCCACCTCCCAACTTCATGCCTCACACTCTCATAGTTGGTGTTCACTTGACATAACCTAGAATCATGAAAAAGGAGTCTCATTGAAGCAACTGCCACCATCAGATTGATTTGTGAACAGGTCTGTGAAGAATCGTACTGTTTTCATTCATGTTGGAATGTGCTATAGTGCATTTCAAGCATCTCCATTTTCTGGGCAAATGGTCAACAGAGGTCACTAACCTGGACTTGTGAGAGCTCCCTAAGACTGAAACATCAACCAAAAAAGTACACACGGGCTGGACCTAGCCTCCCGCCTCCTGCACATATATTACATATGTACAGTATGGTTTTCATCTGAGTCCACTAACAACTGAAGCAGGAGCCTGTGTCTGTTGTCTGTTTGTAGATTCTGTTCCCCTAACTGGGCTGTCTTGATTAGCCTTAGTAGCAGAGGATGTACCTTGTCCTACAGTGATTTGAGGTGCAAAGACTCATTTTGTAATAAAAACAATACCATGTGTCTCTTAAATTCATGCCTAAACAATTCTATGCACAAGGGTTTTTCACAAGACAACTGTGGCTTAAACAATAATTTGGACAAAAAGAATAATTTGGACAAAGACTATGAACATCTAGAGGACCCTTGCTTCTCTAGTCCCTGCCAAGGAATTGCTTCTTGTGTGAATACACCAGGAGAAAGAGAATTTCTGTGCCAATGTCCTCATGGGTACAGAGGGCTACCTGTGAAACTGCCACTAATTCAATTCCTGCTAAAGGGACACCTGCCAGCATGGAGGCATGTGGTACAAATAACCTTAGCACCCTGTCTGTCCTGCTGGATATGCTAGAAGGTTCTGTGAGATATATTACAATGAGTGTAATTCCAGCCCTTACCAAATGGAGCTGTGTGCCAGGATAAAATCAATGGCCACTCCTGCTTCTGCATGCCTTGATACCACAGCAGGCATTGTGACATGAAAGACAATGGTTTAAAGGAACCCTGAGTCTCATATACACCCCAGTATGGTCCTATAAACAGCCACACAGCTAGACAATGGATACAGTGTATCTTCTATTTCTGATTTCTGGAAAACTTGTGGCTGGTGGCTTTGGGCTTGCTGCCCAGCATGTCACCTCAATGTCATCAGAATGTGGAGCTCAAAAAAGGCTCTACTGACTGAGCCCTCATCTTGGTTTCTTGGTGTCTATTTTTTTTTTTCAACCAAAGTAGTGGTTTGATTGACCTTAGAAAGCATTGAGTTTCTGCAAGTTTAAAAGATATTTTCATTTCAGAAGCAATTAATTTTTGCATAAGTGCAATGTCATTTTTTATATAATAGAGCATTTAAGCTTTAGCTTACCCCCCTTCATTTTTGCATCCCACATAACAAGTGTTTGAAGTTTCACACTGACCTCATTTTCTATGGCAAATTCTCATTTTCCCCCTTGGTTGCTTATATAAAATTACAAGGATGCATATTCCTCACAGTTGATTAGAAGCTTTTAGGAAAAGTTCATACAAGTTACAGGAAACAAGAACCTGTCCCCAACATGCAGCACTCACTGTTTAGGGGTAAGATCAAAGATGAGGAAAATTATATGTGACACAGGGATGAAAGAGGTTAGTACTGCAAGAGGATTAGTCAGAGAGAAAGGCAGGGGTGTCACTGAAGGGGCAGCACTCGAGCAAGGAACTCTAGTGGGTCAGCAAAAGGCAGTAAGCCGTTTGTAGGGAAATCTACTCTGGACAAATGGGCTGCAGAAATTGATGAGGAGGGCAGTATAGAGGTTATTCGGGCTCCTTTCAAATCCCAAGCTCACTCATTCTCACCCATGCAGCCTCGTAAGCGTCTTTCTTGGATGCCAGTCTATTTGAACACCTTAAGGGTATGCATACTTCTTCCTGTGGCACAATTCTTCCACACTTCACTGTCCATTGGGTTCTCAAAGATACAAAGACATATGCCACACTTTTCACGAATCTTCTCTTTTCTCTCTGTCTGTGACAATACTTTGATACCTCATCTTCATAGCTATTCTCTGGAACCTTTTCAGTTTCTCTGTGTTCCTCAGCTCTGACTTAGATCCACAACAAAATCACTAAACTCTGAGATATACTCAACCCACATCAGGACTGGTACTTTACATTTCTCCAACACCAACGATATCCATATTCGTCATTGTTGATGTCTAGTTACTCTGCCACTAAATACACTAAATAGGCATGTATGGAATGGCTCACATTCAGTATGGTAGTATTGCATCAGAGTTTGATCCTTGTAATGGTAATTCATGTTTCTTCTTCTGAAAAGCCTACCTTCTCAACGTCTTTTAGCTGAGGTTATTTGGGAAGTGTACCATTGCTGCATACATGCTAGTCATCAATAAAAACATTGGCCTAAATAAAAATGAGGATGGGACAACCATGAAAAAATGTTTTCTATAATAGTCTTTCCTCAAGGACATAATAGGAATTGTCAGATTGAATAGAGAAAACATACTTGATCATGTTCTTTCTGTGACCTGAGACCCTGCAATAGAAAATGTTCATGCATTCTTCCAGACAATTTATTTTGATCTACACTTTCATTTAGCTACTGTTTCAGGTTTAATTGCAAATAAATAAAGGAAATACAAATCTGACAGTTGGAGTTTTCATAGCTGACAATTTATTAAGATAATCTCTGGATGACTTTCATGTGAAGATTTATTAATATAGTACTGTCTGAAGTAATACTTCAATAAAGAAAGATAATATATTCATATCAGATTTTAGTATTTTGTTTCCTAGTGAGAATAGAGAATTCTTTTTGAAGTTATGTTAAAAATCTATTTCTAACCTCTTATGAGGATATATATGAATAGATTGTTTTTCATCAGATTAAATTTTTCAATAAAATCTTGAGCACTAAAATATTCATTTTTCTATTGTGAAAGAAAATAGAAACATTAATTTTTCCAGTCTGATTTTCCAGACTATTCAAGCATGCGAGGGAAAAAGAACAATGTTGTTTCCCACACATTATTGTACTCAGAATGAATTAAATCTACTCAAGAACTTTTAAACTAGAAACGGGTCTGCACTTTATGTTATTATGGAACTTTAACCCTGAGCTGAAATGTTAAAAGTAAGCATAAGAAATAATTTTAAATGCCCATCATTCAGTGGCATAAATACTCATCTCCATTCATTACATTAGAAAAACTGTCATGTGATGGCTAGTGTTAATTATCAACTTGATAAGATCTACGATTACCCCAGAGATGGTCCTATGGTCATTCTTGAGGAGAATCATCTTGATCATACCATTTGATGTGTGAAGAAATATCTTAATTGTTGGGGAAAACCATGCCCAAGACAGGAGTCTTTGGACAATATTAACTGAAGGAAAGTTAGGTAAGATTTCATAAATTTATTTCTGCTTTTGCTATAGGTAAAATATGTCCAGCTCCCATAAGCTCCTGCTGATCTAACTTCCTGGCTATGATAGACTATAACTAGGAACTGTGAGCCAGAATAAATCCCTTCTTCCTTAAGTTTTTTTTTATGAAAAATGCTTTATTACAGGAACAAAAAAGAAACAAATATAGAAATTGGTATTGAGAAGTGAGGGTGCAGACACAATAAACCTGATTATTGGGTTCTTAGACATTTGACCCGATTTTGCTGGAGGAATGTGGGAGAGCTTTAAATTGTGATTTAGTAATGCCCTTGAAAACTGTAACCTGAACTGAAAGGGTCATAGCATTAACGTGACAGTATCTAAATTTACCCACAAGGCAGGAATTGGGGTAGGCTGCCACAGGTTATCTAGATTAGAACTACTTCTGGAATCTTGAATGAAAGAAATGCTTACAATAAAGGCCTGGTTTATGATATTCCAGAGTGGAACAAAGATTTTTGTGGGGAGTTTGGATATAGGCTACTTATATAATATTTTGGACAAGTATCTATCTAGTTTCATTTTGCCTATGTATTAAAAACTTGAGTGAGTTGGACTTAAAGGTAATGGATTAATTTGTTTCAGAGTAAATGTCAAGACCAGAGAGTATCCAGGTTGCTTCTGAGAAGGCATCTGTAATTTTGAATCAATTAGCATAACTGAAAAAAAACCTTCTACATTATAACAACAAATAGGTGTTTCAAGGAGAATCTCCTTATCGTATTAGAGCTTCATCCTGAGCTAATAGCAGAACTTAGCTATTAGGAAAACTTAATGGTCATGAGCTCATAGAGGAACTAAATGATCAAGAGCTGATGAAACAAGAGGTTTAAGATCATGACTTGTAGGTGGTTTGGATGTTGTTATGAGGTAAAGAAGTGATGGGTTTCCTTCATTATTAACTTGACAGAATCTAAAGGTCACCAGAGACGAATAACTCTGTGCATACCTGTCAAGTATTATTTACATTAGGGCAAGCTTCGGAAGATGTCTGTAAGGAATTATCTTGATTTTATTAATTCATATGAGAAGACCCATTTCAAGCATTAGCAGAATCATTACTTAGGCCGGGTTTCTGAATGTTTTAAAGCAGAGAAAGAAATCTAACCATGAATTCATTCCTCTATCCTTTTAGTTGTGGACTCAATTTCATGAGACATTGAGGCACCTACCATCTTGAATTTTCAACCATGATGGGTTGTGATTTCAACTAAAATAAACCCTTTTACTCTTAAGTTGACTTTGTCATAAAATCTCACTGTCTATCACAGTGAAAGAAATACAGACACTGTATTTGCAGAGATTTTATCAGTACTTGGTGTTAATTCTAGTCAAATATTACTGCACCTATTTGAAATAATTACATAAATTAAACATTTTATGATAATGCATATTTTAGCATTGATTTCAGATAGTAAATCAACATGTATTTTCAGGGATAAATTTTGCTGTGTTATAATCTTATTTAAATACAAAAGAATTAGTGCTATTATTTTTAAAATATGTTAAAAATAAACTTAAAATTGTGTGTCTGTGTCTGTGCTCTTGACTATGCCTATAAAGAACATTGATGTCAGATCCCTTGGAGTTGGAGTTACATGTTTATAAGCCACCCAGTGTGAGTGCTGTGAATTGAACCTTGGTCAATTTCAAAAGCCGAACCTCCTTTTATTATTTAAAAAGCATGATGTAATATTTCTGTTGTTATTTTAAAATTTTGAAGGCTATGTTTATAAACCATTTTATTATTAGTTTATGTGTAAGAATAGAAAATGATTTTTAAAGCACTAAAATTATTTTTCCATTGTGAAAAATAGAAATATTAATTTTGTTCTGTCTGGTGTTTTATAGACTACGTAAACACCCAAAGGAAAAGGAACAGTGTGGTTTCCCACACATTTTTACACTCAGAGAAAAGTCGACCTACTAGGGAACTTATTTAATAATAGAATAATTTTCTTAAAGAGATATAAGAAATTTTGTGCATGTTTATTTTAAAATATTTATAATGAAATTTCATCTATATTGTAATAATTTTACTCATTCATTTTGTATATTAGAGTCAATAATTGTAATCAAACTGACCACTTTCTTTTCTTACATGTTTTGTATTGTTTTTATATAGCACTTAGCCCCAGTGACACATTTTATTGCATTATTTTACTGATGTTCTTAAATATCTTTTGACTTGTTTCTCCATATTACCATTCACCATAAACAAACCAACAAAATGGCAGCACTATGGTTAGGGTAAAGGTTTTTATTATAAGAAAGAGAGGGAGAACAGCCGGAGAGATCTGGAAAGTTCTAGAGCATCAATACAAATAAGCATGCTGATAATGACCAGGCCTAGCAAAGAAGACATGGAAATACCATGTGGGTCATAAGTAGCTGAGGGAAGGAAGCCTTGAACTAGAGCAGCTTGGGATGAGAATGAGGTGAGAAGGGACAGAAGGTTAATGTGGGCTTTGAAATTCATTACAGGTACATGTAAACCAGGAGCTAGGGAGTTTGGAAGCTAACATGTGCTTTGATATATGACCACAGTTGTAGGCCAAGAAAAATAGTTCTTGGCAGGCAGAAACCCTTCTGTAGGTTCCTGACGAAAGCCTGGACCTGACAATTTTGAATTTCCTTTCTTTGCTTTAGCTTGTGATGAAAACTTGGTATCCATTTATCCTGCTTTTCTCCTTTTCAGTTAATAAAGATGGGACTCACTAACATAACCTATGTTGTGCTTTAGCACCTTCCTATGATCATGCTGTTCTATTATTTTCTAATTTCTACCTTCATGCCTTCTATGAAATATATATATAGTTTATATTTAAATTTATATAAAACTATTTTTACTTTTATATTTTAAAATTTTTTAAATTAGCCTGAATTCTGCTTTGAATGTAGAAGGCCCCTTTTGATCTCCTGTGTTTGAACACTTGTCCCTCATAAGTTGACACTTTCAAGGAGGACGTGAAAGGCTTAGACCCATATGAGGTCTTGCCAGCAGAAGTGGGTCAATGGGCATAGGCTTTCAGATGGTGTGTGCTCTATGTACACAGTCACTGGCAGAAACAGGTACTTTCAGTGGCAGGCTCCCATGTCAATGCGTGTTTAAAGTGCTCTGTTCTTTGTTTCCAGCTAAAACTTTATAGAGTACATGCTGAGCACTCTCAGAAAACTTCCTGCTATTACTGTGCTCTCCACAGCTTTAAACAGAGCATGCTTGGGAATGGACCAGTTGCTACAGAATGATGGTTGGACTCCTAGATCAAACCCTGGAGCTCCCTTAGTTTGCGAACATTGCTTTGGAAGTGGCACTCGTGCTATCTTTTCCTACTGCAGAGAATATCTTTTTCTACTCTTTTCTGTCTTTGATTGGCTTTGCTTTGCACTAACCAATATGTGGACCTGTCATGCTCAGCTATTGTTGCAGCCTTAGTTCTTTCTGCTTCCTGGTCTTCCAAATGGTTACATGCAGTAGGCAAAATGTCCTGCCAGCTAGGAATAAAATATCTGTGATGCCTGCCCACCACAAGGAATTGTTTCTCTAAAATCCATGAGTTAGGATAACCCCTTTTTCCTTCAAGTTGTTTCTGTCAACTTTTTGTCATGGCAACCAAAAATTAGCTAGTAAAGTTGGAGTCTTTTATGATTGGAAAACTAATGACGAATTGTGCCAATCCTTTTAATAGAATTGTTAATGTTTGCTTTATGTCCAGCATTAATTTTTATTACACTTGAAAAAAATTCGTCATAGTTGGATATAAAATTATATACATGCTAATTATATCAATTTTCAATTTATATATCTTATGATTCATATTTTCTTACTACTTTTTAATTCTCTTAGTTTCTTATATTGATTTCCATACTCTGAACTTTCCAAATATTCCTTTTAGAAAAGAGGACATAGAATGTAGAGTAAATCTAACAGATAATACATTATATAATAAATGTACATTACCATTTTTAAAGGCAGGTTACTGAAGTAGATACAGTTTAATGAGCAAAACTCACTGGAGTCAGAGACATGAAATCAAGAAAAATTTATGTAAGATTGTTTCACCAGTGGAGGATAAGAGCAATCATTAATAGAAGCTAATTGTATAAAAACATATAGGTCATCCAAAGTACAAGGCTGCTTCCAATGTATTATGAATGTTAAAGACCAATATAAAAATAATAAGAAAGTATAAATATTATTTAGATTAAATGGTTATTTTTAGAGGCAAGTTTTAAAATCTGACTCACCCATGAGATGTTAATACTTAGTAGCACCAAAATTTATCTTTCCATTAAGAGAAAAACCAGCACAGACAAAATTAACAAACAGGAAATGGTTTGGAGGGTGGTATTTGTCTAATCTAAGACAGACAGACACCACAAGGAAAGAACTGAAAAAACAGAACCACAAAGAACATGTGTATATTCTGAGATTTCTGTCTTATGAGTGAAATAGCAAATGATCAGTAAGAATGAAGAAGTGCTAAAACACATGTGATTGGTAAGTATGCACCTTGCTGCACATAGACAGTATCATGGTCTGATACCACCTAGGAGGCACTTACTGATAAATAGCTTAATCTTAAAGGTAAAAATAATGCTTACTCAATGAATTTATTAGAGAAATGGTTTGAATAAGAATGACCCCCATAGGCTCATATACTTCAAGGCTTGGTCATTAGGGAACAGCACTACTTCACAAGGATTAGGAAGTGTGGCCTTGTTGGAGTAAGTGTGCCAATGGGCATATTCTTTGGTGTTTCAGATGCCCAAGCCAGGCCCAGTCTCTCTCTTCCTGCTGCTTGCTATAGACCTATTATCTATCTCTCCAGCACTGTGCCTTCCTTCTCAACACCATGCTGCCTGTCATTATGATAATGAACTAAACCTCTGAGACTGTAAACAAGCTTAATTAAATGCTTTCCTTTATAGCGGTTGCCAGGATCATGGTGTCCCTTCACAGCAATATGATATTAACTTTAAGGCACATATGATCATAGGACATATTAAAATTACATAAAAAAATTTAAACACATAAAGGTATTAAACACCAGACTAAAATGAGTATCATAACTTCCCCTGAACTTCAGAAAGAGCAGGGCACCTAACACTCCAATCGTTATGCCACCAGAACCTGTGAATAAACAGGCACAGGACTCCCATCTGCTCAGGGACTTCAATGTGGCTTAGTCCTCACTATTGATATAGCTTTCTGGAATTGCTATTCCTACTGCCACCCCCAAAAATACCTTGCTGGACCTACTTCTGCACTTTGCCACTGTGGCATCTACAGTCATGCACCTCAACTCTACACTGTGATTTGACTCTGAAGTTGCATCTAGCCAGGGTCATTTTCTAACTGCTTGGGCAGAAATTATTTTTACATCACTAAGATTTTTCTTCCTTTGCAATCAGTAACACTTCTTAGGAATTCTTTGGATCTCTTTAACTGTTTGGTGGGTATGATGTAACCTGCATACATATATTGCACACAGTACACACTTATGAGTGTATGTAAAATGAGTGTGCAAAGCGTGATCTGAGATTTATTAGTCATAGTTAAGAGATGAATAAAGAATCTACCTTCTAACAGCCAAATATACAGGGAAACCAGAACCACTTGTCAAATTGCAGCTACTGAAATAGCCTGTGTATTTATTGTTTGTCTTGGTTACCTTTCAGAATGTTGTGACCAAATTTCTCACAATATATTAATTAGGTTTTGGGCTGGCTCCGGGCTCTCAGACTTTCATTTAAGCAATTGAAATGAAAGGTACACATTGATTTCTGAAGAAGTGAGAAGATTCTATTCAAGAGTGAAGTGAAAATTTAGGTCAGAGTATGTTGTCAGGATGACAGTGGGCTACATCAGTAAAGATACTCAAGGGTCCCATTTAATGCTTGGAGGCTTTCTGTTGTGTGACTCAAAAGCAGGAAAAATTTGGCTATTAAAGGATGCAGCACAGATCATTCTGAATTTTGATCAAGTAATTTGGATTGTATAAGCTTTGGCATATTCTTTCTAATAATGCTAATGCGTGTAATTGTAGTCATATATGTGCTCAGCTTTACACAGGCACACGCTAACAAATATGAGATTTTTTCTGACACCTAAATGGGACAGATTGCATTATTGTACTTGAATCCCAAGCCTGACTAGGTCAGAGCAGCCCACACCCAATAGTTTCAAGATGTGGTTCAGAATGCATTTGAATAGAATGTGGTGCTACCAAGGGGATACTAGTGGAAATAACATGTTTTCAATAGTTTAAAGCAGGTATATGTGAAGCTTGATTCATGTTGCCATTATGTTGCATGGCACAACATTAGTTAAGGAATATGTGCAGAGACCAACCTAGGTGGAATCCTGGCTTTCACTGTGATACAATGGTGGAGAAAGCAATTTAGGTGTCATCTATAAAGAGCAGATAATATGGACTGCTACTCTAGAAGCTTCTTAACATATGTACATATAAGAAAGCAATCTAAATGGAAGCACCATGGGAGACCATGTCCCAACTATATACATCTTTCATCATCAAGTAAAACTTCCAGTGCCAGGAACAGGTTTGATATGATTCAGTTGTTAACAAAGAAGGTTCTATGGATCCCCAAAATAACACAGGCTATTGCTAAGGCTATTGATTTCTCTCTACAAAATAATGGTAAGGTTCTATTGCTGAAGACAGTAAACACACATCTCATTGAACAAAGAAATTAATCTGGTGTCTACCTAGATCCATCATCAGTACTGACTAGTGTTCATGGTTCTAGAAGGTATTGTGCACATTACCAAAGAAGAGACGTAACCATAAACTGTAGGGGTAATTAATCTCTTGTGTAGTGCATGGAAGCGTTGCCTGTCCATAAAGAGCTGAGGCAGGATTAAAAGGAACTCTGGGAGAGAGTTAGGCATGGGAAGATCCACTGCCTGGACTCTGAGGAAGTTAGATATATGAAAGGGAAGAGGTAACCAGGCATGCGGCAGATATAGAAGAGAGTAAACAGATAGATGTGAGTTGGTTGGGGAACAAGCTCAAGCAAAAGCCTATAAGCACTGTTATTAAGTAAGAATCTTCCTAGCCATTATTGGGAAACTGGAACACAGTGGAAAACCTAAGGTTACAGCCAGTGCAGCTATAAAATCTGTAATCTCCAATGGTGACCTGCCTACATGATGTAGTAATGTAACAATAGCACAAACTTGGGAGAAACCAGTTGCTCTCTGACAGGATATAAGACCTACCACATGTGTGCGAAAATGTCTGACACTACTCAGATACCCGAAACTCTGACACCAGACAGGCAATGGACCCAAGAGAAAACCAAATATTATCATTCTCCTAAAGAAATATAGCAATAAAGTCACGCCTAACAACATTCTGTTTTACCCAGATAATTTTTTTTCTCAGCTATAACAAGGGAAACTTTCATATACTGCACATGGGAACTAATGTAGACACCCACAGCTTGACATTGTGTAAAGAATGATAGAGTTTGGAACACTCAATCTTAAATGGAATGTCTTCACCAAATTTCTTCCCTTAAGGATTAAGGGGCTCTATAGAAAAGGAGGCAGAAAGATTGTAAGAGCCAGAGTGAATGGAGGACACCAAGAAAGCAGTCTTCCAGAAACAACAGGACTAACACATATAGGAACTTGCAGACACTACAGCAGCACTCACAGAGTCTGCACAGATTCAATCCAGATGGGGTTTCTGGGCTGTGAGAGAGAAGTAGACACACACGCTCATTTATAACTAAGAAGCTGTCTCCAATGGACAAAGGCTTGTAAAAAAAACAATAATTTTATCCAATGGTGTGCCCTGGGCATATAAGTCTTATTTAAAGGTAGACTATTTGCCTAGCAGTGATTGGCCAATATCAAACAAACTCAATGATATTTTTGTAGACTTTTATCTCTAGTTGTTTGGGCCCTTTTGAAAAAACGAATAGGTCTTTTACTTGCATATTATATTTCCTGATTTTTTTTTTTTTTTGTGGTGGTGGTGGTATGTGTTGTGTGTTTGTTTCTTATGTTTTGTATTGTTTTTCTTATTTGACTGTTACTTTGAGAGAGGGGGAGAAAGGGAGGGAGGGAGAAAGAGAAAGAGGGAGAGATAGAGGAGGGAGTGAGGGAGGGAGAGAGAAGAAGAGTGAGATCACAGAGTTGAGTGAGTACGTAGGATCTAGGAAGATATAATAGAGGGAAACTAATCAGAATATACTGGATAAAATTTCAGTAATAAAAAAAGAATAGATAATTTTGATATGGGTGAGTTGCAGTAAAAGAGGTAATGAGGAACTTGAAGGAATCACAACCAACCCTATTCCAATACCATGGATGGCAACTAATGTTCTATGAAGTGGAACTGAGAAGTGAAACAAAGTTTACACTTTATATGTACAAATGGGCAACAAAACACTATTCTAAAACACCCCTTTACAATGTATCTTAGTTTACAATTACATTGGAAGGAGACTGTGGTGGTGAACAATTTTTAAATTCATGCATTAGGGAGACAGTGAAGTAACCTCAGAGTGTTTCTTTGAGAATATTTCCAGAGACAATTAGATTATGAGGATTCTGACATAAGTAATCTTGTAATAGATTCATAGTATAATAGCATCACTGGGAAGTCGCAGAAGGTAGGAGTTGAGGAGTTAAGTTACTCAGCATGTGATTTGAAGGCTGTTTTGCCCTGGCCCTTTTGGAATCCCCTGTCCCCTCTATTTCCTGATAGTCATATGGCAAACTACTCAACCCTCCAAACCTTCCAATCCATGATGCATTAAAGTCTCTGACCAAACCAAGTATTATCCTGTGTCAATATTTGTGTCTGGATTCAGCCAGGGAAATATAGAAAGAACTTACTCTCTACATGTTGGATGGTTAGGTCAGAGTATATACATTCAAAATTTCCAGTATAATTTTATATGGAAGTTTCTTTCTTAGAAAAAAAAATGTTCTTATCTAGTCTCAGCCGTTTACAGTGTAAGCTGAATCTAGAGTGAATTAATCAAGTTCTAAAAAAACCCCACAGGGATTTATTTTAGAATTGACTCCTAATAAGGAATTATAATTTAGAGATACATTAAATGAACAACTTAGTATGAATAATTGACCTGGTTTCAATCCAAGGAAATACATTATAAGCACAAAAATGGAGAAAATAGAAAAATAAAAGCATTAAAATATTAACTTTTTCTTCCTGATCTCTAGGAAAGAATGTGTTGTTCCCTTTGTCTACACTTCCAAGTTAGTCAATTTTGTTCAGTGTTCATCCTGCATTTTAAAGTCAAAGGACTTGTTTAAATAATGAATCATCTAGAGATAGATCTAGGAAGGACAGTTATTTCCAACACTTTTAATGAGAAGGGAGAGTTGAAAGCTAAAGTTTCCATGTCAGAAGTTTATCAAGGCTGGCTGCAAACCTTGCAGAGGCATAAAAATGATACTGTAGTTCTCTGTCAGTAACATCACTTTCCCTCCAGAAACAATGTTTTAAAATTAAATGCCCCCCTTTGAACTTAGCATAGTACCCAGGATAGTGTTACAAAAGCTTTCTCTCTGAAATGGACTGCTTTGAAATCAAAGTGCTTAATGTTCTGAAGCACCCAGAGGACAAGTCATGTAGGTGCTTCCGACTCACAGATGGCATTTCTTCCTGGTAAAAGAACGAATCCCCAAAACAGTGAGAGGAACCTTTGGGTTTTATCTTCCTCATTAAAGGACAAACCAAGACTTCAATGGCTCAGTCTGTGAGTTCTTTCTAAAGAACGGTTTCTGTCTACTGAAGTTGGCAGTTGCCTTTAGTTAAAAATGAGACTCTGTTGCCTTTCTGCTATACCTCCATCCTGTCTCACCTTTGCTTTGGTTTTGTATGGGAGAGAGAGACAGGGTGGGTCACTGGGAGTTCAGAAGGAGCAAGACAGACACAGAACATGGCAACTCTGTCCCTCTGTCTTTCTGTCTCACTGTCTCTCTGTCTCTGTCTCTGTCTGTCTGCCTGTCTGTGTATGTGTGTGTGTGTGCACGCACGCACACGCACACACACATGTACATGTATGTGTGGTTTTGAGGTGGGTATTCAAGAGCCATACTACTTTTACTGCTCCCTGGGTGTTTCTGAGGCCTGAGGTCAAGTCTACCAGTGGCATCACCAAAACATGCTTGCACAGAGTTCTGGAAGATGCCATTGCAAGTGAACTAAAAGATTCAAAAGGAACTCCTTTAGATTAGATGAGATTATTAACTCAAAATATTCGAATGATGGACTGTAACAATCTGTTCTTTAATTTTTCAAGAAATTGATTAAGAAAAAGAAGTGTGAGTGAGTGCGTGTGCATGTGCACACATATTACATGGAAGCCACAGATCAACTTCAGATATCTTCTTCTTTTGGTGCCCACATTATTTTGAGACAAGATCTGTCACTGAACTCTAAGCTTACTGATTTGCTAAGGTAGTTGACCAGCAAGTCCCAGGGATCCATCTGTCTTCCCCTCCTCATTTCCAGCTCTGGGGCTGCAGATTGGTACTAACATGGGCTGTTTTCTATTGCATAACCTAAGGCATGGAGAAAATGTGACTTGAACCATAGAAATTCTGTTGAACAGAAGAAGCTAGTAACTGACTCATTTGATATTTAAACCTACATGGAACATGATAGTGAACAGCATCATTTTTAATCCTCCTGGTTTAGAAAGGCCCATGTCATTTGAAACATCAGACACGGGATCCCCCAACAAAGAGATTTCTCCTACAGCACATCCACTGAGATAATGGTCTAAGATCTGAAACCTCCGACAGGCATATGAGGAAAGGACCATTCCCTACAGCATTAGCAAAGAAAATAGAATGGCTTTATAAATTTCAGTTATCTGTTTGGGCTGTTTGAGTAGTGTCCCCTAAAATAACATAGAAAAGACCACAAGTAAACAATAGCAAATTCAACCTTATGTTTATGATTTTGAATGCAGCTTCTACTCAGTGAGACTCAGTGTTATTGGAGAAAGGCAGTTGGAAAGGGACATTATGGTTGCCCCAAACAGACTCATCCACTCTTCTGCTAATCCAGAAACTTCAATTAAAATAGAGCTTTTGCCGGTAAAACCCACTTTGGTTTATCCCTCAGAATTTCCAGGAGGCAGCACTTGCTGGAGATTAATGCTCAGCATGAAGAGGATTATGTACTTAGACAATTCCAGCAGTCAAGAGGAGATTAGGGAAATCACCTTAACTTTTGCTAGTTGGCTCCCAAGTACCCAGTTCAGTTTGTTGTTGGCAGTTTAGACATACAATCAAGAAACTGTGAAAATAAGAGCTTATTTTCACCATGCCAAACCAGGAACGTTGGAGTCAGGGTTCCTCACTGGACTTGTAACTGCTGACTTAGCATGTGTGTAACCCTGAGAAGTTTACCTGAAGGTCAGGCAACTCACTTTTCTCATAAAGATGTGTCTACCCCCTGTTCCTAGAGAAGTCCAAGGGCTGGGACTCTCACAATTTCATCACTTTGCAAAGAGCCTGCCTTTGCTTTTTTCACATTGAGTGTTCTTTTATAGGGGCCTGGCACCCTAGAGAAAGTGAGATGTGCTCACTGACATCTTCAATGTGTGAAGGTAAAGGTGACTGGGACAGCATGAGAAGTAGAAAAGGACTGATAGGAAGAAGTTAGACTGCCCAGCATATTTGTCTGCTGTTGTGCAGATGTTCCATTTTCTTCCTGTATTTCTTGCTAAAAGGAAGTTGTATTTTGATGAATAAAAAGTCCTATCGATTGAACCTTTTTGTTCTTTCTATCTGTCAAATGCTAGAGAGAGATTTGTGTCTTGGGATTCATTTGTAGCATGGCTACTTCTCTGACCAACTCCTATAACAAAGGATTTTTCCATTGCCATATTAAATTTCAGAACCATGCCTACTCACAAAAACATATATTTCATTTTTCTCACAATGCCTGCCATTTCTTTTGGTGTACTGACACTTTTTGCTTTCCCACTGTGTACAATTTTGAGGAAGCTTTTTATACTTCACATAGTGTTTATTCTGGCTGAAGTTTTTCTGCTTGGCTGAAGGAATTAATATTAGCTATGGGTTTTTACGAAGATTCTTTCAGAAGTTGATACACATTAGTCAGGGACTATATATGAGCATCCACTAAACAATTCTGTGAATTCTCATTTTCAGAACTTTCTAGATGATAAGAAGCTTGATCTTTGAAATATTCCCACCTCAAGTATAGAAGCTCATAAATCAGGCTATGTGTATTCGCTAGGAAAGTACAGGTATACCGAAAGTTTGTATTTATGTAGTCTCCAATTGTCATTGAGGGCCCTCTTTTTCCCAATTAATTTCTTAATTAATCAAAAGTAATTAAAAATTAAATTAAAGTTTTGCCATAAATAACTTGCAAATAAAAACACTTTGCAAGTTTATTCAGACCCACTGGGTCTGCCCTTCAGGCCTGAGGAGCCTTGGGAACCCCAAGAGCTTCTTGCAACTTGTAGATGACTACAGGGCCCCATGAATACCCAGCTTGGAAACTCAATCCATCAATCAGGAAGATATCAGAAAATGGAAAGATCTCCCATGTTCAAGTATCCTTCTGATCCATACAGTGAAAATGGACACATTATCAAAATCAATCAACAGATTCAATGAAGTTGCCATCAAAATTCTAACACAATTTTTTACATCTTAAAAGAACAATTATCTTGTATCTAATGTCTTTTAAACATACTTGACTGTATGGTTACATTAAATTTTGTTTACCAAAAAAAAGAACAATTATCAACTTTGTATGAACAAACAAACAAACCAAAAAAAAAAAAAAAAAAAAAAAAAAAAAACCCACAAAAACTTCTAAATAATAGAAGAACCCACGGAGGTGGCTCCATCTTTGGTCTCAAGGTGTGTTATAGAGCTGTAGTGATTTAAAAAAAAAAAAACTGCATGGTATTGATATAGAAATAGACAAAATCAATAAAATCAAATCAAGGACCCAGAAGGACCCAGAAATAAATCCACACATCTACAGAAACTTGATTTTTGAAAGAAAAAAAAAAAAACCTGAAAATCACACAATGGAAAGAGAGAGCATCTTTCACAAATGGTAATGGTCTAATTGGATCTCTGCATGTAGAAGAATGCAAATGGATTTGTATTTAATGCTCTGCACAAAATTAAGTTCACAGGAATAAAAATATCAACATAAAGTCATATACACTAAATCTAATAGAACAGAAAATAGAAAATAGCCTTGAACCCATAGGTACAGGAGACAACTTCCTGAAGAGAGCATTAATGGGTCAAGCTCTAAGGTCAACTATTAATAAATGAGACCTTAAGAAACTAAAAAGCTTTTGTCAGTCAAAGGAAATTTTTAATATGACTAAATGACAGCCTGTCACTTGAGAAAAATTGTCAATATCCCTATAACTGGGAGAGGGCTAATATCTAACATATATAAAGAACTCAATGAGTTATACTCCAATAAACCAAATAACCCAATTAAAAATGGAGTATAGAGCTAAACAGAAAGTTCTCAAAAGGTGATCTCAAATGGCTAAGAAGCACTTAAAGAAATGTTCAACATACTTAGTAACCATGGAGACTCAAACCAAGACAAACCCAATATTCTACTTTACAACAGGCAGAATGTCTCAGACAAAAAAAAAACTCAGATGACAGTAGATGCTGGCAAAGATGTAAAGAAAGGAACACTCCTCCACTGTTGGTGGGGTTGTAAGCTGGTACAACCTCTTTGGAAATCAGTCTGGCATTTCCTCAGAAAATTGAACATAGCGTTACCTAAGGACCCAACTATACCACTCCTGGTCATATACCCAAAAGATGTTCCAACATATAAAAAGGACACATGATACACTATGTTCATAGCAGCCTTATTTATAATAGCCAGAAGCTGGAAAGAACCCAGATGTCCTTCAATAGAGGAATGGGTACAGAAAATGTATCCATCTACATAAAGGAGTAATGGATACAAAAAAATGCATGTACATTTATACAAGGGAATACTAGTCAGCTATTAAAAACAATGACTTCATAAAATTCTTAGGCAAATGGATGAAACTAGAAAATATCATCCTGAGTAAGGTAACCCATACACAAAAGAACACATAGGTTATGCAGTCACTGATAAGTGGATATTAGCCCAAAAGCTCAGAATACCCAAAATATAATTCACAGACCATATGAAGCTCATGAAAAAGAAAGAACAAAATGTGGATGCTTCAGTTCTTCTTAGAAGAGAGAACAAAATACTCACAGGAGGAAATACAGGGACAAAGAGTAGATCAGAGACTGAAGGAAAGGCCACCCAGAGACGAGACTGCCCCACCTGAAGAAATATCCCATATGGAGCCACCAAATCCAGTCACTATTGCTGATGCCAAGAAGTGCTTGCTGGCAGGATTCTGTTATAGAAGTCTCCAGAGAGGCTTTACTGATACAAATTAAGATGTTTGCAGCTAATCATTAGACTCAGCTTGGGGAACCCAATGGAGAAGAGAGAAAAATAACTGAAGGAGCTGGAGGGTTTTGCAACCTCATAGGAAGAACAACATTATCAAACAACCAGAGCCCCCTCCTCTCAAGGGTCAAAACCTCAGGGGACAGTACATGCTATCAAAGAATATAGAGAAGGGAAACATTTCTTCATTGCTGGTGAAAGTGCACATTTGAACAAGTACTCTAGAAATCAATTTTGTGCTTTCTCAGATAATTGAGATATTTCTACCTCAAGAACCAATGGTACAACTACTGAACATATATCCTGTAGTGTGTTGGCCTAATGCTGCTTGTACTTTAATGCTAACATTGGACCCCCAAGACTGGTTGCCCCTGAAAATCCACATGTAAAATGTTGAGTGACACTGCTCCCTCATTAATTCTTATTGACAAATAAAGATGCCAACAGTCAATAGTTGGGCAGAAGAGAAATAGCAGAGGTTTAGATTTTGCAGGCTTGGGGCTGGAGCAAAACCTATGAGGAGGAAGGTGGTGCAAGCAGGGAGGATAGAGAAGACTCCATGGGTTAGGAGTGAAGAAAAATATTTTCCTCTGGCAATAGTCAAGATGAAACATAGTAAGTAATAACTCAGGTGTATTGACAAGAATAGATTCTAATAGCATAGAATGTAGGCAGCTGCCTAGCTTTTGTATTGTTTAAGGCTTATTGTAAATATAAAGGTGTTGCATATTTTTTATTCAGGAACTAAATGTTCTAAGGTTGGGTAGAAATCCCAGTCAGGAGTAAATTATTTCTAGGACAATACCCAAAATATGTTCTACCATTTTACAAGGATACTTGCTCAACTATGTTCATGTCAGCTTTATTTATAATACCCCAAACCTGGAAATGTCCCTCAACTGAAGAATGGATAAAAAAAAAATGTGGTTTGCTTAGAAAAGAAAATACTACTCAGCTATTAAAAACAAAGACATGAATTTTGAAGCCAAATAGATGGAACTAGTAAACATCGTCCCGAGTGAGGTCACCCAGACCTAAAAGGAAATGCACAGGATGTAATCACTTATAAGTGGATATTAGCCAAAAAATACAGGTTAAGCATGTTATAATCAACAAAACCAAAGAAGCCAAGTCACAAGATGAACCCAAGGGAGGGTGGTTGAATCTTTACCAGAAAGGAAAATAAGATAGATATCAGAGTGTAATGGAGAGATGAACCTAGGTGAGAGAGGGGTTGGAGAGATGATCAGAGAGGTGCAAGCAGATGGAGTGAGAATAGGGGAGAGGCAATTAACATACAAGAGACCTGGGATGGAGGATTTCCACTGGGGACAAATGGGGAGTTACTTTAGTTGTTACTCCTCACTGGGAACAATAAAAATGATGAAGTGGTACTTCTTATAGCCAGGAGGACCCCCAGAGTAGAGATAAGACAGCATTCCATCCAGAAAACCTTCAACCAAAAATGTGTTCTGCCTACAAGATGTGTATGGACAAAGACACAACCACACTGAGGGAACAGATAACCAATGACTGCCCCAAATTAAGACTTATCCCATGGGCAAGAACTGTCACTAATAACAATAGTCTGTTAGCTTGTAGACAAGAGCCTACCATAACTGTCCTCTGAGAGGTTCCACCCAGCAGCCAATGGAAATGGATGCAGAGACCCACAGTCAAACATTAACTGGAGCTCGAGGAGTCTTTTGGAAGAACTGGGGGAAGAACTGAGAAATTTTAAGAGGACAGGACTCTTGAAGAAGACTAACAGAATAAACTAACAAGGAACCTTGGGGGTTCCCAGAGACTAAACCACCAACCAATGAGCAAATATGGGCTTAAACCATGCCCGGCACATGTGTAGCAGATGTGAAACTTGATCTTCATGAAGTATTCCCAACACCTGGAGCACACAGGGCTAGGTGGGATGTCCCTGAATCTTTTGCCTGCCTGCCTGCTTCTCTGCCTGCTATTCTTGTTCTCCTAACTGGGCTGCCTTCTCTGGCTTCAGTGGGAAAAATTGTGCCTAGTGCTGCAGTGCCTAGATGTGCAGGGAGGTGGGGTGTGGGAGGGGCAGGGAGGATCTGGCTGGGTAGTAAAAAGGGTGGAATGGGGCTAGGCTCTGTGTGACAGGGTTCTGGGATGACTGATGATAGGATGCAAATTGAATAAATAAATAAGTTTGAAGAGTTTAGCCAGCCCTAAGGTCTGTACATCTCAATGAACTTCTGTCTACTTAGAACAGCCATTTAGGAGCTGCAGCAAATCCTGGTTGGTTTTTCTTGCTTATTGTCAATTATATGTTATGTTCTTGTACAATACCCCCCACATACATACATACATACATACATACATACATACATACATACATACATACATTAAAACATCCATGACAAAGCTAGAAGCATAAAAACACTTAACAATGTTCATTATGGTAAAAAAAATAAAACCTTACATAGGAAAAAATACACAAGCTCATTATCAGACCCATCTTTGTTGTGTGTGGTTCACAGTTCAGGGAAGTAAATGCACTCCTCATATTCTACCATGGCCAGCACTGCCTGTCTTTCCAGGTTATTTTTAACAGAGATCACATAACCTCTCTTTTTCTTTTTTCTCTTCTTTGTTCCCTTCCTCCTTTCTTCTATATTTTTACCAAATCTCATTATAAAAGGTTTGTTATATAGCATTGAATAACCCAAAACTCATCATCTTCTGGCCTCAGATTCTGAACTGCAGGGGTTCTAGGCAAGCACCACAAATGCTTCATGCTTTCTTTCCTCTGCCCTCAACAATCATTGTCCTGTTGTCTGTCTCTAATGCTGTGACTATTCTATGTGCCTCATATGAGTAAAACTACTGAGTATTTTTCTATTTGTGATTGCTTTATTTTATTTAAGGTTATGTCCTCAGGGTTGGCAAGATGATGAAAATCTTGACACTAAATATTATGACCAAGTTTAATCCTCAGGATCTGTATTACCTCAGTGTGTGTGTGTGTGTGTGTGTGTGTGTGTGTGTGTGGTCATGCTATGGTTGATGTGAACCACCAAATGTTAATGCAAAAAATATTATATCCTCAAGGTTCACTAGTGTTTCTTCTCTTGCTCTAAAAGCTAAATTATATTTCATTTATGGTATACTTCATTTTGTTGATTGTTTTGGTTTCTTCTATGCTTTGCTGATCTTTCCTCAGGAGACTTTTTTCCATTCTTGTATATACACACATACAAACTGAAGGGTCTGACTGCATAACTGCTGTACTTTTTCTGAGGAACTGCAATACTCTTTTCCACAATGGCTAGAGCATCCAATATAACTACCATTGGTAAGACAAGGTTTACTATTTCTTCAGGTCCTTTCCTGAATTTGCCAGTTTTTAAAAATTTTTATTTATGAGTGCATTGTAGCTGTCTTTAGACACAGCAGAAGAGGACATCATACCCCATTGTAGATGTTTGTGAGCCATCATGGGGTTGCTGGAAATTGAACTCTGATCCTCTGGAAAAACAGTTAGTGCTCTTAACCACTAAACAATCTCTCCAGCCCCCGAATTTGTCAATTCTTATTATTTCAGCAAAAGCCACTCTAACAGTATCAGGTAGCATCTTGGCAAAGTTTTGATCAGTGTTTCCGAGGATGACTGATGTATAGCACATTTCTTCAAGTTTATTGTCCATGTGTCCATCATATCTTCAGAGACATGACATTCCAGACCTGTCCCTGAGTTCCTTGCATAAATGCTGTATGTTTATGCCTTACAAAGGATGATGATAACCTCTGTTCCTTAAGTTGTGTCACCTACAGGAGGGAAGGACTATACAAAAGTGGGTCTCTAGACCTCACCATCTTAAACTAATCCTCCTCAGATGGTCTTTCCTCATATTCTCTCAGTGGAGAGTACAGTAGCTGAGATCATTTTTAAGCAGTGGCATGGGAGTGAAATATGTCACACAGAGTCAGAGATAGCTGGCCCTTGTAAAGCAACTATGGTGTTTTAGAAAAGTATTTATACCTTCAAAGCTTTGGCTTTCATTATGTCAAAGCAGGGTTGGGGTTGACTAGGTGTTCTGTCAATATTTTTTCTCCCCTATAACCTTGTGTGACTCAAGAGGTTTAATTGAAGTCTACTTAATGAGCTTCATTCTCTGTTATTAAAGATGCAGACAGTTGTCACAAAGAGAAAGCCAGGAGTGGTAGCTGAAAGGGAGAAAGAGAGAGGAGCAAAGCACAGAAGGCCCAATGCAGATTCATTTCACGTAAAGTAGGTGTGATCTCAGAACAACCTGGAGCATGGCGGCCAACCTATCCCATGAAATATTACTAATGTTCTCTTGAGTTTCCATATTGTCTGTCAAGTAAGACGGAGAAGGGGCCTGATCATATGGTTATAGGAAGAAAAGAACTCAGAAAATATGTAATTTGGTAGGTGTTTGTATTGGTTTCAGAAGAACGCCGTGGCACTGACTGCTTCTGTTTATGTGCTGCATTCAGCACTGTGGAAGAGATCTCCGCATTTCTGAAATCTTATCATTGGTTTATTAGACAGGCTCCAGAGTCTCAAGGACTTGCTTAACTAAAATCAAGGAAGATGAATAGTAGCTATGTTTTTAGAGTTTTACCTTTCTGTCTATCTCTGGTTGTTTGGATAAAAATGGTCGCTGTAGGCACATATATTTGAATTCTCAGTCACCAGGAAGAGGCATTATTTGGGAGGATTAGAAGAATACCTAGGTGTGGTCTTGTTAGAAAAAGTGTGCATCCAGGGTGGGCTTTCAGAGTCCACAAAGCCCACACCAGATCTTGCATCTCCTTCTGCCTGCTACCTTTGGGTCAAGATGAAAAGCTCTCAGCTACTGCTTCTGTTATGTGCCTGCAACTGCTTTCTGTTGTAATGACAATGGACTAACCCTCTCAAACTGTAAGCATGCCCAAAGTGTTTTATTTTATAAACATTGCCTTGGTCATGGTTTCTCTTCCCACTCAGAACACTATGTTTTCCTGTTTGCTGGGTAACTATGGAGTTCCAAAGACTGACTGAGTATGAGCTTTTAAACAATATTTTATTTTTTGTTATTGTTTTATATTTGCAGACAATGTCTCGTGTTCCTGACTAGCCACTGACTTATTTAACCAAGAATGACCCTTATGCATCTAATCAGCCAAAACCCATCATATCTGACCCACTATGAGCTTTGAAACTTTCAAAAGCCGACTAAATATGCAAAATAAGGTGTTCTACTATCATTG
Organism: Micromys minutus; assembly: GCF_963924665.1. Taxonomy (NCBI): domain Eukaryota; kingdom Metazoa; phylum Chordata; class Mammalia; order Rodentia; family Muridae; genus Micromys; species Micromys minutus. The sequence goes on along the minus strand of NC_137985.1, from coordinate 19,691,337 downwards.
AGATTTTATATATATATATGGCTGATAGAAAATTTACCTGAGGCGAACAAAGCAATATTTGTGGTTCTCTAAAAGGGCATTTCTGCAGACATCTACAGACTTCTAGACAAGGGAACACACTGGCCAAGGGAGGTCTTGAGGCTTTCACACATGCAGATGTGGAACAACAGGAGCAAGCACTTTGGACCTCCTGTGACTTAGTCTTCTTTCATCTGAGTGCATGTGAAATGAGTCTTCTCATTATAGGTGTATTAAACTCATTGCCTTCACTTCCATGAAGAAATTTTGTTTTACACATTTACGACTGGAAATTGTAGAAGTTCTATGAAGACTAAGAGGACAGTGCTCAGAGAACCAGGAACAGGTGTGGATAAGTGACATGCAGCCAATTTACCTGCCATGCCCCATTTCTTCCTGTAAAGTGACTCAGCTGAGCTATTTCTTTATTTCATTTAACACAATGAGAGAAGAGGGACCTTGACACAGGCACTCTGCTCTCTTCAATGATTTCCTTAGGCTGACTGTCCACTTGAAGAACGTTTCACAGGAAATTCAGATAGGTGAATTCCTTGAAGGCAGCACATAATATATAGAAGGCATATTGTACAACAGGGTAGCTGTCAAACAGTGCTTCCTTTACCAGCTATGGCGCCTGTTACTTTGTTTACCATTTTACTTAGAAACAATTTCTCTTTGTTCCAAGAAGGTAGAAATCCAGCAGAAGGAATGGTAATGCTTAGGAACTGGAATTAATATATCTAACTGGTACGCACACACATATGATATGTAATATATCCATCATCAACTGTTATATATATATGTATATATATACACACACACATATATATATATATTCTCATATACATATATATGAATATGTGTGTATATATAATGTGCATATACATATACATACAACTCAAACATGGAGATGAGTGGGAGTCACCTTTGTTTAACAAGGCTATAATGGTGCTCAAATGAAATCACTTGGAAGAGCAGTGTTTATGGAGAGTGTTGCACACTCAGGATTGTGACCTAGTAGTCTTAAGTAGAAGCCTCAACCTCTTCCTTTCATCCACCCTTAGAAAGTGTTATGATCGGAAAGAAAAGGCTGAGACTCACTTGCTGCTCCATAAAATAATTAAACTCTCACTGCCTCATGGCAGCTCAGGTCTTCCTGCAGTTTCCTAGCTTTGCTTGGTGGCCATCGAATCCTACAGAAGACAGCTGGCCTCTGCAGACGCTTGGATGACATTCAGACAACACACAGAGACTATTTCACATAGAATTTGAATACAGTGTTTTCTTCCAAACTATTCAATGCCCACAGTGTATTTATATGGTGAGAAAGCATGTTCTGTCCTATGGGACAGTCATGTGGTCCCGGGTGAATCACTGGTCTATGATGTAGCATGGGCATTTGATGTTCAGGGTATGCCATTTAGGAGTAAAAAATCTAAATGGAACTGTCTCCTGGAACAAAATTATTATTCTTGTGGTGCAACAAGTTTTAGCAGAAAACTAACTGACTTCTTGCTAATTAGCACAGGACTCATTGAAAGTGCCTAAGAAAGTCAGCGTTCTGCAGAGTACCTTAGAGAAAGGCTTTGAGGAACCATGGTGATAAGTAGAGAACACACTGACCATGGACCTTGGCCGTACATGTTAGGTAATTTCTTTGTGCAGCTTACCAGCTAGTGATTCTAGACATCCTCTGGTATAAATTCATGTAACTAGCAGAGGCCCTCTGCTGCCTGAAGGTGCTTGGTGTATTTGGGGTACCCTGCACCCACCCAGTGCAGCATAGGCTGTAGTCTCTGTCAACAGTAATTAGAGAATCTAACAGGTAGGTCTAACAGGGCATACATGGCATTCATTAAGCATTTCTGAAAGTTTGGAAATGTTTTCTTCTTTCTTTCCTTCTTTTCTTCTTTCCTTCCTTCCTTTATTCCTTCCTTCCTTTCTATATCTGTGCGTGTTTCCCCAGCCCCATGAACACATGTGTTGGTCAGAAGACAACTTTGTAAGTCATTTCTCTCCCTCTTTATGTCACTTTACCCAGTCAGCTGACTTGTTGACCCTGGAAGACCTTTTAATAACATTTTGAATAGGATGAGGTCATAGAAGGAAATCATGAGCATTTTTATTCACATATGATGTTCTATAGAAGTGAATATTATGCTAATGTTCCCATTTTGGATTCATATATTTGAATATATGTATGTGCATATGGTGAGCCTGTGTTCGTGTGTGTGTGTGTGTGTGTGTGTGTGTGTGTGTGTGTGTGTGTGTTTGTGTGTGTGTGTGTATGTGTGTGTGTGTGTGTGTGTGTATGAATATGTGAATATGTGGAACAATGAGAAAGAGAGAGGCATACACCACCTTCAATACTACTTGTATTAGGAAAATATTTATGAAAGTAAGTTCATAAAACAAATACCTATTGTTGGCTATAGGTAGTTATCTCATTAAAATGAATTTTAAATTAACAGCACTTTGAATTTTCTATACTATTTTATATCGAAAGATAAAGATCAGTTTTTTGCTAATTCTGTTTTGAAGTATGTTTAGAGACAAAGAAGAGAGAAAATTTCAAGTGGTTGCTTTATGAGTCTCTATATAATGTTGGAAACCCTTGTGACCCTTCACTGATGAACATGGAGGGAGAATGGAAAGCATTCTTGGAAGGTGAGTCACAGGGTTAACATTTATTCCACAGGGAGAATTTAGGTTCTGTAGATTTCTGCTTCTCTATATCTTCTACAAGAGTGTATGTCATCGTTATGTCAAACAAATGATTAATTTAAAAAGAGAAGGTTAGGGCTTTCATGCGAGGCTACAACTTTCTGTATCTGATTTTTTGGGGGATGATAACAGGTTGAGTGGAAAGGTTTGGCAACACCTTTATCAAGTATAGAAATGGAAATTATAAAGTGTATTAAAGACATTTTTCTAAAGCTTTGAAAACTGAAAGGGTTACTTTAAGCATCATGAATGTGATACCCTTCTTACGATGTTCTAACTGTGATTCACCTTTCACTCAGTGTTCACTGAGTAAAGTGACAAGCTCCTGTGTCATTGCCTAAGGTGAAGGGCAGGGACTTCTGAGAGCTTTAAAATTCTCTGCATACCAGGGAGCCCTTGTCCCCAATTCTGAGCTCAAAGGAACACTTTCTAAGAGGAACATTTGCAATTGGCATCTGAGCAATGGCCAGGTCCCTGGACTTCCTTAATGTCCTTCCTTCTCCCTACAATGGTTTGATGTGATGGCATTTGTCAATTGTCAACTTCTGTGGACTTTGTTAATAACATCATTTTTTAAAAAAAATATCAAGGATGAATCCTAATCCATAACAGACCTATAGGTAGTAATTTTCTCCTCACTGTAGGAAACCAGCTCCCGCTCCCCAGTATGGTTAAAGCGTCCTGGTCCAACTGGACCTTACAAGAGAGTGTGTGTGTTCTGTGTAGCCAGTGAGCATAGCCCAGTGTGTTGATCTAAGAACTGTGTAACTGTTGACAAGCCCCTACCCTCAGCTGGTGGCATCAACACTGGGCTTCAGTGATAAAATACTTCAGATAATTACAATCTCCATCATTACGCAATTATATTTAGACACACTCCTGAAGCAGTGGGTTTTCAGTGACACCATTTGATGAGAACTGGAGGTGGAAACTGGCTAGGCAGAATAAAACATCCCAAAGGAAACGGCCAGTTTTGTTCTGGGCTAAAAGCCCAGAAATATCTAGACCAATATAAAAGCCTTACTGGAGGCCCATGGTACCAGAAGGATCAAAGCTCAAAATGTCTTCTATATAGCTATGGTTTGAGGCTGGAGATGCCAGATGGGGTGTGATTTTCCTTTTACCTCTCCTTAAAGGAGTAGCCCTGTCCCCAAAAACACACTGAGCACACAACCAAAGATGAGAGAACATGGACACTTTTGAGGAAAACTGGACCGACTAGTTCATCTCCCACTGCTTCCTGGATCCACTAAAGTGTTCTTAATGAACTCCAAGATGGTAAGACTCAGTGGTACCCTATTCCTGGGGCCCTCTTTTGCTGGACATGACCTCTGGTGATAAACGCTTCTTTTAAAATTCACCTCAATTGGTACATAAGCTTTATTCTTCAAATCTATGAGAGAAGAACCCCAAAGCCTTAGTCTTAGTGGGGTGTTCATTGCTGTTGAGTTTCTGGGAACCCTGTCCTCTCAAACAAGGCACAAAAAAAGCCAAGAAAGGCTCTATTGTTCTTAAAGATGCCCCTACATTCCTATATCATGATGTCATTAGTATTTGCAATATTTCTATATTTCTTAATTTATTTTTTTGTTTTATGAAAATCATAAATAGCAGTTAAACATATATAAAAAATCAGTATCATTAAAGATTTAGAAATCTGCAAACCACATGAGAGAAGTACCTTATATTTCACATGTCTGCACTGAGAGCACCAGAGCTATGAAAAGGCAGTATAGCAGACGTAGGTGGCCTCGAAGGCGACAGCACATATAAAAACTGATAAAGGAGCCAGAGAGTTGAAAAGACAGATGCACATGTGAAAGTTGATAAAGGACCCAGAGAGAAGCTGTGTGTGTGTGTGTGTGCGTGTGTGTGTGTGTGTGTGTGTGTGTGTGTGTGTGTGTGTGTGTGTGTTGGGCCTTCTTTTCCTTCTCTTCATTCTGCACTATCATGGAAAAGTGTTCATACTAAAACTTGCCCCACCCCCAGGTCCTAAGGGATGCTGTTCTTTTCACCTCTCCAGCCCTGCCACATCTTCTGTAGTTCCATGCTTGTGACAAGAAGGTATTCCTTCATTGACTTTATACAGTGAGGATAAAGCCTGAAGCCGTTTGAGAACTAATATTTTCCCCCCTCTTTGGACCCATCTCTGCACTGCACATATCAGGGTCTCATGCTCTCCAGCAGTCATTCATTCTGGGCAGAACCACACAGTTCAGAAGATCTGAAACCATCACACAGCTATGGTCCAGAGAAACTGGGACAGCCATACAACTATGTAGATTTATGTTACATGAATACATCGTTGGTCAGTGGAAAAATAGGTGGGGAAAGACCAGGAAAACGAGAAGAGGAGGAGATTCTGAGAGAGAGAGAGAGAGAGAGAGAGAGAGAGAGAGAGAGAGAGAGAGAGAGAGAGAGAGAGAGAGAGAGAGAGAGAGATGGAGCCCGAGAAGGATGAGCTGGATCCAGGTGGACTTAATTAGCGATAGGTAGATATGAATATTTTAAGGATCTTATAGGTCTTTTATGTGGAAGGGCAGTTTGTATCTTTGTCCATTGGATGTAGTCATTTTGTATAGAGGGTTTGTGGATTGAGAATTGAATATATAAACATGTATAAAAAGCTACAGGGCCTTAGAGTCATGCTTGTGTTGTGCAATAGGGTAAAGAAACATGCCTGGGGTGGTAATTCCACCCGGAACAGAGGCCGTAGGGCAGGTGGAATGAACCACCAGAGAAGGGAACTGTGCAGCAAGTATGGCTGGTGGACCAAGTGACAGAGTCCATGCACAGGCTCCATACTAGAAGCTGTACCCTCAAAGTGAAATTGTGGGGAACAATGAAGAGATACACCTTTTTATCATTAATATTTACTGAAACACAACTACAGTACAGAGAAACCGGCAAATCAAACTTTCATTCTAAAAGCTGTGCTGTGAGCCACAGATTGTATAATTGAGTAATTTCTTAAATTTTTACCCTGGATCCTGTTTGGACAATTTTCTGTGTGTTACCGCTGAATCACACTTAGGAAGAACAATTTTGCTTCCACTTTGACTAGCAGAACTGCTAACAGGCTTACAAGATGCTGTCCTTTTCACAGACAATATAAATGCCGTGGCTCACATTATCCATCCACATTTAACCTGCCAATCATGACTAATTTCCTCTTGTTCTTCTTCTTTTTCACTTCTGCTTCACTGTCCTGTCTGCCTCTAATTTCTCTGCCCACACTACAGCGCTTACTCTGGACAACACTGTCATGGGGAGCTCCCTCCCAAAGTTCATTCTCTGCTCACTTAATGCTCCATCCAAATGGAGTTCACACAATTTCCTTATACTAAGAGAACAAAACACACAAAAGACACCAGAACATTCCTTCAACTTCTATTTTTCTTCCTTCAAATACTTGCTTTTTTTTTGCTACAGCCAAAGATCCCGAAAGCTGTCTACCCTGCTCTCTCCCCATGTTGTCCTCCACAGCTGTCTTTAGCTTCCATCATGCCTGATGTGATGCCTGACCTCTCTCACTGCCCACAGTCATGGTTACCACTGAGTTCCAGGGTGCCCTCTCCTTTGCTCTTCAGCTTGTTCCAACTTCCTTTACCTTCCACTCCTGATAGCCTCACTTCTTGTGCCTCTCCTTGTTCATCTTTTTCTCCTCCCCTAGGGACGCTCTGTGATGGTTTGAATGAGAAATGTGTCCCATAGTCTACAGCATTTGGACACTTGCTTCTCACCTGACACTGTGCAAGAGGCTTATGAGGCATGGACTCATTGGAGAAAATATGTCATTGCAGGTAGCCTTTGGAAATACAAATTAAACATTCATGCCATTTGCCATTTTGAGTACAGTTTTTGCTTCCTGCTCCAGCTTCAAGATGTTAGTCACCCCTTGGCTTTTTCTCAAGCCACCATGTCTCCAGTTCATCTCCATGTGTCCTGATCAGAATGGACAAGATTTTACCCTTCTGGAACCAATAAACCAAACAAACTCTTATCACATATCTTATCATAGATACACAAAAGTAACTAATATAATCTCTTTCCTCTACCCATGTCTTAGAAATGTCCACACTCTCCTCTTCCCTTTCTTTCCTCAGAGATTTTGAGCACATCTGCCCCACTCTTTATCAGCTTTACAGTATCAGCCTTTTAGATTCCTGCCTTGGTATGTTCTAACTTGTACTACTATCAGTTCTAAAGCACAACACATTTGTATTTAAAGCATGGTTTCTTGTGCATGTGCCCCTTGATCAAGGTCAAGCTGCCTCCAAAGTTTAAATTTTTGAGCCAGACTAAGCTAATACTGCCCTTATGAGGTGAAAAATTAGAGTCCCTGCAAGGTAGAGATAGCCCCTCTGTGGATGGGTGTATAAACATTACAGGCTGAACCTATAATGCATTTGCCTGTTGGAGCATTTGGGCAGGATGGTTCACCGAAGCTGATGCTATGTAACCAGAAGCTTTTCTCTTCTTGGCAGATTAATCTGTGGTAGATGTCGTTATGTAGCATTTTTCCTCTGAGATTTTTACAGTCCGTCCTGCAGAAAACTCTGTAAACCAGAAAATAAACAAATCAAAATAGTTTCAGGAAGTCCCTGAAGTTGACAAGATTTACTAGGTCCTGCCCTATCACTGTAAATATTAAAGATTGCTAAAAGTCAATCTTAGACAAGTCAAGCTAAAAAGAAGACTCAGACCAGACCAGCTGCCTGGAACAAGCAGAGACATGCCTTGCTTCCCGGAAGAGGTTTATACTGGACAATGCCACTTAGAAAGGACACTTTCCATCCTGTTGTTGCACCTTCAGTTTGTGCAGTGTGCTCCAAGTGCCCAAATATTTTGAACTCTCACCTATGCTCTGTTTGTGTCTTGGATTTTGGTGATAACAGCCATTATTGAGTAATTTTTACTTCTTTCAGTAATTGCTCACAGATACTAATCCCTTTGCTGGATGAGTGTAGTTATTTAAAGCACATGATTGTGCATCGTTAAAGCAGTATTTATACAGGAGGAAGTTAAACATATGAGTGCTGGATGTTCAAGCAGCCAAGACCTGACAGTAAGAGGAGTGCCAACACTCCATTTTTAGAGGTCTTTGGGCAGGGTATCCTTAACATTTGGGAAGCAACATGGGCTAGGCTTAGATGAGTCTGATTGTTAAACATCTCTATCATGGAAGATGCTCTTCAGCCTTTGCTGCCCGACTTGCTCCACAGCAGATGGTACACTGGTTTATTTTGCTGCCCTGTTTTCTTTTAGAAAATTGTTAGATTAAACCTTTCTTTGAAAAAAGAAACATGCTATTCTCTGAAAGAGTCCATTAAATGATGTTGATTTCCTCTTGGGTGCCTTGTACACATGTGGCTACTGAAGCTTTCTTTGGAATTAGTCTGCATTATGAAGCTCTCAATCCTGGATGAGTCCAATCTTTGGGGGATTTCTTCTCCCTCAATGAAATTGCTTCAGATAAGCCTAGAAAGTACTCCCTTGGATATATTTATCATCATAAAATTGCTTCTGCAAATGTTTTTGTTTCAATCTTCTATTTGAAGACAGCAAACTATTAGTATGAATAGTTATCACTGACAACCAGAAAATAAAAATTCACTTAATAGACCAGTAGGATGGACCACTGAAATTGGCATGCTTAGATACTTGGAACAAACCACTCTATTTAACTATATTTAAACTATATTTAACAGGATATACAACATCTTGTTATCATTCTTCAGCCCACTCTCAGCCTCAGCCTCTCATTACATCTTAAGACTTGTTGGAGAGTTTTCTTTACACTCCTTACTTGTTAGTCAAATACTCACACTTACTTTAAGGCTCTCTGGAGCTGTGGGTTCCATTTCTGCCAGTGTACTCCACAACATCTTGCTAAATTTTGAACTGATGAAGAATTTATGTTGTGTCAGGGTGGGATGGAAACCTGAGTGAGCCTAGCAACTGTTTAGTAAATTTCCATATAGACAAGGAGTTGCCAATGACAATCTTCATTGAAACGAATTGCATATAGCATCTACACAATTCTGTTTATGACCTGCATTTCTTGGCTGCATTCCCAAGGTGATAAGTTAAAGTAATACTGAGAATATAAATAACTTATCTTGGCTAATTATGAAAGGCATCCGGGTTCAGGAATTCTCAACATAGTAAAAGAAAAGAGAATTTAAGAATAGTCTTGGGTGAGTATTGGCTTGATGGTCTACCTGACCAGCTTCACATTCATCCAGCAACTTCCATGAACATTGATGAGCTTAGATTTTGCTATTGTGTATTATTAATAATAACACTACTGAAAATAGTAATTTAAATTATACATATCTGTGTATGAGTATATGCAAGTGAATGAGTATATGCAAGTCCTAGGAGGCCATAGGCATCCTGTCTCCATGGAGCTAGAGATGAACTATGAGGGTCTCCATCTCTCTAGCCACTTGCTACAGTGCCTTAAAATGTATACACTTTTAAAAGCTTTTTAAATGTTTTATTATTCAATGTTTTATTTATCATACAAAGAGAAGTGTAACTTGGCTGCTGCCACTTGATAAATATGCCAGTAGCCAGAGTGAAGGACATGAAGACTTTTGGCATCTTTATGCTTGGGTGGCCACTCAGCTCTTGGCAGCAGTCTTTCTTTTGCGAGGGCTTCCAGGCCATTGTCTGATGCTCTGCTGTGGCTAGGTATGCATTATAGATATCATTATCCCACTCTTCTTCTGGCAGCATCACCCTGGGTAATATTTCTTAAAGCTGCACAATCAAATGTAGGACAGGCCATACTCATTCTACCACAGAAGGGCTCCCACCCTTCCAGTTCTCCCTATTCTGTAGTGGTGGCTCTTAGGCTGGTTGGCTTATGACTTTCCTCAGGAGTTGAGAAAGTGTCTCTCTTGGTCCATCTCAGTCTCTTCATGGAACTATGCCTGATATTTTCCTTCTCCCTCTCTCTTCCCCTTTCCCCCTCTTCCTTTTCCTCCTCCTCTTCCTTCTCTCTCTCTCTCTCTCTCTCTCTCTCTCTCTCTCTCTCTCTCTCTCTCTCTCTCTCTCTATCTCTCTCTCTCTCTCTCTCTCTTCCAGCTGCCTACCAATCCAGATGTAAAACTCTTGGCTTCTTCTACAGCACTATGTCTGCCAGTGTGCTGGCACCATGTTCCCCGCCATGATGATAATGAGCTAAACCTCTGAACCAACCCCCTGTAAAATTTACCTCAGGATCACTTCTTGATACCGATGTGCTTTCTTGTGTTTCTCCTCGCTATATTTCTCATATATTTGTCCTGATGTGATTGGGCATAGGAAGAGTTTCACTGTCTGTAGTCTGGTATGATTACTCCATGGATGATAGTGCACTATGATGGGCAAGTTTCCTGTAAACGAACATGAAGAAGAACATTCTTGAGATAATGCTGTTTAGATGAATTTATGATTTTATGGAATTTTTTATTAAGTATTTTAGGAAATTAGATTCAAATAATTTTGAGAAGTCAGGGTGGTTGATAGAAAGTTTAAAGGTATAATCAAGAATAGATTGTGAATTCATAGAGTTGCAAAGACTACATTTGTTAAAAAAGTGCAGTGGGCTTCCATTAATTACAAGCAAGTTGTAGTAGCTAGAAAAATAGAGACAAGTTAATGATCAAAGAAACATTCATTCTGGGTTGGGTCTGAGTTCTTGGATCCTGTGACTGAGGGATGTGTCCATAGGTTTTGGTGTGCACCATAAAAAGACAGGACTGTGAATAAAGAGGAAATGATGTTATCTTGAGTATAAGAATTCAGGTAGATATTGGCCAGTTTGTGTGAACATAACTCTTAAAAGAAAATGTAAGATAGATGATGATCTTTTTCTTAGTAAATATACATTGTTGTCAGTTAAGCATAGGAGAAACTTGCTATTGTAGATTTGGCTTGCTTAAACTTTGATAATGAAGATTATTACTTTGGGGTTATAGTGAATTGTGGAATAAAAGATAGATGGGAAATGTATAGTTAGGTATAAGTTTCAAAGAAGAATATGTAATCAATAATTCTATTATAGTTAACCTATTATAATAATCCTATTAAAATTATAATTATGACTTTAATTTGTTTTAGAAGAATATGTTTTGTGAAGAATATATATTTATAAAGTTGTTGGAGCATGCTAAAACATGCTTCATCCACCAAGTATGTGAGGGTGTGCCTGCTTTCCGTCATCATTGACCTCACCATGGCTTCCTTCTTCACATGACGTTCTCATGACTCTTCTCATCTAAAGATATTTTGCCTTTGAGGTCTGCATTGACTTAGGATGACCCCATCTGTGATTCTTAAATAAAATTATACCTGCAAAGATCCATTTCCAAAATTAGGCTACAGTTGCAGACTAGTTTGAACACATCTTCTGGTGGCCCACATTCAACTGAGCACGTGCTCCAAGACAGCAGTTGTTGTGGTAAATATTAAAAAGTAATCTGGTTTTATCTGCACTGCAGTCTCAATTCACTTCAGTCTAGTGTGGAGCCAAACAGATACCATGTGGTCCCCATGATGCCCTCTGGCTCTGATTCCTGTGTTGGGCCATCTGGCACTATGGGGATCTCTAACTTGGTGCTCCATACCACCTCCAAGAACTCAGGAACAGTTCACTCCATGACCCCTGCTGCTTCTGTCCTGGGTGGATATGACCATTCCAGCATGTTCCTTTCCTCCACTGCCTGGTACAAATATGACTCACATTCATTAACTTATCAAACAGGTTTATATGTTAGATTTTCAATCCACAAACTCTCTATACAATAAGCTCACAGCCAGCAGAGAAAGATATAAACTGCCCATTCAGAAAAGATAAATTAGACCCATAGAAAACCTTAGAAACAATCATAGCATCTGCGTCAAGCTAGAGATGCACCTAGAGAAACATATCACCTTAACATAAACCTACAAGCAGGAAGATGTTCCTCTTTGGTAAGACCTGCCACTGTGTCTCCAGGCTCTTGTCCAGAGGACATTCATGCATTCTCTTCCCCCACCCAGCCATACTGACCTCTGTTGAGATCCTGAGCTCATCACACTTCCCCCCATACTGGGTGGCTGCACTGTCCATGATGAATTTCTTTTTTTTTTTAACAACTTTATTTTACAAAACAAAGATAAATGTACAGATTTTAAGCATTTTTTGCATAAAATTATACAATACATTTTTGTCAGAATTTTTTTTCAGATTTTAAAATAATTTTTACATAAAACTGTATGAATATATTTGTTAGTCAGTACTTGATTTTTTTAAAGGTTTGATAGTATGCATTGAAAACTTAATAGTTACAATGAGCATAAAGTACATGTAAAACAAAATGTAACATGGAAATAGTCAAAGTTTTCTTGTTGTATAAAGATTTTTTTGTTTTGTTTTGTTTTCTTTATTTCTTGGACTTAATACAGTCTGTGAGTTGTTTCTGGGGCAGTGCGAGGCTCTGGGGTTAGCATCCCATTATCAGTGACTGCATATTATGTCTGTTCTTTTGTGACTGGGTTATCTCACTCAGAATGATATTCTCCATGATGAATTTCTAGGCAGCACCTGTTTGCATGGCTCAATGTTCAGTTATCATCTCCCATTGACCACTCTTCTCAGATACAATTCCTCTGACCATGTTTTAACTTTATTTTTTAATGACATATATTGACAGCATATGTAAAATCTTTTATTCACTTATGCCTATGTATATCCTTTACTTTAAATTTTGATCATTTGGAATCCAGTGTTGTAGCTGCAGTGTACTCTTGTTAACTATATTTTATTCTGTATTGCCACATAACAACAGGGTTTCTTCTTCCTATCCGACTGATAATGAATCTGCTGGCTTATCTTTCCACTTTTCTACTTACTTCCTGCTCTGTGCAGTACCCGAACAGTATTCTACTGCTCACTATGAAATAAGTATTTCTAGTATCCACATATAAGTAAGGTTACACAATGGCTGTCTTTCTGGTCCCACTTTCATTGTTGAAGGGAGCCAGTGTTTCCCTGTTTACCAGGCAAGCAAACAGTTCTAAAGATGTGGGGACCAGCTGGGTGTCCTGTAAGCCAAATCAGTTTTGACAGTATTGGTCTATAAATAGTGTCCTGCCCCATGGTGGTATCCCCAAAAGCATCCCACCAACTCACTTCACATTCCTGATAAATACCCAGATTAATTTACCATTTCTGACAGGCAAGCTATAGATTTAGGATTCTACAAGTCTCATTGATTGTTTGAGCACCAAGAACTTGGAGAAACCTATTTATTATAAAAGATAGTACAATGGATGAAGAGGAAAATCCCCACAGATTGTGATGTGGCAATCCTCCTGCTTCAGTCTCCCTTGTGATTTGAGTTCAGTCCTGTATTTGAATGGCCATAGCTTTTAGTTTCCTATTTGGTTTTACTGATTCCTAATAACCAAAGGGTAAAGTTGAAAAAGCAAGCAAGAAAGCAAACAAACAGAAATCAAGTTCACCTTGTTCACCTAATATCAGAGACATAGCAGAGACAGGATCTGGTTCCAAACAATGTTGCTTAATAAAGGATTGCATGTGCTGATCAAAGGAGCACAGAATGCCTGTGGCATCCTCTTTATATCTTCCTGATCCTAATTTTATATTGGCCATTAAATATTCTTCTTCCTCTTCTTTAAATAAAATCACCTTATGGTAGTGAACCCCCCCCCCCCCAAAAAAAAAAAACAGCTGGATAGCTGGGTTAAGGCTCAAACAGTTTTCAATTAATTTGATTTCTGTTACTATGGTAATGATCAGAATAAAAGCAACCTGAGGGAAATGCCTTGATCACAGTCCATCACTGAAAAAAGCCAAAGCAGGAAGCAGAGGAGAGGAACTGGAGCAGAAGAGATGGAGAAAAGGTGCTTGACATCAGTCTCTTCATTCCCTGTTTAGCCTTTCTTACATATCCAGGACCACCTGTCTAGGAGTGACACCACCCACAGTGAGTGGGATCCTTCCACATCAATCACTAACATGAAAACACCTGGCAGGTTGCTCTAAAAGCCAATGTGACAGAAGCAATATCTCGATTGCTGTTTTGTCTTCTTAGTTGATGTTTGCTTGTGCCAAGTTTTCAAAACACAAATAAAACCCAATATCTACCCAGAATATGTGTCCAGTCTCATAATATATACAACTCAACAAACTTCTGTACAGTTGGAATAGCCACTCTGAAGCTATTTCACACTGTGACTATCAATTATATTTTAAATTTATTTGTTCACCATGAAAAGAAAAATAACTATGACAGAATTAATGCTAGAAAAGAAATTAACTTCAGATCCTTTCTGAATTCCTGTGTCTTGCCTGGGTTTTGCCCTTCTTTATCACCAAATGTCACCTTTTCTTGGTTGTTTTTTAGTAGAATACTATACACATCTTTACATATTCTTACATATATTTCTTTGTGCATTATAGACTAGCATCTGCATATAAAGGAGGAACTTTTTTCTTTATGTAATAGTGTAACTTCATTTAAGACTATGCATTTTTAAGTCTAGCCATTTTCCTGATATTAAATTTCCTTAGAACTTAATAATATTCCACTCTATATATGTAACAGATATTTATTAATTATTTATCTGTTTATGAACATTTAGGTTGGTTACATATTCTTGCTGTCATAAATAGACCAATATAAACATGGATGTCAAATATCTCTTAACATTTAACTGCATTGGGTGAACCAATGCAGTTAAAGAGTGAGCTACATTCCCTGAAACATGCATGGGGTGGGTGTGAAATTCCCTGGGAATATACCCGTGAGTAGAATAGCCAGGTGATGTGATAACTATATTACATTTTTTGGAAGAACTTCAAAACTGGTTTCTATATTGGTTGTATTCATTTGTACTCAAACCAAACCCAAATATGGGTTCTCTGTGCCCCACATCTTTTCCAACATTCCCTGCTGGATTTCTTTGTAACAACCACTCTAGCTGGGGTAAGAAGATATCTCAAACTTCTTTAATACTTCATTCTTACTTTCATGTAATCCCATTAGTAGAAGACGTCCCAGAAGGCCTTGTATATGTGCCCTAATAGCAGTTTATAGAAGGTCTCTCTCTGGTCCACTGCAGTTAAAGAGTGAGCTACATTTCCTGAACCATGCACAGTAACTACTCACTGGTCACAACAGTTTTGTCCACAAAAGGGCATGAAAAACAAGATGAAGTGGAAGCTATGGCCCTCAGGGCAAATGCCAAGTGCAAAAACATTGAACAGCTAGTCCTCATGATTCTTGCTGATGTTACTTTGCTAAAAAAATATAGTCTTTGAGAATCCTACACTTCACAAACTTCAAAGATTCTTTATTAACACTTCTTCCCTTCTGATTAGTCTGACACTTCTCACTGTAAACATCTTGAGCTTTTTGAAATATGTAAGCATGTGAGTTTTTAACAAACATCGAAACCCCACTGGTGAGAAATACTGTGGTCATTTTTGTATGCACATAAACATGAGAAAAGATGGAGGACTCTGAAATTGACCAAATAGCTATTTACATAGCAGCAGAGTGACACTGTACATAAAATAATAGTTTTTGGAGAGAAAATACAAAATTTAGATTTCCATGAATTATACAAAAGTAAGTGAAGTATTCACTGAACTAGAGAAATCTTACAGCAATAAACTATAAGATTCTATAAAATTAAAAAGAACACTTATCTAAAGTGATATTCAAAGCCCATAGGTTTTTACCATTTATTCTATGTTTTACCTGAATCCATGCCGCTCAACTCTCCCATTTATCCCAGTGTCTCAATTCTGGATGTTTTTGCCTGTAGAACCTCTATTCCCCCAAAGACATATAAGATTTATTGCCTTTCTTTGTCACACACAGTTAACATTTACCACTTCCTTAGGTTGTTCTAAACGAAATGCTTCAAACAACCACCTTTTCCCCAGTACCTTTCCCTTGGCACTGCTCACCACCACCCCTCTCCCTGTCTGTATTGATGTCATCTATTCTTATGTGCATTGGATGACGTCCCTCTCTTATCTCTGATTTACTACCTTTAGATGTAAAAATTCTGTTCTTATTGTTTATTTCCTTATTTTGTTAAGACATATTTTCAATCAACTTCTTGATATGACTGCAGAGAAGAAAACCTAACTGAGTCTCTCTCTGTGTGTAAGATCTTTTCCTTGTTGGGATAAGATTGACTGGGCTGGAGTCTATCTTCCTCTAGTCTCAGTGAGCATTTTCTCTCAAGAGAGCATGAAGACTCATTTCTTCTGGGAAGGACTATTTTCAATGGAACTAATTCATTATATTTTATCTTCTTCTCCTCCTCCTTCTCCTCCCCACCTCCTCCCCCTTCTTCTTCATCATCATCACCATCTTTCTCTTCCTCTTCTGCTTCTTCTTCATCTTCATCTTATTTGTATTTGCTGAAGTAAGTTTATAGCATAGAAAGTATATAATGAGTTTTTTCAACTTGTCACAATATAGAATCACCTGAAAAAGGACTCTCAATGAAACGTTGTCTGGAGTGGCCCAGAGGCATATTGGTGGGGGAATTACAGCCATGTTCAGCATGATTACAGAGATGAATCTGACTGGAGTCATGATGGAATAAATAAAAGATAAACATACAAATACATAGAAACAAGAATACAGAGACAGAAAACGGGGCTCATTGCAGAAGAAATTGTAGAACCCTGGAAGCTTATCAGGGTTATTACATAGAGTTGAACAGAATGATAGGGCTATCGCATAAAACTAACCAAGAAGGCAAGTTTATTTTATGTAAATAAAAAAGCAGGGTTTATAATATACACTTGGAAAAATGAGACAGGTCTAGTTTATCTAAGTAGAAACACTCTCTATAATATTTTAAGACATAAGTATAACTGAGTAGAAAGCTACAATGGATGTTATCCGCACATACTTTAATATTCACAAATAATTTAATATGAACCAGAAAAGAAGGCTTTCCCATTGTTTCTTTGAGCCTCAACCCAGTTCATTTTCTAAAGAATCTGAGGTTAGTGTCTTTGACAATTACACATTAATTAACTCAAGATTGTAAACACTCAAGGCTTCCTCAACTCATATATTATTTTGATTATGCTAATTGAGGTGAGAAAATTTGCTCACTGTGGGTGGCTCCATTCCCTAGACCAGGGATTCTAAACAGCATGAGAGTGGAGAAAGTGAGCTGAGAATGAATGAATTAACTCATTGTTTTCTACTCTTGACTGTGGATATGATGTAACTTGCTGCTCCTAGTTTATTCTGTCTTGCCATCTCCAAAATGATGAGCAGTTTATTTGGCTCAACTAGAATTGCAAACTGAACAATTTTTTTCTCCCTCAAGGTGTTTTTTTAGGTTATTTTATCATTCATACAGAGAGAAACTATTATAGAAGGTATAGAATAAATTTTACTAGAAACTTCTAAACAGTATTTTAATATGATTAACAGATTATACTTTGGTAAGCCATATGTGTGAGTCCCCAAACCCTTTATCTTTGTCAGAATTAGCTTGTTGGTATTTTTTAGAATTATTACTGAAGCTATTGTAGTAAATACATTATGCTTTGAATTCTAATTATGTGATAATAAATATATTTGAACAATTTTTGTATGCTTATTGGTTATCCACATTATTTCTAAAATACCTACATAAACATTTCATCAATGTGTTTTTAACATTTAACATTTATGGGGTGTGTGTGTGTTTGTGTGTGTGTGCATACGTGTGCATGCACACGTGCATATATATATGTTTTATGATATATGTATATGTGAAGATGTATGTGTTTATAGAGAACGGAAATCAGTGTTTGGTATATTTCTCTGTTACCATTCACTTTAGTTTTTCAGATGATATTGATCACGGAACTGGAACTTGATACTTCCAATAGACTGTCTGTCCAGCAAGCCCAAGGGATATTTCTGTCCTCTTCCATGCCCCATCCTTCCATGCCCCTTTAGACATATGTCTTAACATTTGGTTATACACAAGTGATGTAGATTCAAACTCAGAATTCTCAAGTTTTTCTGCCAAGCAGCTTACCCACAGAATCAGGTTTTTAACACTGAAAAACAATTTTTTAAAAGTTCTCAACGTATTTTGGTTTCAAGACCTTTGCTAAACACATGTACATGGAATATTTCATTTCTATATAACATTGCTGTATAATTTATAAAGTTTTAAAAACAAGTCTTAGGATATAAATGTTATATAATAGATAGTTAATTTTATTGAATTTTGGATTATACTTATACCTATTAAACTATTACCAAAATTTATATCAATTTATATCAATTTATCTCAAATGTGCCTCTTAGTGCCCAGCTCTTCTTGGTATAATACTCAATCTCTTAGGAATACAGTGTAATAGATTTTTATGTTGTATATTTATGTGTTTCTTATAGTTTTATATAAGTAGAATCACAGCATAAACACTTTCAATTTAATCTCACTCATAGCTTTCACAGTCATCATTGTATTTTATATGTCAGTAACACAGCATTCATTAATTTGAGTGTGTTAAACTATCTTTGCCTTCCTTGGATGAAGCTGAGTAATCTATTATATATTTCATATATATGCTTAGATTTGGTTTGTTAATATTTAATTATTGGTTCATGTATTTAAATTTGCAATGTGGGATTGCACCCAGAGTCTCTGGTATGGTCTGTTATTATTTTTAGCTCCTTTAAAGAATCTTGTAATAGGCTGACTATGTTCCTCAGTTGGCCTCATACCTTCACTGTTTCTGCCCGAGCCTTGCAACTTGATTGGCTTAAAGATATGTTCAGTGTGTTAAGGGTTCATTGACAGTCTTTTGGAAGTGTTGTGAGGAAACCAACATCAATGCCTTTTTAGAAAAAAAAAAACTGAATTAAAGATGGCATCTGCCAAGGTGGAACAGATAGAGCTTCTTCTACAGTATACAAGGAAGATGAAGCCCAGATATACTAACCTGCATCTAAGGTTCTGCAGAAGCTTGTGGGATTGCATACAGATGAACCACTTCCTATATGGTCCAGATAATATCATCAGAAAAGTCACTTAAGTTCCCCATATATGTGTATGGCTAAAAAACTCTGGAAATCACTTCAAGAAATTAAGCATCTGTAGAACACTATTGTAAGAAAGAAAACTGAAGACAGAGATGCTTCAGTCACATGGACACAGTTAAAATATGATCATATTAGACTTGAATACTTTAAACATATAAACACAGCATGAAGATGTGAACATTGCTCCAGAGTAGCAAAGTCACATAAATATTCTGTTAATATTATTCTTAAGGCTAAAAAATATAGGAGAAAATTACCTCAATATGTGTAAAGGAACATTTACCAAAAACTTAGTATCTTTCATGATAAAAATGCCAACAAACCAGTGGTAGACAAAGTTTTTCAATTAAAATAGAGGAGACCTATGATGGATATTTAGCAAGTTTCATGTTTTATGTTGAGACACTTAACACGTTAACACTGAGACTGGAGAGAAAGCAGGTCCATCTGTTCTCATCACTTCTAGACAAGATTGTTGTTGAAATCTTCCTACAATAAAATCTCTAGGAATCAGAGTCTTCACAGATGGATAGCTAAAAGCAGTCAACAAAACAATTACACCAGCTCCACACAACACTTCCAGGAAGCTGACAATGAGCCTTTAACAAACTGAATGTCAGGCATAGCTGCACATATCTTTAAGCCAAGTAAGTTGTGAGGCTGAGGCAGGAACATTGCAAACTCAAGGCCAACCTGAGCAAAGATTCAGCCCTATTAAAAATTCTTAACAGAGCTGGAGATGATTGTGAAGTATATTTCAAAAATTCTTGTTTTTCTTTAAGCATGATATTTAAGAGATGATACATTTTCTACAATGTCCAACACAATAGTTTCTTGCCCATACGCTCTTCTATCGTATGAGCTTGTGATTTTTCCTTTCCCCATCATGAGGTGACATCTAATTCATTTCTTCCTACTTGCTGTTTAAAATTATTTCATTTATTTTTCAATGAAACAGACACAGAAGGAAACTTACTGACATTATTATCAGATCAAATGAGCAAACAAACAAAAAGGACAGAGTGCATGAGAATCTTGGTGGCTGGTGGCAGAGGGGAGAGAGAAGAGGAGAGAAGGTTGTATCTTGCAATGGAGTTCAGCACAAAGCCAAGAGGAGGATTGGGAAGAATACTTTAAGAAGAAAGAAAGAAGAAAGGGACCACCATGACAAAGCAGCTTCTTTATAATGAATCTGGGAAGAATTAACTCATCAGATAGTGAAAGAACTAGTTTCTCTCACAAGCAAGGGCTTAAGCTTGGTGACAATTGAGGCTGAGGTAACATTCATTCTGGTAGTGTTGTTTATTAGTCAAACCGGGATGCTCAGGAAAGTTATCAGTTGTGTTGGCTTTGGGAAATTGGAAATGCTAGCCTCAGAAATGGGCTATTTCAAGTGGAATATAAATCATGGAAGGGGATGAATCTAGGACAACATCTCCAGCACATAAATGGAAAAGAAATAGAAGAAAAGGGGAGTAGAGTCAGTATATTTTCTAAACTTGGGCTCAGTAAAAGAAACTGTCTGCTCAGTGTTTCCTGATGGAAGAAAACATTGTCAGTTTCTTACCTGGCAGAGGGGCATCTGGGACAGATGAATACTTTCTCTTATTAGGAGTCAATAGCTTTTCTGTTTTCTTAGCTCATCCTTGATGGGTCAGATGGGTGGTGTGCTCCTGGCCAGGCAATTGACAGACCTAGCTGGATTAGCTTTTTAAAAGAGCAAACAGTAATATGCAATGTTTTGAATAGCTTAGAATGTCAGATTTCCATCCAGGACCAGAAATACAATTTTGTTTCTATTTTGCTAAACCAGAAGGAAGTAGCTTGTCTTAGTGGACCTCAGCCAAAGCTTCGATACCACCATCTCCTCATATGGTAACCTCGATCCTATGGAAGGTCTTCTCTGCCTAGAATTACCAGGGAAGCAGAAGGTGGGGTGTCCAAAGTTAAACATAAGAGGAATCTATCCTTATGGTGTTAATCTCTGTAGCAGCAATCCTTATAAACAGTCTATGACTTTCTGATTTCCAATTTGCTTCAGTTTAGACGAACACTGGAAGGAAGATGGGGAAATGAAGTTGTATATTTATTCCTTTGGGTATTATTATATTATGGTTATAGTGACCATGTTCTCCACTAGAGCTAAGTAAGTCTTCACATCTCTATAGGCTTAGGAGTGGTAATTATATTTTAGTATGGCTAGCCCCAAGATACAACATTATGTTTCATCATATTCTTAAATATTCCTTATGTCTTCGTGATTCAATCTTTTAAAGAATTCTCCTGGAGTTATGCTATTTTAGACATGCCATCTGTTTCTAGCAATGAACCTAACACTTACGTTCAGATGGTCCCTGGCATTGCTACTACATAAAGTATTTTACAATTCTCTAAAGCAGATTTCTGCTAGATATGATTATGTGGCCTCATAGAAACTGTTTTGTAGAGTTGATAGATTGAATGTGCTTCCACAAGCAAATGTCAACACACAGTGCACATTCATCAGTGGTGTTGATTTTCTCCATTCACATGGCTTTTTACAAAGGGTTGGAATTGACTTTGCTATGTTGATGTAACTGAATTCACCCTCTTCACTTAGGAAAGATGTAAGGGACACAGATAAAATTGCATGCTTTAGTGCTTGGCATTGTCAGCATGCACAGTGGTGGTGTGGTTCAAAAAAAAGAGCACAGACAAGCCATCTGTCCCAGCTCTGATACCCCCACACAAGTTAAAAAATTGTTCTGAATTTCAATTTCTATTTATATTATGTTTCAGTTTTCAATTCTATGTTTTAAATAGACACCACACTTGAAATCTTTATTGAGAAAGTGACATTTTATGCAAACACATAACTTTTACTGTCCTTCAGTTTTAGGGTTCTTGTTGTTATACTTACAGATAGCTGTGATTATTTGAAATGCATTAATCATGCTAGAGCATAGACCTCAGTTCAGTAACTATGAGGCTGGATAATGAAACTTGAACAAAGGCAAGGACCATATAGGAAAGAATGTAATCATTATCAAAATGTTATCTCTAGTTGAAAGTCTGGCAACCTGATTCCATGGTATGCTTCTTCTGTTCTCAGTAAGATTAAAATAATATAGGAATGTTTTCATGTACTAATTTATACTACAATAAATCTTCAGTTCAATTGCCAAACCAAATCCCAATATCAGTTATCAGGAAAAATATTAAAATAGGCTTGCTAGTTTTCTGGGCTTTGAGAACTCCAAAAGCAAGATTATATGAGAAGTTTATAATTATTATATTTTAGTATAGTGATAATGGAAAAATTATATTGTACAAAACAGTTTAAATGGCATAAACCTGTGCCCCTTCTCTCATGGAGCAGAAGAGAATGCTAGTATACAGAGAATGGGCTGCTTCCTGAGACTTTTATAAATTTTAGGCTGAGAAAAACAGAAACATCTGACCATCTCTGCCAAAGAATCCAAACCACTGTTTCTGAACACAGCATTTAGAAAATCTGACTTAATTAAACATCTATTTATTAGAGAAAGGCAGTGGTGATGCATGCCTCCGATCCCAGTGCTCAGGGGGAAGAGGCAGGTTATTGCTGTGAGTTTAAGAACAGCCTGGTCTACATAGCTGGTTTTAGGATAGCCAGAGATATCCTGTCTCAAAAACAAAACAAAATGAAAACAAAACTAACAAAACCTCCATATGTTTATCCAGTTGAAATTTTATACAAAACTCTATGTATGGTATATAAGTAATAAGCATATTTCATTATTCCTGGTTTATAAGCCATGAAACTAGTCTACATATGTATATGTATAATGTATATATGCATATATGTATTTATTCATAAATGTCTATATGTATGTATGCATGAATGCATATATGTGTATATATATATGTTCATATATGCATATGTGCATATATGTGTATATGTGTTTGTGTATGTGTATATGTATATATGTATATATTACATGTGTATATGTGTATTTGTGTATTTATGTATTTATATATGTCTATGTGTGTATGTGTATATGTGTGTATGTGTATATATGTATACATAAATAAGTAGATGTATGTATACATGCAGGCAAGTTGGATAGTTTTATATTAGCTTGATATAAACTAAAACACCCTGAGCTGGTGGTTCTGGGATTCTATGAAAAGCAAGTTGAGCAAGTCATAAGAAGAAAGTCAGAAAGCAAAACTCCATGGACTCCACACCAGCCTTTGCCGAGAGGTTCTTACTCAGCTTGAGTCCATGCTCTGACTTTCTTCAGTGAGGTGAGGCGCCAGGATATGGAAGTGTGAGTCAAATAAACCCTTCACCCCATGTATGGAACACAATGCAGGGTTGCTTCCACTCATTCCTTATTTTAAGCAAAAATGCAGTCTATATTTATACACATTATCTTGAATATTAAAACCATAGCCCATTGCTGAATCACAGTTTACACCAAGGAATTTTTTTCCAAAGTAAAAAATATGAACATATTAAATGACCATGATACAATTAATGCAACATTTTTATCTAGAGACTTACAGCTAATTTTCTAAGTGAATGATACTATGTACTAATATAATAAGTCCTCATACAACAGAATTGGTTTAATAAATAATAACAGTTTTTTAATCCATGACCTTTAAATCTAACAGCAAAGTAAATTTGAATGAAGAGACAGTAATTAATAAATAACACAGTCAATTTACTGACTTTGTAGAAACAGAAACAGAGATACATGCATTAGCTGCATTGTTGGGGATATTGCTATAAAATACACTTGAGCTACTGATTAAGCTAAAAGAAAATAAAGCACTAATGTAACATCTTTTACACACACAAAAAAAAAAACAGCACATTGTCAAACACAGAGCTTGAAAACTCAGTAGGAGGCTCTACATATAAAATTGCACTGCAAAAATCTAGGCTAGAATATTTGTAATATGATTCTCTAAAGAAGCAGGGTGATAGAAAGTATATAATGCAAACACACATACAAACACACACACACACACACACAGAGAGAGAGAGAGAGAGAGAGAGAGAGAGAGAGAGAGAGAGAGAGAGAGAGAGAGTTTGAGTCTGGTGCTGAATCCCAGAGTATTTGGTGAGAATTTGAGGTCTTCAATCTGTGTTGGAATATCAAAGATACTGGTTGTAATACCAGAAATGAGAGGTCTCAGACCAGGACAGATGCAGTTGAGAGTATAGAGTGAGGGCATGCAAGACTTTTCTTCCTCTGTGTCCTCTTCTGTGTGGTTCCCAGAGAAAGTGTGAACCAGATTTATGTTGGGTTTTCTCACCTCAGATAATCTGATGGAGAAAATCCCTCACAGTATCTTCTGTTTTAGCTGATTCCAGATGTAGTCAGTTGACAACCAAGAACAGCCATCACTGTGTTCTTATGTGGTTGCTTTTGAGACAGAGTCTCACAGTGTAGCCCAGGCTGGCCTTAAATTAGCCTCATGCCTCATGTCCTGTGTGCTGGGATTATAGGCATGAAACACCAAGGATGGTGACTGGAAATGAACTCTTAGCTGAATGAATTGTTAGGAGAACTGACAGGCATAAAACATTTGGGAAAGAAGCCAAAGAAACGTAAGTAAATGTAAAGTTATTTTGCTCATAATTTGAAAGAATTAACCTTGTAAAACCTGCTCACACTAAATTTACCTATAGATACTAAAATACCCAATAAAATTTGACAACATTTTAATGAATAAAACCAAAACTTTAATACTTCTAAGGAACTAAAACATTGAATAATATCCAAAACAATTTTGAGCAAAAAGTCCACAGTTTATTTAGAGGAATTAACTGCCCTTTTTTTCTCCTGTAAAGTTTTAATAATAAAACCACCATATTACTGGTCCTAGAACAGAACAGAGTAGAGCTTAGAAAAAATCTATCTCCCACCTCCTACTCCTGAATCTACCATTTCAGACTCCTCAGAGCTTTATCTGTTGCTTGCTATAGACTCTTCAGATACCTTATACATCTCCAGGACTCAGGACCTAAACATATAGTCAAGAAAAACTTGCTCCCAGAAACTGGCCAAAGAAGCCTCAGACACCAGAAAGTAGCCAACACAGAGAAAACATTCTATAGACGCAAAGACCGGGCATTGAGACCTAACAAGTCTTTAGTTGGTTTGAGGCCAGCTTAGCACTTTGTAAAAAGTGACTACCTGCCTTGGGGGAGGGATAGCTGGAAACCATGGGTACATTTGAAGAACAACCACAGATGATAGTTTTGATCTCACAAATTCTTTTATTCAAAATTTTTTATCAAATGCACTTAAAATACCTGCACATTCTGTTAAAAGATAATTAGAAAAACATTTTAAGTCTCTTTAAAACTATTCAGGGACTGTCAGGATGTCTCAGTCGGTAAAGACGCCTCCTCTGGCTTGATCATCTGAGTTCAATATCTGGGAACCACAGAGTACAAGGAACTAATTCCCAGAAACTGAAAATTGTCCTTTAATTTCTGCATGCATTCTCATAATCCCAATAAGTAAGTAATTAAATAAGTTTTAAGTGTGTTTTAAAGTACCCCAGATGTCACTGTCCTATTTCAATACCATTAAGAATTCTCATGAAGGGAAACAATCCATCCTGCTCTTACATCTTATTCTCCTGATTATAAAAACAATCATGTGATTAATTATGCATTGTCTTTTCTTTCTCCACTTCCATCTGTATTTATTGTTTTCTTTGTTTCTTTACAGCAAGTGATGTTACATTGGGCCGCAGTAATGAATCATTTAAAATCCCTCTATTATCCATCATAGCCCAGTGTCTTCCTGTGAGAGGGCCCTTCTGTAGCTGCAGTGAATTTTAATGAGGCAACTACTGATCAGAGATGAGTGGATGTGGAGATGTGTATGTCAGGCATTACAAAGAACATCAAAAATCAAAACCAAAATCAGAATAAACAAGCATTGATTTCTCCTTTTTCCCCTAATCCCTATTCCCAGTGAAATTCTCCCAAGGTGTGCTAAATAATGATTAAAATCTCAGTCCATCCCCATTGAGTTCTCTGTCAGAATCCCTGTATCATCCCATGGGTGATGGAAGATGCCTTCATGAATATGAGTATTAGACATAAAAAGGCAATATGTGTGTTAACATGGTAGCCACAGTGAGGGTTCTCCTGAATTGAGGTCAACCAAGAAAACTGAGACCAGTGACACAAATGGATGAGAATTTCTGCTCTTATAAATAGTTTTTTCACCTACATGCTGATGTTTGGTACATTTTAAAACAGATTTTAATTTGTTTTGTGACAGTTTTGGAGGTACAAAAAGGAAGCAGAAAATACACAGTATGTTGATTATTCTTGGCTGCTGTAACATCACAGGCTAAGTGACTTAAAAGGCAAACATTATTGCATTCTGGATACAAGAACGTCTCTCAAAGTGTCATGAAAAGGTGGTTAGTTTTCTTTTTGTTATGCAGATGGATTGTTTTTAGCTGTACTGTTTTGACAATGTAAAAAAACAAAAACAAAACAGGTTTCTTTTATTAGGCTGCTAATGCCCATTCCTATGGGCTCTCCTCTCATGACCTAATTATGTGCTTCCAAAGCTCCCTTCACATTTATAATTTGTCAGGTTCTTCTTGGAAGTGAGACTTTCTCAGACTTGCCTTGCTGTGATTATTAATTGGCTATCAACTTGACAAACTTCTGAAGAGGAGACATAAATTTAAGAATTGCCCACATACATTAGCCTGTAAGCATGTCTGTGATAGCATTTTTTTCGACTGCAAACTGATGCAGGAGGTTCAGCCCACTGTGGGAAGTACCATCCATAGGCAAGATATGTAAGAATGGCAGCTGATTGTTGAGCCTGGAACAAGCTAGTAAGAGGTGTTCCTCTGTGGATTCTGTGTCAGCTCCTTGGCTTTCATTAATGATGGACTCTAACATGTTAACCATATAAAACTCTTCCTCCTCAGGCTGCTATTGGTTATGATGTTTATCAGAGCCACAGAGAGCAAACAAGAACACTTGTTTTTTCTTGCTTTCGAAAATTGTGATGTTTGGAAAGGAAGAAGTCAAATATTTTCTACAAATTCTAAAATAGAGAACTCTGATTTTTTTTTTTTGTTTTTGTTTTATTAGACTTGGAATCTAGGTTTAGGGGAAATCTTAGAAGAAAGAATCATTCTTAACAGCCCAGCTATATCCAACTGCCAAAATGTTTTGTCCTGGCTGATAGAGTAGCCTAGCTGAGGTAACAATTGTTCCACTTCCCCACTGGGAACTTTCTCCCTACTGCACTCTCCCCACATTCTTCACATTGGCAAAGGAGTAACTCTCTGGGCTCTAAAGAATCAAGGGAAGAACATATATAACTCTATATGGAGACCTCCAGCCACTATTACCACTTTCAGATTTCTGTAGTTCTAAAGGTGATTTTTTTTTTCTTGTTAAGATTTAATTTGAAGTCAGGCATGGTATTTTGTGCCTGTAGTCCTAAAAGATCAATAGAACTGTGAGTCTGAGATCCAGCCTAAAAAGGCTTAATTTGCATTTATTTGATCATAAGACCCTGTAAGAAAACAGTTAAGAACTCCATGTATGTCTATTTTTGTGATGCTCAGCTCATCAGGCTCTGCTAATATTGACCTGAAGTCTTTTCTCATTATTTTCTGAAAAATATTTATTTTTTAAAAGGGTGCTTTGTCTCTGATATAATATCAAAAATATTTATTTTTAGTTCTTTTTAAAATTTTTCTTTGTGCATTTTTTGACAAGACAAATATTCTAGGAGACTAAGTTTATTAATTCTTTCTTCAAATTCTGTTTCGTATTCTGGTTATACTTACCTAAACTTATCCAATACACTTTTGATATTTTAACATCTTATTATTACATGAACTTATCTGGTATTTGATATGACAATTACACAATCTCATAGAATTACAATCAGTGAAACTGATATCCAAGATATTTTTTTCTTTTCTTTTATTGAAGAACTTTATTTTATAAAAGAAAGATAAAGGTACAAATTTTAAGCATTTTTGCAGAAAAGTATACAAATACATTTTTGTCATTGATTGGCTTTTTTTAAAAGTTTGATAGTGTGCATTAAAATATTACTAGTTACAATGAGTATAAAGTACATGTAAAACAGGATGTAACCTGGAATTAGTCAAAGTTTTCTTGGTGAGTAAGGAGTAAAACATAATGTTTTTTCTTTTCTTTTCTTTTCTATTTTTTTTTTTTTTTTTTTTTTTTTTTTTTTTTTTTTTGTTGAACTTCACACAGTCTGTGAGTTGTTTCTGGGGTTTTCAGAGCTTTCTGGGGTTAGTATCCAATTATCAGTGAGTGCATATTATTTCTGTTCTTTTGTGACTGGGTTATCTCAATCAGAATGATATTCTCTAGACGTATCTATTTTCTTAAGAATTTCATAAGGTAATTGTTTCTGATAGCTAAGTAGTATTCCATTGTGTAAATGTATCACAATTTTTGTGTCCATTCATCTACTGAAGGACATCTGGGTTCTTTCCAGCTTCTGGCTATTTTAAATAGAGCTGCTATGAACATTGTGGTGCATGTGCCTTTGTTGTATGTTGGAGTGTCTCTGGGGTAAATGCCCAGAAGTGGAATAACTGGGTCTTCAGGTAGTGCTATGTTCAATTTTCTGAGGAATTGCCACACTGATTTCCAGAGAGGTTGTACCAGTTTACAATCCCACCAACAGGAGAGAAGTGTTCCTCTTTCTCCACACTCTCGCCAGCATCTGCTGTCATATGAATTTTTGATCTTAGCCATTCTGGTTGGTGTGAGGTAGAATCTCAGGGTTGTTTTGATTTGCATTTCCATGATGGCTAATGATGTGGAGCACTTCCTTAGATGTTTCTCAGCCATTCGATATTCCTCAATTGAGAACTTTTGTTTAGCTCTGTACCCCATTTTTAATAGGGTTATTTGATTCTCTGGTGTCTAGCTTCTTGAGTTCTTTGTATATCTTGGATATTAGGCCTCTATCTGATGTGGGGTTGGTAAAGATGTTTTCACACTCTGTTGACTGCCATTTTGTTTTCTTGCCAGTGTCCATAGCCTTACAGAAACTTTGCAATCTCATTAAATCTCATTTGTCAATCTTTGACCTTAGAGCACGAGCCATTTGTGTTCTGTTAAGGAAATTTTCTCCTATGCCTATGTGTTCTAAGGTTTTCCCTACTTTCTTATCTAGTAGTTTTAGTGTACATGGTTTAATGTGGAAATCTTTGATCCACTTGCACTTGAGCTTTGTCCAAGGAGATAAGAAAGGTTCTATTTTCATTCTTCTAAATGCTGAGTGCCAATTGGACAAACACCATTGGTTGAAGAGGCTGTCTTTTTCCATTGAATGTTTACAGATTCTTTGTCAAAAATCAGGTGATCATATATATGAGGGCTCATTTATGGATCTTCTACTCTATTCTATTGATCCACGTTCCTATTTCTGTACCAGTACCATGCAGTTTTTAGCACAATTGCCTTGTAATATAGCTTGAGGTGAGGGATAGTGATTCCTGCAGATGTTTTTTTTGTTGTTGAGGATGAATTTCACAATTCTAGGTCTTTTGTTATTCCCAGGTGAAATTACACATTGCTCTTTCCAACTCAATGAAGAATTGGGTTGGTATTTTGATGGGGATTAGATTGAATCTGTAGATTGCTTTTAGTAAGATGGCCAGTTTTACAATGTTAATCCTTCCATTCTATGAGCATGGGAGATCTTTCCATTTTTTGAGATCTTCCTCGATTTCCTTCTTTAGAGGTTTAAAGTTCTTGTCATACAGGTCCTTCACTTGCTTAGTTAGAGTCACACCAAAGTATTTCGTATAGTTTGTGAATATTGTGAAGGGTATCTTTTAACTAATTTCTTTCTCCACGTTTGTTTTTTGAGTAGAGGAAGGCTACTGATTTGTTTGAGTTAATTTTGTATCCAGCCACATTGCTGAACTTGTTTATCAGATTTAGGAGTTCTCTGGTGGAACATGTGTACACTATCATGTCATCTGCAAATAGTCATTTTTTTGATTCTTCCTTTCCAATTATTATCCATTTGCCTTCCTTTTGCTGTGGAATTGCTCTGGCCAGGACTTCCAGTACTATGTTGAGTAGGTAGGGGGAGATTGGGCAGCCTTGTCGAGTCCCTTAGATAGCTTCAAATTTCCTACCATTATGTTTTATGTTGGCTGTTGGTTTGCTGTATATTGCTTTTATTATGTTTAGGTATGGGCCTTGGATTCCTGTTCTTTCCAAGGCTTTTAAGATGAAGGGGTGTTGAATTTTGTCAAATGCTTTCTCAACATGTAGTGAGATGACCATGTGTTGTTTTTTTTTTTTTTTTTTTTTTTTTGAGTTTTTTAATATGGTAGATTACATTGATGGATTTCTGTATATTAAACCATCCCTGCATCTCAGGGATGAAGCCTACTTGATCATGGTGAATGATAGTTTTGATGTGTTCTTGGATTCAGTTCGCAAGAATTTTGTTGAGTATTTTTGCATCAATGTTTATAAGTGAGATTGGTCTGACGTTCACTTTCCTTGTAGGGTCTTTGTGTGGTTTAGGAATGAGTGTTATTGTAGCCTCAAAAATGAGGTAGTGTTCCATCTGATTCTATTTTTGGAATAGTTTGGACAGCATTGGTATTATGTCATCAATAAATGTCTGATAAAATTCTGTACTAAACCCATCTGGACATGGACTTTTGCTGGTTGAAAGGCTTTCGAGGACTGCTTCTATTTCGTTAGGTGTTATGGGAATAGTTAGATGGTTTACCTGGTCCTGGTTTAACTTTAGTACCTTGTATCTATCTAGGATTCATCCATTTCCACCAGATTTTCCAGCTTTGTTGAGTAAAGGTTTTTGTAATAAGATATGATGATTTCTTGAATTTCCTCAGTTTCAGTTGTTATTTCTCCACTTTCCTTTCTGATTTTGTTAATTTGGATACTCTCTCTTTGCCCTCTAGTTAGTCTGGCTAAGGGTTTATCAATCTTGTGAATTTTCTCAAAAAACCAGCTCTTGATTTTGTTGATTCTCTGAATGGTTCTTTTTGTTTCTTTTTGGTCTAATTCAGTCCTAAGTTTGATAATTTCTAGCCATCTACTCCTCTTGGGTGTAACTGCTTCCTTTTGTACTAGAGCTTTTAACTGTGCTGTCAAGTTGCTGGTGTATGCTTTCTCCAGTTTGTTTTTGGAAGCACTCAGAGCTATGAGTTTTCCTCTCAATACTGCTTTCATTGCCTCCCATAGGTTTGGGTATGTCGTGTTTTCGTTTTCATTGAATTCTAGAAAATCCTTAATTTCTTTCACTATTTCTTCTTTGATCCTGCTGTTGTTTAATAGAGCATTGTTTAGTTTCCATGTGTATATGGGCTTTTTGTTCTCTTTGTTGTTATTAAAGACCAGCCTTAAACCATGGTGAACTGAAAGGATGCATGGGAGTATTTCAATCATCTTATATTGAGGTCTTCCACTATTATTTCAATCATCTTATATTGAGGTCTCCCACTCTTATTGTGTGGGGTGCAATGTATTTCTTGAAATTTAGTAGGTTTTCTTTTATGAATATCGGTGCTTTTGTATTTGGAGCATATATATTAAGTATTGAGAGTTCCTCCTGACAGATTTTTTCCCTGTAATGAGTAAAAGTGGCCTTCCTTATCTTTTTTGATAACTTTTGGTTGAAAATATACTTTATTCGATATTAGAATGGCTACTCCATCTTGCTTCTTGGGGCCAGTTGCTTGGAAGGTTTTTTTCCAACCTTTTACTCTGAGATAGTGTCTGTTTTTATCTCTGAGATGAGTTTCCTGTATGCAGCAAAATTCTGGGTTTTGTTTATGTATCCATTCTGATAGCCTCTATCTTTTAATTGGGGAATTGAGTTCATTTATGTTAACAGATATCAAGGAATAGTGGTTGCTGTTTTCTGCTACTTTTGCTTTTGGAAATTGAATTGTGCCTGAATGTCTTTCTTCTTTTGATTTTCTTGCTTAGGAGTTTTCTTGTTTTTATTAGGATGTAGTTCTCCCCCTTGTACTGGGTTTTCCACCTATAATTCATTGTAGTGCTGGGTTTTTGATCAGATATTGTGTAAATTTTGTTTTGTCTTGGAATATCTTAGTCTCTCTATCTATGGTGGTTGAGAGCTTTGCTGGGTATAGCAGCTTCAGCTGGGACATGTGCTCTCTTAGGGTCTCCATAAAGTCTGTCCAGGCTCTTCTAGATTTCATAATTTCTGTTGAGAAATCAGGTGTGATTCTGATTGCCTTTATATGTTATATGGCCTTTTCTCCTTACTTCTTTTAGTATTTTTTCTTTGCTTTGGGCTCTTGGCATTTTAACTATTATATGTTGGGAGAAATTTCTTTTCTGATCCAACCTATTTGGAATTCTGTAGTCTTGTTTTATGCTTATGGTCATCTCATTCTTAAGGGTTGGGACATTTTCTTCTACAATTTTGGTGAAGATATTTACTGTGCCTCTTAGTTAATATTCTTCGCCCTCTTCTATTCCTATTATCGTTAGGTTTGGTCTTCTCATTGTGTCCTGGATCTCTTGGACATTTTGGTTTAGGAGCTTTTTGATTTTTGTGTCTTCTCTGACTTTTTTGTCTATGTTTTCAGTGTTGTCTTTGGCCCCCGAGATTCTCTCTTCCATCTCTTGTAGTCTGTTGGAAATGTTGCATCTGTGACTCCTGATTTCTTTTTTAGGTTTTTTGCCTCTAGGGTTGTCTCGTTTAGTGTTTTCTTTATTGTGTCCAGTTCCATTTTAAATTCCTTCTTCCATTCCTTCATCTCTTCGGTTCTGTTTTCCTCTAGTTCTTTGAGTTCTTTGAGTTTTTTTCTTGTTTCCTCTTTAAAAGCTTCTAATTCTTTATGCTTTTCCTCCTGTTCTTGTTTAAGGATCTCTATCAGCATCTTGAGGTATGATTTTAGGTCTGAGTCTTCTTTTTCTGGAGTGTTTGGCATTCCGCTGTTTGCTGTGATGGGAGAGCTAGGTTCTGGTGTTGCCAGATTGTCTTGGTTTCCCTGGGGTACATTCTTTCGATTTCCTCTTGCCATCTTGTTGTCTGTGTTTTTGCGTGGTCTTGTTGTCAGTGATTGGTTCTTCCCTCTCCCTTGTACCTGGCCTTTTTCTGGATCTCCTGCTCCCCGGCTACTTGGAATGCCTTCTCACCAGGCTTGTGTCCCTGGATCTCTGCTGTTCCTGGTGGCAGTTATTCTGCACACAAAGTCCTCCGGTTGGGAACAGCCCAATGCCGGGTTACTGTTTCCCTGAACCAAGCAGGGGGTGCGCACTTTCCGCACGCTTGGCAGAGATCTCTCTGCAGAGATTTCAGTGCACCCCGATTAGTTGTAATGCCTTCTCACCAGGCCTGTGTCTCTGGATCTCCACTGTTCCTGGTGGAGGATGATCTGAGCGCCTGTTCTGAACTCAAAGTCCTCTGGCTGGGAATAGCCCAATGCCGGGTTACTGGTTCCCTGAACCAAGCAGGGGGCACACTTTCTGTGAGCTTGGCAGAGATGTCTCTGCAGAGATCTCTCTGCACCCTGGCTAGTCAGAAGGCCTTCTCACCAGGCCTGTGTCCCTGGATCTCCCATCCAAGATATTTTAAAGAAATGAATTCACTAAATATGACTATAACTCCTGTTTGTGGGCCTATTGAAAATGTGAGATATTTAATTTAGTCTATTTGTCTAAATGTTCTAAATGTTTTAAAATGTTTACATATTTATTTATCCTTTAATAAAAATTCTTGTATTTAATCACAACATTCAGGAGGGAGAGGTGGGCAAATCTCTATGAGCTCAAGGCCAGCTTGCTCTATAAAGTAAGTTCTAGGACAGCCAAGACTTCACAGAGAATCTCTGTCTCACATAAATAAATAAACAAACACATATTAAACAAATATTTGTAAAATTTATCAATATTTTATCATATTTAAGCTTCCTTATTACAGGATAAAGTAACAGTAGAATCTAACTTATGGCCATGGTAGTCAGCATCAAGGCATAGGGTGATGCCTGCGTAACCATGGAGAGGAAAGTCCAAGATATGTGACTGTATTTTGGGGGCACTGTGTCCTGTACTACTGACAGCACACAGCATCAAGAGATGTGTGATGATGTCATGGCACAGCAGAATCAGAAGCTGGGATCTCTAACAAGACTCCCTTCTTAGACATGTAAATCACATGGCCCACAGGCATCTCATAGTGCAGTATAAAGGGTCTTTGAGATTAGTTTGAATTTCATAACTTTATCTTTGAATTTGGCAGTTTTTAGTAAGGACTAGAACAAGAGTGGCCCATGCAAACAAGGCCTTTGAACTCATTTTTAGTCTGGAAGCCCACCACTTCCTACCATCGCTGGATGAAATATCATCTTCTTTTCTCCTGGGAGGAATCCCATTCTGCCTGTTTCCATTTGCTTGCTCTGACTGATGCCATGCCCTCTCCCTTATGAAGGTCTGGGATTTGGTATGGAGATAATTTGAGTTAGCTACAAGTATCCATAGCATATTGTTGAGGGCCATGAATGTTCTGATCTTGTTGCAGGCCTTCAGAACTGTGACATGTAACAAAGTACTAGAACTCCGAGTCATAAGCAGGGTTGGGTGTCTTTTAAGGGTTCCAAAATGCATCCTATTCCATATCTTCTGGGTGTATGAGGCTGTCTAGATTTATTGGCTGCAAATTTTCTTTCCCGACAAAGTTTCTACCCGGGTAGCGCCTACTCTAACTGACTTTCCTACCTTTTATAAAATCAAGAACTCTTGGGATTAAATTGACTCTACTACATGTATACTCTGGCTTAGCTTATTGACATTATTTGAAGGTATATAATTTATTCTGCAACATGCTGACATACTTATACTACTTTGAAGCAGGAGAATATTCCACACTAAGTTACTAAATTAAACAAGAATCACAAAGACCATCTATTAATCTCTTCTTTCCTTTTCATAAAATAATTTTCTTTTATGATTTTAATTTTTTCTTATTTGTGTGTGTGCATGCACCTGTGTGCATGTGTCTATGTAGGAGGATGTCAAAGAGTCAACAATCCCCGAGAACTAGAGTTATAGGTACTTGTGAGCTTGCTGATGCGGGGAACCTAACTTTGGTCCTCTGTGAGAATAGTATGTGTTCTTGACCACTGAGCAATCTCTCCAGTCATCTTGTATTTCTTCTTAGTATTCTCCCCTGGCACTGTAAAGATTGTTTTTTTCATATCTTGTTCCTCCTAACTGTACTACTTCTAAGATTGCACTGGGTGCAAAGTTGGAAAGACAGGAGCATTGGTTTTCTGACCAGAATACATAAGGATGTACATCCTTAAATGTAGACCTAAAGGATGTCCTGTAAGCCAGGAAGTACACTTTTTTTTCAGTGTGTAGCTTATTTCTTAATTAGGATGCAGATGGTAAGTGCTAAGAATTCTGACCTACAGGAGATAAAAGAATGCTTAAAGGTAAAAGTAACATCAAAGTTCAGAATAAGAAGGTAAAAATACCAGTCATTCTCTCAAAGTCTTCCAGGTCTTGAGCACCAGATAAATATTGTTGAAGGGTTTTGTTTTTTTTTTGAATTGGTGCTACCAGATTTTCACCCTCCCCAGTCAGCAGACAGCCATTATTGGCTGGGCACAACTCTTGGTTGTATTCTACCAAATCTCCAATATAATAAAGATTAAACACACACAAACATGCACTCTCACACACACACACCCACACACACACACACACACACACACACACACACATTGGTTGTATTCAGGCATGTATGTGGAGGTTACAGGGCAGGTTGTGAGAATTGCTTCTCTGTTTTCATGTTGCAGGTTCTGGAGATCAAGTAGGATTGGCAGCAGGTGCCTTTACCCACTGAGCCATCCAACTGGCCTGAAAATAGCTTAGTGACTATGATTTTATAGTTTTGCCCAGCTAAGCTTAGAGTTCTTTCCCCTCAAGATGTATGGTAGTGTTTCTCTTAAAATCTTAGAGAGGTTCTATTTTCATTTGTACTCAGTGTAATAAAGAACAAAGGTGAAAATCCAAAAGAGTTTTGTTTTCTCTCTGGGTAACTGTTTTCTGGTGAAAAGAATTGCCTTTTGTTATTACTATCATCTGATACCTGACCTGTTAAAATTCCATTTTTTTCTAGAAAACAATTCACATGTCTCTTTAAGTGGGGCAGTGTTTATCGATTCCGGGTGTTTTGCCTCGTGTTTAGCTCTCTCATCTATCTTGCTCACTGTGTTTCTGGCATCCTCTTCTGTCTGTTGTCCTTTTATTTATGACTGTATTCTTCATCTACTTCTGTCTAAGTGTGGGAACAGAACTCCCGGCTCACATTTTATCAGCTTCTCTTCAGTTTTCATCATTCAACTTTTCTGTCATGGCTTGAATACTGCTTTTTTTTTTTTTTAATTGACTTGAATACTGCCTTTATTTTTAAATTGGTAATCACATTTATTATCTGAATGTGTTTTTCTATTGTTGAGTGGTGTCTAAAAGCATTCTGTAACTTTTGGAATGAATGAAAGCATTCATTGCATAGGCAGACATTTGTGCACTTCCTTAGCTTTGTTTCTTTTCCTTTGAGTTACTGAAAAGGTGGTTTTGTTTGATTTTCACGTGGAGGAATATCAAGGCAATGTCACAGCTGAAACAGCAACTCTTCTCTGTGTTCCATGGTCCGTGATGGCAACTGACAGAGACCTTGTGCTCTGAGGCTTCTGTACTAAGTAGCAGGAAAGCATATAAAACAGGTCCAAGTCTTACATTGTATGGGATCTAGGACCTTCCCTGCTGGTAGGTCTCCTAATGCAGGAACCCAAGCAGAGGCCATGGAGGGGTGCTGCTTGCAGGCTTGCTCCACAAGTCTTATTCAACCCGATTTCTTATATGACCCCCATGGTCACCTATCTAATGTTGGCGCCACTGTCAATAGGATGGACCCTCACACATTAATCACTAATCAGGAAAATTGACCACATTGTTGCCTGAAGGTCCTTTTCTAAATTAATGTAGTTTCTTCCAACATGACCAACTCTATCCTGTGCCTAGCTGACATAACAATGAACAGTTCAGAAAGTCAAAAGTTTTTAAATTCTTGCCTTTATTCCAGATTCATTTTAGCTTAGAATTCTGCTATGACTTGCACTGTTAACTCCATTGTCACTATCTCTTTATAAATGGGAAAATGGGGTGTTTACCCTTTCTTTAGCTCAAACAGTTTATGTTTAACATTTTCCCAAACTGAAAACATTATACTTTCTAAGACTCTAGAAACTACGTTACATTTTCCTGGTTACTTCAATAGAAGTGAGATACAGTTTAAGCATAATAAAGGCAGTTAAATTAACAGGAATCTTTAAACTACCATAAGCCCATAAGAACTGTCAGCACTCTGTAACCAGATGGCACCTAACATGGCCTACGTTTCTACATTTGCATTATTCATTTTCCACTATTTGGGATATAGATATAGAGTCAGAGAGATATAGAGATATGTGTGTATGGATATATTTTAATGTTTTTATATATCCATACATGTGAATATATATATATATATATTCAAACAAATATAAAACTTTCTCCTATGTATATGAAATTTATTTAGCTTGATATGGGAAGTTCAAGGGCATTGTATTGGCCTTGGTTCATTTTGGGTATGGGTTTTCTCAGACACATGACAACATTTTTAGCAGATGTTCATATATATGAAGCCAGAGAGATACAAGGTGTAAAGTTAAGTTCAAGCTCTTCTAATACTTCTCTGATGAAAACTAGCATGTGTTCACAAGAATCACCTTTATCCCTATGATTTTCAGTTTATTATGCATTTGATATTTTAATTTGAGGAACCTCAGCGAAGAAAATGCCTCTCTCAAGCCAGTAGGGCATTTTCTCCTTCCTTCCTTCCTTCCTTCCTTCCTTCCTTCCTTCCTTCCTACCTTCCTTCCTTCCTTCCCTCCTTCCTTTCTTTCTTCTTTATTTTCTTAATCATTCTATTTGTTTCCATGTCAAATGAAATCCCCCTTCCTGGTTACCCATCCACAAACCCCCTCCCACATTCGCCCTCTCCCCCCCTCCTCTTTCCCTATATGAGTGTACTCCCCAAACCACCCACCCACTACTGCTCCAACATCCTCCTACACTGGGGCATCAAGCCTCCACAGAACCAAAAGCCTCCCTCCAAGGCTGTACCTACTACATATATAACTGGAGCCATTGATCCCTCCTGAACACTCTTTGGTTGGTGCTCTAGTCCTTGAGAGCACTGAGTAGTCTGGTCAGGTGAGATTGCTCTTCCTATGGAGTTGCAATACCCCTCTGCTCTTCTAGTCCTTCTATTCTACCAGCTCCCCTACTGGGATACTTGAGCTCAGTCTGATGGTTAGCTGCAAGCATCCACATATGCATTGGTAAGGTGCTGGCAGAGTCACCTAAGTAATAGCTACATCAGGTTCCTGTCAGCAAGCGCCTCTTGGCAACAGCAACAATATTGGGGTTTGGTGTCTGCAGACAGGATAGATCCCCAGATGAGGCAGTACCCAGATGGCCCTTCCATCAGTTTCTGCTCCAATTTTTGTCTCTACCTTTACTTTGGACAGAAACATTTCTAGGTTAAAAGCTTTGAGAAGGTTGGGTGTCCCCATCCCTCAACTGGAGGCAGTGCCTATCTCTTGGAGGCAACAAAGGGCATTTTCTTGAGTAACAGTTGATATGAGAAGGCCCAAGAAACTTTGGGTGGTGCCATTTCTGGAAAAAAATGGTCTTAAAAAAATAAACTAGGGACACCTACTATTAAGCAGTACTCCTTCCTAGCTTCTGCTTCTGTTCCTGCTTCTAGATTTCTGCTTTGAGTTTCTGCCTTGATTTTCCTAAGTGACTGTCTTTTATTTAGAGTTTCTATGGCTGAAATGAAAATATCTTGACCAAAAAGCAAGTTGTGAAGGAAGTCATTTATTTGGCCTATAGTCCCAGGTCGTAGTCCATCAGTGGAGAATGTCAGACCATGAACTCAAGCAGGGGTCAAACGTGGAGGCAGTAGCTGATGCAGAGGCTATGGAGAAGTACTGCTTACTGGCTTGCTCAACTCCCTTTCTTATAGAAGCCAGGGTCTACCAGTCCAAGAGTGGCCCCACCCACAATGGGCTGGGACTTTTCCCGTTAACCATTAACTGAGAAATTATCTTTAAAGCTGGATCTCATAGATCTCAACCGAGGCTTCTTTCTCTCTGATAATTCTAGCTTGTATCAAGTTTGCACCCCAAACCAGCCAGTGTTGTTATGGACTGTTAGCTGGAGGTGGGAGATGAAATAAACCCCTTCTTCTGCAAGTTGCTTCCGGTCATAGAGTTCATCATAGCAACGGAAGCCCCAATTAAGACCACCTTGTTTAAGATTTGCTTGCAGCTGAGCTAAGGAGCTCCCACCAAGCCCTGCCTCTTAATAGCTCCATCACATTATAAAGGGACCAGGCTTCCTACATATGAAGCTTTGGAAAGAGGAAAGGGAGACAAAAATCATTCAATGCATGGCAGTGGGTGTTAACTGCTCTGCCGCTAAGACAATGTGACTCCGAGTCTCACTCATCTTGCATTATCTGAGCTGTATTTTGTAGCCCTCCATATGACTTCATCCAGCAGCTCTTTGCTACTACTTTCATGACAAATAAGATAATTATATTTTCTTGCTGACTTCCAAGCTGCTTAGCAGAAGTGCCGATCAGTCTCGGCACCGGCTGGCTTTATAATTAGTTCTGAGTAGGTACCAGTGGCAGTGTCACCTCAGTGTCTCCTTAACTGCTGTCACCATTCCCAGCAGCCTGTTCTCCGCATGGTGTGAGTCCTATTTTAAATTTTCAGCTATTGAATAATCCTGTTAAGAATGTTTGCAAATCTCATCTTTTAACTAGAACTACCTCGTTCTTCTAGCCCAAACTGCAAAATCTTAAGTAAAATAATTTCATTTGCTAATTTTTTTCTCTTAGTATTAGGAAAGTCGTGAGTCAACAGACCTGAGCTTGGGTAATGAGACTTCCACTTGGTTGGGGTACCTTTCATCTTTCAGGAGGAATGATTTGTAGAGACAAGGGCAGGGAATGGACAGAGGCAAACAATAAAGCCTGTAGGGAGATTTCTGTTACGTGAGCCAGATTTCCAGTTTGTCACCATCATTTAACTAAGTAGGTTGAGGATAGTCATGATTCTTCGCAGTCTGACCAACACTAATTTAAACTGCTCTTTGAAGTGCATCATTTCTTTTTCTATCTGTCTGTGTTGTAGTGCCCTAGGGGATTCACTGAGGTTATCCCAACAGGATGGAGGAAAGAGAGGAAGCTGACATGCTCAAGGCCTTCCCCACCCTAGGCAGGTATCCTACCTTCTGAGGTAATTTCAGGCTGTGGGAGAAAATTTCTTTTCACAACGTGCAGTGTGAGGTATTGAGGACTCAAGTAATTTGTACAAGGTCAAAACTAGAAAGTCCTCTGATCAGGATCTGAATTTTAATTTCCCAGTTGTGTGAGCCTGTATCGTTTTCTCTCAGTTCTACTTTATCACATTAACACAAAGGCCAGTAGGCTACGGCCCTTAGGCCACATGTGGCCTGTTACTTGTTACGGACACATTCAAGGGCACTCATTCCTGTATTTTAGATGCGTCTTGTACTAAAATGAGGCAGAGAATGTATGATTTCCTATTTAAAGGTTTACCAGTCTCTGCATCTCTACGCTGTGGCATGGGCCAATCTGATGGTCACACTTCGCTATACACTGAAAGCACATTAAAATCTTATGAATCTCAGGTAGTAGTGGAGAGAGTCTTTAGTGCTGCTCCAGATCCCAAGTTCTATTGCTCCTCCCACACTGCCCTTTGGGGAAATGTGATGTACACAAGGCAGAATAATCTGAGCATAACTTGTCCAGTCTTCTCTAAGGAGAAAATTTTCTGCTAAAGAAATTATAGGAGATGCTGGGATGTTTTAAATGCTCTTATTTCTCTTGGAGGCCAACAAGTTCTTGCTTTCCATTTTCCCTTATTTATCTCTGTGCTTTGGTCAGTCACTGTGAACATTCATGACAACAGGATTGCCAGCCCTTGATTGCCTCAGCTCCTGCCCACCCATCTGGAACTGCTGCCTATTTCAGGATACCCAGTCTCCTAACACCGTCAGTGTTTGGCCCTGCACCTTCATCTGACTCTGGATTTCTCTTCCCTTCTTCCCAAGTTTCTCATGACTGAGTCCTTTTTCTGGAGTTCCTCAAATGTTCTTTGAAAACTAGCAACTATTAAAATTTTCCTAACTAAGGTTAATGGCAGAGACAGAAGTTGAACTTTAGAGTTATTAAGTAACATACTAAAAGTCACACTACTAGGCAGAAAGCAATGAGAATCTGTGCTCACCCCAGACCCAAAATCATGACAGGTCTGTGACTTTTCACTAAAAATCCTCTTAAAGCAGAGATCTCTTGTCCTTATGTTCAAAGAAATGCAATGTTAAAGTCTATACTTCTAGTTACAGAGTCGGGATCTCCTTGTATTTGATGGAATGTGTAGATGAGACAGGTGATGGCTCTTGTCTGTCTTCCTTGCTTCTCAGATGTGTGATGTGAGGTGTGCGATGTGTGATGCGTGATGTGTGTGTTGGATGTTGTGTGTTATGAGTTGTGTGATGTGTGTGTTGTGTTTACACAACTGTGAGAGAAAAATATGGTCTCAATGAAGATATAATTTTCCTATTAATGTAGGATATGACTACATATAAAGGTAAACCTACAAAGCAGCATTAAACTTTTTAAACAAAATGTACTTTTTCAATAGATTCTGCTCCATGTAGAGGTGGATACTGGGTTTTATAGACAAAAACTTACCTGCAGAAGCACATGGTCATAAGAAAACCCAAAGTACCCTGCTACTTTCAAAGTAACTATTGTCTCATCTTTCAGAAAGCATGTGTTCTGGTTCAGCCCAGTTTCTGACTTGCACTTTCTGGTGCAGATGTTAAAGGAATACATTTGAAAAGTCTGTACTGCCCAACTGCATTCATTTTCAATGAGCGGTTGCTGCCTTTTCACAGAAAGCTACCTCCCAGTGTCAGGAACAGAAATGCAGGGTGATGACAAATTTGAAACTTTCCCCTCTGTCTCTAGGTTTTGATCTCCTTTACTGTAAGACATCTCCTTATTCCAGATCTGCTCACCACATGTGAACCAATCCTTTTTTAAGTAAGGATATCAAAGACCTAGGACAGAATTGAGAATAGATAGCTGCAGGTGACGATCTCCTTAGAGACCAATTCTTGACTCTCTGACCATGTCTCTTGCCACTGTACTATACTATTGATCCTAATGATTTAGAAAGAGCAGCAGCCTCAAAATTCCTGGCTGTGACCAAGAAAACTTGGATTGAGCCCTGGGTCACTGCTTGTCTGGAATGGCCTATGGATTCAACAATCTTTTGCTGTAACTCCATCCTGGGAGTTCTAATTTTCGGGCTCACACAGATTAAAAAGGACAATGGGAAGTACACATCCATATAGTTTGCTGATTAAATGTTGCTCAACCATTGACTGAAATGCCTCTTACTGGTCAGCCTGTGGCTTTGGTATGATTAAGCCTCTGCAAAGTAAGAGGTTAGATGTTATG
This sequence comes from Micromys minutus, assembly GCF_963924665.1. Lineage (NCBI taxonomy): Eukaryota > Metazoa > Chordata > Mammalia > Rodentia > Muridae > Micromys > Micromys minutus. Next base: position 19,648,856 of record NC_137985.1, on the reverse strand, counting down.
CATACCTGCCTAGTGAGTCTGACTGCATGGCTCATTTTCTAGTGTATTAAAAAAATGAATACATGAATTGTAGCCATGCAAACATGGAAAATGTGATCACCCATATACAGTGTTAATCTTGCTTTTTTAAGGTAAATTCTACAAATCAATACCCTTTCATCACATAGAAAGGGAAGACATTGAGTATTTACCAGCAGAGTGCTAATTGGCATCAGGGCCGAGACCAGCATGCCTGGCTTCACACTCATCTCCACACCACAGTTTCTGAGGCATACTTAGTTGAATGATTAGAGAACTTTCATATTTCGCTTATGAATAAACTGAGCTGCCAGCATATGTAAGTATCATCTCGCAAAAATTATTTTTGTTAATTCAAATTTAACATAGAGTAAAGTTGTACATCTTTATAGACCTTCTCATGATTACATTATTAATTTTCAGTCTATTCAGTCTTAATTTAATATAGTGCCTTTTTTTTTAACCTAAAGGTTTGTAAGTAGCGAGCATATCTAACAGTTGGTAGAAGCTGACGTCCCCCCCTCCTCCAAATTCTGCCAGCCTAGTTGCTATGGTGATAAATGGTTTAAGAAAGTCTCATTTATTTGAAAATATATTTAGAAATAATTGAGCCCCTTGAGAGCAATTTGTCCTAAATTCTCTCTATGGCAGTGGTTGATACATTTCCTTATGGTGGTGGTTTCTATGATTCCTTTGCAGGACCAATAGGTTTAGAAGGAAAATTCTCTTAATTGTTGCAGCTCACTGGCGCATATGCTCATCTCTGCTTTCTGGTTGTTGAAGCCAGCATCAGCGTCGCTGCTGGTCCTAGTTTCTTAGGTATTCACTTGCCAACTCTTTACCCCTAGCTGGGTTTGTCTTATGCCTTATACCCCCCAAGACAGTTATTGTTTTCCCTAAGCTATGTATTTCTACCACGCCCTTCCTCTTTTAAGAAATGTTATCACTATTTTTACCTAAGACAGAAATTTGAGGCTAATCTTGGACTCCTTGCCTCTGCCAAGAATAAAATTAAAATGTACTTTTCACCCAAAGTAAGTCATCATTGCCTTTAGCTAGACAATGGCTGTAATACCTGCTTTTTCTTCCTTTTCTCACCCTTACTAAGTATAATCTTCAAACAGAAATGAATTGCTCTATTAGAAACATGAAAGGATTTAAATCCATTTAGCTCCTTGTTGCATCTAAACTGAAATTTGCTTTCTCCATGTTGACCTGAGATGCTTCCACAGGTTCAGACCACACCCATTTTTCCAGTCACAATTTGTGACATTCTCTCCTCTGGCCATGGAGGTGTAGTCACATTGACCCTTGAATTACAAAGAATCTGAGTAGTTTTTGTTGTTTGTTTGTTTGTTTTTGTTATAAAAGTATCAGTGAAGTTGCTGAGATAAGTGTGTTACAAGTTTAGGGCTAGCTTGATCTATATCACAAGACCATGTCTCAAAAAATTGGAATAACAGAATTCCATTTTTAAGTCTTTTTTTCTCATCCCAGCTACTTCTTTCCAGCCTCATTCTAATATGCTATTACCGTGATCACCATGTTTCTTCTTTCTGTATGTCAATAGAGTCCTGCATACACACTGTACATCCTCAGGCATCACTTTGCAGCAATATCTGCAGGCAAAAGCAACATCTCCCTTGCAACATGGGCAACACAGGCTGGCCCTCCTCCCTTAAGTGGGCAAATAGAATCTCCCTTCTTTATCCTAGGATACAGCTGTGGCCTTTCAGATTGCTAAGCCTGCTGTGTAGAATCCTTTCATAATTCATAAACATTGGGCTCTGCTCCTCCTCCTTTTCCTCCATATGTGAGGATAATTTGTTTGTATGTAAATGAAGGTATAACTGTGACCAAGTGCTCCAACTAAATGTGCTTGACAATAAAATGCTCTTCTCTGGACAGGAGAGGGTTGGGTTGCTCTGAGGACATATCAGGAAAATGTATTTCCAAATGAAGACACCTAGAGGTCTCTCTGTCTCTCTGTCTCTCTCTGTCTCTGTCTCTCTTTCTCTCTCTCTCTCTCTCTCTCTCTCTCTCTCTCTCTCTCTCTCTGTGAGTGAGTGTGTGTGTTATTTATTCTTATTCTATGTGCAACAGTGTTTAGCTTGCATGTGTGTCTGAACACCAACACAAACCTGCTTTAGTCCTGGATGTGGAGAAGTAGAACTTTTGTTCTTTTAAGTAACTTATGCAAATAAACAATATCTGAAGATGCCTCCTGCCTCAGTCTCTTCATTACAATGGACTTAAGATCCTTACTGGCTTTTTGATCACCTTTGATCACCTTTGATCACAAAGCACACTGACTTTTGCAACCTGCTGGGTTTTAATTACACTTTTGATCACAAAGCAGCAATCAGGGTCATAGCTATAAAAGGGAAAGACCTCTATAAGGACAGCACTTACAATGGTGGATTCATTGCCCTCTGACAATCACACAGTAGGAAAAGGAAGAACAGGACTTTCTTTATCACCTTCTCAGAGATACCCAAGTTCTAATGAAATCTGGACTTAAATACCCACAGAATCCCAGGCTAGAGGGATCACAGCAAGAATTTGTTATCTTAAAAGATTCCCACTGTTCTGTTGCACAGACTTACTACATGAACTGGAAAAATTGCTGCTGCTGGAGAAATAGTTTCCAACTCTGGTTCTGTTACTTTGGAAGTATGTATGTTTGAAACATTATTTCGGTTTCTCTGGTAAACTTTTGCTGGAATAACACCATGAATGCACATCTTCAACTGTAGCACACAGAATGTCAAATCCATGCTTCTTGGCATTGTGGGTGCTCAAATACAGACAATCATTCAACATTTTAAATTTAACTAATAGTAATCTCACCAACAGTACCTATTAGTAATATTGGGAGAATGAATAGCAATTATATTGTACTAAATGTTGTTCGCAATAATTTTCATGTTGATCCGTAGATGTGTGTGATCATGTTTGATTTACAGAGTTTTACTAAGGTACAAAGAGTTCTAAAGTCTTGTTCACAGAAATAAGTGCTGAAGCTGAATTGGACTTTGGAATTTGTGAATCTACTGGGGGTGAATATGGACAGTTCTCACTGTGTCCTGTACTGTGGCACACATAGTGTAACAGGCAGACAACACAGTAAATGAGTATGTTCAAAGAAGGGAATGGAAGAAGGAAATTAATGAAGACTCAGAACTTAAAGTACAGAAATCAACACCTGACTTATAGAGAAAGGAAGAGTCATCGAAATAGGTTACCTTTGTGCAGGACCTACAAGGAGGATAGGGATACAGGTATGCTGCAGGAGCTGAGAGGAATTTCTGAGCCCAAATGTATACCAGTGTTCACCACCCACTTTGTCTTGGACAACAGTTGGTGTGTTTTGAGGATAATCAGTGAAGATGTGCCTTGCTGTCCATGTGGGAGAATGGAAAAATTGATGCTATAAAGGTGGGCAGGGGTAAAAGCATGGGCTAGAGGAAAGGGAGGTGTATCTTAACAGATTGGATGCTAAAGCACAGGATAGGGTATTTTTGTGTGTCTTTGGATATAAAGGAATATGGGGCATGGGTTATTTGGCTGAGTCACCCACACAAACACTCTGAGACATTACTGGGAATGAAAAAACAGAAAACAAGACCATGTCTAATTTCTCAATGTTTTTACAAATGAAGGAGGGGGATCAGAAATCAAGCAGTCAAGGCAGCAGGGCAGGAGATGGAGGAACCCCCCCCCCCACACACACACACACATAACACTGATAGATACAATTGTTGAAATAGAAATGATGGCTCACTCTGCAGAGAATTTTCCTTGTTTCTTAAAATATTTATTATTTTGTGTTTTTTATATATAAAACCTGGCACTCCATCAATTTTTACTATTCTGTGCATTATAGTTTAAAAGAATAAAAAATACCTACCATAATCATCTTGTGGCATATACAAATCTCAAACTCAAAAGGAACTTTTAAATATATTCTATTTTATATTCAGGTGCATCTGGTTACAGCTTCCTTAACTAGATACTTTTTAGATTAAATTTCTCCTGAGGTAGCCCTTCTGTCTTTAGAAATTGATAATTTTAAAATGGTAGATGATAGAGATCATCTCATTAACTACCAAGCATGGTGACCTCCATGCAGAGGAAGACTGGGAGAGACTCAGTGCTGGCATCATAAGATTTGCCTGTGAGAATTTCATGCTTGATTTGACTTTGGTGAAAAAATGTCAGCCAAAATGATAGGGAAGTGAATCATTAAAGTGCACATAGCATGGGGCAAGATATCTACCTACCTACCTACCTACCTACCTACCTACCTACCTACCTACCTACTTACCTATCTATCATCTATCTATCTATCATCTATCTATATCTCTATACCTATCTATCATATATAGAGAGATCATTTTTTTAAAAATTATTTACTCTACAGATGTGAGTACTCTGTTGTCTTCAAACGCACCAGAAGAGGGCACCAGATCTCATTACAGGTGGTTGTGAACCACAATGTGGTTGCCAGGAATTGAACTCAGGACCTCTGGAAGAACATTCACTGTTCTTAACTGCTGAACCATCTTTCCAACCCACTGATGTATCCATTTAATGTTGCTTATATGTGTTTCGGATTCACCATTTGTGACTACATAACTGATCGGAGGCTTCTCCCTGGAGAAAATTGATCTTCCATTTCTAAGCAATTATTAATTGCCTGCAGTTCTTCATTGAATTGTTTTAGTGTGTGTTATAAAAAGCAGCTTTTCTGAGGAGGGATGAGAGATACACCCATAGGTTTAAGGATAGGATTGGAATTGTAATTAGGGTAGGGCCTTGTGATATTTTCCTTGTTCACATGTATGTGTCACTTGCTATTGTCTTTAGGTCTTATTCCAGGGATCAAATATATAAGATTACATGGATGGAGATTCCCTGTCATACACAGTACACATCATTTCACAGCAGATGCTCTGGTCTTCCATCTCCTTCAATCATTACATCACATCTCCTACAATGTGTTGTTTCCTCTGCCTGTGGTATATAGGTTGTATTGTTTGTAGATGCATGAATTGGCATCAGGGCACACCAAAGCCTGAAGCCCTCATTTTGATTGACTGAGGTTTGTAATGATCTCTGTTCTACTTTTGTTTCTATTTCTGTGATTAAACACCATACACTAAACAAAATGAGAAAGGAGGAAAGTGTTTTCTTATCTTACAGGTTTCAGTCTGTCCTCCAAGGAAGCTAAGGCAGGAACTTAGGACAGGAACATGGAGGAAGGACTTGCAACAGAGACCATGAAGAAACATTGCTTACATTACTTACTGACTTGCTCCCGATGGCTTGCTAGGTCACCTTTTATATAACATGGGACCATCTGTCCAGACGTATTGCTCATGGTAGGTTGGGTCCTCCCCAAAGAATTGCTGATTAAGAAAATATTCTAAAACTATGATGTTGGAAAAATCTGATAGAGGGAATTCCTCAAAAGATGTTCCTTCTTCCTAGGTGACTCCAGTCTGTGTCAAGTTAACAAAAATTAACTGGCATATTTTTTGTCTGCTGCAAAATCTGTTTTACTTGTTGTTTGATGAGCTGTGAGAGGTACACTTATCTGTGTCTAAAAGGCCTATCTGCCTCTCCTCTTGGAGTGTCTGGGCACCATCTGGCTTGCAAAGAACAGGGCAGAATGTTCTTCCATTCTGCCTTTCCTTCCTGGGTGTATGGAAGTCAGTATTCCAGGCCAAGAGGGTGAAGCAGAGCCCAAGATGAGCAGGATTCTGGTCAGGTTGGGAGCAATCTTTAATGAAGCAGCTTTTTGAGATGATTGTAGCTTGTTCAAATTTCTTTATTGGGATTGAGTTTGAACATATACACTTTACTCAGTAACCCAAAGGCTATATAGTTTTGGGGAAAGGTATGATAGTATCTACGGAGGGAAAGGTCATTGGCTGAAGGCTAAAGCTACTGAGATGCCTCATTTGAATAGAGATGAATTCCAGGTGCAGGGTTACATGACAACTATTTGTAGCCACCTGGGTGGGGGTAACCTGGTTATGGGCTCCAAATCAGGCACAGAAACAGGAGAAAGTTAGCCCTACTCCTTCTGGTCTCAGTATGAGATGCTAATCTTAATATTTGAGATTTCCAGAGTTTGGACATGCTTAACCCTGCCTGTTTTATGCTAATTCCTTGGGTGGCCTGATCCATGTGTCCCACAGCTAAGTATTTAGAGTACACTTAGAAATTATATTGGTTTAGAGAAAGTGGCAGTAGTAAGGTCTCCTCTAGGTCCATGACCTACCCAGACATTATAGTTGGATTGATTTACAACACCAGGCATAAATTTATTCCTATTGCATAGGACCTCAAATCCATTAGAGAACATTAGCTCTCAGATGTAAATGCCACTATTGCAGACTTAAGGACATCTCAAAATACTGTCACTGTTGTTGGTACAGCTGGTTACGGATACTGATTTTCTTTCTCATGTAGAAGCTTGCACAGTACCTGGAATAGTATAAAATTTCTTAGGGAACTTAGGTTTTTGCTAGATAGTCTAAGAACTTCATATTCTCTCTCTCTCTCTCTCTCTCTCTCTCTCTCTCTCTCTCTCTCTCACACACACACACACACACACACACACACACACACACACACACTACATGTTTTAAGATAGCCATAATTTTTTTTGTGGCCATTTAAATCTCCCTAGGGTTACCCCTCTTTTTTACCAGTCTTTGTATGTTGCTCTCCCTTTCCAGTAAAATTCCCCAAATATCTGTGCCTTCTGCCTTCATAGCCCCCACATTTTACTAATCTCTTCTCCCAGGGCTCTTTCTCTGCCCTCTGAGACAAGTGGCTTTTGAGTTCCTGGATTCTGAGGTTACTCTGATTTGCCTAATATCCAATGGCAACTAAGAGAAGCATTTTGAGTCTCAGTGGGCAATGTTCCTGTTTGAAGCTAAAAGCAGTGCCATGGTGACTAGATAGACGAAGGATGTAGGGAATAGAGTTAATTAGGAAAATCAATAATAGTTTTGGTAAGCCATGCTGATACAACAAAGAAGGAAAGTAATATGTCAGCTTGAATAATTATAATATTTAAGAAGGTACTCTGTAGTCAGGGAGTCAATAGGAATAAGGATTCACAGATACTTAATATAATGAAGTGGGTGGGTCTGGATAGTTGAGGTACTATATATACAAAGCTATGTTTGGGAGAGAGCATTCAAGAGGAATAATGTTCTTGGCAGACACTGATGTTGAAACATTTTGAGAGTTTACTTCCAAACAATGCACCCTGATATTTTCCTTGGTTTTCTTAGATTATATCTATAATAAGAAGGAAGTGCTTTCCTTCATCCTTTTGACCTGAAATAGATGAGAAACCCATATAGGTTCAAATATGGTAGATATTTACAGAACTGAGATATTTGAACCCCAACCACAAAACATTTTTTCAGCTTTGGAACTGAACATGCACCTTCTCCCTTAGAACAAGTGCTCAAAGGAAACTTTATCATACTGTACAAGTGTTCTGCCAAGGTTAGGCACAGGAAAAAGTCGTAAATTTATCTATGTCAGACTCTCAATGATAACAGTGATCCGACAAGCATACAGAAGAGACATTTACTTCCAAGTTGGCTTTGAGAAAGCTTTGATAGAAGTCACATTTGCCTGGGGATTTTCAATAGTGAAAAAAAAAAACTTGTAGGTTCACAGAATATTGAAAGAAAAAAAAAGTATGCACAATACAGAGGCCTGAAGTGAGGCATGCTTTGGGCTTTCCTGGAGATCTTTCTTCCCCTGTAATTTAGATATTCTGTTTTAAAAATAATTTTATATCTCAATCTATTATTTGTAAGGGGAGGTTCGGATACTAAATTCTTGTTTTCTTATTGGTTCTTGATCTGATCAATAATGAAGGCAGGAACCAATTGCTGGGTGAAGGGTACAGATGGGATTCCAAGTCCCAGGAGGAAAGGGAGATGCAGGGGAAGAGAAGGGGCTCTTTGGCCAGGCATTGGAAGGAGAAGCACACAGCAATCATGTATGATCTCAGGGAAGCTACAACCTGTAGCCTCTGCCACCAGCAGATAGCCATGGAGGTTGGCAGAGGCTAGTTGATGCAAGCTGTTAAGGGCAGAGGAGACGGGGAAAATAAATGATTAAGTACACACATTTCTAGGTGGGAGTTTCTTGAGCCCAGCAATTGTGCTAATAGGCATATTTTAAAATAATAAAACTAGCTGAGTGTTTTTCATCCTCGGAGCAAAGGTGGGTAGAGAGAACCTTTGTTAGTAGCTGGTGGCAGGAGGAAAAAAAATCATGAGAGGGAGTGGATGGAGCAGGGAGAATGGTTGCCATTGATCCTGGGCTAAACCAGATGAAGCAAAGGGAACTGGGAAAGGTGGTAGCATATGCTCCATATCTATTAACCCTGAGCCCACAAGAGAAATGGAATATAATGAAGTTGAGATCAGAGGATGGTGGTGAGTGGGTGGTTATGTAGGAGTCTAGAGTTGAAGCACAGGGTTACAGTGAGTGGAGGAAAGAAAAATGTACGATCTTTTTGAACGAGTCATAGCAAAGTAGAAAAAAAGGCCCATATTCGGGGAATAGTGAGCCAAAGAGAGATCAGTGTGTTCAGACTGTGGGGAAGGAGAGCTTGGATTAGTAATGAGTATCAGTGTATAAGAAGTTTCTCTTTCAATCCATAGCCAATTAGAGCAATCAGGGTTTTCTAAACATTGTTAATTCATGCAGGCCATTTGCACAGTCTATACTGCCTAGAATCAACTGTTATAGCTAGTTACACAGGTCGTTATCCTCTATGAAGTAAAAAGAGAACATCTGAGAGGCAGTGGGAGGGCTTCAGTACATGGGTGTGAGTATCTTCTGTTTGCTGGTTTCTTTCCAATGAAGATGAGGTAAGTAAAGCTCAGAGGTTCAAACAGTACCCACCTTGCTACACAGCCACCATGGCAAGTCATGAACATAAGAGACTTGTTCTGTATCATCATATGCAAATCAGTTCTATGTGCCACTCTCTAAAGTAAGTTTTTGAATGGATATTTCAGGCACCATCCTGTTTCCCTGTGATTCCTCAGTACTTGATCTTTGTGAGGATTGAACTTTGATCTTTGTGAGAATTCCTCTTCCCTGTTCCCAAACTCATGGTCCTGTACTCTTCACATCCAGGTTTGATTCCTCTGGATTTGCTGTGGGGGTTGGATTGCTTGGTACCCAGAAATCATTTGAGTTTATACTTCAAGGAACATCTCATCCTGTTGTGTGTAGCCCAAGACTTAAGTTTAACTGAATTGAGACACCAGTCAACTGTGAGAAGGAACAACAAAACCTTGACTATGATAAGCTTTTGGATCTCAGAATTGCCAATGGCGAGCTCCCATCTGCTCTAAAGTCATACTACCTGAAGACCCAGTTATTTTACTTCTGAGCATATACCCCCAAAATGCTACAATATACAACAAGGACACATGCTCCACCATATTCGTAGCAGACTTATTTATAAAAGCCAAAAGCTGGAAAGAACCCAGATATCCTTCAGTAGATGAATGGATACAGAAATTGTGGTATATTTACACAATGGAGTACTGCTCAGGTATTAGAAACAATGACTTTATGAAATGCCTAGGAAAATGGATGTATCTAGAGTAATATCCTGAGTGAAGTAACCCAGTCACAAAAGAACAGACACAATATGCAGTCACTGATAATTGGATACTAGCTTCAGAAATCTCTGAATACCCAAGAATCAACTCACAGACCATATGAAGCTCAAAAAGTATAAAAATCATTATGTTTAATCTTTACTCACCAAGAAAACTTTGACTATTTGCACGTTACATTTTGTTTTACATATACTTTATTATCTTTGTAAATAGTAAGATTTCAATACATACTATGAAACATTTAAAAAAGTCAAGTACTGACGAAAATATGTTCATATATATTTACACTAAAATGCTTTTAATAATCTGTACATGTTTCTCTGTGTTTTTTAAAAAATAAAGTTGTAAGAAAAAGAATAAATTCCACTTTGCCTGATGTGACTCAAGTATTAGGACCTGACCTATCTTTTCCTTCTCAAGGTGTAATTTGTATTAGTTCTAAGATTCTCTCCAGGGAACATCTGTTCTTGTCCCTTCTCTGTTCTGGCTGCAAAGCACACATCTCAGTAGAGCTTACTTACCCTTAGTCAGAGTCTCAACGAGGACAGAGTTCCCGAGAGAAACAGCTGTAGGGATAAGTGAACAGGGAAATGAAAAACATTTTTATCCCATCCTATTTCTTTTAAATGACTACAAATACGGAGTCTTAGGTCAGAAAGAAGAATTTGCATTGTGGTTTGGAACTAGCGAGAACACTGCAATTCTCTATCATTTTTATGTAAAGATGCAAGAAGTAAGTACATTTAGGTTTTCTTTTCTTTTTTTTAATGTGATATTGATTGTAATTGGAAAGCAAGATATGAAAGAGGCTTTACTTCAGAGTGATTTTATAATTAGTTTAAGAGCTGGATACAGTATGTTGTAGCTCTCTTGATTGCAGACATGCATGACATGCTAATGCTAATCTTTTGATTTTGGAATACTTAGATGCAGTGACAGGAAAATGAAACAATCCTGACCTTCTAGTAGCTAACACAAGCTGAGCACTGCTATGTCTCCATAATACGTTACTTGTAACAACTCAGTGAATCCCCACTTCCTTTTTGCTTTCAAAAGGGTTTTAAAACTTTGATACAGAAAAAGAAACAAAACAAAAAGCAGAGGTTGAATGTGAGGTTTCCATTATGGGAAGTTTGTAGCTGCACAGAAAGGCCCTGTCAGCATGAAATTACCTTCCAGTATTAACTGATGTTGAGAGAAGTGTTGATTCAGAATAAATTCAAGAAAATAAATAAATACATCATAGAACTGATGAGTTACTAGGATTCACAGTTTATCAAATTGCAGTGAGAAACTGCTGTTAAACAAAATAGAACGTGTGTCAGCCTGACCATGCATTCCATTTTTTAGCCAGTGTTGCTGGAAAGTCAAAGGATCATTAAGAGGCCATGGTAAGCATAGTTACAGGTAAATGCTGATTTATAAGGGGCCGTGTCAGCCCATCATGCAGATTTACAGCTGGGTAGAAGTCAGCTGGCCGGAGACAGGATCCACTGTGCCAAATCCTGCCGCAGCAGCTCGTGCCCTGCTTCACTGTGTTTCTAAGTGTTCTGATTATCTAAATATAAACGCATATATAAATTCCATCTCTGCACACCTGAATTCTCTAGAATGTTGTCTAATTCTGCGTTGCCTACAACCTAAGAACATGCTTCACATAAGTGATTGAAAACGCAAAAGGATATTTTATGATGTAAAAATTATACAGCATTTACACTTTATTGTTTATTAATAGTCCTAAGAGACTGCAGTCTTGTCTGCTAATTAGGAGTGTGTGCAGCTTCTTTGGAGTTACTGTGGCAATGAGGCAAACCAAGACCTGTACCAGCTGGTGCTTTGCAGCCAAGCTACTGACCTTCTCTGCAATCCATTATTTTTATTTTATAATTTATCTTTCACAGAGTAATTTTATTTCTCTTATTTGCTAGAGAGAGCTATGTAGGGAAGTCTCCCTCTATCCAAGTCTCCTCATTTTATGGGCATAACATTTTGATTACAATCTAGAGACAGAATATAAATTCCTTTGATTATAGAGATAGAGGGTGTCATTTATTGAATAGCCATTATGTGTTATGAATCTCTTATTCAGTAAGAATTACTCTGTGTGCTGTTTGCATCAGAGCTGTTTTATAAGGATGAGGAGAGTATGCAGCAGAAGTTGTGGTTTGGTTTTTCCTAGGGCTACACTGATTATCAACAGAGCTGGGATTTGAACCATCCTATTCCTGTCTGCACTTGTGTACTTCCTTACTATTTTGCCATATTGGGTCAACCAAACCAAAAGGGTATTAAAAAGGTACAATCCCTTTTATGGAAAAAATATGTTAAAAATAATATCAGGTTTGATTCGTGATCCTCTTGCTTTAGTTTCTCACTGTTTGGTGTCATACTTTTGCTAAAATGCAGACAGGAAGATAAGTATTTTTTGAACTCCTACACAGGATCAAGCTAGTCAACATTCTAGCAAGAATAAAGGGCAGACACAAGAACCCCACTGATATCTGAGGAGCAAGTCTCACAAGATAGCTTCCGAGGGAGGCAGAGTCAGTTTTCATTAAGGGTGTGACTCCCCTCAGTAGGACAACAGGCTCCAGTGGGTGACCACACACCCACGAGTATGTGGACAGCTCCAGTTGGACTTGGTGAGTATTTACAGAGAAAAGGATAGGAACGCAGCGTTCAGAGCAGAGGTGAAGGAAGAGGCAGACGTAGGAGGAATTGAAGGAAGGGGTGGTACACTGTGTAAAATTTTCAAAGAATTAATAAGGTATTATAAGACAGCAACTAAACGATAAGAACTGGTGTGTGGTGGTGATGGAGAAGTTCAGGGCCTGACTAAGTAGCAGACATGGGTTCATATACAGTCACATGTTACTACTTGGGGATGCAGGGACAGGGTTGCTAGGTTTCCTGGGCTTCCAGCAGATGTTATAGGGCCAAGTTTTATATTCTATTAAATTATTAATCATACCTCTCTTTAGAGCAACTCTGAGTCATAATATGCTGGGTTGTGCATATGCCTGGAGTCCAGTACCTCCTCTGAAAGCCACATACTATGAGCCTTCATCTACACAGGTGGGTGCTCTGTTCCCTTCCGAGACATCTAAAGATGCAGGTAATAGAAGTCATATGTGAGATTTTAATTGCAATAACCCTGTTGGCACTAAACTTCACCATAAACCAAACAGGCTTCTGTGCTTCATCAGGTTAAATATTTTCTGCCTTTTAATATTCTTCCACAGTTTTGGCATGTGCTACCTGACCTGGCTAGTGTTCTCTTCTGCCTTCTCCAGACTGTTGGGTATATGCCGAGGTGGAGGAATAGTTAGCTTACTCTGCTTCGCATTCTCCCATCTCTAGATCTCGAATTTCTACATGAAGCTTGATACAGCTCATCCTAGGAACAAAAGCAAGTCACACTCTGCCTGGTTTGAAAGCCAGAGAGGAAGCCTAACTGCTCATTTCCTCCATCTGTTACTTAAAATATTTGAACAAAAATAGTAAAGTAGTTTGAGCTGGAACGAATCTATTTTTTATACCTATTGCAGCAGAATTCAAAATATCTTTAAACCTTGGCCCAAACTTACTTAAAATTTTATTCCTTGTAAAACTCTAACAGGATGGTTTTCTGAGAAGGGATGTTTCAAAAATCCAATGTGGAGATCTAGAAGGCTCTGTCAGAATCTTTTCCCTGGTTCCCAAATAGAAGCTCACTTTCCTTCAGACTGTCTCTGAGGCAGGAAGAAACATCCACAGGGTCATCCTGGGGAAATGTTTACTCTTTTCTGACCTTTGAAGCCCAGCTACAGTTTCTGTTTGCCTGGTGAAGAATTGGTGTTTCCTCAATATTCATGTAGTAAATTATCAGTGAACTACAAACTTTCTCTACTATGGTTGGCTGTGTAACTCCAGCTGAAGTCAAAATCTTTTTCAACATTCATAAGATTTGTTTGCGTAAGTGACTAGGGTTGCCTATAAGTAACTATGAAAAAATTCCTATGTATAATTATTCCCCTTTTTAACACAGATTTCTAAAATATGAAAAATGTCCTAAACATAGAATCCAACCAGATGGGAAAAATTAAACTGAATTTAAAACTCAAATTTCTTTTTTAAAACATAAACAGTTTTTTTTCTGTAGAAAAGAAACAAAATTCATTCTAGGAAAACAAAAAAACAAACAAACAAAAACATGTTGCTCTTGGATTGCTGAAAGTGTGTCACACAAGCCATCAACAGCCAGGAACAGAGGTCAGTCAATGGTTCAGTCTTCTATTGTACATATAGTCAAAGTCCAAACATCTGAAGATGGATGGGAAAAGGTAAGTCAAAGATGCTTTTGTGTTTGGGAACATGGTTTTGGATCTAGTCCTCAGACAATAGTGCCACCCTAGGGTGACATGTAAGAGGCCTGACTTCTCACAGTATCTAGGCTTTACTTCCTTGTAGTTTCTGATTCCAGAATAGGAACTGGACTACAATGAACAGAATTCACCACAAATGTCCAGCAGACAAGTGTTTCAAGGGTGTTTCCCCATTGTACTTTGCTTAACCCCACAACTTTGCTCTCCTCTCTGTTTTACATGAGCCCCTTTAGGATGAACAGCACGAACATTTCCAGAGATAAGATCATGAACGGTGCCTGCCACAGGTCAGTAGCACATACTGGAAACCTAGAAGTCATTTTTGGATGACTTCCCACCTTCAGCTGTCATATCGTCTGCCTCTCTGCCCTAGGTGCTTAGATGCTGCAGTTGTGCAGCCAGAAAATAAGGGCAGGGCAAAGTCTGAATGAAGGAATCTACTGTGGTTTCCAATCTCTTCTCTGCCAGTGGTGCTCAGAAACTGCTAACATGCTGCTGGGAGAAGTGAGCAACGGGGCAGGGTCTGTGATCAGTTATCCCATTATGGTATCTATGTGCTAGGCAGGAAGAAGATGGAGCTCAGGATGAACAGGACTCAGCCTGGTTGAGAGCAAGTGCCAAGAGTATCAGAGGGGTGGGGGTTGGAAGTAGGGAAGAACACTTTCTTTGGGAGACTTAGATGAAGCTTTTTTCCCCTCAGGGATCTTTGATCAAGCAGATCTCTGAGACGATCCATTTGTTCATATTGCTTTCTTTATTGGTGGGTGAGAATGCACACTTTTTATTCAGGATGACACAGGAATTAAATTATCTCTTGGGGGAAGGAATACCCAGGAAGGGAAGCTCATTGGCTGAAGGTTCACAGCTATCTATATATACCTCAGTAACACGGAGAAGAACTCCAGGTGTTATGCTATATAACTGAGTGCCCATGGTCCTCTCAGTGGGTGTCATAGTTACATGTTTCAGACCAAGTATAGAGACAGGTACTCCTGCTGTTCTCAAATCTCTGCGAGTCCCAGGGTTTGAGCTCATTCAAGCTTACCAGTTCTCATGCATGTCTGGTAGCAGGGTCCCTTTTTTATCCAGTTCAACTTAACTCAAGAACTCATTACCTTCCTTTCATCCCCTGGTACCCTGTCCCACCTCATCCCTAATCAGCTTTGAACACCTCCCATTAAAGGACTGTCACAGTCCAAAGGTTGTTTTCCAGATTTCCTCTTTACACCATGATCTTTGTGTTCGAACAGTAACTAAGCATTTTTATAGACTGCATCTCTACTGTCCGTCTGTCTTTACCGGTATCTCTGTGCTTCCAGCAAACATAGTGTGGAGTCTATGTTTACACTGAAAACACTTCTATTACTTGCCTTTGTGTATATAAGGCATTCTGTCCAGAATGGTATGCAAGGATGGCATCCTAAAATAACAAGTCCTTGATACTGCTACCCTTCAATAAGGTCCGTCCTTTGTGTCATCATGTCCTCTTACAGCCTCTATTCTTCCTTGATAAAATGAAAACAATAATAAAGTTAATCTGTCATCAGCTAATTAGGATAACATGTGTGATTCAAGTAAAGGGAGCCTGGCACGTGGCTGAATGAATTCTCCTTAGGAAATGTTCCTGTTTTTAGTAGTAGAGGTTGATGGATGGATTTGCAGAGATGCCACTAACATGAAGGGGACCAGATAGCCTAGGCAGAAGTCAAGACTTTGCCTTATGAATTTTCTGAAATTTTTCATCTTCTCACTGCATGCTTCCTTGTCTATGGAGTGGCATGAGAAGTGAGCAATTTCATCTTAGATCACTTAAGAAGCATCTTAGAGAAGCACCCAGCTACTCATGTGGCCATCGGCTGTGGTATAGACTGTTTCTCAGAATGAATCAAGCTCCTGGAAAGACAGCAAACTGACCTGGGGTAAGTCCCAGGACTCAGATTCAGCAGATTTCTCAGTCATGGA
Source organism: Micromys minutus (assembly GCF_963924665.1). NCBI lineage: Eukaryota > Metazoa > Chordata > Mammalia > Rodentia > Muridae > Micromys > Micromys minutus. The sequence continues at coordinate 19,632,829 of NC_137985.1, read as the reverse complement.
CTATTACAGATTTAAAAGGATGTGACATCCCAGCAGTTGCAAATTTAACTGCATTACTACTAGCTTCATAGTATTTGGAGAAAACTGAACAAAGACTCATTGTTAATTTACTAAATAACAATTTAGGCTCCTTTTGATTCTTTATTAAACAAGTTAATCCCAGGGAGCTACAGCACACACGTGAACAAAAGGCCTTACTAAATCCACTCCTATAAAAGGTGAATTTGGCTTGAACATTTTCCTGCCACTGTCCTTTCTCTTTTAAAATGAAGAAGGTGAGTCTCATGGGGGGGAGTGCACCACCCTCCTCTCACCAAGATTTGCAACGTTACCCTCTGCCAGAGATGACTTACCTGTACTCAACAAAATCAGCTGAATTTCAAAAGTCTTATCTTACATGGTATTATCCCACTTTTACATGGTCCTTTTTCTGAGTAATTTATATCAGATAAATACAAGAATGAAGTATAAATTGGACTCTATCTTATTATAACATACTCTGACTGGGCATGTTGATGATGAGCAGGGCCCTCTTCAGTCAGTAGTGGTTAAGAATGACAACATAGCAGCTGTTTATGGAACACTTATTGTATGCAAGGTGCTGCTTATAAATATAACCTACTTTGATTCTCCATAAATTTCTAAGTCCATACTTTACTCCAGGGAATATGGAAATAAAGTTGTGATAGCTTAAGTAATTGACTAAAAGTCATGATCCTGAGTTTTTTTTTTTTTTTTTTTTTTTTTTTTTTTTTTTTTCAGCTCTTCTGTTAGAAACTAACAAAGCAAGTTTGGGATAAGAAGGATTTTCAGAAAGCAAGAAGTGGAGTGGTGAGTCTGTGGGAGATAGTGAGATACTTAAAAACATCCATGAGATTCAGACTTAGGCACGGAATCTGGTAACCACCAGGAAATGTTGCATAATCACCCAGCATTCCTACTACTCCTCAGACTCTTTTGATGTCCATACTATGTATTTCCCATGTTCATGTCTTTTCATTTTCCTAGAGTGTGACACATAATAGGCTCCCAAAAAAACACTACTAAATGTTCTTAGTTGTGATATAAGCACAAAGTCATGTCCTAGACATCATGAAGGTATTTGATTCTTGTCCTAGAATCAAAAGGTATTAGTATTGACAAGGAAAGTCATTATTAGGAAATCATTGATTCAAGTTTTAAATTCCTTTTGTGCTTAAACGTTCTTATTTATGAACTCTTTCTTCTACAAAGAAAATGGTTGAAACTTTGAGGCTGAAACTCACAAGACTTTGAATTGCTTTGTGCAGGCAGCTTCCCCATGCAAGCTCTCCACTGTCAACAACATCAGAACTTCAAATGCCGTCACAAAAATGAGTATGTGAATCACCTCCCACACATGGCTCTGTTTTTTCCCTGAATCTGTTTGTGTCAAGGGAATAAAAATATTCATGAAAAAAGGCTTTGAGTTCTGTGTTAGCTCATTCACTGGCCCAGAAGTTTTATTGATTAAATGTTACGGTCAAACTTGACTTGAATAGAGGGTAAAGCCAGAATCCCTCTATGGAAAACTTTTCTATAGCTATGCTTTTCTCTGAATCTATTGAAATAAATTTTCAGCAACCACCTGCCTGTATCTCATGTGCAAAGCTGATAATTGTCAGTACGGGCTACATCTCTGAGGACAGGTTGGCTCAGTGGTGACTTTGGACAGGCAGCATCACTTCATGGATACAAAAGAGCAGTCAAAATGATGAGCAGTCTGATAGTATTGATAGAAGAATTACTAAACTAATGACTTTACTTAAAAAGCCTGCATCATTTCAGACTATATTGATGTGTGAATATGTTTTAAGACTCAAATTTTAACTATTTATGTAATGCCTAATTGTAATTCAGCAGCAGCAACCTTTCACACTGAGACTCTTCAGAGGTCACCTGAGGCTCACTGTTGGTATGATGTATGGTCTTCTCATGGCTCTTTGGATGATTGATACACTTGTTCAAGGTGGTATTCTGAAAGCATCAGCGGCATAAGAGCTGTTTCAGAGCTAAAATTTTTAAGTCACCATGAGGGCACCTTTAGATTTTTGGCTCCAAGGACTCATTGTGGCATGACTGAATGTGTAGAAATCCAAATAAACCCTACACCATTTTCTCTTTACTACCTAGGAAGTAACTCGGGCTTTCTTTCTGTTGGCTGTGGAAATTTCAGTTTGTTCTTTAATTGTTGCCTTGTATAATAGCCTCTGTTAATCATTTAACCTTGAAGAATAACAAACCCTGCAGGCTAAGGTTTCTCATTTATGAAAGGCAGATAAAATGATGGTGACCTCACAGATCTGTTGGTGAGATTAAATTAGAATCATGTGACCAGGAACCAGGCAATTGACAAACACCAAATAAATGCTAGCTATCAATGTCATACTGTGTGACGAATGAAAAAACTGTGAGCTGGAGAAAATTATAGATACATTGTAATCATTAAATAATAAGCTCTGTGAATTCATAAAAGCAAGATCTCATAATAATCCTTTATTTGATATGAACTACAAACAGGTACTTTGGTGAAATAGTATTAATATTTGCTAGGGGCAAAGTATATTGTTATAATTATTTCTTCTATCTTATTATTTTTCTGTTTCTCTACTAATTTTTGCTCTTTAAAATCTCAGTATGTATACACTATGTGTTCTAGTCATTCCCCCCAATTCACTCCCTTTCCTTCCACCCATAACAGCACCTCTCCTCCCTAAACCCCTTTTCCTATATTTACTAGTTAGGATTTGTATTGTGCCACATAGTTTAACTATGGTTGGAACTAACCATATGTGCCTGGTGGGTTCATCACCAAGCACATGGCTACATACTCTACCTTTCCTTGGCCCAGTTTCCATTGGTTATGAATAGATTAACCGTAAGTGACATTATGAGTTCCTTGCCCCTTTATACCTCACTGTATAGAGGACAGACTTCTCTGGGCCATCACTATGAGTCCATATCTGTGAGTCTCACAGCTTTTTTTCCTCTCCTTCATCTCCTACATTTATTTAACTTCATCGTCCACAATGTTTCCTTGGCCTTATGGGGATGTTATAAAATCTTCTTTAGGATTGTGCCACCAACTATCCTTTATCTTCAGCATCTTGTACAATCATGTGTCTTTGCATTAAGCTCCATTTGATGAAAGAGAGGCTTCTCTGATTGAGGGCAATAGCAATCTGTTCCTGTAGGTACAGACATACACTGTAGGTACAGACATACACATTTTGCAAAGAGTTTGAAGCTATGGTTTCCCAGGGTCTATGACAACTTTGATTGCAATTTTTTGGAGCAGATTTTCAGCACTAGAAATGGATTTTCAGATATAGAGCCATCCTAGGCCCAGTTAAAGAGTAACTGGCTCTCCCTGTAGCACCTATGACACCATTGCAACAATAAACACACCTTCCCTATAAAGAAGCATTAGAGTTGAAAGAGTTCACTGCTGGGTTAGACCATCACTACCTCACAGAACAGCAGCCAGATTCGTATCATCTAGCACCATGAGAGCATGGGAGCCCGCACAAAGGAATCCTATCCTCCAGTTCTAGATTGATATCTGTATACTTCAAATATTAATACAGAGTGTATCTAGAGCAAAAGTGTTTCATCAGCTAGCTCTGATCAGTTAACAGGAGGAATGGCAAGAGCCTGTATTGTTTTGGACAACAATACTCTCTCTGAACAACAAATCCTATAGGAGTGCACCATATTTGGTACTGGAGTTTTTGTTTTGTGACGCATTACTTCTAGGATCAGTATTATCTGGTCTGGCAAGACATCTTTCTTTAAATTCTCTTTGACTAAAACCAACTTTCACTTGTGTTACCAGATAGGAGATCACTGAATGATTTTCTTATACCCCACCACCCTTACTCTATTTGAATTCCTCATTCTCTTGACTTATTGCAAGCAGTTAGTGTCTCATATCACGTGTTTTCTAATACTAAATGCTAGTTTAACACTTGCATGTACACACACAAACACAAACATTTCTGGCACATATCTGGTCAGATAAACCCATCCAGAGTCCAGACCACCTGCCTGTGTTGAAAATAAATTAACAAAGTGTGTTCCAAGAGCATGTTTGCTTTGTTTTCCTTTCCCTTCACCCTTTCCTTTTCCTACTAGAATGAAAATAATCTGAGAAGGTGAAGACCTACTTTATTAACTGGTGTGATGGTTTGAATCAGAGCAAGTACAAAGGCTCATGGATTTGAATGTTTAGTCATCAGGGAGTAGTGCTATTGAAAAGAATTAGTAGATGTGGCCTTGTTGGAGGAAGCATGTGAATGGGAGTGAGCTTTAGTGCTTCAAAGCCCACACCTGGCCCAGTGTCTCTCTCTTGGCTAGCAGATCAGGATGTGGCTCTCAGCTGTTTCTCCAGTGTCATGTATATTGCTATTTCCCTGCCATGATGATAATTAACTAAACCTCTGAAACTGTAAGCAACCCCTCAATTAAATACTTCCTTTTGTATGAGTTCACTTGAACATGGTGTCCCTTCACAGCAATATGACACTAACTAAGACAATTGACATGCCTACAATTCAAGTCTGTACAGCCTAATTGGAGGAAATCAGTCATTCAAATAATAACATTCTCATGATAATTATATTTTCATGAATCTCATCTTTGAACCAGCTACCCTTTCTTCCCTCCCTTTACCACAATCCTATTAGGGTAGTTAGTTCAGTAGAATTCCTAAGAGGCAGGCAGATCACATGTATTTGCCTACAATTACATTCAGAGTGTCTAAATCATAAGTGAATATAAGTTCAGAGATGTGTACTTGAATGTTTTCCTGAGTTTCCTGTGAAACTTTGGTAGAAGCCTCTGGGTATCCAAGTTCTTTATTGCTACAGGTCACTTTATTGTCCGTGAAGTGTTGAATAAAATTTCCTCAAACTGCCATACATCAAAGTAGAAGATAAAAGACTCTTAAGCTCTCTCCCTCAGGAGTGCTGAGCTCACACATCCTTCCATGCCTATTCTAAAAATTTCTGACTTGCCTGTCATGTCCTGTACACCTTTCTTCTTCTATCCCATTTCCTCATTTTAAACTGAATGCCCACGTTCCACTTAGTGTTTCAAAATATTCTTAAACCCTAAGGTCATACTAAGCAAATATAAAAGGGTTTATAATAGTAAATTTGCACTACAACCCCACATTGTAAAGCAGATTGTGAACCTATAGTAGACAACTCTGGTTCAGGGAGCTTTTGTCATTGTCACTAGCATTCAGCTTTCTGTTGGTATTCTGGGCCCTTCTCTCACTTTAAATATCTATTCTTTTTTCTCCAGTTTGTCTTCCCCCACTCCTAAAACTCCTGCATTCTCAGCAATGTCTTGACCAGAGCATATCAAATACCTATATGTGATTCCCAGCAGCCTCACCATTAGCAGGCAATGTTGCTGTGACTCACACTGAGGCCAGGTTACTCTGAGAACCATTTTGCAATGGGCTAGGAAAGGAGCTCTCTTTTCCTCATATAATCCAAACTTCCTGTTAGTTTTGCAGGTTTCTTTGTTAGCATCTCATTCTTGACTTCCTGCTGCTTTATTACTTTCTCAACATGGTTAAAGTCACAGCTAATGGTTTTTATTTGTTTCTGCCAAAGGGAGATAGTTCATATTTTCATGCCAATCTGTTTAGAATCTTGTGTCGTTTCATGTTTTCCAGGCTAGTGAGGAAATCTAGATACCTTTTCTAGTTTTCCTAGACAAACTTCTTATAATACTGGTATACTGGTTCTCTCCAACTTATCAAACAAAGAAATAAAAATCCAAAATCAAAAGAAACTAAACAAATAAAAACCTCCTAATGATATCCATAGTGCTTGACTCACCTAAATTATTATTTATTATTGTTTCTTCTCTAGAATATGGTAACTTCTAGTACAGATATATCATTTTCCTCTGTTAGACTAGTTTTGAGGATGCTAAGCAGTAGCCCCACAATCCTCTGAGAATAAACAACTGCCTGGCCACCCTAACAATTAGTGTTAACACCTGCCTTCTCACTGAGTTTTAAGGCCACTCCACTAGAGAGAATTCATGTCTGGAACTGTAAACCTGCTCCAGTTTCCAGGGCTGGAGTATCATAAGTCCTAAGGGAAAACCTGCTGATGTTCTGCTATGGATACAGCTTCCAACTTCCCTCTGTTTACATTCATATCTGTAGATTAGTGCTTCTCTGTGTTGGTCAGAGAATCTTCTTTTAGAAGAGGGCTGCAGAGAATTTAGAGACTCATCTCCAAGTCCAAATGATGACAATGAGTGACTATTGATTGCTCAGCCCCAAATATCAATATCATCCTTCCATGGCTCAAATCACATTGATGAGGAGGGAGTAGAAAAAATGTAATAGCAGGACGATGGGAAGAAGTGCTGTGGAACATGGGCTTTTAGACATGACATAGAGCTCATTTACTATAGTAATGGTTACATGCATAACACTTGCACAAGATGGAATCCACCACATTCTTGCATGGATGACAAAGAAGCTCTGAATTCCCCATCCCTTTCTGCTGAGTTTTAATGGGCTTAATAGTTGGTGGAGAAAAAAGAGTCATGCTATTACGTGTGGCCACTGTTTAAGTTGTCCTTACTCAAGTTAAAACAAAAATACCACCTACACTCATGTAAGCAATCTGAATTATGTGAGTGAGTCACATATACGCACAAAGACATGAAAGAAACATGAGGATTGTTGAGAAAAAGGGACTCAATTATAATGGGGGACTTTAGAAGGGACAATAAGGTGAAGAAAATCAAAATACATTTCATATATATATGAATAAAGTTTAAATGGTGCTAACCCTTACCTATGCACTTTCATTAATGTTTGCCAAACTTAACTTTCTCACTTTTATTCAGCTGATACCTGTTCATAAACTAAAGAAATATTACCACTGATATACGTAAACGGCAAAACCAAAATTGTATAATTAATTCAATAGCAAACACTTACTGTGAACTGTGGTATGTAATTCAATAGGGTAAGAAACTACCATGTGAGATTCACACCAAAAATTAATATAAATTCTGACTCTGGGAACTTCATGAGGAAATATAAAACACAATGTACATGGAGAGAAAACAGAAGCACAAATTTGGTGGTTACAATGATGTAGGTATGGATGAAGTATGAAGAAACAATGTAAAAGGTTCTGAATCCTTTCAGTGGCTCTCATCACATTTAATTAGTGTTTAAACCTTGCAAGTCATTGCTACTCCTTTTGTGATTAAGAAAATAAACACCTCCCATTAAGGTTTCTGAGTATTTCCATTTCTCTGATTGCTAAAACCTATCTCTACAGACTATCAGCATGGATGACAGAAGAAACATTTGAATTGTCTTAAAATAAATAAATCCCAGGGTACAAACTCTGTGTTTGATATATGTGATAGAATCGTGACTGGTATTGTTACACAGTAATTATTTTCCCTGACATAGCTGAAAACATCGGTATGATGAAGGCAGTAGCAGAAATGTTATCACCAAAGTAAACTAAAGATATTTCAAAAGGCATGATGCATTTGGAATTGAGTTCATTTTAATACAACTAAATACAAAAATCCATAAATGGAAAAATAAAATTTCTTCCTTGAAGGCATGAAATGATGGTTATCACTGAGAGCACTTAGAATGGCTCCTTTTAGACTTTCTTGTATCTTTCCTCAGGGATAATTTTGTGTTGTATTACAATTTGCTTTCTTAAAAGCCAGAGATGGATGAAATATTTATTCTCCTAATAATATCTGGAGTACCTGATTATTTGCTCATTTTTCTGTCTTTACTTGGAGGCTTGTTTATCTCAGGGTAGAGATGCTCTTATGAAAAGCACAGATCACAGCAACTAAAGCAGACCAGAGTTATTTGGCAGATAATAATGTAAGTACAGATAACAAAAATGGAGATTGTTCTCCACTTGAAGCTCGTATTCTGGTTCTGTGAAACACTCTTACATTACTGACAATCACAGCCTTCTAGTATAAAATCTGTTTTGTACTAATCAACATAATGCTACAGTTTACTGGGAGGACAGAGCATTATTAGTAAGCACCACAGTGAGGCCTTATGGGCTCTAACACAGTCAGACTCTTACCATAATTTTAGCAAATCATTTACTGTCTTTCTCATTTGGAAACAGTATTAAACCGACTTTTGGTTTTGTCTTAATTTGATTTCAGCATTCCAAGTCAGAGAATGTTCTTTTCTTCTACTCTGAATGTGGTGAAGAAAAATCAAATTAGAACTAATATAATTTTCTCTATGTCTTATTCAAATATTCAATAAAGAAGTCTTATCCTTTTTGTTAGTTTTACTTTTGACCATTTTCTTTTGTATTAAAATCCTAACGGGAGACAGAGAGTAATGGACTATCATTATCTTTACAGCAACATGTGATTTATCCACAGACACGTAGATTACACACTGTTCATATTTGTCACGTCCCTTCGTACTTTTCACTCACAGCAGACACAGCTCACTCAACTTCTCTTGACTAAATGTGCAGTAAAATTGGACCATTCCCTGAAAGCTCCCAGGTCTCATATGTAGATAACCTAAGCCATATTCCTTGCCAAGGTCTCCATACCCCCCCACTCGGTGTGTGTGTGTGTGTGTGTGTGTGTGTGTGTGTGTGTGTTTGCATGTATATGTGTGTATATGTGTGAGTATGTGTTTGTGTGGGTACAGTTCTTTCTAATATATGTTTTAAATCTCAATTGTGACATACAGGCTCAACTTTTAAATGTTCGTTCGCTAAATAGCAATACTGTCTTGTGATTTATAGAATCTACAGGGCGTGGGATCTAGTTGATAGAATTGGGTTTCTAGCGGCAGAAATGAGAAGCTTATGCTCACTCAGCCTTTTGCAGCCTGTCTTGCTCCTGCTTTTTCTGGTCCACTGTGACATGATTAGTGGCCACCACATGCCCCTATACCAACGAACTAGGTTCCTCAGCCTCCCCTGCTCTGACAGCTGAAACACTCAAACGTCATCACCCACAATACACTTTCCCTCCTTTAAGTTGTTTCTGTTGACTATTGTGGGCACAGTGAGATAGATGCAGTTAATATGTCAGCTCATAGACTAAGACTGCCTTTGCTGTATTTGCAATATATGCTACAAAAGGGTAGAGGGGGCATTTTCTGCTCAGGACACTGGTATAAACAGCAAAAATTATTAAAAACAAAATATAAGAGCACAAAAATTGGCCCAAGGTAGACTCAAAAGGTTTATTATAGAATAACTGTTGCTTCAGTGTAATTATCCTTGACCCAGTAATCATATCTAAAAACCCACGTTTTATATAAAACGGTAAAACTGGGTTGCAGAAAGGCTACAACTTTACAGAAATTAATAAAAAGGTGTTTTCTTTGTCATGAAAATTCATCTTGTATTGGAAAATAATATTTTGTCAATACTATTCACCATAAGATGTAAGTGACTGTCATGAACTTGGGTATATTCTCAGGGATCAAACCGAGCTTTGTTTCAGCTGGGCAGTGATGGCACATGCCTTTAGTCACAGCACTGGAGAGGAGGAGGCAGGCGAATCTCTGAGTTCAAGAGTAGTGTAGTCTACAAAGCAGGTTCTACAACAGCCAAAACTATGTGGAGAAAACCTACATCAACCAAAACTAAATGAATGGCTATTGCAGTGATATGTTCTGCATATTGTACAAACACAGGAATTCATGTTAGTACTATATACAAAAGCAAAAGTAGGGAAAATCTAATGTCTTCAAACATTCATTCAATTAACTTCTTTTAGTATCATCTTCCATCCACTGACCACATTTCTCTGTTGAGCACATTGTAACAGCAGCACAGTAAAGTGAGGGATAACATGGACGACTTTGATACACTAGAAACCAGCACTCATACTTGGATATGCTAGAAAGCAGGACTCGGTTACACACTCGCAATCTGTTTATGTAATTAAACATCTGATTACACAGTACCTGCCTACCAGATGACTGTATCTGGGGGTGGGGCTTACACTGTCAGAGATATTACTAACATAACAATACTTCCCTCAATGCAAACATTAGAGCTATATTTTTGAGAATACAACTGGTTTATGTGAGTTGACTCAGGGTCTTCTCAATATCACTTGGGACATCATAGAAAATACAATCAAAGCTGCTTCCAGCATGTCAGACTTGATCGATCGGCAGAGAACAACCTTGTCAAGCACGCAACTCTTAATGTGAACAATTGGGGGTGAAGACGATGAATTTGTACATGAATAAATGGGACAGCGGGATGTACTGCAGTGGGAAATACAGGGAGTCAGTTATGACTTCCAGATGCACAGTTGTGTGCTGACCCTCACCTGAGGAGTTTCCAGGCCACCTTGCTGATGTGTCATTGAGGTTTCACTGAGGTTGCCCAGCTTGAAGCAGATGAAACTTACTCTGTGGTGTACCCATTTTTCCCATTGTTCCTTCTGGGAGACAACATCCTTCTGAGGAAGAAGCATCATTCTACCTTGAGTGATTGCCATAACTAATTTGGACATAGGCATGCTTATATTCTGTCCTATCACAATTCCCATAAGCCCAGGAGCTGCAGGAACGGGTATATCCATGGAAGGAAAGCCTGGAAATGCAGCTGCTGCTTGGGAGATAAATGGTGTATTTGTGGGTCCCATAAACATACCAGGAATGCTTTGTTGTTGAATGATCCCTGTTCCATGAAGAGATAAGAGTTTTTGTATATTCCATCTTTCCTGTTTCTTCTGACTTAGTAGGTTGCATTTCAGTGCAGAGATCAAGGTCTCCAGATATTATAGCAGAAAGGGTAACAGCTGCTGTTAACAAGTCAGTACTCTAAGTGGGGGCAGGACAATCGTAGGTAAGGGATTAGAAACCAAAATGACCAGGTCATCATGTAGAAATGGTGCTGTGGTTGTGTTCCCTTTGGCCGCTGGATCTTGGCAGGGTCATCAAGTCCCGAAAGATCAATTATGGATTCTGTATCTTTGTTCGGGCTGGTATTTTTCTTAGTCTCAAATGATTGATCTTCTCCCCTCTGCAGATTTTCAGCTTTCAGTGGTTTTACAGGCTTCTCTGGCTCCTTTTTCTCCCCCTCCCTTTTTCTTTATTAGTAATAGCTGTAGCGTTTTAGCTAAAATATGTCTACTCTTTTTATTTATCTCTGCTAAAAAAAAATATTGCTCGCTCTGTCGGGTTCTTGAAAGTTCTCTGGAAGCCTGGCTTTATGAAGTACTCCTGATTTAGTATTCCCCATATCTTGCATGCACTGTATTTGTTCTTGTGTCTACCGGTCTAGGAAGCCCCAAGGTCAGCACATCTGATGCAAATGAACACATCATTATTCCAGGAATCACATCAGGGACCTTTGGCCTCTTGGGCGGCATAGTAACTTGTCCTCCTTCAGCAGTTTGGACCGGAAGAGCTAGTGCTGCTCATGTAGCTTCTGCTAGCTAGGATGCAGGTGGATGGCAAAAGTGGGGCTGGGCAGGTGAGCATACTTCTAAGACAGGGAAGAGATTCAGCCAAGGAAGTGATAGCAGCCAGTGGTAAGAAGAGGTGATAGGGAGGTGCCTGGTGCTGGAGTAAAGGCAGTGGTGGCCCTACCACTTAAGAAACAGAAAGAGTTTGAAGATGAGAGACAACATGTTTGTTAAAGAACAGATAATCAACGTTACATAAATTACTGGCTGGCTGGTAAGCTGAATAAACCTGAGACACCCATGGAAGCTTGTGGTGTGAGAAACATCCAGATACGGCTTTCATCTTTAAATGTGCCCTGCATATTTAGAATAGGTATTTTTTTAAGTTTGACAACATGAAGAGCAATATATCAATGTGAATAAATAGGCCTCATGTGTCACTAGTGGAAACTGAAAACATGCAGCAAGTCCAGAAAACATACTGGAAGTTCCCTGAAACATAAAAAAATAGAAGAAATATACAGCCAGAGAGATGGCTCGGTGGGTAAAAGTAGATGTCATCAAGCCTGACAACTTGAGTTCAATCTCCAGAACCCACAATGTGGGACTCGCACATACTTTCCACAGATAATCTACAAATGTGGTGTTGCTCATAATCTGTGAGCTCATAATTATACACATTTAAAGGGGCTAATAAAAAATTATAAAGTTAAAAACAAATGTGTCACATTACCCAGTAATTCTATTAGCCAAGGGCTATGAAAACCCACATCTTCTAAACAATCTCATGCAAATGATGGAAGCATTACTCATAAGTGAATAGGGCACATATGCTGAGCAGATGAACACAATGGCAGCTCTCCATGCATTGAGTCGTTCAGCTATAAATAATAAGTGGAGATACCCAATCAGAGATAAATCCAGGTGGCATGCTCCATGGAAAAAGCCAGGCACAAAAACGGGTATTTTGTGTGATTCTACTTACACAGCAGTTCATGAAAGCCAGAAGGAAGTACCCCAGAGGTTTCCAGTGCATGGCTTTGGTTGCTTCTCAGGAGATCATTATGTAACTTCTCGAGAGAGGAAAACTGAGGTATTTCTGGTTGCATGAGTATATGCACTGACCCCATATCCAAGAAGCTCTTCAGATGGCTACCTCTGAAAATTTATATATATGAAAATGATACCTCCACAGTTTATAAAATTGATTTAAAATTCTTTTAACTTATATGATAATCTTTATGAATTAAAGAAAAATTCTAGAGATGTGCATTTTATTCCACCCTTTATAATTTCTAAGTTACTATTGATCATTCAGTTTCTGCTCATATATCTTCAACTGTGTTTTAGACTTCAGAGAACTAAAAACACATATGAACAGCCCTGGCTCAATATACAAATCTCAGGCACTGTTTGTTGTTCATTAATAGCCTACACTGCATATTTAATTTATCAAATAAAATTATTATAAAAATGTCTTCTATGATTTGTGATTTTAGAAGAGTTTTCCCTATGCAAATAATATTTTTGCTTTTAGTTTTAAGAAATTTGTAGTGTGCTTAGATCATAGTCACTTTGCAGCAAGTCTATTCAAATCCATTTCCCTTTCCTTCTCACCCAACTTTGTGTCCCTTTTTTTTAACCTTATCAAGGCCAGTTTGTGCCTCTTAAAAGGTTTAAATATGTGGCCTTCCACAATTCACTTATAAGTATCTATCCTTTCAGAGAACACTTTCCTCTTTCTCCCAGCAGCTAAAAATTAACAATAAATAGCTCCTGGACTGGTGGATGGAACCTTCTACCCCACTTGCCTCTCCATGATGGGATTTTTTCTTGTTTAGACATGCACAAGTTTTGTCCATGGGATCACAACTTCTATGAGTTCATATGTGCAGCTTTCCTGCCCTATCAAGAAAAGTTTAAGTTATGCCCATGTGTGAGGGTCATTGGGTAAAATTTTGTGTATATGCCTTGGTACCTATAGAGGACAGACAAGGGTGATGTATCTTCTGAAGCTGAAGCAATAGTTGTTTGTGAACTGCTTCATGGAGGGGCTAGGAATTCCATTCTGGCCATCTGCAAGAGTGGTGAAAGCTCTTATCTACTGTGCCATCTTTTTCTTCTCTACATTTTAACATATTATGACATATTTATAAAAAATTAATCCTATGTTTCACCCACATGCTTCTTGTCATTATATGATAGGCTTTTGCTAGATTTCATAAATTCAGTTCCCAATGGGACATCTATGCAGACTCAGAAAATAATTACGGTTAGTTATTAGAGGTAAAACTAAAACCTACAGTCAACATATTTATACTGTTGAGCTGTGTGAAGAATTTCATAATTAAAAGAGCAGGCAAATAAATAGGAATTAGACTATAAGAGAGGTTGGCATATTTATTCAACTCACTGGCAAAAAGTAAAGTGTTTGCTTGAAGAATAAATAATATAAAATTCTCACTCCATATCTTTGCTTGTGGTTCAGAATCAGAAATCCTGGCCATCTATTTTTCTGTGACAATGAATTTCATTCTGAAGCAGTGAGACATTGTTGGTCACTACAACTCCTAAAACTTCATTACAGCAAGGAGGTAGAAGATGCTGATGATTTGCTCAACAGTGCTAAGAAAAAGAAACACTGTAAGAGTGGCTGTGTTTCAAGAGCTTCATATCCAGTTACTATTTTCCAAGAAGAAAAATAAAAGTCCCTTTATAATCATTATAATGACCAAACAGAAAGCCAAGGAATCTTTGGGGGTTGGTTTGGGGTTGGTTGTATTCATGTATTAAATTCTGTACCACAAGGTCTGGTGGTCCCAAGATAAGTGAATTCCCATGTACATGTGCCTTTGTTGTATAAGCTGTACTCTTCAATTTAAAAGCATTGGTTAAACAAAGTTGGCTACAACCAATTCCCGGGGAGAATATAAGGAGGTGGGATTTGAGTTACTGGGCTGGAGGTCACAGCTAAGGACCATGAGGCAAAGGAGAAGAGAGAGAGGGGGGAGAGAAGGAATGTGCAAGGGAGGGGAGTAAAAGAGAGAGAGAGAACAGGAGGTCTCTATAGTCATGATGGACCAGCAGTATGTGCCCAAGAGAAATGCCTCTCTAGGTCACTAACTGATGGAGCAGAAATAGCCCAGGAAGATTAGAAGAGCATGTATTTGGAAAGTACAGTTGGGGAAGTAGTCATGGTAGTGCTAGAAAATCATATTAGGATAATCCCCTAGTAATTGCACAGAGCCTAATAAATAAATCATAGTTTGAATCTCACTAATTTCGAGCTAGCTAGGGATAAGCATAATTCATTTTACTTTACAAAACTTGACTGTTGTAATTACTAGATCCATCTTAAAAATTGGAGGAGAAAATATTTTATGAATAAAATAAGAATTTGAAATCTGGGAACATGGAGCCATTGCAGAAGTCAGATGAGCTAAGAACTTATGCACAAACAGAAACCCAGGCAGATGCTCTGTCTGACCTCAAAGTCCCATCAGTAGACAAAATTTAGAAATCTTGAATTAGAAAATAGAGGCCAGTTTTAATAAACTAAGCTACAATTCAGGAGAAATGACAGGAGGAAATAAAAGTTAATGCTGATCAAAATGAAAGAATAATGACTGGAAATCTAGTCTGAGAATATTGAATATCTTGAGAAAGAATCTGCAGTAATTGGAAGCAGTAATGAAAAATACATCTGAATAATTTTTCTCCTGGCAACAGAAAGCAAACCAAGAAGAGACGATATAAAGGGGTTCATTGACTGGTCTTTTTATTGACTGGTATTTAGATACTGACAGAGGCTTTAGGCTATGGCTGAGTTACTTTTGACTTGAGTTGAAATTATAACAAAGTACTTAGATGTTATACAGAAAAGAAAAAAATATACTGCTCTGGTGACAGGTAAGATGGCAGGTTAGAAGATGTGTCTGAACAAGCAAATGAGTATGAAATGAAAGCAAAACAATAAAGGCTGCTGTGTCTTTACACTAAAATCCTCTTTCTAACTCCCCAGCATTTACTCTTCACATTAGCAAAGTGCAGAGAATGGAGCCAAATACATCTGCTGCTGCAACAACCTACTAGGTTTGCAGGAGCATCAAAAATCAACCTCAGGTGATCTTTTATCATTAATGGATCAGCCACCAATGCTGTCACCCTCCCTCTTCCTTTCAGCCTATACACATTTCTACTACCCCAGTGACTAGACAGAACAATTGTTCTCTGTCAGTGACAGGCAAATCTGGGAGAAAAGAGCTGGGGGAGGGGGGTTGTGAAAAGCAAGCACTGATTTAACAGAGAAGGGTAAGCACAAGAATGTAAGTATATAAAGTATGGTCAAGGAACCGGAGAGTAAGAACCATAGAGAGATAATACCTCTCTCTGCCTTAACCATAGAAAGAGACATGCTACAGAACTCAGCTTTTAGCTAGCCTACAAAAATGCTCTGATCAGAAGATCTTCTACCTTCTTTTACAGTAGCGGTTCTCAACCTCTGGGTCATAACTTAACTGGATCTGTCGCGGGGAGCAATTATTATTCACCAATTAAAAGGAAATGGTTTTCAAATAGCAAAAGGCATAAGAGATTTTTTAAATCTGTACTTATAAATGAGAGATTCTAAATGTATCTCTATATGGCATACTATATATATATATGTATATATATCAAATGATGTGATATTTTGTATAAGTTAATACCATAGTGATAATAAAATGGCCAGTGGTCACTACATGGAAGGTGCAGGAAGACCAGAAAAGCTGAAAGACATTACATATTTAAGGAGAGCAAAAGTAAGCCACATGATGCTGTAATCTGCATATATAAGAAGCTGCAAAGCTCTGGGACAAAAAAAAATAGTGTTTGACTTTAAGGCCAACCAGGTCTATAAAGTGAATTTCAGGACAGCCAAAGCTACACAGAAAGAACCTGTCTCAAAAAAACCAATAAGTATGTAAACAATTAAATAAACTAAGAAATTATTTTATTAGAGAAACAGGACATGCTGAGATGGAATGTAAATCATGACAACATCATCTAGTGATATTATAGGTGAATGCAATAATCTCAGTTAAGAGAAGAAGGGTCTTAAATAAATCATGTTGTAAATGACTAGAGTCCAGAAGATTTAAAATCAAGTAACATAAGCACTGCTTTTTGATTTATGGTCAGTTCCCACAAGGGTGTAGATGAATAATCATCATAGTAATACATGTAGAATTTAATGGCTGAGTAGCCATTTTTTTAACTACTAAAATGAAAGATGACAACCCAACGACAAAAAGCATACGGAATGATTTACCTGGCAACGGCATGGCAGGAATCTCTCTAGAAAGCAGTCAAACACAGATGAGACAACCCACAGAATCAACTAAAGGGATCACAGAGATTGAAGCCACAAACACAAAGCCTATGTGGGTTTTAGCTAGTTTCCTTGTATATACGCTATGGTTGCATAGCTTGATTTTCAAGTCGGACCCCTACAATAACCCATATTTGGGATCCTTTTGTTCCTGCTGGGCTGTCTCATCTAACATTGATATTAGAATATTAGAGTTGATGCCTAGTTTTATTGTAATTTTTTGGTTGAAGTCTTCTTTTGATGAGCTATAGAGGAGGAATAGATCTATGAAAGAAGATACAGAGAAAATAGATCTAAAAAACTGTAGTCAGGATGTAATGTATGGAATAAAAATTAAAATTAAGAGTGAGAGGGGGGAGATTTATATACTGGTGGATTAGTATAGCTCCTGAAAACAACTCATGTCCTATCTACAGACTATAAAACTACAAACAAATGTGCTAGGTTTCACAGAAGCAGTTATAATAAGTAGCTTGAGACTTTTTTTAAGCATCTGTTACACACTCACAGAGTGGGGATTGGAGGGTTATAAACTTCTTTTGTACACATTGCTAAGGGAACAACCTACTGTGTTTTAGTTTTTTCTCCAGGTCCTTTTGTAGCATGTATCAAGGTGAACTCATATGTGGCAATGAACAGCATAAACCTTATCTTAGGTAAATCACTAAATAAATCAATAAATCATCTAGTAATTGATATTTTCTATCTTATTTTACTTTAATGGACACACACTGTAGACATGTATTTAGCTTATTATTGAAGTAGACCTCTCAGTAGCAATGTCATGATTTCTAAAAATAATCCCATCCAAAAGAGTTGGAGTTTCATAGGTAAAAATATAATTTTATGACATGACTGGGATTGTATAAAGTGAGAACAAACATGGAAAACAAAGGCAGAAACATGAGACTGCTATTTTAAGTAAAAAGAAGGAAGAAAATAAGAGAGGAATGAAGGTGTAACTTTAATTTTTCCAAATCCTATTTTTAGTGATGGTTTTTAAACACTTTGACCTTCTTTGTAGGACACTTCCATCCAGAGGTAATGGAGAAAAAGCATACATAGGTGAAATGGACCTGTTTATAAAGTTCTTTAGAGAAACTTCCATCTGTGTTGTCTGAAAATCAGCAGTTCAGTTCATAATTTAGCAGGCAATGGCAGCTGAATCTATTCATGAACAAATCATGCATACACCAGCAGTCTAGTTTCATAGAGTCAGGACAGCAAACATGATAGCAGCAGTAGTACTATCTGGCAGAGAAAGCCAAGGCTCACCCTTAGCTCAAGTCAACAGGAGAACCAATGGGAACACCAGGCAAAGTTCTCAGTTGTGCCGCTCTCAGGAAAGTAAATATCAGTGAAGACCCACAAGCACTGCACAAGCCAAGCTCTGTCTCTGTCTCTCTGTTGACTCCTATTTATACCCTCTAAACATCACATGTCTTCCACGTGTCTTGCCTCCACATGGGTCTTACCTCATGATAGGCCTTGCATCAGCACATGCATCCAACCAATCCAAGTCCCTGGAGTCCCAACAAATGCATCTCAACTATGCAATATAAGGTAGACCAATTCATGTGTGTTGTTAGCAAATAGTCCTTAATAACATGTCCTTTCACATATTTGCTCTAGCAGAACACCCTCTCTCCTGAGGCTGCTTCAGTGAAATGTACTTTCATGTTCTGCCTTAGGCTTTCACCTGTGTCCACTTCAGGAAAATATCCCTTCATGTGTTTACCTTAGCAAAACACCATCCAACACAATGGACTCTCCAAAGAACCCTTAAGTTTCCACTTCAGAAAGGAGTTACAGATACAACCTTAAGATTTCTGAAGCTTCTAGGTTAAGTAGATTGTTGAAAACTTAGGAAACTCAGTATTTTAAAATACAGATTTCCTGCAGCCAAGAATTATGCATTCTGAAACTTGCTGAAATCATTCTGGGATTCTGGACGAAGGCAATGATGCTGGTGAGAAGTGTTTTGCTCTTTGTTGTTAAGGCTAATATTTGCCCCCAAATTTTCCCTGTAACCCGTTACCGACAGCATCTAAACAACCACCTCCCATTACAGACAGCATCTGAGTGGATGCCGTTTTCTAGCCACCATTGCTTTACTCACAGATATTATTTATAGGAACGTCTTTAGGGATAAAGGTAACCCACAAGAAATTATAACTCTCAAAATACACAGAGATGAAAGAGATATTTCATTAAACAACAGGAAAGGTAAAAGAGAAATATACATTCATAAAACTATACCTAAGCAGAAGTAGTTATAGTTGCATAAAAGTTCTCTAAACTGAAGACTACATCTTTATCTCAGCAATATAGTTTGCATGCCATACCAAATGGTTCACATAAAACACAATGGCATAAATGTTTGGAAAAGAAAAGATGAGATAACTACAGGGATAGCTATGGACATCAAGATTACCATCAACAGAAAAAAAAATTGAAGGCTATTTTCCCCAAAAGGAGAGTTTAGTTTGCATTGATAAAAGGAAAACTGTAAGGCTTAAAATTTAGAGAACATCAATAAACTCTTAAACTTTGGAAAAATTAGGAAAAATGAATCATTTATTAAAGGATTATACCACACGTCTGTATAGCTTTTAAAAGTTAAAGGTACTGTGACTGATTTGGGAGAATTGGGGGAGAGGCAAAAATGCAATGAAAATATACAACATAAATTTTTCAGTAGTTTTTTATTTTGGTTTATTTGTTCTTGTATTGTGAATGTCATGAAACATTTGTTTTCTGCCAGGGCCAACACACAATATGTCCCCTCTATTACTCTAGCTATTACATTTACATGTTTATTCAAATAATGGTTCAAAGACTCCAAAATGTTGAATAAATGCAGAGAGTTTTCTCAGCTTAAACCTGGTCCTGCCAGACTTTAACAGAGACTTGATGTACTTCAAAGCCTGCATGTAATTTCAATGCTCTATTCAAACAGCAGGTACATTAACGTAATCATATTTGTTCCTAATATTGTATTATTCAAACAGATTCTGGCTTTATGAGAAATTTTAAAATATTCAATCCAATGGTTTTAATAATAAATATGCATTTCTATTACACAATATAGAAAATGTTCCTGAATCTTATTTACAGTTATGTAGAGTTTAATTCATCCAAGATGAAAGTATTTTAGAAATATGCTAGAATTTGAGGACAAATAAAAAACAAGAAAAGAAAAAGCAAAAAAGCATATAAATGTATATAATGTGACTAATAAAATAAAATAAAATAAATCAGTTTATAGCTTTAAATTTTTCAATAATGTTTTAAAAGAAATAAAGCTAATCTCTTTGCAATTCTTCTGGAATTATAAGGGTAAATATAATGAAAGTAAGAGAAGAGAAATTAACATGAATTAAGAAATTTTGAAAAATATAGGTATTTATAAATCTTAGGGCAATTAACTAAAACGGAGGGAAAAAAACCTAATTCTGAGAAATGCTTACTAAAAAAAAAAAAAAAGATTCCCTAATGCACAAAACTATACCAATGAGTAAAATAGTAATATAATGAATAATTTGATACAGAAAAGCAATGAGTAATTTGATAAGTCATTCAGAGTCAATTGAAATAATTTCTACCATAACAGTCGATATTTTGGTAGTATGATTATATAATTTGAAGATAGATCATTTTGTAGCAAAATACAAATTACCCACATTGAATGAATTAATTAAAAGCCATAAATTCCTCGAGCGGAGCTGAGGCCATTCTGAAGGACAATGTGGTGATCTCTGGAGGCTCCTGAGTATAGAGGGTAGAATTGATGGGGGAGGTTTGTGGGTATTGCAGTTGTGGGCAGCAGGAACTGCTTCGAATATTCTCTGGCACTGTAGGGTGTGTGTAATTCTGCAGAATCTGTTAAATACTTTACAAAGAGCTGAAAGAAAGATACCAAAATGCTGATGACCTTGACTTTGTCCTTACACACCTTAAGGATTGACTTATCACCATTTTAGCCCTTGTCAACATATGTACAATTGTTATACCTCAGTTAAAATGTGGTACTTATATTATTTCAGAGAACTGTATCTGGAACAAAAATTTAAAAATTTTCTAAAAAAAAAGTGGCCCAATTGTTCACACATTGTAAGTGTACTTTTAAAAAGAAACTCCTTTAAAACAAGTTTTTATAGATTGTCTTGTGCAGAGTTAGGTAAAATGTTTTAAATTTAAAAAATCAGACAAAAATTTAGCTCCAAGCTTATCTATAAAAGATAAAAACCTTGCAGTTTTAAATCTTTTTAAAAACTATTAATAAATCAAATATGCAGAACTGTGCTTATTTTTTAATAAAAAGAAGAAGTAACTTATTCTTGCTCTGACACAAGCAGAAGTCATTTGGAAGCTGGGAACCTTACTTGTAAAAAAGTCTCTAAAGGATTTATCCAATGGGTAAAGCCGCGGGGCACTTTCTTAGATGTAGGAGGGTCTTCCCTACTGTGGATCGTGTCAGCCTTGAGTCTTAGGTGTGTAAGATACAAACTGAGTAAGCCATAGGGAGTTATCCATTAAGCAGCACTTTCCTGTGACCTCTGCTCCAGTTTCTACCTCAGCTTCCCTAATGATGAACACAGATGGGCAGTGTCAGTCTAGTAAACCCTTTTCTCTCCAAATTACTTCTGGCCATGGTGTTGATTACAGCAATAGCAAGTCAACTAGGACAGGGCTATGGTTTTGGCAGTCCCACCACTCAGGAAGCTGAGACAGAAGGATATTTAGAGACTAGCCAGAGATACACAGTAGCACTCTGCCTCAAAGAAGCAAACTAAAGAACACACAAGCAGACAAAAAAGAAAAAAAAAAGGAAAAAGAAAAGTCATCAATAAAATAACTATGGCTTGCTTTCTGATTTTTTTAATTATTAGTTCAAATTATTAAGTTTATGTACCTTGGATGTCTTCGTTTTAGAAATGTTGAAATGGTTGGATATCAGAGGAACCTGTAGATGTCTCAGTGACTTTTCAGAAAAGTTTATGCTTAAGATAGTATAGAAAATGCCCACAAACCTATTAAGCAAACTGTAATCAGACTGATAGCCAGTGACTATGTTTTAACATGTTATAGACAGTCCATGACCTTAGAATCCAGAAGTACCTTGGGATGAGTCCTCTTGGCTCCCTCATTCAGCTTTGAGCTGCACATCCAGCTAAACCTGCTGAGCAGTAAGCCAAGTCGGGGGAGATAGACATAATCATCAGCAGTTTCAGATTGTATAATGTTTGTCCTTTCTATCTCCTTAATACATACCTGTAAGATTAACATGAAGAATAAAATTATAACTTCAAAATATAGAGTTATTCTGCCTTCTGTTATAATTTGCATTAACTAGTTTAATATTTAAAGATGTGTGTGTACTGAAAGAGCTAAAAATGTGAAGCAATATAGTCAGGAATTTGCAACTCCATTAACTGGGCTTCTTGTGGTCCATGAAACCAAGTATCTGAGGTAAGCATTTTGGTGGAGCTGTATTTAAGACTTTATTTGAGACTCACAGCAAGTGCCTAGAAAGTGCCTGTTTTCCATCCAGTGCTTGGACTGCTTACTTTTACACCATGTTGCAAATATTTGCAATCTGAATTCAGCTCATAGTGTGTAGGTTGATATCAAGGTGATACATAATCGACAGCAGAGAGTGGGGCGGAAACGAATTTTGGTAAGTCGGGAGAGGAGAAAGCAGAAGATTCAAGAAGGGGTAGCATGGAAGCAGACTTAGATGTTTCCCTCAGCACATCTCTATATGGATAAGTGTTGTTATGAATATTTTACAAGGTATGGAATTGTAAAAAATCATTTGATTTATCTCTGCAGGAAAATTATATCATACCAATTGGATAAGTATATTTTGGTGTGTTATTTTATGTGGCAACTAAATTGAGGTCAAAGAGGGTGTAGTAGCGGGACGCATAAAGCCCACCACAGAATTGGGATGTGTGTGTGTAAGGCTTGGCAAGGAAAAGCGAGTGAAAATAATACGGTAGAATAATGTGGACCATCCAGGACTGAAGGAGCTAGGGTGGGCAGTGTTGACCACCTGGGAAGGGAACCACGTGGAGAGTGCAGGTTGCAGATCATGTGACAGGGTAGCAGCTGGGTCCACATGTACCCTGTGGCCCTATGGGCGCCAGCACTATCACAGGATAAAAGGTTACCTTTCTATTTTTACCTCAGAATTAGTTTTCTCATAGCAAGCATTTAACATACTGAGCTATCTCCGTGGTTACTAGAAATAAAATTTAAAGCTAGGCATCAAGACATATAAACCAAAAACTTTGTTGAAGAAAACAAAAGGAAATTTAGGCATATGCTCTTAAATAGTGAAAAAGTACTATTTATGAGTTAGCAGGTTTGATGGTAGATTTTTAGAGTACAGACAGACTTTTGAAATTGATTATTTTACCTTCAAACCTAGTAAGTTCAGGATGAGATTCCAGCATTCTATTTTTGTACAAGCCACTGTGAGCTTATAGTGGCCAAAGACAATTTGAGGGAGTTTATTTTTTTTCTCTTCTACTTTGTGTGTTCCAGGTATTGAATTCTAGTGGACAGATTCTGAGAATAGCACCTTTTTTTGCTGGCTAATGTCATTAGCCTGATTTAAACATTTTAGATTTCATTCCTTTAAACCTTGTCTTAAAATATTTCATATCACTTCAAACTTTCAAGTAGAATCTTTGAGCATTTTTCTTTTTTTAAAATTGAATAACTTTATTTTAAAAAACAAAAATAAGGGTACAGATTTTAAAAGCATTTTTGCATAAGAGTATATGAATACATTTTTTTCAGTACTTGATTTTTTTTAAAGGTTTGATAGTATGCAATAAAATCTTACTAGTAACAATGAGCATAATGTACATGTAAAATAAGATGTAACCTGGAAATAGTAAAAGTTTCCTTGGTATGTAAAGATTAAGCATAATGGTTCTCCATTTTCATTTTTTTTTTTCTTTTGGCCTTCGTTTTTCTTGAAATTATCTCACTCAGGTTGATATTCTCTAATGCATCCATTTTCATAAGAATTTCATAAAGTCATTGTTTCTGATAGCTGAGTAGTACTCCACCTATATGTAAATATACCACAATATTTGTATCTATTCATCTACTGAAGGACATCTGGGTTCCTTCCAGCTTCTGGCTACTATAAATAGGGCTGCTATGAACCTTGTGGTGCATGTGTCTTTGTTGCGTGTTGGAGCTTCTCTGGGATATATGCCCAGAAGTGGAATAACTGGATCTTCAGGTAGTACTATGTCTAATTTTCTGAGTAATCGCCAGACTGATTTCAGGGGGGGTTGTACTAGTTTACAACCTCACCAACAGTGAAGAATTATTCCTCTTTTTCCACATCCTCGCCAGCATCTGCTGTCATCTGAGTTTTGGATCTTGGCCAATTTGACTGGTATGAGGTGGAATCTCAGGGTTGTTTTGATTTGCATTTCCATGATGGATAAGGATGTTAAGAACTTCCTTAGATGTTCCTCAGCCATTCGCTATTCCTCAATTGAGAACTTTTTGTTTAACACTGTACCCATTTTTTAATAGGGTTATTTGATTCTCTGGTGTCTAACTACTTGAGTTCTTTGTATACCTTGGATATGAGGCCTCTATCTGATGTGGGGTTGGTAAAGATCTTTTTGCACTCTGTTGGCTGCTGTTTTCTTTTCTTGACAGTGTCCTTAGCCTTACAGAATCTTTGAAATCTCATTAAGCCCCATTTGTCAATCTTTGACCTTAGAGCATGAGCCATTGGTGTTCTGCTCAGAAAATTTTCTCCTGTTCCTATGTCTTCTAAGGTTTTCCCCACCTTCTCTTCTAATAGTTTCAGTGTACCTGGTTTAATGTGGAGATCTTTGATCTACTTGCACTTGAGCTTTGAACAAGAGGATAAGATGGGGTCTGTTCTCATTTTTCTGCATGCTCAGTGCCAGTTGGACTGAAAACATTTGTTGAAGAGGGTGTCCTTTTTCCATTGAATGTTTACAGCTCCTTTGTCAAAGATCAAGTGACCATATAATTGTGGGCTCATTTCTGGATCTTCAATTCTATTCCTTTAATCAATGTGCCTATCTCTGTACCAGTACCATGCAGTTTTTAGCACAATTGCCTTTTAATATAGCTTGAGGTTTAGTGATTCCTGCAGGTGTTTTCTTTTTGTTGAGGATGGATTTTGCTATTCTATGTCTTTTGTTATTCCAGATGAATTTGCACATTGCTCTTTCCAACTCTATGAAGAATTGGATTGGAATATTGATGGGGATTGCATTGATTCTGCAGATTGCTTTTTGTAAGATGGCCATTTTTATGAGGTTGATCTTTCCAATCCATGAGCATGGGAGATCTTTCCATTTTCTGAGATCTTCCTTGATTTCCTTCTTTAGAGGTTTGAAGTTCTTGTCATACAGGTCCTTCACTTGCTTAGTTAAAGTCACACCAAGGTATTTCATGTTGTTTGTGACTATTGTGAAGGGTATCTTTTCCGTAATTTCTTTCTCCACGTGTTTGTCCTTTGAGTCAAGGAAGGCTACTGATTTGTTTGAGTTAATTTTATATCCAGCCCCTTTGCTGAACTTGTTTATCAGCTGTAGAAGTTCTCTGGTGGAATTTTCAGGGTCACTTAAGTACACTATCATGTCATCTGCAAATAGTGATGTTTTTACTTCCTCCTTTCCAATTTGTATTCCTTTGATTTCTTTTTGCTGTCTAAATGCTCTGGCCAGGACTTCCAGTACTATATTGTATAGGTAGGGGGAGAGTGGGCAGCCTTGTCGAGTCCCTAATATTAGTGGGATTGCTTCAAGTTTCTTATCAGAGCTGTGAACTTTACTTAAGACACATGGTTCCTGTGCAAGCTGCAGAAGTTTGGAACTGGAAAAAAAAGATGCGCTAAGTTGGTTTGCATAATTCTGTGATTTATGGCATTAAGTGGAACATAACTAAGTCCCCCAAGTCAACCTATAGGGTGGCAGGGATTTGCCTTGGACTCTTTTCGTAGGTTTCTGGCTGCCTTGGAAAGCTTGAGCTCAGAGGTGCTGAGAGCTTCTCCTGTGCAAATACACAAGCTCCTCTGAAGGCAAAGAGGGACAGATCACACAGGCTACTTGCCTCTTACAGTTAAATAAATATAATGATATTATATTTATTATTTATATTAATTATTTGATTAAATATAGTTATAAATAAATACAAATTGATTTAATTATTTTTAAGGATATGAGGAAGATGTAGTGGCAAGTGTTTAAGTGCTTTTAAGTATGCATGCAATAAAAACATCAAGCCCTTTGGTCTCAAATGTAGAAAACAAAGGCATAGAGATAGAGATAAACCCTATCTCAACAAATAATAATAAGGAGATATTAAGCTGTAGAAGGAAGAATGAATGAAACATGATTTTACTGTTATCTTTGTTAAGGATACAAAGGAGAGAGTCTTTAAAGGAAGGTTAAAAGGGTCTATACCAGGGCAGGGAGCTTGGTTCTTTGAACATGGTCTACACAGCAATCCTTTGATTGTTCAACCTGGTATTACAAATTAAAAGCCTGAAAATATGCTCATATGAAAATATAAAAGAACATTTAATATAAGTTAAATACATAGGAACCAATGTTAATTCAAGTTATATAAAAAGAAAGAAGTTATGTATACACACAGTGATATTAATCTCTCTAGAAAGGAGAATTTAAGTAGTCATAAATAAATAAATTTAGGTCTTGATCTTCTTATTAAAAATTAGTCATGTAAGAACAAGGCAGGGAATAGTGTAGGAGCATTGTTTCCAAGGATAATGGTAATTGTTTAGATTGCTTTGATTGTTTTTTTTTAATTGGATGTTCTCTGTATTTATAATTCAGGTGTTATCCAATTTCCACCACTCACCTTCCCCTCCCCCTCCCATTGCCTTCATGAAGGTGCTCCCTCTCCCAACCTCTCTCTCCTAGCTCAGCATTCCCCAACACTGGAAAAATGAGCCATAACTGGCTCAAAGTCTTTTCCTTTCATTGATGCCAGAGAAAGATATTCTCTATTGCATATGAACCTGCATCCATATGTCTCTTCATAACAACTCATTTGTTGGTGTTTTAGTCCCTGGGAGCTATGATGGGTTTAGTTAGTTGATAATTTTGTCTGTCCCATGGGTTGCAGACCCTTTTAGCTCCTTCAGTCCTTTCTTTAGCTCCTTCATTGAGGTCCCCTTGTTCAGTCTGATGGTTACCTGCTAGCATCCTCCTCTGTATCAGTATTGGTCTGGCAGAGCCTCTGAAGAGGCATTCATATTGCTTTGATTGTTTTAAATTGTTTAATTATCAAAATTTGTGTGCAGTTATAAATTTGGTTGTTATGATATTGAAAATCTCTGGTTGGGGTTAAAATAGGGCAGGCATAAAAAGAAAGCAGGCTATGAATTTGAATCAATCTATTCCCTGGATGATTTCAGATTACTGGACCCAAGACATGCTAATATGTTGAAAGGCTCTGTATTTGTCTTAATAGAAAAGAAGAAAAGGCTTTGGACCCCTTAGAGAGTGATATGGATCAAATATAACAGGGAAGACCACCTAAGGATCTTGTCTACAGAAAATAAAAATTTGAGTAAATCTAATAGGACAGGTAATTTGATTTGCTGACTCCTTTACATGAAAAAAGCCCTGTAACTGACTTAGACATAAAAATGTCTCTAGACAAAACTTCAGCTAAAATTAGACAATGAGTTTTGTTGGTTATGGAATCCTTAAGATTCATCATGCCATCCTTCAAATGTCATGAAGGAATATTTATTAGAATTGGTTATTGATCAAATTAAATCATAAAGAAATAATTGTCTTTCACCTGCTCAAATGAAAAAAAATTCATCCTTACCTGATTTGTGCAGCTTGAATAATCCATAAGAATGTCTTAATATTACTAAAACTTTAGTTATAATGTTCATATATCGAAAAATGTGCAGCTCTGACAGGATTCATCCATGGGGATTCTGAAATGGCCAACATGTTGTTTCAGCCTTCTGCCTCCTAATGATGTTTGCCAAGACTTGCTTCTAAATCAGCTTCTGAAATAGCTGCTGACTCCTGATAGATTCAGTCCGTCAAGCCTTTCAGACGGAACTGGTCAGAACTTCAGTCAAGCCCCAAGCCTTCAAAGCATACAGAAGACTGGATAGCAGATGCTAAGACTAACTTTCTTAAGTGTAACATTTTTTTTCTATTTTTCCTACCCTTCACATCCTTTTAAAAAGCATTTCATTATCCCAATTAGCAGGAAGAAGTTGTAAAGAGTCATTATCCTGATTCCTTTGGTTTCAGAATATGGTCATATTTACTTTTATAAATTATAGATAGTCATTTTAAGAGATAATTTGAAATGGCCATAATTTTGAACAGGGAGAAAATATATTCGATGGATTACTAAATTTATTCTTAGACAAAGCATTGTATAAGCCTAATCTTACATTGGTAAAAATCTTTATAATTGATGCAAAATTGAAGCTATAATTTCTTACACAGCTACAGAACTTATATATTGATGCAGATTTAAGGTTTTCATTCGTATCAGTTTTTTACATTGATGCAAAATTCAAAATTGAAATTGTTATCTTAGATAGGTATTTTGCCTATACAACTCATTTAAGAATATGTCTTAAACCCAGTCCTTCTAATAGTTGACCTTAAAAATTGTTTAGGATGATTAAGTAATTCAAGTTAAGGGCCAGATAGTAAACCAATTTATATTATATTTTGAATTAGTTCTAATGAGGTAATTTCAATATTATTCAAATAAAAATAGCTAAAAGCATTCAAAGTTTAATAATCAGATATCTTTATATAGATTTATAGTTTTCAACAATATGAGAAATCCACAAAATATAGCATTTATAACCATTTCACCATTATTAGACATTCTGACTAGGAGACATGTCTGATTCTGTCAGTACCGTTTACTGTTCAAAGAGGATATTGAACATTACAACCTCCATATAAAGTTGCTCCATTTGTAGGGCAAAATGTTTCCTATTTCATCTACAGACAAATAATACTGTCCAAGAAAAGAAACACAATGAAGGATAGTCATCAGCTTATTGTTGCAAAGACAGGGCAAGTTAGTCTTTCCTAGTTTCTGCTTCACTTAAGGTCGGTTATCTGATTCTGGACCAGAAGGCTGAAGACATATGCTCCAACATTTTGAGGAATGGGGCACTGTTGTTAGCTATCTCTGCAAATCGGTTAAGTTTTGGAGGATGTGTTTTCATGCTTCCTATACACTCAGGTAATATCTAATTCATTCTCGAATCTCTGACATGGTTGAAGACACGGTATAGTCTAATAATCAGACTCAAGTTGTTTAGAATTAAGGACAATAATTTAGGTTTGAGAGGATGGTTTTCATATTGAAGTGCAAGTTAAACTTAAAACATAATTTAGGTATACAATTGTAAACTCTTTAAGTGAGGATCGATGTTAAAGTAATGTACCTAAATTGAAAAACTTGGTGGACCGGATGTTGTTAGAGTATACCCTACCTTATTGTTTACATAACTGTGAAAACTGTGTTCATTGTATATCGAAGAGAAAGGGGTCATTTTAATGAATTAAAAGTGAGAAATTTTGTTGATTTAGGCTTAATGCTTGCATTAAGGTTTCCCACAAGAATTCCACATGTGAGAGGATGACAGTCCCTGCCCCAAGCTGGTTCTGATTGGCAAATAAATTTACTGGTGGCCAATGGTTAAGCAGAAAAACAGAGGTGGGACTTTAGGATTCCTGGACAAGGAGACTGAAGAAGATACTGTCATGATGGAGAAACAAAAAAAAACTGGCTTGAGAGCTGAAAAAGTGAAGGCATACTATCATATAAGAGTAGAGAAAGAGTGGTCCCAGGGAGCCCCACTGACTGGGTTTTGGATAACAAAGATGGAATATAGATTTTAGTAAGTAATAATTCAGAAATATTGGAGGGGAGGTGTAAGCAATGTGGACTCGGGCGTGGCTCAACCATTGAGCTGTTTAAGGCAAATTAAAACAGAAGGCTTCGTGTGTGTGTGTGTGTGTGTGTGTGTGTGTTTTTCAAGAATCCAGAACATTTTTGCCAGTAGCAAGAAATCCATGAGTGGCATTCAAGAATATAAGAGGGGATCAGCAAACTATGGCTATACCTCCCCTCTTTTATTTCTCTGTTGAATTAAGGTTGAAGTGCACATCTTTATAACCATCTATCTATAAGTCATGTATTTTTTCTTCAAAGGGAATCAAACTGACTCATTCAGTACATACATTCCTCATACCCATCCTGTAACTAATTCTTGATCCACTGCCGGATGGTGGATGGTGCTTCTTGTATTTGTACAAGTATTTTCCTTCTCCAATTTACAATCTCTTCTGGGACAGCTTTTATGGACCTCTCATTTAAATATAAGATCATTCTATACACACAAGAAACATTTCACAGGGACTCACTGCTGTCCAACAAAGAGAAAAAGTAGCAAAGAGATAAAAGGCTCTTAGCAGCGCTTTGAAAGTTTTTCTTTTCATTGATTAATTAGTACTCAAAAACATGCCATCATCCAAACTTTCTTTAGTTTCAGGAACCATTACTTCTCTGAAGAGTAATATCCTCAATGATAATGTCTTCCTCCAAGAAGCAGAGAGCCACTAATGGTCTTAATAGAGGAAGTGAAGCTCAGTCCACCGATCCAGTCATTTGGGGAACAAAGATGCAAAATGGAAAGAATTAGACCATGTTCCATTTCAGAATAATGCTGCTGTTTCTTTGATATCTTGGGAAGACTCATTTGCTTTCCTTGTAAACAGAACTGACCTATTTTGCTAGCATTCTGGTATCCTATTTTTACAGCTCTTGTTCCTTTCCCCTAAGGTTTGGGGCAGAATCAGATGTTTATTAATTTACTTGTCTTTTTTTTCATTTTCACTGTTAAATACGCTTAGAACCATGAATGGAAGTTGATGGCAGCTTTAATTGTCTATCAACGATTTTGCCATATAGTGTTTTTATTATCATTCTGCATGTTTAATTCTCCAATTTAATTTTCTCTTTCCTTTTCTAGCCAGTCTTTTGGACATTGTACATATGTGTGTATACATGCAGGCTCTCTCTCTCTCTCTCTCTCTCTCTCTCTCTCTCTCTTTCTCTCTCGCTCTCTCTTTCTCTCTCTATCTCTGAGCATGTGTGTGTGTGTGTGTGTGTGTGTGTGTGTGTGTGTGTGTGTGTGTTGGTGTATGTATGTCCATATGAACATATGTGTGCATAAGAGGCCACAGTTCAATGCTGGGTGTTGTTCTCAGTTCCTTGTTTTTAAGACAGTGTTTCTAATTGAACTAGAAGTACACTTACTGAGCTAAACTGGCTGCCAACGCCTTAGAGATCTAGCTGTTTCCACATCCTCAATTCTCAAATTCCAGCTGCATGCTACAGCACCTGGCTTTTTTTGTTGTTTACTAGTAAACTCATGCACTCATACATTCAGGGCAACCACTTTACTGAGTCATCTCCTTGGCAATCCAGATGTTCTGCTTTTTGTCTTGTTCTTGTCCATATGTTCACTTATGCTTATGAGCATATGGGCTACAGCCCGCTCCTCAGTTTTTTGGCTAAACTTCTGTCACCCTTTAGGAAGAGCCTTTGCCGATTTCAGGACTGGGCTGTAGGGCCCAGTATTTCCTAAATGTGGTGTATTTAAAATCCACATACTGGGAAAACAGTGTGACAGAACACGAAGTTCCTGATTCACATATTTTTTTTCACTGATAGTTTCTTAAAGTGCTACTGCAGTGTTTCCTTGGCTTTCTTGAGGGTTTAAATGGATGAACTTAATTACATTGTACATACATTTCTTACTTTAATTCCTAGAAAATGTGAGGAATTCATCTTTGTTTTGAAAACTAAAGGTTTTTCGTATCATGTGTTCAGGTATTTCTTTTCATTGTATAAAACATTTCTGATTCATAAAATCTCTCTTCCATTAATGTTTCTTTATTCATTCCAGTGATGTGGATAGTATTGTTTTTCTGAGAATGTTCTATTTTTATTACTTTCCTTTCACTAATTTTTGTCTTCTCTGTGTAATTTTTATATCCTTAATATTCAACCCCATCTTTCTTAACACTTCATTAAATTTTAATTTGTGTCTCACATTTAAGTGGGCATAAAGGTTGTTAAAAAATAGTTACTCAACTTCTGAGGAATTTATGCTATTTTCTTCAACTTAGTTTTCTGGATTAAACAAAGCTCTTTTAATTTATACTTTTCATTCAGTTTTGCTTTTCAGAATTTCTGGTTTAATATCATTCATAGCTTTTTCATCTGCTTATGCACATACAACTAACTGTGTTTGATTCCTGTCTTAAAGTTTCAGTTTGAATTTGTCTTTCTGAGGATACGTTCTTCATTTGATCCAGGTCAGATGTGACCTTCTGGCTTTCTATTTTTTTTAAATCACATTATGGTGTTTTCCAGGATCCCTTCTTTAATGGCATCTGATTCTCACAGTCTAGAAAAGTCTGGGTGTGTGAGTGTTGTGTTTTGTTTGCTCATTTTGTCAGTGGAGCAGCGGTTTCCCATCCTCTGATCTCACTCTTGTTTATTTCACAGCACTATTTCTCCTCCTGGATTAAACCTTCCATTTTACAAGTAAATTTTGATGGAACACTTTTGTCCTTTTTCATGTCCCTGATTTCATGTATTTCCATGCTGAATCATAGGTGTGATTTAAAGAATCATCTTCTATCATCATTCCCCATGAATAGCATGTATCTCTGTAAACCATAGGTCATGCTTGCATACGGGTTCTGATCATTTAAACCTTTTTGAAATTATTTCTTTACATTATGCTTGGATCAACTGTAATACTTTTACATTTACTCTAATTCCAATCTTTCTGAAGATTTCAACTAATTCCCAAGTTTCTGTGCTTTCCTTCTTCTCTGTCCCCTCCTTCCTGTCCTGTGACTCTTTGTCTCCCTCTGTCTTCCACCTCTACCTTCCATAGGATGAGGAGAGGATGAGCATGAGGTCCAGGAGTATATGATCCTTCCTGTTTCCTCCTAGGTGCTTCGCAGCATCACACACACACACACACACACACACACACACACACACACACACACACACACACAAAACTGATGGCACAGCTCTGTATAGGTAATTCAGATGTGAGGTTCTTTTATGTATTCATTAAAAAAGTTTTATGAAATGAGTTACCACAAAGCTGCCATTTTTGTTCCAGATAACTTTAAAGTGTTTTGTGATGAATTTGAAAAATTTAAGATAGCCTAGTTAAAACCACATAGTTTCTTCAAAATTCATGTCTCTTAAGAACCTTTGCTCATTTTATGATCATAAATACAGTTTCTTGCATTTTCATTTTAAAAACTGCTCTTTTACTTTTTTGTTTTGTATATTTTCTATTTATTCAATAACTTTTTTCTTCCCCTTCAGAGATCCACCCCTCTTTATACTACATTTCTTTTCTGTCATACCAGTATCCAAGGAAACTTGCAATACATAAGAAGTCAGCCCATTATGAATTTTGCTGACAAATAGGTGGAATTTGAGAATATCATCCTGAGTGAGGTAACCCAGAGCCAGAAAGACTCATATGCTATGTACTCACTTATAAATAGACATTAGCCATAAAGTTCGGGACAACCATGTTATAATCCCAGACCCAAAGAAGCTGGGTAAAAAGGCAGTACCAAGGAAGGATGTGTCAATTTCACTCAGAAAGAGAATCTAAGTTATAATTGAGGTGAATGGAGAGAGGGAACAGGGAAGGAGATGAGGTAAAGAGGGGATCAGGATGGTAATCAGGTGTGGAGAGGGAGCAGGAGAGGCTCGGGAGTAAGAATGGTCATTCTTGTTGGAAAGGGTGTGCAGTAAAGCATATGGGGAATCTATAGGGTGTACCTAGCTGAGACACCTACCAGTGGAGGATATAAAGACTGAAGTAGCCACTTCTCATAATCAGCAGAAAAAAAAAGAGGGACATCAATCCACCCACAAAAACTTTAACACAAAATTTGTCTTGCTTACACGATGTACAGGGATAAAGTTGGAACAGACATCCAATGACTGCCCCAACTTGAGACTCATCCTATGGGAGAGAGCCAAGCCCTGACATGATTTAAGATATTTTGCTGTGCTTGCAGACAGGAACCCAGTGTAACTGTCTCATGAGTGGCTTCATTTAGCCATGGGTGGAGGAAGAGGCAGAGATGCATATCTAGACATAAGGCAAAGCAGGGAAATAGAAGTGAGCAAACTGGAGAGGTCAAGAAAACCACAAGAAGACCCACAGAGTCAACTAGCCTGAGACCAGGAGGGCTCACAGAGCCTGGACCACCCACCAAGGAGCGTGTAGCAGCTGGACTTAGACACCGTAAACATGTGTAGCAAATGTGCAGCTTGGTTTTCATATAGGTCCCTTAAGAGCTGGCTAGGTCTCTATTCCTTGCCATTGGATACCCTTCTTTCTACTTGGTTTGACTCATTGGACCTCAGGGGCAGAGAAGGTGCCTAGTACTCCTGGTACTAGATGTCCCAGGGTAGAATGGTACCCAAGGGGAGGCTCCCCTTTTCTTAGGAGAAGAGCAGGAGGCAATGGGAAAATAAACGGGTGTGACTGGAAAGAGAGAAGGGAGGGGCTATGATATGGATCTAAAGTTGATTAAAAATATATAAAGTAAAAAAGACAGCCCATTCCCTATATTATCAAAATAATCAATTGACCAAAATGTAAGTAGGCATACAGATAGGTACTCTTTTTGTGGGGAATTATCTTTTATGTTCTAATGATCTGTGTTTTTCTATGATAACCTTTCTGCTAGAGTGGTAGTCATTTATGTATTACACCCTAATACACTTTTGATTGCAGCTAGGGCAGAAGGAAGCAGTTTCAAAATGCTGATATTACAATAGGCTTCCAATTGTTAGAAAAAAATGTTTATTACATTAATGTCACAACCATCAAAATATAGGAAAAGGACACAAAAATAGCTATAGCATTTTACTTCTAAGTCTTTCATGGATATTTTGAGAATAAGAATACAATTTTACATAGTAAATGCAGCATACTTACTGTCTTTAGTAAGTTTAACATAGGTATAATAATGTTTTGACTTCATTTATGATTTATATTCCATTAGTACCAATGGGCCTGATACCACTGTTTGTAGCATTTTAACCTCCTAGATAGAGATACTACTTTCTGGACAGTTTTGCATTTATCAGAGCACTAAAAAGTCTTCACACTTGAGTAAGAACACATACTTTCCCTGTCGTTTGTGATATCAACACAAGGTTTCACATTCCCCTCCTCTGCCAAACAAGACTTCTACACTTCTGAACTCTCTCTGCCTTCTCACGATTATGGTCAGACATCTATCCTTGGCTTGCACATCGCTTGTATGTCCTAGAATCAGAAGCACAAATACTCAGTCATCCTTTGTGGATTGCTTTAATTTAAATCACTTATTTAGGGTATTTTCTGATTTCTCTTCTCTGTAATTCTCTTCTTTCAAACAGCAGGCAGCCTGTAACATTATTTTATACCATAGAAATATTCTTCTTCTCACCAATAAAACTTTGTCCTGGATTTATAGCCAGAAACAGTTCTTTGTTGATTAAATCTACAACCCAGTGGTTGAAACATGATCATTTTTAACCCCAGCATTCTCTTTTTATTTACCATTTGACACTAAGTATTCTGCTATACAAATAAACTTTCTATCTCTCTATGGGTGGCTAATACAAAAGATAGTCACTTTCTCACAATATTCCTGAGCCTTAAGAAGTCAAAGATTAAGGTGTATAAGCAATATCCACACAACCATCCGTGCTTGCACACTGATGTCTTATGCTGGAGGTAGAATAGGAGAGATGGGTTGTTTTCTTTCTTTAGACCATTGCCTGGCTATATACCACACCACCAAGAAGAAATCGCTTTTCTTTGCTCTTCTCCACATAAGGTTGTTTTCCAAATGCAGTCACCTGGTACACTTCAACTGAACTACATTTCAATCCACAGAACACCAAAGGTTTCAATCTTATCAGAGCAAAATTGAAAAGTTTATAATGCTGTTAGGCACATTTTTATACAGTCTTGTCTTGTTTTTTGCCTATTTATCACAGACTTTTAAACTTTTTTTTTGCAATATTTTATTAACCAAGTACTTTACCACATAATATGTGATATAGGATGCAAACATTTATTCTAGCATATAAAAAGTGGAAACTCCTTCAGAAGGGGGGGTAGGTAATTAGTCTCTTTGCTTCCCATGTAAGTGATCTGAATTTTATTTTATGTTTCATTTTGAATTTTTGTTCAATGTAGTCAAATTAATTTTGTCTTTATTGTTAAAAAACATTTTTATTCCCAAAGCAAATGTTCCTTTCTTAATTTAAATCTGTAAAACTAATTTTTTTTCAATTACTGGCTCTTTGATGCCATTTTTGAGAGAACTTTGCTTGCTGGAGTCCTTTGCTACACAATCTTTCTTGCATAGATTCTCCATTGTAGCTGCAACATTGAAGCTCAGAGAAATATATTAGGATAGTCAGGGCTTTAGAAGCCATGTAGCCTACAGTGCAGAAGTTCTACTTTCTTTTTTTTTTTAAGAAACAAAAATTAGTTTTCTTTAAACAAATTTCTATACAAAGCATTCAAAACACACTTAAAATACATCACAGTGGAAGCATACACATGACTATCAAGTAACATCATTCTGTCAATAGAGTTTTCCAACTTATGTTTCTTTTTTATTTATTTATCATTTTTAAACTTTATTTTAAAAAACAAAGATAAAAGAAAAAAATTTTAAACATTTTTGCATAAATGTATACAAATACAATTGTGTCAATGCTTGGCTTTCTTTCTTTCTTTCTTTCTTTTTTTTTTTTTAAGGTTTGATACTCTGCATTAAGGTCTTACGAGTTACAATGAGCAAAAAGTACATGTAAAACAGGAGGTAACCCGGAATTAGTCAAGGTTTTCTTGGTGTGTAAGGATTGAGCATGATGTGTTTTGTTGGTTTTTTTCTGTTGTTGTTGTTTTGTTTTCTTTTCTTTTTTTCTTGAACTTGACACAGTCTGTGAGTTGTTTCTGGGGCAGTCCGTGCCTCTGGGGTTAGCATCCCAATGTCAGTGACTGCATATTATGTCTGTTCTTTTGTGACTGGGTTATCTCACTCAGGATGATATTCTCTAGATGCAATCATTTTCTTAAGAATTTGGTTAAGTCATTGTTTCTGATGGCTGAGTAGTACTCCATTGTGTATATGTACCACAATTTTTGTATCCATTCATCTACTGAAGGACATCTGGGTTCTTTCCAGCTTCTGGCTATTATAAATAGAGCTGCTATGAACATTGTGGTGCATGTATCTTTGTTGTATATTGGAGTGTCTCTGGGGTATATGCCCAGAAGTGGAATAGATGGATCTTCAGGTAGTACTATGTGCAATTTTCTGAGGAATCGCCAGACTGATTTCCAGAGTGGTTGTATCAGTTTACAACCCCACCAAGAGTGGAGAAGTGTTCCTCTTTCTCTGCAACCTCAGCAGCATCTGCTGTCATCTGAGTTTTGGATCTTGGCCAATCTGACTGGTGTGAGGTGGAATCTCAGGGTTGTTTTGATTTGCATTTCCCTGATGGCTAAGGATGTTGAGCACTTCCTTAGATGTTTCTCAGCCATTCGATATTCCTCAATTGAGAATGTTTTGTTTAGTTCTGTACCCCAATTTTTGATACGGTTGTTTGATTCTCTGGTGTCTAGCTTTTTGAGTTCTTTGTATACCTTGGATATTAGGCCTCTATCTGATGTGGAGTTGGTAAAGATCTTTTCCCATTCTGTTCTGTTTTCTTGACAATGTCTTTAGCCTTACAGAAACTTTGCAATCTCATTAAGTCCCATTTGTTAATCTTTGACATTAGAGCTTGAGCCATTGGTGTTTTGTTCAGAAAATTTCCTCCTGTGCATATGTGTTCTAAGCTTTTCCCTAATTTCTCATCTAATAGTTTCAGTGTATCTGGTTTAATGTGGATATCTAACGGTGTAGATAGATAGTGTGAACCAGAAAGTAGAGAATATGCACCAAAACAAAATTACAGGAACAAGTTGTAGAGAATATTTTGCCTGTGGGCTTTTTTTTTTCTGACTCCTAATCTGGGTATCACATTAGTCTGTCTACTAGTGAACAATCACAATGCTGTGTTATTTATAAGCACTTTGTAGTATAGACTTCTACCTGGTATGCTTAGTCTTTGATTAGTGTTACTTATTTGTTTATGTTGTTTGTTTTCTTGTTTTCTGAATAAACATTAGCATGGCCTTGTTAAACTATTGCGAATGAAGGTTTCCAGACAGAAACTGGACTTTCAAGATAAAACTTTCTGCAAGACTAAGACTAAGATTGGAGCCTAACTACAACCTATCTCGTCTATAATTAGTTTTTTAAACGGCCAGTCTAATATTGTGCCTAGTATTGTGTAATTAACAAATAAAACCATTTTCACATATATTAAAACAAAATGCTGGTTTACACCATCCAAACCCTTAAGACTATCATTAGACAACATCTGGGACCTGCGGTTGAAATTCTTTTGCTTAGCTGTAGCTACCCACTTAGTATTTCTATTGTGATCTGCCAAAAATGTCTTGATTTATGACTTTCCTTGCTATGTTATCAGAAAAACATAGAAAATAGCTGCTTTAACATTACAACATGGAATTTGAAGTGGCCTACATCTCTGTTCCCAGGCCATGATCACTCATATTTGACTTCAGAGTAAACTCTCTTATTTCTTTTAAAGTGAGAGCCACATTTTTGTGTTGGTACTTGCTGCTGTGGTACAACCAAACAAAACAGAACAGAATAAAACCACTGTCGTCATCAAGAATAAAACACCCTCCCACTGGAAATTTTACTAGGGTTGTCCTGAATATGTAATACAAACTGAGCTTCAATTCTGTCCAATAGGTTCCCTAAACCTTATTGAAATTTTTACTTGGGATAGTGTGTTGTTAGTACTGAGACAGATCAGGGAGGATCTGTGTCTTTTTTGCACTTTGGAAACATTAAGAATTGTTAACATTAATGTTTATATTAATAGGTTTTCTTCTTGTGGCATTAGAATGCCTGTCAAAATCAACTTAAATAAGGAGGGATGCATTCTTCCTCACGGTTTTGGGAACTCAGCATCATGTCAGGATGGCATGGCAACAGAGTTGTGGGCAGATGTTCACATTACATGTATGGTCAGGAAGCAGAGTGAAACAATGCTAGTTCTCACCTCTTTTTCTTCGTTTTATTCTGTCTGGAACCTCAGTGTGTGGAATGGTGGCAGCCACAGTTGAGGTGAAGATTGTTATCTCAGTTAAACTAATCTTGACAATCCCTCACTAGAATGTCCAGAGATTTATTTGTCTGGCAATTCTAAATTTAGTAGAGATTGACTATCACAGTGTAATGACATGTTCTTTAAGTTCTTGTCCTTGGAAGCACTCCTTCGGTGCTCATGTTCACTAAAACAAACATGCTCATGGTGAAGCAATTAAGTACTTATTATTGGCCCAAGGACCAGATGAGGTGATAGTGCAAATTATAGTTCTGTGGGCAAGATTCTGATATCTAATCCTGAGTACTAAAACAAATGAACAGTTTGAGCCTGTTAGTTCTTACTTTTATTTGGTATTTTATTTCCATAGGATTTTTCAAATGATTATAAGGGTTACATGCATTAGACAATATGATATGCTTTCTGGTTATACTGATTCAAACATTTAACTCACATGGGCACAGATATAGCACTACTGGACCCAAAATCAAGTTCATATGTAAGACCTGCTAGTAGAGATTCACAGCCAAATTCATTTAGTTGGGTTACACTTATAACTCTTATGGTCTTTCTCGTTCCCATATAATTGTTGCTACCACTCCTGGCATGACTTTCTGGCATGCACATTTTTATATTCCAGTGTACATATCCATATCCAGGAAAGTCCACTTGGCTGTTAGTGTTTGTTCTTCTTGGCAGCTATCATGGGAGGTGATAGTCAGGAATGATCTTCCCCTGATATACTTGAAGAGACAAACTGGCAAATGAATGCTTCTGGGCACATGAATGTGGGAAGATAAAATATGTAGTAAGCACTTGCCAAATTGCTTATACATATCAACCTTTCCCTACAGATTTTGAGTCCCCAGAAGTTAAAACATAAATGCCTTATCCATCACTGAATAATTCACATGCAGGATAGTTGTCAAATGAGGTATTTTATCTTAAGATTAGACATAGTTCACTCAATAAACTGATGATATCTCGGCAGAGAAGTTTCCCAACTACGGTACAGAACACCTCTCTAAGCTCAGACACTTAAGTTTCTGGAATTTTTATTCACAGCTCTTTCTTTTCTGGGTTTATTTTCTCCTATGATTCTCTGCTTTAACCATCAAAAGTGGAAAAGTACAGGTGATATCTTTCATTATTCTACATCCCTGGGTGAAAAGCACTTCTCTCCACACAGAGTCCTTCTTTGTTATTTCTACGAGACCTGCTGACTCTGGTGTATGATGTGTTCTATCATAACTGCTTCTAGAAGGCATACAGAACAGTTCTTTCCAGAGGATAGCTTTCACTCCTACCTTTTTCTCTGTCCCTTCTCACAAACCCAGTTATTCTTCCAGGGAATTTAGGTAAAATTTTTAAAATATGGAGTATTTCAGATGTGTTCATTACTGGAGAATATTTCATGTTAATGTTCTGGAAAACTCAGGGTTAGATAAAATGTCTTAACATCCAGTGCCTTTTCTCAGTTTGTTCTTTCCATCTGGAGATTTATTACTTAGGTTTCAGTTATGCACATTCTCCAATTGTAGCCATGTATAGTATCAAGAGTCTATGTCCTGCAAGAATGGTGTTACATTAAAATGTGCCTTACACCAGAATTAAGAAACTGGCATTGTATTTGGAGGCCATTTTTCTGCAAGTTAATGCTGGCAATTCTAAAGAAACTATTTATTTCTCTGACAACCAAATACCGTTGGGTAAGCCTTAATCATTCAGATATATTTGGATATTCTTTATAAATAATAAACAAACATACCATTATATCCATCTAATTCTATTAATAAAACATATTGGCCATTTCTCAGCAAGTAGCAGATTTTATGACGGCTTCCACATGATATTACTACAGAAATTTTCTTTCATATTTGAACAAATATTTTTCACCTGTAATTTTAATGAGCATGAAACTAAGGCCAATTTCCCTTGTCTTAGTCAGTTTGTGATGCTGCAGTGGATTACTACAGACAGAATAATTTATAAAGAACAACAATTTATTCCTCATGGTTCTTCTGGTTGGGATGTCAAAGATCCAGGTGTTATCAGCATGTATGTCTAATGGGTGTTATTTTGTGCCATAATGACCAAGCCTTTTTATCTTCTCCAGAGGGAACAAACCCCTTGTCCTCATAGGGAAGACTACACTGGGGAGCAAAAGAGTGAGCTCCCTTCAACCTCAAACTTGTTCTAGTGAGAAGAGCTTGTGTATTGGCCTCATACTCTCTTAAAGGTCATCCCTTTATTCCACTCAGGTTGAAAACTTGTCATTCAAGCTAAAGAACTTTAGTATGAAATCTTTGGGAGCATTTTAACTTTTGAGTTCAGGAACCATGGCTAGAGTCCTCAATGTCATTGTATTCTAGTAAAGAATTGCACTACATTCTAGCAGAACACTAAAGTATGTATTAAAGCATTATTGCACACAGGCTTAAGTAACTCCCACATGTGGAATTTTCTAGGTAATACCCAAAAGAAGAAGGCACAGGAACATAAAAGAACTTCTCTAAAATTTCTCCAACACTGAAACCAAACAGAATTTTATATGGACTTGAAAGAAATGCAGACCCTTTAGTGTAGTCAGGATCAGTACTCTCTTTACCCCTAGTTCCTGCTGATGAATACAGTTTGTCCCAAAATATTAAGCACAAGTATAATGGAGGGTATCAAAAAAAAGTCCACGACTCATGCTGGCCCCTCCTATATAGGGTCTGTTAAACTGATTCTTATGTAACATCTGCCATTAACAAGGAATTATACCCACACATTATGTCAGCACCCTATTGTGTGATTTCCAGACTGATGTCTCAAAGACTGGTAGACTATCTCTGGCTTCACCAAACAGAGGACCTCCTGGTGCTAATGTCACTGTCCACCAGAGGATCATGCAGATGGCTGTGAGCAGGTCACATCCTAACAAACAGATCAGAATCCCTTTGTCTGCCCTGCAGCTGCCTGGACAGGATGAACAAGTTGCTTAGGAAAGGTACCTGCCGAATTTGCCTAGCCAGGGGTCATCTTTTGTGAGCCTGAAGTGATTTCCAGTTAACAGCAACCTCCAGTTGCTCCAATCATAACCCTTGAAGCCACTGCACAGTGCAGTCCAGCTTATCCTACTAAGCTGAACACATTTTCGGTATTGAATATTAATGATGACTTGATTGGTCTGTGTACCAGTGCAGTGAGCCCAAACACCACCAAAGCCATGAGGTATGCCCTAAATATGTGGCACTACTGGTGCATGACCAACAGGGTCAAGACCACATGGACATCACCAAGGAGTCCCTGGAACTGTGAGGCTAGCAGTGATGCTTAACTAGGAGAATCAATAATGAGTCACAAGGAAAACACTCCCCAGGGCATTTTAAGAATCCTGGGAATCCTGTAGGTTGCTACTAGTGCTAGGGACAGCAATTTAGGCAGCCCGCTGGAAAAGCAAGACCAGAACAGGGACACCATTACTGGATCAGAGCTTCACAAGAAACCAAACATAATAATGTAGTCCAGTGAACACATCCATGCCTGTGAATTCTACCTGCTGCCCAACCAAACCTGATACCTCACCCACAAACAAAGAGAAGAGAAGGGAGACCAGAGGATCCTTTAGAGGCTAAAGATTTTCCATTGTTTTCTGTATTTTAAAACAAATACTATATCTAACCAAAGGTGTGAAAGAAATGTTCTCTTTGGTCAAGTGACATGGTCTCCTTTCCTTGGATTTTATTCTACTTTGTCAGCTCAGACCCATAAATTGTGTTTGAAAAAAATGTAAAATTCTATGACTTTTTATTAATTTAATTAAAAGCATTATTTCAGAAAGAAGTTCACTTAATATCACATGTCAGAACTCTAATAGATATAGCCTAGTTAATGTCAGTATGTAATTAATGTCACTCTTTACACAAAAGAAGAGCAAACAGGGATAGTTCCATATTCAGAACCATCACCTTGAAAGCTATGAATGTTTAACTGATGAAGAAAACATATATATT
This sequence comes from Micromys minutus, assembly GCF_963924665.1. Lineage (NCBI taxonomy): Eukaryota > Metazoa > Chordata > Mammalia > Rodentia > Muridae > Micromys > Micromys minutus. The sequence goes on along the minus strand of NC_137985.1, from coordinate 19,589,647 downwards.
ATAAGTAAACACAAAAGAGACTTTTAAGGCTCTGCTCCAACTGTTCTGTTAGTTGCTTCTATGCAAACAAAAAGAGAACATTAAATGTTTAGAAACACAGATGTAAATTAGAGTGTCCAAAATAAATCAGTCAACAGAAGAAGAATCCAAGAAATGCCAAGCTTTGTGCAACCACAAAATAAAAGACTAAAGATGACATATGAGTGGGGCCGTGGACTGAAAGGAGAGTGGGTATGATCTTGATGTACAGTGAATGAATAAATTAATAAATGCATAAATAAATAAATGAAAAGGAAAAATAAAACAAACCAAAAAATAATCAAATATCCAACTCTATTGCTAAGAACTGGTTGTTTACTTGGATTGTGGTATGCAAAGGTGGATGGAGAAAGCATAGAGTATTATTTTTCTCTGATGTTTCCCCTGAGTTTCATTTGGCTGTCCCATGGGGCATACTTCCCTTGCTTTACTACACACACACTTCTGGAACAAATCATGCTCCCATTCATCACCTGGAGTCTTTTCTGAGAAGGCAGTTTTCAGAAAGATTGCACCTTTTCCTTGTTTACAGACGTATCTTCCAAACTTGTTTTTTGTAAAATGTAGGCCTATAAATTACTACAACCTGTTATCCGCACTCATTTTGGATTCTGTATCTCTTTACGTGTTTGTGTGTGTTTTCTTTCATGATTTTTCTTTTATTAAATGTATAGACTTGAGAGTACTGACACATCTAAGAGCACAGGTCTGACCACCACTTATGTTCAAATTCCTGGCCCAAGAGGAACTTGTCCAGAGCCCTCAAGACAGAAACTGAGTAGTAGTTTGGGACCGGGTCCTTCTGGTTTCTGTCTGAACCCTGTACTGACCTTCTGCTATATCTCTCTGTACACAGACTTTGCTAGGAGAAAGCTGGCCCCCTAGTAGTACTGACACAGAGGCTTACAGGAGGGTCAAGCCACTGTTAAAATCATCAAGATCAGCTAAAACCAGAGATAAGATGTGGAAAGGCAAGTCCAGGAGACTAAGCAACAGAAACCAATGCCACTTGGCATCACCAGAACCCAGTTCCCCCACCACAAAATGTCCTGGATACCCCTACACACCAGAAAAGTGGGATTCTGATTTAAAAATCACAACTCATGATGATGTTAGAGGACCTTAAGAAGGTCATAAATAACTCCCTTAAAGAAATACAGGACAACACAGGTAAACAAGTAGAAAACTTTAATGACAAAATACAAACACCAACCAAACAGGTAAAGGAATTAAGCAAAATCTTTCATGATCTAAAAATAAAAATAGAAATAATAAAGAAATCACAGAACAACCCTGGAGATAGAAAACCTAGGAAAGAGATCAGGAGTCATAGACATAAGCATCACTAACAGAAAACAAGGCACAGAAGAGAGGATGTCAAGGGCAGAAGATACCATAGGGAACACTGACACAAAAGTCAGAGAAAATGAAAAAATAAAAAAGGTTCTAACCCAAAGATCCAGGAAATTCAGGACACAATGAGAAGATCAAACTTGAGGATAAGTATAGAAAAGAGCAAAGATTTCCAACTTAAAGGATGAGACAATAACTTCAACAAAATTATAGAACACTTCCCTAACATAAAGAAGAAGATGCCCACAAACATACAAAAAGCCTACAGAACTCTAAAAATAATCCCTCAAATCACATAATAGTAAAAACACCAAATTGCACAAAGCAAAAAAATAATATTAAAAGCAGTAAGGGGAAGGGGTCAAGTAGCATAGAAAGGCAGACCTATAATAACCACAGCAGATTTCTCAACAAAGACTATGAAAGCTGACAGATCCTTGGGAGATGTCATACAGATCCAAAGAGAACACAAATGACAGCTCAAGTTACTATATCTAGAAAAACTCTCAATTAACATAGATGGAGAAACCAAGATATTCCATGACAAAACCAAATTTACACAATATCTTTCCAGAAATCCACCCTTACAAAGGATAATAATTTGGAAACTCCAACATAAGGAGGGAAACTACACCCTAGAAAAAGCAAGAAAGTATTCTTCTTTCAATTAACCCAAAATAAGACAGCCACACAAACATAATTCCACCCTTAACAACAAAAATAACAGGATTCAACAATTAATTGGTCTCTAATATCTCTCAGCATCAATGGACTCAATTTTCCAATAAAAAGACATAGACTAACGGACTAGATACATAAGGAGGACACAACATTTTGCTGCATATAGAAAACATGTCTCAATGACAAAGATAGACACTACCTCAAAGTAAAAGGTTGGAATACAATTTTCCAAGGAAATCATCCCAAGAAAATAAGTTGGAGTTGCCATTCTAATATTGAATAAAATTTACATTCAACCAAGTTATCAAAAAAGATAAAAAACACTTTATACTTGTCAAAGAAAGACATCAACCAAGATGACCTCTCAACTCAAAATACCTATTTTCTAAATACCAGGATACTTACATTCATAAAAGAAACCTTACTTAATCTCAAAGCATACCTTGCACCTCATACAATAGCAGTAGGAGACTTCAACACCCTACATTCATCAATAGACAGGTCATAGAAACAAAACTAAATGAAGCAACAGAGAAGCTAACAGAACTTAATGAACCAAATGGAACCATATAAAAATGATATATATAGATATAGATATAGATATAGATATTAATATAGATATAGATATAGATGATATAGATAGATAGAGATAGAGTTTGGATAGCAATAGAGATAGAGATAGAGATTGGATAGCAATAGAGATAGAGATAGATTAGAGATAGGTTAAATATAGGATAGATATAGATTAGATATAGATATAGATAGATATATAAAACCATATATCTATATCATCTATATCTATATCTATGTATAGATAGATAGATATACAGATATTAGAGAGAGAGAGAAAGAAAGAGAGAGAGAGAGAGAGAGAGAGAGAGAGAGAGAGAGAGAGAAGAGACTATTTCATCCTAAAACAAATGAATATGCCTTTTTCTCAGCACCTAATGGTACCTTTTACAAAACTGAGTATATGATTGGTCACAAAACAGGCCTCAACTGAAACAAGAAGATTGAAATAATTCCCTGAATCTTATCACATCACCATGGATTAATACTGGTCTTCAATAACAAGGAAAATGACAGAAACCCCACATACACATGGAAGTTGAACAATATTCTACACAATGAAAATTTGGTCAAGGAAGAAATAAATAAAGAAACTAAAGACTTTTTAGAATTTAATAAAAATAAATGTACAACATACCCAAACTTATGGGACACTATAAAGGCAGGGCTAATAGGAAAACTCATAGCTCTGATTGCCTCAAACAACAACAAAAACAGCAACAACAAAAAGTGTACACTAACAGCTTGACAGCATACCTACTCAGATATTAAATACAATGACTTCATGAAATACTTAGGCAAATAGATGGAACTAGAAAGTATCTTCTCCTGAGAAAGCTAAGCCAATCACACATGGTATGCACTCACTGATAAATGGATATTAGCCCAAAAGCTTGAGTTATCCAAAATACAATTCATAGACCACAAGAAGCTCAAGAAGAAAGAAGACCAAAGTATGAATGCTTCAGTCCTTCTTAGAAGGAGGAACCAAATTATTCACAGGAGGAAATACAGAGACAAAGTTTCAAGCAGAGACTGAGGCAAAGGCCACCCAAAGAATGCTCCACATGGAGATCTCACTCATATACAGTACCAAACCCAGATAATATTGTTGATGTTAATGAGTACATGCTGACAGGATCCTGACATAGCTGTCTCCTGGCATGACAAATACAGAGATGGATGCTCACAGCCAACCATTGAATTGAGAACGGGTCTCAATGGAGGAGTTAGAGAAAGGATTGAAGGAGCTGAAGTGGTTTGCAACCCCATAAGAGCAACAATACCAACCAACTGGAGCTCCCAGGGTCTAAACCACTATTCAAAGAGTATACATAGATGGACACATGGCTCCAGTTTTATATGTAGCAGAGGAAGACACTTTTGGGCATTAATGGGAAAGAAAGAAGCTCTTGATCCTGCCAAGACTCGATGCCCCAGTGTATACATTTATTGTTGTTCATATATTAATCCATTCCTGTATCTATGTGATCAACTATGAAGGAAGCATAGTTAATCATGGTACTTGATCTTCTGGATTTGGTTGACTAGTATTTTAATGAGTTTTTCATGTATGTTGATAAAATACAGTATGCAATTATATTTCTGTTTCGAATCTGAATGTGAACTATATAGCACAATAAATGTAGCCTCATAAAATGAATTGGGCAATGTTTCTTCTCTTTCTATTTTGTGAAACAATTCAAGCACTATTGGAGTTAAGTTTTCTTTGAAAATCTGGTTGAATTCTGTGCTAAAACCCTGGGCTGTTTTAGGGTTATTTGGCGAGGGTGGTTAAAGGCTACTTCTATTTCACTATGGGCTATAGGTGTATTCAAATTGTTTATTTGATTTTGTTTTAAAATTAGTAAGTGGTGCATGACAAGAAAATTATTCATTTTATTTATACTCTTCAGTTTTGTGGAATACAGATTTTTAAAGGATGTTTTTGTGTTTCTCTGGATTTCCATTATGCCTTTTATTATGTCCTTCTTTTCCTTTCTTGTTTCCTTTTTATTTGTACCTTCTTCTCACATTTTTGTTAGTTTATTTTTTCTATTTTTTTTCATTTTCTCAAACAAAACAACTTTTTGTCTCATATATTTTTTGTATTATTAATTTCTTCATTTATATTTTATTAAGTTTTTTTATTTTTTCCTGAGTTTTTTATTATTTCTTTCCATGTATTCCCCTTGGGTGTAGTTTCCCTTTTTGTTGTTCTAAAGCTTTTAGGTGTCTGGCTAAATTGATCCTATAGAATCTCTCCCCCGTTGCTGCTTCTTTTGCTTTGTTTCTTTCAATGTAGGCACCTACTGCTATGCCATTGCCTCTTAAAACTACTTGTGATGTGTCTCAATTGGTTTGACCATTCTGTTAATTAATTTCAGTTGAATTGTAAAATTAATTTCTGTATTTATTTCTGTGTTGACCCACTTTTTTTTATTAGAGAGTAGATTAGTTTCCATGAGTTTGTATGCTTTTTATTTTTCTGTTGTTGATATTTAACTTTAATCCAAGATGGTCTGGTAGGATTCAGAGAGTTTTATATTTTTCTTGAATCTGTTGGGACTTGCTTTGTGTCTCACAATGTGTTCAGTTTTAGAGAAAGTGTAATGAGGCACAGAAGAGAATGAATATTTTATTTTTATTTATGTAAAATTATCTGTAATTATCTAGTAGGTTTATGTGGTTCATAATTTCTTTTAACTCTAATATTTCTTTGATCTTTGACTGGATTATTCGTTTATTGGTAAAAGTGTGGCATTGAAATCTCCTACTATAAATGTTTGTGGGTCATTGTGGTTTAAGTTGTACTAGTGTTTCTTTTACTAACTTGGGTGACCTTGAGTTTGGGAACACAGATGTTAAAAAGTAAAATGCCATCTAAATGGATTTTTTTTCCTTTAATGAGTAATTAGTGTTCTTTCCTCATTTGATTAGTTTTGGTTTGGAGTTGACTTTGTAAGACATTAGAATAGCTACACAATCCTGCTTCTTAGGTCTATTTACTTAGTGTATCTTTTTCCAACATTTTAACCTGGATGTAGTGTCTATCTTTGACATTGAGGTATATTTATTGTATGCATCAGAAGGATGAGTCCTGCTTTAGTATCCATTCTTTTAGTGTCATTTTATTAGGGAAGTGAGACTCTTGGTACTGAAAGGTATCAATGATTGTTGTTTTCTTCTTTTGTTACTATTGTTCTTGGTGGTAATGGTAGAGGTAGTATGAGGTGTGTGTGTGAAACAGAGAGAGACATGGTTTCTCTAAGGATATTTATTTTTTAGGTTTTCAGGGGATGTAGTTAACCTCATTAAGTTGGAGTAGTCCTACTATCACCGTCTGTAGGTCTAGGCATATATTATTTAAAAATGACTTTACCATCAGTTATCTTATTTCCTTTTTTCTGTCGTGACTGAAAGTTTTGTGAGATACAATACTGTGGGTGGGCATCTGTGGTTTCTTAGAGTTTGCAGCACATGTGTTCTGGCCCTTCTGACATTCATAGTCCTCATTTTGTCTATTAAAAATCAGGTATATTTTGACTTCTTTTACAATTTATATCTCTTTGAGGTCTATTTCTTGCCTAATTGCTCTAGCTAGGACTGCAAGTACTATTCTGAATAGGTAAAGAAAGATTGACCATCCTTGTCTACTCCATGATATTAATGAGATTGCTTCCAGTTTCTCTCCATTAAGTTTGATGTTGGCTATTGGTTTGCTGTATATTACTTTTACTGTGTTTAGGTATGGACTTGAATTCCTTATCTTTCCAAGACTTTTAATGTAAAAGGATATTAAATTTTGTCAAATGCTTTCTCATCATCTAATGTATATTTTTCCTTTGAATTTGTTTATATAGTGGGTTGCATTGATGAATTTCATATATTGAATCATCCCTGCATCCCTAAAATGAACCCTTTTTGATCATTATGGATATTCCTTTTGATGTATTCTTGGATTATGTTTGATAGAATTTTATTGAGTATTTTTGCATCAAAATTCATAAAACAAATTGGTCTGAACTTTGCTTTCTTTGTGGAATCTTTGTGTGGTTTAGGTATAATTGTAATTGTGACATTATAGAAGGAACTGTGTTGTGATCTTTCTGTTTGTATTTTGTGAAATAGTTTGGAGACTATTGGTACTAGGTCTTTAATGAATGTCAGAGAGAATTCTGCACTAAACCCATCTGTTCTTGTGTTGTATTTTTTTTTGTTTTTTTGAGGAGCAGGAGACTTTTGATGATAGCTTCTATTCCTTTAGGATTAATGAGACTGTTAGATGGTTTATCTGATCCTGATTTAAATTTGGTACCCTGGTATCTGTCTACAAAATTGTCCATTTCATCCAGATTTTCCATTTTTGTTGAGTATAGGTTTTTGTATTAGAAACTGATAATTTTTTAAATTTCTTCAGTTTCTGTTGTTATATCTATCCTTTTATGTCTGATTTTGTTCATTTGAATACTGTCCCTGTGCCCTCTGGTCACTCTTTCTGAGGGATTATCTATCTTGTTGATTTTCTCAGGGAACCAGCCCCTGGTTTTGTTGATCCTTTGTATAATTCGTTTTGTTTCTACTTGGTTTATTTCAGCCCTGAGTTTGTTTATTTCCTGCTGTCTACTTCTCATGGGTGCATTTTTTTTTGCTCTATTACTTTAAGGTGTGCTTGTTAAGCTGCTAGTGTCGTGTCCCCATAAGTTTGGGTATGTTGAACCTTCATTTTCATTAAATTCTAAAAAGTCTTTAGTTTCTTTATTTCTTCTTTGAGCAAGTTATTGAGTATAGCATTGTTCTGCTTCCATGGATATGTTGAGCTCTCTACCTTCTTATTCTTATTAAAGACCAGTCTTAGTCCATAGGAATCAACTGGATTCAGGAGATTAGTTCATTATTCTCATATTTCTTGAGGCCTGTTTATGACTGATAATATGATCAGTTTTAAAGAAGGTACCATGAGGTTCTGAGAAGAAGGCATAGTTTTTTGTTTTAGGATAAAATGTATGATAGATATCTGTTAAATCCATTTGGTTCAAGATTTCTGTTAGTTTCACTGTATCTCTATGTATTTTCAGTTTCCATGATCTGTTCATTGATAAATGTATGGTACTGAAGTCTTCCACTCTTATTGTGTGAGATGCAATGTGTACTTTGAACTTTAATAAGTTTTTTTATGAATGTAGGTGCTCTTTCATGTGGGGCATAGATATTCAGAATTGATATTTTATCTTGGTGGATTTTTTGGCACGTATAAATTAATCTTTCTAATTTTTGACAAATTTATAATGAAGTCAAAATATGACTCCTTGCAGAATATATGATTATATACTTAAGTAACCCCAAAAATACCACTAGAAATCTCCCACATCTGATAAACAAATGTAGCAAAGGGGCTGGATACAAAATTAACTCAAACAAATCAGTAGCCTTCCTCTAATTAAAGATAACAGGCTGAGAAAGAAATAAGGAAAATGACAACCTTCACAATAGTCCTAAATAGAAAATACCTTAGTGTGACTCTAACCATGCAAGTGAGGAATCTGTATGACAAGAACTTTATGTCTCTGAAGAAAGAAATTGAAGATCTCAGAAGATGGAAAGATCTCCCATGCTCATGATTGACAAGATTAATATAGTAAATATGGCCATCTTGCCAAAAGCAATCTATAGATACAATGAAATCCCCATCATAATTTCAACTCAGTTCTTCATAGAGTTAGAAAGAACAATTCACAAATTCATTTGGAATACCAAAATACAAAGGATATCAAAAACTATTCTCAACAATAAAAGAACTTCTGGGGAAATCACTATCCATGACCTCAAGGTGTAATACAGAGCAATATTGATAAAAAAAAACTGTATAGTATTGTTACAGAGACAGGAAGGCAGATCAATGGAATTGGATTGAAGACCCAGAAATGCACCCATATACTTATAGTCACTTGATCTTTGACAAAGAAACTAAAATGATCTAGAGGCAAAAAAATATAGCATTTTCAACAAATGGTGCTGGTCCAACTGGTGGTCAGCATTGACAAGAATGCAAATCAACCCATTCTTATGTTCTTGTACAAAGCTCAATTCCAAGTGGCCCATGGACCTATACATAAAACCAGATACACTCAAACTAATAGAAGAGTAAGTAGGTAAAATCCTTAAACACATGGTTACTGGGAAATTTTTTCTGAACAGAACACCAATGGCATAAGCTCTATGGTCAAAAATCGGCAAATGGGACATCATAAAATTACAAAGCTTCTGTAAGACAAAAAACAGGGACATTAGGACAAAATGGCAACCAGCAGAATGTGAAAATATCTTTGGCAATCTTACATTTGATCGAGAGCTAATATCCAATATATATAATGAACTCAGAAAGTTAGACTACAGACTATCAAATAACCCTATTAAAAGCTAATGAGGGATAAAGCTAAACAAAGAATTGTCTACAGAGGTATATCAAATGGCTGAGAAGCACCTAAAGAAATGTTCAACATCCTTAGTCATCATGGAAATGCAAATCAAAACAACCATGAGATTCTACCCCACACCAGTAAGAATGGCTAAGATTAAAAACAAAGATGACAACAGATTCTGGTGAGGATGTGGAGAAAGATGAAGACTCCTCTATTGTTGGTGGAATTGCAAGCTGGCACAACCACTCTGGATATCAGTAAGTAGGTTTCTCAGATAATTGGACATAAATTGGTCCCAGATATATTTACCCATGGGCATATACTCAAAAGATGCTCCAACATATTGACAGGTTTTATAGGGGAGTTCATAATCTTCCCCAAAACCTCATACACAGAGCTCCATTGCAGGCAACAATGGAGCAACAGCCACCTTGAATTCCTATGAAATACCTTATTTTGTAGAGGCAAGAAAAAGAACCTTAAATACCATAGGATAAAATGTTCTGAACATTCATTGATAGAGTATGAATCAGGCTATGTAAATGTTCAGACTCTGGACATTATGTTTTCCAAATGTCATTTTCTTCTTTGTAGAATGTAATGATAATAAAAAAAGATGATGACTTCCTTCTTTGTGACTTTAAAGTTGACTCCACCTACCTGACACTTGTCTCAATAAACTGAGCTTAGGGACCACTTCAGACAAATGATAAGCCTTGCTTTTGTTTTTGTTTTTTATTTTTTACTTTTTTTGTTTTGCTTGGTGTAGCATTTCTTCATTATGTCCCCTTCACTTTGTTTTAGAATAGTAAATTGTGTCCTGTGCCATGACATGTTGAAAGTATGTGATGTCCTTTTCATCTGTATTTTACAGGAGATTACAGTTAAGGGATTGTGTGAATCTAAAAGACTTTTAAGCTTTGCACTTTTAAACTGTGAAGATACTATGAAAAATTTATAGGGACTTTTGAAGTTGTACTAAATGAATTTTGTATTGTGATATGGCCACAAGTATAAACAGCCAGGGAATAGATGTGGTGGCTTGAATGGACCATAGGGATTGGCACTATTCGTAGGTATGACCTGTAGGGAATAGGTTTGGCTTTATTGGAAGAGGTGTGCTTATAGGAGCTACCTTTTCAGTTTCAGGTGCTCAAGCTAGGGTCAGTGTCATTCTCTCTTTGTATTGCCTCTAGATATATAATTATAGAACTTTCACCTAGTTTTCCAGTACCATGACTGTCTACATTGCAACATGCTTCCCACCAAGATGATAATAGACTAAACCTCTGAATTTGTAAGCCAACCTCAATTGAATGTTTTCCTTTTTAAGAGTTGTTGTGGTTATAACGTGCCTTCACAATAGTAGATATCCAGGACCAACACTCAGGATCAACATAGGACCCTATGTAATCAATTAGGAATAATTACTAAAAATGAGCCTTAATACAAAACACTAAAAGAAACTTTATGTGTCCTAGTAGCCTTTGAGGAAGACTTGGCTTTCCAATAGCTCATTCATGACTGAAATGTGCCACTCTGTGAACCAGCTGAAGGGGAATATATAGCACACACTATGGGTAAGCACACAGGCTGCTTAATCATGGATCCATTTTGTGCTCACCAGAATTAAATTTGTCATCAGATCATCTTCCAATAGAATTAAAGCACTAAGTGCTTGCTTAAGAGCCAATCTGTGCTCTTCATGAAGTACAAGTTGAGCACACAAAGATAAGACTTAATGCTTTTAAGCTGTCACCATAATTATTACTGTTGCATAGAAAAGTGCCTATTTCTTATGTCTGCATTTTGTAATTAAGCAAATTTATATAATCAAATATACTATGTTTGTGCCTTGTAGTGTTTATTTTCCTGGGCCATCTGAATTGACCATAAAATTATTGGCCCAAAAAGCTTAGAGTAAAACATAAAGAATAAAAAACAGGAAATGTAAATTTGTTTTTTATTTTATCTCATTTTTTGTTCCCATATTGTACAGGCCTTGAGTAGGAACAGGAAATGACCAGAAGTCCAGGAACGATTACTGCAGCTTTTTTACTTTGTGAAAACTCTTCTAGGATGAAAGCAAAAAACCAAGCACCTGTATTCTCCATAGCATGGTGGGATCCATGAGTATCTGCTGCTTGTGGCTTTTTCTGGAAGTTTGTTTTGAAGCTACATATGATGTTTTTAGAGAATGTTCTTTAATAGAGGAGCATTTTCTACCTTGGACTGGAAAAAAATGATGGTAGTAACCTTAGTAGTTGTCTTGTAGACATATTCTCTAATTCTTAAAAGTCATTTTCTTAGATATCTAGACCATAATATAACATAAAATTCAATTTATCATATTTTTTCTTAATTTAAGGTAGATACTAAATTTTCAATGTTGTTGTTTGTTATCTATTAATTTGATACAGTTCAGGAGTTTTCTGTTTGTTCTACTGGTGAGATTTGTTAGGAAAATGAATGTCTTACTCTTTTGATCATGTTTCTGTTTTCCAGTACAGTTCTTGTTGTTTCTGCACAAGCTTGATCTAATGCAGGAGTATTTTATGGCATCTTTTGTATCTTGACAATATTTTCATGACTTGGTTTCAAATCTGAGTTATCTTGAAGCTGCAATATGAAGGTGTATTCTCTTATGCTCTGCAACTGTTAAATATCATAGCATCATGATACAATATTTAAAATGCTAGGTCTACTTATTGATGGTAGATTTTTAAAAACAAGCCATCAAAACCTTTTTAAAGCTTTCTTCACTGGTATATTTCCTGGTTAAAGTTTTCTTTTGTTTCTTGGGTCATTTTGTCTAACTATTTACAGTCTTCCAGAAGCTTTAGCATAGAATCTGTGTCAGAGTCTAAGTTGGCCTCCATTCTTTGATTTATCCACTTTCTCTTTTCTTTTAATTACTGTTATTTTTGTCTAATTTTTGTGGTATAGTCTTCTCCACACAAATTGATGAATTTCCTTCTGGTTTGTTTAGGACAAGAGTACTAGAGATGTACAGAATTTGGAAGAGTCTAGTATGTTTGCATATCTTGCTGTATCTCTTCTATAAATGCTCATATAGTAAATTTTGAATGTTTTCAGAAAAATTTTCAGAGATAAATATATAAATGAATGTTTGCCATAGGCAACTGTTGTGTATTAGAAAAAAAAAATGTGAGCTATAAAAACCATGTATTAGATATCTGCCATAGGCTACAAACTTTATAGGCATTTTTTACATAAATACTTAGTATGCCTTACCCACCATAGTATTTTGCATGTGTATGTAAACTTGGACATATATCTTAAAATAAATCTGTAATTTTCTTTAAAAGGAAAAGCATAAACAACCTTTGTTTAGCATTTTAAACACTGAAGGATTTTCTTCTCATACAATAAACATTAATTCAACAGCAAGACAAAGCATACATCTTTCTTTTCAGAATATTTCTGAATTATGTTAAAATTTATAACTCGAGACTTTTTTTGATGAGGAGAGCATGGGGAGATTGATGGCCAACAGTTTCTTACCATTTTAAGGGGCAATTTATTACAGACGTAAATCTGCTAGAAAGAGACATGGTACCATGGTTCGCTCTCCACCCAAATATTCAGAAGGCTATTTACTAGCAGCATGTGGCAATGAAGCTGCCCCTCATGGGTTCTCCAGGGCCATCTGTTCAAGCCAGACCCTTCTTCCCATAGCAGAAACTAACTCTAATTCAACATAACTGGTGAGTGTATTACAGCACACAGTGCCCATGTTCCAGCTGCACCAGGAACTACTTCTAACTGCAAGAAGTGTCCCACCCCACCCTCTCTCTCTCTGCTTCATGATTACAAATAGTAGGAAACACTTTCCTGCTTTTCCATTGAGTTTTTTTCACAAAATGAGTTCTAATGTTAAGTTGCAAATGACATTTTGGGGATAAAGAAATAAGCCTACCCTGTTAAACAAGTTAAATATTAATTTAGTACTTCCCTACAACCCATGGCAGAGCTAGTCCTTTTATTCTTTGCTTGCCCATTATAATGAAAACCAAGAAGCACTGGAAAGATGGTGATATTTCAAGCTTGTTTTCAAGGAATAAACAATTAAATGATTTATATTGATTAAGTGTGTCTTTATTTAGCAATGTGTTTTATAATTTTCCTCCTTACCAATACATTTCCTATCACTCTGATGTGCACAATTCACAGGAAACAGCAGAGGGCTTTATTAAAATAATTCTGAAAGGAATTAAAAGCAAAACAATTCCAAGTTTGTTTACCCATTTAATCATCTATTCCTTGGTTCTTGAAACCCTGAGCGTCTGGTTTCATCTAAGAGGTATTGAACTGGTTCAAGATGAATCTTAATATCTTAAATGTTGTTTTTCAGTTCTGGAAACTCAAACCCTATCTTCTCTCGCTTGAACTGAGTCCCTTGTCATTAACCAAAATCCTAAATATTTAACATGTTGCTGTACCTACATGCATTTCCTTCTCCAGCTTTGCTCAATTTTGGTCACCCAAAGAGATTTGATTCACATCAAACTTGCACACATGGGACCTGGCAAAATACCATCAATCTAGATAACAAATTTAGACCTAGTAATAGATGTTCCTGCTAGCTGACCACCATGTGCCAAGGGAGAGGGAAAAAGAGGAATACAGGACACAGAGGTTGGAAGCTTTCATGTAAATTATATCGAGTGCATTTTTCACCATATCCTACAACCTTTCCCCTCCTTGATCTTCTATCAGTCCCTGTTGTTTGACTGGAATGTTTTATTGCAACTTATATAATTTTATGAATCTCTAAGGTACTGATTCTCAACATTCCTAGTGCTGCAAACTTTTAATACAGGTCCTTGTTGTGATGGCTATTCTCTGTTGCCAATTTTACTATATCTGTAATGAACTACAACCCAGAAATAAATGGCCACCTGGGATGCAAATCTAGAGGCAAGAAGATATGGATATTGAAATTAAAAAATACAAGCTTTTGATCCAGATCTTGAGTCACATCTTTAACCTAAGCCATATCTTCTACTGGAGGCCTATGTAAGGACAATGAATGAATAAAGGGTTCATTCATTCTTTGCCTGCTTGCACTCACTTGGCCAGCACATACACTGAAGCTATCTCTTCAAAATTCCAGCTTATACAGAAAGCCAACAAAAATGCCCAGCCTCCTGGGACTGAACAACTACTAGGATCTTAGACTACACTCACAGCTGGCCATTGTTGGGTTAGTTGGGCTGTAGTCTGAAGATCATTCCAATACATGTTATAGATCTTGAATCATAATCACCACACTTATAAAGACTTACTAAAGAAAGCATAAGTTCAAGCATGGTGGTGCATGTCTTTAATCCTGCATCTAGGAGGCATCAGAATGCATATCTCTAAGTTCAAAGCCATCCTAGTCTATAGAGCAAGTTATATAATAGCCAAGTTTATTCAGTGAAGGAAATCTTCCAAACCAGAAAGCTGGTGAAGATGGAATTGTAAGGTGGCCATGTTCCAGCTCTAGCAAGCAGCAGACCTTGGCAGCTTCGACCATGTGGTTTTGGATTTAGAAGCAAATAAATCTCTCTCCAGAACTAAAGAAAGGTGCTGAGGCCAGTTGTGAGGTTGTGGTTGTTCATTCATGAAAGCCCAGAGAGCCCATTGTATGAAGCTATGAAGGTAAATCCTGGACTGACTTGGAGACCCTAAAACGTTAGAGATGCCAGAACCATTGGGATTACTGCTGAGGAAAGCTGCTACCAAGGTGTGGTAGCAGTCTAAGAAAAAGACATTATGTTTCAGTCAACAAAGCTGATGAGAATTTTGACATTAGACATGGAGATGCAGACTTTGGAGTTTCCCAAGAGTGTGAAATCTACCAAGCTGGTGTTCAGTCTTGCTTTGGTCCAGTATTTCCTCACTATGCTTCCTTCCTTAGGTTTTGGAATGGCTATGTATATCCTGTGTCATGATATATTGCTCTAATTTTTTATTTTGATTTTATCTGGGACTACAGAAAAAGAGTACATGAATCTCTGAAGAGACTTTAACTTTGGATTTTTAAACATCATTGAAGTTGTGATAGACTTATGGGGAATTTAGACTTAGAATAAATGAATTTTGCTTTAATTTATAGTTATCAGCCTATTGGGACCAAAGAGTAGAATGTGGTGGTTTCAATAGGTATGACCACCATAGATTCATGTGTTTGAATGATTGATTCATACAGATCAATTCCCAGATAAAAGATACTCAACTTTTATATTTATAATAAGTCTTAATCAACACTAAATCTGGGTAGATATCTACCCGCTATGCTATTGTCTACTTCCTTATCAATAACTCAATATGCTCCTTCTGCCTGCTCTTAACTCCGATTGGCCAGCCCTAATGGCCATGTTTTCATAAATCATTCACCTCATGACATCTTCTTTTCTCTCCTACTTCTTTTCATCCCTCTTCCTCCTCAGACCTCAAACATGGGAACCCAAACTCTCTCTATCTCTTTTCTGCCCAGATATATGTTGTAGGCATCATTATTCACTAGTCAGGGATAACTTGGTCGGAAAGGTTACATAGCATCACATGTGCACACATAGATTTGCTAATTCTTGAGAGCACCCAGGCCTTGGGAGCCAGCATTTACCATTACAATACATAGCAAAAGAACAAACCTCAACATATGGTGTCTGATGATCCATTTTTATGTATGTTTGTTGGCAATTTTTAAAAATCTTTTAAGAAATATCTGTTCATTATTAATCATCTGTCAGATATATAGCTACCAAATGTTTTCTCTCCTTCTCTAGCTTTGTTCTTTACTTGATTGTTTCCTTTCCTATGAAGAAGGTTTTCCCTTTTATGAATCCCATATGTCAAATATTGGTACTAAGGAAATGGAGTCCTACCCTGATTGTGCTTTCCTCTGCCAAAGTGTTTTATGTCTTTTATACTCTACCAATTTTAGAGTTTGAGATTTTACATTATTGTTATTGATTTATTTGGAAATAGTTTTGAGCGCAGTAAGAGATGTGCTCAATATATGGATATCTAATTCCCCTCCACCATTACTGAAGACAGACATAGTTTCTCTGATGTACTTTTTTAGTATTTTTGTGTCATCAGAAACCTGTCCTTGTGTGTTCTTCTATATGACTCTTTAAATTACATTGATCTATGTTTCTCTCCTTATTCCAGCACAAGGGTGATTTTGTTTATGTCTGTCTGTGATAAAATATTATTTTATTACATTAATAATAAATGGTGATTCATTGTTACTGATTTTATCACTGTCTCTGAAGTCTGACTTGAAATAAGATAGTTTGTTTTAACTCCTAGATGCATCCATAAAAATTTAAAACTAAAATAATTTCTTTAAAGAATAATGATATTACATTGAATGTTTAGATCGCTTTCAATACTTTGATGGCTAATTTTTTTTTTCAAATTGATATTCTTGTAGAGAAGAAGCGTCAGTTGTAAATATGGCCTGGAAGAGAACTGCTGTTGGGAATTTTTGTTGGGTGTTTTTTGAATTGCTGATAGAGGTGAACCAAGCTTGCCATGGGAAGGTAAGCAGGTAGGTCAAATCTGGATATGAAAAGTGTTTGCCCATGACCCTGAATGTAAGTTAGCAAGTAGTTCTTGCTTGGGCTTTCTACAATGATGGACTCTAAATAGGCCAAATAAACACTTTCTTCTTCAAATGGTTTTTGATCAGTATTTTATCCCAACAACCAAAAGCAAATTAGGGAAGATCAAATGCCTATTTTCACAATGCTAATGATCCCAACATATAAACACAAGAAGTCTTTCTATATTCTAGAATGCCATTAAATATTGTTCTTTTGTGGTTTGAAATTTTCATTGTAGAGGTCTTTCACTTGCTTGCTTAGTATATCTAATTATCTGATGATAGTTATAGATGGTAACTCTATTTATTTGCTACAGTGAAAAGAGGAATAAGACACATGGACATGGAACTATATATCTTTGTGGTAAGATGTGTGGCCCTTGGATAATATGTCCAAAATGGGCACCCAAATCACAAGATAGTTCTATTGTAGGATTTTTAGACGCTTCTACAGACCTTCATTGTGTTTACCTGGTTTTTTCTTTGAACAAACTGCATAGATTGTCCTCTTTCCTTACCCCCTCCAAAGCAACCATTGTTTCTCTTCTTGATGTTAGCTAATCTGATTGAGATTAGTTGGCATTTCAAAGTACTTTTAAGTTGCATTCTTTGAAGACTATGAATATTGAACTTTTCTTTAAATATTTATTGGCCATTTGAATGTTTTCTTTTAAAAATATTTACTCCATTTCGTAGCTCATTAATTGAAAGCAAGAGAGACTAGATAGATAGTTAGATAAATAGATAGATAGATAAATAGATAGATAGATAGATAGATAGATGGATGGATGGATGGATGGATGGATGGATGGATGGATAGATAGATAGATAGATAGATAGATAGATAGATAGATAGATAGATAGATGATAGATACACTGATAGACAAACAGACAGATCCAGGGACCCAATACTACATTTAAAGTCATGTCACCAATAACTTTTTTCTATTATGTTCCATCTTCTTAATATTTAACCTTCCAATAGATTTATAGACCACTGATCAAGCATTCAACAAGCAGTCCCTGGAAAATAGTCTATTTTTAAATACAGCAGCATGTGAATATTCAGAAACTTGTATATATAAAATATAATGTCACTTACATAGGCAAACCTATGTTATATAACACACTTATATACAAATCTACATTTATCTCCATTACAATGGGCACACCAATACAAATATTTCTGTAACAGTGTCTGTACACTCAAATATAGCTATTACATGCAACTGTAATATGATTATTTACTTAAATTGAAAGTGGTCCTCAACTCAGAGTATTACACATAAAACTTTAATAAATCTCTTGCAATCTGGAATGTATCATTAAAAGAAACTCCAGGGTATAATGATAAGTACTTAATGTACAATAAAAATGATCATATATCATTGATGAAACAATTGTTATTGCATAAATCTGAGGAGAATAGCTATTTGGAGAATAAAACCATAAAATTTTCCATTATAGTCTATATTCTAAACAGATGCTGACACTTTCAAGGATTACTAATGAGACATGGAAGGTAAAGACAAAATCAATTGACAATATGGTGAACAATTTGCATATTACCTAGGTTTGAAATACTTTTAATAATAGGTAAAAAATGAAAATTATCACCAAAATATTCATGAATGTAACATAAAAATTAATTTTGAAAATGCCATCTTAAACTCAGTAATATTTTGAAAGGAAGGCATAGTGGAGTAATTGATGCAAATTCTGAGGCTCATGTTAGTATATGAGAAAACCTCATGAATCAGTAAAAAGATGGAAATTACAGTTACAGGAGGATGCCTACTGCTTAAATGTTAAAGTTTCTTCATGCTGTCAAAAGAAGATGTCAACAGTGAGAGCAAATAAAGCTGTGCAGACGAGCCATCCACATATTTCAATTGACTGGGACTGAAAAATATAGAGTGAAGGCAACTCAGCTGCTCCAAAGCCCAACAGGCACATAGAGGGCAACCACTGCCCACAGAGAAGGCCATGTTCCCCAGAGGGACCAGGTAAGAACAACCCAAACAACTGTTACATAGTGAAGCTCTTAGCTCAGGCCACAGGGCAGCTATTATGAAGGTGGCAAGCTTACAAGAAGACAAGAATGACAAGGCTGTGGGGATTGCTGAATCCAGGCAACAGTTGTCCGCTGGATCATTGCATTTTCAGCTTTCCTCCATTTAAAATGTTTTTATAACAAATGTTGGGAATAGCAATTACTATTCAAATGATTACAGTTGGAAGGTAAATAATAGAAACAAGTATGAGACTTCAAGCAACATTTTAAAGTTCTCAATGACTTAAAGAAATTTAAGTTGAAGCATGTAAAGTATGGGAACCAGGAAGATATCTCAATGCATAAAGACACTCACTACCATGCCAAGCAACCAGTGCAAAGGGAGTTGACTACAGTATGCTGTCTTCTGACCATATGGTAGTGCTACCATAAGCTTAAGAGAGATTAGTGGGTACCAATATGTGAAGCAGAGCTCAGTATACCGCAAACAGGGAGCCAGGCGTACAGTCATTACTGTCTGTACTGCATAGTAGCCTAAAGATAGGTTTTGTTGAGATTTCCTGGAGAGATATGTACATGGTGTCACCACCACTGATGCCACCACATAAACCAATGACTCTCTCACCTGTAGTGGATTTGGCCTAATGCTGCTTGTATTATAATGTTAATTTATTCCCCAAAACTGATTACATGAGTGTCTCCATGTAAGACACAAAGAGACCCTGCCTTAGTTAGTTCTGATTGGTAAATAAAGATGCTGGCAGCTAGTGGCTGGGCAGGGCAGACAGAGGCATGACTTTTAGGATTCCCCGGCTTGGGCCAGAGAGGAAAGATGAAAAAGGAGATCCGCCATGATGGGAGAATGAGAAAGAGAGGAAAGGCACCATGCTTGAGAAGAGCAGAAGACATGGAGGCATAGCCAGCATGGGAAAGATCCGGGAGAGCAGCTCTGGGTCCAGGGCAGCGAATGTAGATATAGAGTTTTAGTAAGTAATAAC
This sequence comes from Micromys minutus, assembly GCF_963924665.1. NCBI lineage: Eukaryota > Metazoa > Chordata > Mammalia > Rodentia > Muridae > Micromys > Micromys minutus. Next base: position 19,569,949 of record NC_137985.1, on the reverse strand, counting down.
TCAGGATTATTAATGGGAGGCAGATTAACCACATGGAGGTTGGAAAGTAGCCCAGCTGTCCTGTTGTTTAAGGCATATCAAAATATATAGACTGCCTGTATTCTTTTATTCAGGAACATGAACGTTTGTATTGGGTCGGAGCAACCCGCCGCTGAAATTTATATAAAAAAATATGGCTACCCTTATTCACTACTACGGCAAAATACCCCAACATAAACAATGTCAGGGAGATCTAGCTCATTTTGGCTCACATCGTGAGGCACAATTTTACACAATGGATAAATCCTGATAGCAGAGGGGAAATGAAGTTGGGCGCTGCCTTTTGCACAGTCAGGGTACAGAAGTATGTGGACGAACACCTTTGCTCCCTTCTTCACAGCCCAAAACCTCATTTCATGAGAAAAACTGTCCACCGTAAAGTTGGGTATGGTCCACTTTAGTTCAAATAAAATAGACAAATTTCCAACAGACTAATCTATATAGTCTCACAGGAATCAAGGAATACAAGTCTTACTTGTATTTTAGGTAGTTCTAGAATTATAGAAATAAAAAGTTACGAGCCACAACATATCAAAATGCAGAGAACAAGAGATAAATCATATGGTACCCAATCTATACAAGAAATTTCTTGTCTTCAAGAAGCTATACATGTGTAAAAATTATCTGAAAAGAGGGATAAGAATGTTAATATGGGCAAAAGCTCACAAGGCTTCAACCCTAGACAAAGTACAACATTAAGGAATGTTGCGCAGGAGAAACATGCTTTCCTAAGTAGGAGTACTTTCAGCATTTCAATAACAAAATGTCAGTTCTTAAACCATATACATACAAGTAACATTCTAAAATTTAAATATGTCATATTTAGGTATTTAGAAATTTTTGTGTGTTCACACATATGTGCATGCTTCTATAACAGAGACAGAAGAAAAGGATTCTATACATTTAAAAAGAGCAAGAAAGAAATTAGAGAAAAAGGGGGAGAGAAGGAAAGAAGGTAATTATACATTATAATTGCAAAAATTTATAAAATATGTATACAATGAAAAAATGAGAGGAGAGAAAGAGAGAGAGGGTGAGGGGAAGGAGGGAGGGAGGGAGATGGGTTTAGGTCACCAGATAAAAGTGCAGAATAATGAACTAGATTAGACAACAAGATCCGTCCATTCATTGTCTCCAAGAAACACGTATCTCTGACCAAGTCATAGAAATCTGGTTGTTAACAGATAGAAATTAAACTGCCAAGCAATTGGGAAAGACCTGGCACATCGGTTCTAACAGAGACTTGAAATGATTCAGAAGAGGTGAGGAAGAGCATGTTAATAAAGGGCATAAACCATCAAGAATGTATATCACATTGTAAAAATACAAGCACCAACCCCTTGGAGCCTATAATTTTATAAAATAGGTAAGAGGACTAAGTATCTGGAAGATATGATGTAATCATAGTGTGAGACTTCAAAATTCAAACCTCAGCATTAGATAAGTATTACAAATAAAAATGCAACAGGGAATCCAAATAAAAAATATACCACAGATCATTTCAACTCAACAACTACTTACAGAATAGCCCGTCTAACACCAATAATATATACATTAAACCCTGAAGTGGACAGAGTGTTCTCCAGTAATATTGGATTACATAGAGGTCAATAAAGATGTTTTCATAAAAACAGAATAATTAAAACAATTTCTTGTATTTTTATCAGGTAATAGTGGAAGCCATCTATAAACCAACAGCATTAAAAACTCTAGAAGGTACACACATGCTTGGAAACTGTATAATAATGATCAGAGGGTCAACATAAAGATCTGAAAGAAAAGTATTAATTTCCCGAAATCAAGTAAAATTTATGGCAAATCATCAGAATATCTGGGTTATAATTAAGATAGTTGAAAAGGAAGATTTATACATTTGTATGCTCACAAAAAATAAATTAAATCATAAAATAAAAAACTCAATCATTGCCTTAATATCTTAGAAAAATTAGGCAAAATAAAATTCAGTAAACAACATGGGATAATACATGCCAAGGAAGAAATTAATGAAATATAATGCAACATATAAATAGATTTATTCAAAGAAAATTATATCAAAAGGTCATCAAAGTTCAACCTAGTCTCAAACTCAAGTCTTGAAAACACTAGGTACAAAACAAAATATGTCAACATAAAGGTTATGTACATCAAAGCTATAGTCAGGCAATGTTACTAAATGGGAAAATAATGATAATATGTCCTCCAAAATTTAGGAAGAGGAAAAATGTTCCTTCTCTCCACTTTTATTCAATATTGTAGTTAGTATGTTTACTAGAATAATAAGATAATACAAACAATCAAAGGTATACAAATAAGCAAAGGGAGTCAATTGTCATTATTTCAACACTTCAGGATCCTATACATGAAAACTCCTAAGAATTTCGTCAAAAGTTTATAGATCTGATAAACTCTTGTAGCAAAGTACCAAAACACAAAACCAGCACACAAAATCAATAGCTTTTCTATCACAATATCTATCTTGCTGAGAAGCATTTGGAGAAATAGCATCTCATTCATAGTTACATAGAAATAAACTATAAAAATAAACCTAGCTGTAGTGGTGAAATACAATGAGAAATCTAAAACACCAAAAAGGAAGAAATGTTTGGAGACAGTGGAAAATGCAAAACCCACTCAGGATCCTAGATTAGCAGCATGAATATTTTGAAAAATGATTATGCTACTAGATGTGGTCTGCAATTCAGTACATTATCCACCAAGTTCTAATGTTATTCTTTACAGAAAACAACAATCTTTAAATTTATATGAAAACAGAGATTATTATAAATAGTCAAACTATCTTAAGTAGAAAATACACTCTTGGAGACCTAATAATTGAGCTCAAGTTATACCACTTGGGCATAGTAACAAAGCCAGCATGAGCTAGCACAAACCACATACACAGGTCAGTGGAAAAGAATGGACCACCCAGAAATAATCCCACAAAGTTACAGCCACCTGTTTTTTGACTAAGGTGTCAAAAATATACATGTGAACAAAACTTATATAGACTCAGTTGAGGAAACTGGATGTCCAACCATACAAGAATAAAATTAGATTTTTGTCTCTGAATCTGAAATAAGGAATCACTGCAAAAATAGAGCAAAGACCTTATTTAATGCCTGAAAAAATAAAAGAGAAATAAAAAATATAAAACATTTGGACATGCCTGCATAATCAAGGGCTGTTTGAAAGGACCACGAAGAGTAAGGAAACAAGCCTATAAATGATAAATGGTATTGCATGAAATTTAACAGTTTTTGCACAGCAGAGGGAAAAAATTAATGGAGAAAAATGCCTGACTAAGACATAGAAAAACATTTGCTAACCATTTGTCTGTCAGGGTTGAATACCCAGAATTGATTAAAAGGCAAAAAAAAAATTAAGCACCAAGAATCAAATATCATAATCAATACACTGGATAATTTCCTGAATAGTCAAGTATCAAAGGAAGAAATATAAATAGGTAGTAAACATTCAGAAAAATGTTCAAGATTCTTAGATTTCAGATGAATTCAACTTATAATTACTTTCAGATATTCCCCAAATCCCACTTAGAATAATTATCATAAAAAAAAACAAATTGAGCAATGCTGGTGAAGACATGGTGACACAGACAATATTATACACTGCTGATAGCAATGTGAATTGGTATAGGCACTAGGTTAAGTACCTTAAAAGATGAATAATCTAATGCTAGAGCTATCTCATACTCCAGATATTCCAATCTGAGATATTTGAATGAAGGAGTCTAAACGGCACTTGTACATTAATGGTTTTTGTTGCTCTGACAACTGTGATCAGGATATTAAAATAACCTCAGTGATCATCAACAAATAAATAGCAGAAAGTTGTACACAGACACAATGGAATTTTGTATGCACTTAAAGAAAAATGAAGTTTATAGGTAAATGATCAAAACTGGAAATCAGCATGTTATTCAAGATAAACTAAACTCAAAAGAAAAGCATTACATACTTTTATTCATACATACAATCTATATTTTTGTGTGTATGTGTCTGCGTGTGTGCATGTGTGTATGTGTATTTAAATTATAAAGGGAGTTATGAGAGCTGAAATAGCTCTTACAGGGAGAGATGTACAGAGGAAGGGATATAATGCAATACAGATGACATCAAAATAGAGAAAAGACCATTGGAGACAGGAAGGAGACATAGAAAACTCAGGACAGAAACAGCAAATGAATAAGGAAAGAAAGAAAGAAAGAAAGAAAGAAAGAAAGAAAGAAAGAAAGAAAGAAAGAAAGAAAGAAAAGGGCTTACCCAAAAGGGCACTGATTGACTGTCTTCATAGCACCTTTAGTCATAATAGTCAAAAGTTTAAAATAACCTAGATGCCCCTCAACTAAAGAACAGATAAAGAAAATGTGGTACATTTCCACAATAAAATACTACTCAGCTTTAAAAACAATGACATCATGCAATTTTTGGACAGATGTGTGAAATTAGAAAATATCACCCTGAGTGAGGTAACACAGACTCAGAAAGACAAACATGGGATGTACTTATTTATAAGTGGATATTATATAAAATACAGGATAACTGCTACAATCCACAGACCCAAGGAAGCTAAATAGCACAAGAGCCCAAGGGATGATTCTTGAATCTCACTCAGAAGGGGTGCGATAAAATCTACATCAGAGGTGGATGGAAGGAGAGAGCTGAATAAGAGAGTTGGTGCAATTTTTGGTATTGAAAAATCATATGTTTAATCTATACACAACAGGGAAATTTTGACGATTTCCATATCACGTGTTGTTTTACATGTACTTTATGCTTATTATAACTAGTAAGATTTCAATGCATACTATCAAACCTTTAAAAAAATCAAGTACTGAAAAAAATATATTCATATAGTTTTATGCCAAAATGCTTTCAAAAATCTGTATGTGAATCTCTGTTTTTAAAAATAAAGGGAAAAAAAGGAGAGAAGGTGTGGGAAGAACATTGGGGGGGGGTCAGGTGTGAGGAAGGGGGATGAGGGGGTGGGAGAGAAAGGAGAAATCAGTGGGTGGTATGCATGTCTGGAACAAGTTGGAGACCTAGTGTGGGGGTAGAGCTCCAGTGAGTCCTGAGACTCCTAGCAGCAGGGAAGACAGAGGCTGATGTGGCTACCTCCTATAGTCAGGCACAACTGCCAGTGAAGGAGGGGGGACACCAATCCACCCATAAAATCTTCCACTCAAAATGTATCCTGACTACAAGATTCATAGGGATAAAGATAGAGCAGAAATTGAGGGGATGGCCAAGCAATAACTGCCTCAGCTTAAAACCCATCACGTACAACCCACGGCCCTATTGATGATATTCTGCTACGCTTTCAGACAGGGACCTAGAACAACTGTCCTCATCTGAGGCGCTTCATATAGCAGCTGATGGAAACAGTGCAGATACCAGCAGCCAAACAGTAAGTAAAACTCAGGGAAACGCGGAAGAGTGGGAGAAAGGATTGAGAATTGTAGGAGTTAAGGACACCACAAAAAAGAAAAAAAAAAGAAAAAGAAAAAGAAACCCACAGAATCAACTATCCTAGGCCCATGAGGGTTCACAGCAACTAAACAACCCACCAAAGAGCTTGCACGGACTGGGCCTTCACCCCTTATGGGTATGTAGCAGATCCACAGCATGGTTTCCATGTGGGTACCCTAATTTTTGGAGCAGGGGCTGACTCCGACTCTGCTGGATCCTTTGCCCCTATCTGAGCACCTTAGTGTGGCCTCAGTGCAAGAGAACGCACTTAATCCTAGTGTGACTTGATGTGCTAGGGTGAGTTGCTACCCACGGGAGTCATTCCCTTCTCAGAAAAAAAGGGGAGGGGAAGAAAAGAAAGAAGTGTGAGAGTGGGCTTGGGAGGAGGGGAAAATCTGGATATAAAGTGATAAGTAAATTAAAGAAAAAAATAGAATAGAAAAAGCTCATAGAGTCTAACTATTCTATCAGTATGTGCATGGGTGCAGAACCAGCTGGAGCACCCTCTGACGGTTTGCATCTCTCTCCCAGCAGCTACCAATTGCCAATAACTCTTCTGGTAGCTATGGCAGGCACTGGAGGATCTCATTCATGACATGTACTGGGGTTTGTTTTGTTGCCTTGATTTTCTGACTTTGAGCCTTCTATAGCATGCAATCTTCCTCTCATTACCTTAAATCCACCCTTTCTGTGCTCCACCAAACCCTTGTGCTGTTGTGAAAGACAGGATTGACTAGCATCTGTCAGGCTGTAGATCCCATGACTACCATATGTTCTGATCTTTGCAAGGATCAGTCCTCTTTGTGTTCAGTTTGTCAGTGATGCAGGCTTACTGTCTCTGTCTCTTCATCTCCCTCAACCTCTGTCTCTTTGTCTGTCTCTGTCTCTCTCCCCCTCCAGTGTGCCTATCTCAAAGGGCTGTTTCAAATTTTTTTCTCTCAGCTTTTAAGGTATTAAAAATTACCACAGCCATGATTCTGGAATCTTCCATCTCTCTGTCACACTGTCTATGAGTATTACTAGCTATTTCAAGAGCAAGGCGTTTAAATTGCCTGACCATGAAATTTCTGAAAGAAAGTGGTTTCATATAAAATTGATTAGGAATGTAATATATTAAATTACCTTTGGATTGTGTTGCCAACACCCTCAGGCCGTGCTCAATTCCCTGCCCTCCTTAGTAGTATGCCCTTTCTTTCCTGGAGTTAGAAGGAACTCATTAAGCTTGGTTCTCCCTGCCTAAGTCAGAAGAATGTAGGGCTAGAAAGCTAGCTAAGCTAGCCTGTTCACTACATAGTCTGTGCATGACGCTCTTCAGTACTCTGAACAGGAAAAACGGAAAACAGTGTAAATAAAACTATGAATATGCCCATTTATTCAGTGCAAGGTCAGCAAACTTTGTGTAAAAGGCTGGATAATTTATGTTTTAAGTTTTCTGGTTCATAATTAACCACGACCCTCTGTTAGCTGACCAGCTGAACAAATGGCAAAACATAGTTGACAGGTTAAGGAAACAACAGAGTGTCTACATTTTTCCACACATGGTTCAAGGTGTAAAGTAGAATATCCATACCACAAAGGGACCCCCTTCTGAACGCTGATTTATCAGTGTTTCTGCTGCTAGGAATACAGTGGCAGCTCACAAAAGCCAGGAGTGCAGAGGCCAAGTTTAAGTCAGCAATTCCACATACGTTTGATAAACTATCACTTCCACATGTTACTTAAAAGAGAGAGACCAGGATCACTACATGGTACCACAGGGTGTCACAGTTTAAGCAGAAGAAAGAAAGGCTTTCTGGACACTATATTTACACAGAGTAGTGCATTATTCTGCAAGTTCTGAGTTCATCTGCTTGGCCTTTTTAATTATAATACATTCAGCACATAATACATTCTATTCCTGTACAATGTTTCCTCTTTCTCAGAATTAGATGATCTTGCCAAAGGGATGTGGACACGGTAAAGCCATTTCTGTGCATATAATCATAATTACATAACGTGGTATATGTCTGTTTTGATATTAAATAAAACAATCTCAAGCCTCATCAAGCCTCCAGAAATCAACAGTCTTCAGGAGAGATAAAGTAATGCTCACCATGCCTTCAAAATAAGTAAAAGTCGTAATGGTAACCAAAATTTAATAAAGGTATCATTGATTCAGTCATCCCATACTCATTTATGGTAATGAATATGCTAGCAGTAAAAATGAATACATGCAATAAATGGTATTTGTTTACCTTAATATGTAAACTATACATAGGAGAAAAGACAAAAGCCATTTATAATAAACAATAGGGAAAGGTATATGTAATCTATTCATAAGACAGAATATGAATCTTTGTCATAAAACGAACTAATGTATAGCAAGAGATAGAGTGGAGTGTCCTAATGGATCATGTAGACAACTAATTATCTGACACATATTTTCTGCTGTGTAAATATTTTCACTGAGTAGCAGAAATGCAGCTAACTAATGAATAAAAAAATGGTTGGTAAGCTTTATTACAAAATCAAGGTCAGACATTTAAGAAATGCAGCGCACCAAGATGCCGTTTTTAATTTGTTGACACAATGTCACCACAATGTCAGACACAATGACAATGTCTAATTATTTTTAAAAAATAAAAATATCTGAATCCCCATTAAAAAGTTATTGAACTATGTATTAGCAATTCTAGAAAAGATGAAAATTATTATTTTATTGAACAATTTTACCTTTTATGGACAGGGATCTCATTTTAAGATAAAAATATACTTTAAAAATATTTTACTTATTTAAGTGCTTGTGTGTGTGTGTGTGTGTGTGTGTGTGTGTGTGTGTGTGTCCTCCAGGGAAGAAAGTATATTAGATCCGTTAGAGTTAGATTTGTAGGCAATACTAAATTCCCTCATGTGGAATCCAAGAACTGAACCCAGGTCCTCGGAAAGATTAATAAGACTTCTGAACAGCTGAGCTCCCAAAACATGGTGTCTTTAAAGTGTGTTTGTCAGTATTTTTTCTTATAAAATTATTTATAAGTATAAAAAATTAAAACAGCTTATTTTGATCAATGAGTTATTGATTAAATAATCTATGGTTAATCTATATAACTCAATACTATGGTTTACCAATTCTTTCAAACTTGTAGTCCTTAGACCACTTTTATTCCAAGATAGCTACAAATGCATCAATAGATTTGTGGAACATAGCATCATGGCATGGTGTCAAAAAGCAAGATACCCATTGTTTAAGAGTTTATTCAATAAAAAGTCTGTTTAGAAAGAATTATGTATTATGTTCCATACACATTTTATTTATTAACTATTATTACAATTGATATTATGATTTGACATATTTTGGAATTGCAATGTGATGATGATTCTATATATATATATATATATATATATATATATATATATACATAAATATAAATATAAATATAAATATAATGTATATATGTGTGTGTGTATAAATGGAAAATGGACAACTTAGGACACTTAGCCTATTACATGTACATTCAGAATTTTGTGATGAGAACTCACACAGTTGTCCCTTTTGAATGATTTGAGATATACAATAAACTCATTAACTGTGGTAGTTGCAATATGCTTGGTCCAGGGAGTGGAACTATTAGTAGCTGAGGCCTTGTTAGAGAAAGTATGTCACCATGAGGGTGAGCATGTTTTTACATTGTAATATTTTAGTTTTAATTAATTTTTAGTATTACATTCCAAATGTTATTCCCCCTTTCAAGTCTTACCTTTCAAAGCTCTTCACCCATCCCGCTTTCCTTGTCGTTGAGCAGGTGCTTCCTCCTTTGCCTCAGTCATCCCCATTCCCTGGGGCATCAAGTTTCTACAAGATTAGGTGAATCCTTTCTCACTGAGCCCTCTTTTACATATATGCTGGGGAGGCCATGGACCACTGCATATATTTTCTTTGCTTGGTGACTTAGTTTTTGGAAGCTCCACTGGTCTAAGTTAGTTGACACTGTTGGTCTTCCTATGGTGTTTTTATCCCCTTCAGTTTCTTCACTCTTTTCTATAACTCTTCCATAAGAATCCTTGACCTCAGTCCACTGATTGGCTGTGAATATCTAAATCTGTCTCAGTCAGCTCTGGTATACCCTCTCAGAGGAAATCCATGCTAGGCTTATCTCTACAAGCACAACATAGCATCAGTAATCGTAATGGTGTCAGGGCTTGGGGACCACCTATGGGATAGATCCCAAGTTGGGCTGGCCACTAGAAGAACTTTCCTTCAGACAGTGTTCCAATTTATCCCTGCATATCTATCAGACAGGAACAATTCTGGGTAAAAAATTTGAAGTTTTGTGACCCTATCCCTCCCCTCTATTGAGGGCCCAGCCTATCTACTGAAGGTGGTCTCTTCAGGTTCCATAGTTGAACATTTCAGCTAAGGTCACTCACATTGAGTCCTGGGAGTCTCTCACATGCCAGGTCTCTTATACTTTCTAGAGGTTCTTCTCAGCCTCAGCCAGGCAGCTGCACATTTCCATTCATTCTCCTGAACTCTGGGCCTCTCTCCTGTCTCCCCACATAACTGATCCTTCCCCTCTTTTACTTTCCCTCTCCCCTATCCTATCCAGGTCCCTCCCTCCCTCCCTCCCTCCCTCCCTCTGCCTTCTGTGAATACTACCAATCTTCTTAGTAAGATTGAAGCATCTCACTTGGGTCTTTCTTCTTGATAAACTTCTTACATTCTATGGGCTGTATTATTTGCATTCTGTACTTTTGGGTTAATATCCACTTATCAGTGAGTACATACTATGCATGTCCTTTTGGGTCTGGGTTATCTCATTCACTGTTATTTTATAGTTCCATCCATTTGTCTGAAAAATTCATGATGTCCTCATTTTTAATAGCTGAATTTTAGTCCACAGTGTAAATGAACTTCATTTTCTGTATCCATCTTTTGCTGAGAGACATCTGTGTTGTTTTAAGTTTCTGGCTATTATGAACATAGTGGACCATGTGTCTTTTTTGTATGTTAGACCATTTTTTGGGTACATACCCAGGAGCAGAATAGCTGTGTTTTTAAGTAGAAATATTTCTAATTTTTAGAGGGACTACCAGATTAATTTCCAAGGTAAATCTACCAGTTTTAATTCCCAGTTTGTTTCTGGATTTTTGGTTCTATTTCATTAATTGAATTGTCTGTCTCTATATTAGGCAGTTCTTTTGTTTGTTTGGGTTTGTTATTTTTGTTGTTAATATTTGTTTTTGTTTAATCATTATTGTTCTGTAGTACAACTTCTGGTAAGGTATTGTGACTTCCCCAGAAATTCTTTTTGTTCAAAATCGTTTTTGCTCTTCTGGATTTTAAGACCCATCAAAGAAAGGGAACTCCAGTCTAATTTTGCTTATAAATATGAATGCACGAATCCAAGGACATATCAAAAACATCATTCATCACAGTCAAGTAGGATTTATCCTAGGGATGCACGGATGATTCAATATATAAAAATACATCAATTTAATCCACTATATAAACTCACCCAAGGGAAAAAAACTACATAGTCATCTCATTTGATGCTAAAAAGGTCTTTGACAAAATACAACACCCATTCATAATTAAACTTTTGTAAAGATTAGGAATTCATGACACATACCTAAACATAATAATAGCAATATAGAGCAAAGCAACAGCCATCAAATTGAGTGGAGAAAATTTTAAAGCAATCCCACTAAAATTTGGGACAAGGCAGGACTGTCCAATCTCTCCATACCTATTCAATGTAATTAAAGACCTCAGAAGATGGAAAGGTCTCCCATACTCATAATCTGGTAGGATTAATATAGTAAAGATGGCCATGAGCAATAAAAAGATTCAATGCAATTTCTATAAAAATCCCAACACATTTCTTCACAGACATGGAAAGAACAATTCTCAGCTTCATATGGGGATGAGCTTTGAGAGAGCTTCCTCCTTACTGCTGGAGGATGCCAGTCCCTCTTCTCCCTACAGTCAGCTCAAGATGTAAAACTCTCAGCTTTTCCAGCAGTGTCTTCCTGGATGCTGCTGTGCTTCCTGCCTTGATGATAATGGACTGAACCTCTGAACTTATAAGCCAGCCCCAATTAAATGTTGTCCTTATAAGAGTTGCCTTGGTTATCAACAACGGAAACCATAACCGAGACATTAACCATATGTGCTATTCTCAAGTGCATTGATAGTTATGCAGTAGTAATACAGGGACATTTTTTACATAGTAGTAACTTGTATACATTGGCTACCCTGTCTCCCCAATATCTGGTAACCACTATTATTCTTTATTTCTATGTACTGAGTCCTTGGAATTTTACATGACTGAGAATATGCAGTGTCTGCTGTGGCTAAGGAGTATTTTCTTTGCAGTTGTATCACATAAGGATAGTCTGCACTCAGGCAGTAAAGGGCTTGCACTGAAGTGTGTGCTAAGGCTCTTTGAAAGGAAATTCGATCACACTGGGAATGGAATATGGACACAGCATGTGACCAAGGAAATGCAGAAATATATCCACTGAAGTTTCTCTGGCTTCTTTAGGCCCCTCAAGACACACTTTGTTGAGCTGAGCAGAAAGAGAAAACATCAGAAGGTGGGGTGCCCAAGCAGCTGTTCAGTGGAATACATCAAGTGTGAGAATAAGAAGGAAGGAAGAAGTTGTGGTTATTTAGTAACATAGGAGGCTTATTCTGTTACAGCTGCACAAAGGTAGAATTTATCACAATGATTTTTTTTAAAAAAATAATGTTTATGAAGCTTTCACTATAGGTGGTAAATCTAGGGAGAAACCATAGGAAGTAACATCAACAGAAACCATTAGCAAAACCATGTGTAAATGGGTAACCTCCCACTTCTGATAGAGAGGAATAAAAATCAAATATAAGAAAATGTATCTAAAATTCTCCAACTGCCCAAAAAGTACAATCTTTAAATAAAAGGCAGCTTTTGATGATATTGGGGGGGGGGGATAGCTCATATGGCTGCTTTTGTATTTTACATTTATTATATTATATCATATATTATAAAGCTTTTATCAAGGTTATGCAAAAACACGTAAATAATTCTTGGCCAGTTTAATTGACTAAAAATAACTGATGAATAAATGTTTCATTTAAACTCAGGGTGATGAATAGGACATGTGGAATTTATACTTGAGAGATTAAAGGTCTCAATTTATCTTCCTAATTAATATTGACATTATCAAATGTTAGTTGCTTTAAACTGAAACTTCATCATCTTCTACATGTTATCACAAGAAACACACTGGACTTGAAAGTAAGCATTTAAAAATATTGAAAATGAGAATTGGTTATGATAAAGAGCTGGCAAGAATTAAAAATCGGCCTAAGTATGTCTTCCTTCAAGTGGCAGACTCTGTTGTGACTTATTAATTGGGGATAACATATGAGTTTAGTTTACCATTATGCCCTTAAAATGATATTGCACAAACTTGAGCTTAGATTCATCGTATTGAAATTTTAATCTCAATTGGTGGACTTCAACCCCACTTTTGAGCATTCATTTCCTAGATAAATGTGGTGCCAATTGGTCGTGAAGAATACCCTGATTCTTAGTCAAGATAGCTGAAGTCCCAGGATACCCTAAGGAATGGTAGGAAGCTTTCTAGTCTCCTGAGAGATCAGCCCCCTCTTACACAATTACAACACCCCAGAGCGCCCCATAGAATAGTGTAGGTCATGCTTTAAGTCCCTTCTCTGCAGGAGAGGATGTGACTACACATCACCTAGACACATACAGAAGTAGGACCATGCCCCCAAATATGTAGATAAGGTATTTCCCAAGCCCTCAGGCCAAGCCAATAGGAAGTACCTGTTGTTAGACTCTGAACCGTCCCAAAATTGTATAGATGGGGCCTGTGTGTGTGCAGAAATTACTCCATCTTCTATCATAAAAGCTGTAGCAACATCCTGTGGAGTGGTAGAGACAGAGGTGCGGAAGCACCAGCATCATAACCAGTTCCCCCTTTCCTTTCTGTGTCCTCACCCTTTGTCTTGAACCCACACATCTAGCCGGACCCAGCATCAGGGACAGTGAAAGCCATTCTTCCTCCCTGACCAAATACCTCTGTGTAGGGTCCTAGCAAAACTGTCACACAAATAAAAGGCACAAAACCTTTGTAATAATCTATATTCACTAGAGCGGAGCAGATATCTACCTTCTAAACTATTAATATTCACTTCCCTTTCAACAACGCCAAGAAATAACTTGCCATATTCCATCTCGGCAGCTCTTAACTTCAGTTGGCTAGCCCTCAAAGCTATGGTTTCATAACTCACCTACTCTATGGTATTTTCTCTTTCCACCCTTTTCTCCTCCTTTGTGGTCCCCTGCCTCAGACCCTCATCCTGAGAACCAAAGCCTTTCTCTCTTCTGCCCAGCTATAAGCTGTTGGCATCTTTATTCACCAATCAGAAATAACTTGGCGGGGTTACATAGCACCACTTGGTCTACATGAGGATGTCCTTGTCCTTGAAGCAACCAGCGCCAGTATTTAGTATTACACTATATAGTAATGGACCAAACCCCAAACATGAGGTTAGCCTGACAAGTGCAAGGTATCTTCTTCCTATTTGAAGAGTCTGGGATAAATGTTTAAGAACTCCATCTATGCTACAGAAGATGCAGAAAGCCTGAAAAGACACAGAAAAGTAGAGGGACGTTCAAGATGTGACACGAACACTGATTATGTGCGTGGTCTTGATAGTATCTACGGATCTTGTTTCACTGCCAATTAAACAACTAAAAGGAAAGAAACCACACAACAAACAAACAAATGAGTTCTATTAAAAACAATAGTACAGGCATATACCCACATTCATAGAGACACACCACACAGGTAAAGGGGATTCAGAAACCTACATCCAAGCTCCCTAGGAAAGCTTGGGTATTTTACTTGTTTTCATTGTATGAGACATGTCGCTATCTTTTTTTGGCACCTGGTCAACATAAACACAGAAAAGGGAGCTGGCATAGCCCACAGATTAATGAAAGCTGAGACATGTCCAGGACCCATCTCATATAAAGCCTAGCAAAGTCATCTGGAAGTAGAACCATGCAGATGAGAAAAACTATTTCTTCTTGCCAAGGCTTTTGGGTAAAATCAGAAATTTGTCATCTTGTTGCATAACTATAGGTCTATGCTTACTTGCCTTCAGTCTCATGTTCTTTCCAGACCATACAAATGTAGTTGGACATAAAAGATCATGTGGGGTTGAATTGTGACTTTATAATTACATTAATTGGTAAATTAAAAATTAATTACACAAAGCAATGTATTTAGGTGTCAAGTTGACAAGGGGCAAACTTGAGATGGCTTATTTTGATTGTCAGTTTGACTGGACAGATGATCAATTCAAAGACAAGTAAATCAGCACTCTTGTGAGTACTTTTCTGATCAGATTATTTGAGGAGGGGAGACTCAGCTGAAGTGTAGGTGGCAACTTCTCTTGGCACCCTATTTCAGCTAGTGTTCCATGGATGTAATGAGACAGTATGACCATGGCAAGTCTTATAAACATTTAACTGGAGCTGGCTTTCAGTTTCAGAGGGTTAGAATCATCATGGCAGGAAGCATGGCAGCATCCAGGATGACATGGTGTAAAAGAAAGAATTTATTATTGAGTTCAATATATAAATCTTCAAGAAGCAAAAGGGACTGTGTTTCATACGGTCCTCACTTGAGAATATATGAGACCTCAAAGCTAACTTCCACAGTGACATACTTCCTCCAAGAAGGTCACACCTGCTAATAGTACCACTCACTGTCAACCAAGCATTTAAACACATGAGTCTCTCCAGGCCATTTCTAGTCAAACCACCACACAATCCATACAACAAGATATGAAAGAAGAAATTTGCTTTTGCTTTCTCAACTTTACTCTTTCTAACTTATTTACTCTTTGGCTATTAATGCTACATTCCTTCACTGACATAAGAACTAACTATTTAGGTTTTTAAGACATACTGAATGCCAGCAGTTCTCTAAGAATTCTGCAGGCCATCAACATCAGATTGGAACTGTTGAGACATTGCAGCTTGCATCAAGAACATAAATATATAATTTATACAAAACCTTATCAGTTAGAGACTTGATTATGCCCTTAATATGTAAAATTGTGGCTTATAATAAAACAGTGTAGCTGACTCAACTATAATTTACCAGTTTGTAAAATAATATGTTAATTACTTTGTTGCTAAGACAGAATATGTGAAAAAGTAATTTAAGAAAGGGAGGATTTACTTTGGGTTATAGTTCAAAGATAAAATGTGTGCTGATAGAGAAACTCTAGAGGCAGGTGCTCTAAGCAGCTAATCAAGTTGAATCTACAGTAAGAATGTAGAAAGATAGAGAGAGAGAGAGGTGGGGGGAGTTGAATGCTGTTGTCCAGCTCTTCCTTTTCTCTTTAATTAGTCAGGGACACAGTGAAGGTATTACCACCCTAGTTAACTTAATCTATAAATTTTCCCAAAGATACCAACAGATCTTAACAACCTCAAATCAGGGATAGTGATTCCCGCAGATGTTTTCTTGTTGTTGAGGATGGATTTTGCTATTCTATGTCTTTTGTTATTCCATATGAAATTGCACATTGGTCTTTCCAACTCAATGAAGAACTGGGTTGGAATTTTGATGGGGATTGCATTGAATCTGTAGATAGCTTTTGGAAGGATGGCAATTTTTAAAATGTTGATCCTTTCAATCCATGATCATGGGGAATCTTTCCATTTTCTGAGATCTTCCTTGATTTCCTTCTTTAGAGGTTTGAAGTTCTTGTCTTACAGGTCCTTCACTTGCTTAGTTAGAGTCACACCAAGGTATTTCATAGTTTTTGTGACTATTGTGAAGGGTATCTTTTTCCTAATTTCTTTCTCCACATGTTTTTCCTTTGAATATAGGAAGGCTACTGATTTGCTTGAGGTAATTTTGTATCCAGCCACTTTGATGAACTTGTTTATCAGCTGTAGGATTTCTCTGGTGGAATTTGTGGGGTCACTCAAGTACACTATCATGTCATCTGCAAAGAGTGATGATTTTTCCTCTTCCTTTCTGATTTGTATCCCTTTGATTTCTTTTTGCTGTCTAATTGTTCCAGCCAGGACTTCCAGTACTATGTTGAATAGGTAGGGGGAGAGTGGGCAGCCTTGTCGAGTCCACTGATTTTAGTGGGATTGCTTCAAGTTTCCCACCATTAATTTTGATGTTGGCTGTTGGTTTGCTGTATACTGCTAGTAAGACCATAATGCAGAGTATCAAACCTTAAAAATAAAAAGCCAAGCACTGACAAAAATGTATTTGTATACATTTATACAAAAATGTTTAAAAATTTTTTTCCTTTTATCTTTGTTTTGTAAAATAAAATTCAAATCATCACCATATATCTTTCTACAACCTCAATGAATGTCCCCTGCTCTATCCAGAGTCACAAGTATGGCCCAACCCAGTTACCAACTTCACTTTCTCAAAGCCCACCTTGCTTTTCCCCTATAGCTCTCCAACCATAGAGCCATACTCTACTAGAGGCCATAAAAATTCCCAGAACCCCAGAGGTCACACATGCTACCAAAATTTTAGATGTGTCACCCTACTTGACCAGA
This sequence comes from Micromys minutus, assembly GCF_963924665.1. Classification (NCBI taxonomy): domain Eukaryota; kingdom Metazoa; phylum Chordata; class Mammalia; order Rodentia; family Muridae; genus Micromys; species Micromys minutus. Next base: position 19,552,824 of record NC_137985.1, on the reverse strand, counting down.
AGACTTGCTGGTCACTAGAACCACAGATATTCAAACCAGAGAAAAAATAGAAACCAAGGTGAAAAAACACTCATTTAACTAAGACAAATTCATAAATTGGTACCAAAACATAATTACCCTGAACCCAGAGGCCTCATAGTCAGTGTAAGAACACAATCTACAATATTCAGTGTAATATTTCACTACCATAGTATAGCCATCCTACTATAGCAATCACTGAATATTTCAGCACAGCTGAAACACACACACACAATCTTAAAAGTAACTGTGTGAAAATGATAGAGGCATTTTTAAAAGAAAATGAATGAGCTCCTTTTAACAAATCCAGGAAAATGAAAAAAAAACAATAGCAGAAAATTAATAAATTGTTTTAAAAAGTAAGGAATGAAAGAAATCAAACAGGTGAAAAAAATGAATAGAACTATTCAAAATCTGAAAGTGGAAATAGAAGCAATAAAGAAAATACAAACTGAGGGAATCCTGGAGATGGAATATTTAGGTAAGTGAACAGAAGCTACAGATGAAAGTATCTTTAACAGAATTCAAGAGATGGAAGAGAGAATCTTAGGCATAGAAGACATAATAGAAGAAACCAATACATTAGCCAAAAAATGAAAAAAGCTAAATCTAGAAAGTTCCTGATACAAAACACCGAGAAAAATTGGGATACCATGAAAAGACTAAACTTAATAATAATAGTACTAATGTAAGTAGAAAAATAGTCTTAGCTCCAAGGCTCATAAAATATCTTAAACATTATTATAGAAAAAAATTCCCAATCAAAATAAAGAGATACTATACAAGAAGTTTACAGAACACCAAATGGATTAGACCAGAAAAAAATTCCTTCATCACATGATCATCAAAACACTAAACATACAAAAGAAATAAAAAATATTAAAATGTGCAAGGGGAAAAGGCCATATAGAAAGGCAGAACTATTAGAATTATGCTCAAATAGAGACACTAATAGCCAGAAAGGCCTAGACAAATGCCTTGCAGACTCTAAGAGACCACAGATAAAGTCAGTGATAAAATCAATGAAATAGAAACAAGGAGAAGAGTACAAATAATTAATGAAACAAAGAGTTGGGTTTTTTTAGTTTTTGTTTTGCTTTGTTTTGTCATAAAATCAAAAAGCTAGACAAATTATTATCCAAACTAACCAAAAGACATTATTGAATATCCAAATTGACAAAATCAGAAATGATTAATATATAACAACAGACTTTAAGAAACATCCAGAGAAACATAAAAACTAACTTAAAAAAACTGTACTCTACAAAAGTGGACAATGTAAACAATTTTCTTGATAGATATGACTTATCAAAGTTAAATAATGATCAGATAAACAATTTAAATAGACATATAACCCACAAAGAAATAGAACTAGCTATTAATTTCTCCCAGCCAAACATGTCCAGGGCTAGATTATTTTAGTGCAGAATTCTACCAAACTATCAAAAGAAAATGTAATACTAATAATCCTCAAATTATTCCACTAAGGAGAAACAGAACATACGAGAGTTGCCATGATATCCAAATCATACAACAATTTAATAAAGAAAGAGAATTACCTTTTATTGTTGTTAATAAAAACTTAATTGTTTGATTTTACCAACAAAGACTTGGGAGCCAGGTGTTAGTTGAAAGCCTGCTAGCTCAGAGAGGCAGAGAAAGCAACCAGGTGACCTTCTTCCTTAGCAGACATCCCACTTTCAATTCTCCTCATACCACCTCAAACAATCGTTTTCAAGTCCAACGTTCTTCCCTTGTACATCCTATGTGTCTATATATAAGCTTGACTCCTTCTTACTCTTTATGGTTTTTTCCTAATAATTCTAAATAATTCATTTTTTGTCAGCTGGTTACTTGCTCTTCCTCTTGATCCAACTTTAGCTTTATTTACTTGTTTACAATATTCAAGCACAGACCTCTTGTATTAAAGGGACCTGATAAGGCTGGGCCACATCACAACTAAAAATCACGTTTTTTCCAATAAGAAACACAATCTCAATATACACAATATAATCAAGTGTCCTGCAACAATTGCAGACCAACTTTCTCATGAATCCTGATGCAATAGTATTCAATAAAATGCTCACAAACTGATTCTAATAACACGACAAAGACAACAACCATTGGGATCAAAACCTTTTCATCCCAGAGATGCAAACATGGTTTGATATAATAATATCTGGCAGTGTGACCTACAATATAAACTATCTGAAAGGCAAAAAAAAACATGATCATCCCATTAGATGCTGAAAAATTCTTTGAAAAAAATGCAGAACATCCTTATGATAAAAGTCTGGGAGAGACCAGAAATTTAAGTAACATACTTAAACATAATAATAAAATAATATACAAAAAGTATTTTAAACAAATGTTACTGGTCTAATGAATACCTGCATGTAGAATGCAAATAAATCCATATTTATCACCCTGCACAGGACTCAAGTCCAAGTGGATAAAAGGCCCCTATACAGAACTAGATACACTGAACATGACAGAAGAGAATGTAGGTAATAGCCATGAACACATTAGCACAGGAGACAACTGTCTGAAAACAACACCAGTAGCACAGGCACTAAGGCTGACAATAAATGAGTTCTCATAAAACTAAAAAAAAATCATGGAAGACAAAGTACACCTTCAATATTAGAAAACATCAGACCAGAGATTAGGTAAAGACTTTCACCAACTTCACATATAAGAACTTTTATCCATAATATATAAAATGAAAATAAAAAACTCAAGAAACAGAACATCAAAAATCACATAGTCCAATTAAAAATGGGTTACAAATTAAAGCAGAATCTCATATGACTGAGAATCACTTAAATAAATGTTCATCATCTTCAGCCATCAGGAAAATGCAAATCAAAATGACTCTGCTTTTCCATCTTACCTCTCACAGAATAACTAAGATAAAATCACAAGTGACAGCTCATGATGGTGAGGAGATAGGGCCAGGGGAACACTCCTCTACTGCTGTTGTGATTGCAAACTAGCATAGCCACTGAATATTGGAGATCAATGTGGTGGTTTCTCTGAAAATTGAGAATCAATCTACCTCAAGAACCAGCTATACCATTTATGTGCATGTACCCAAAACACCCCATCCTACCCCAAGGACACTTGTCCAACTATATTCGCATCAGCTTTATTTTCATAACCAGAAAAGGGAAACAACTGAGTTTTAGCTGAAGGGATAATCATACTGCAATTCAGAAACCTGGAGAGGTTATGGAACAAGAAGGACTCAGAGCGTGGGCAGTGGGAGCATGTTAACCTCCCTGGGAAGGGAAAATAGATGAGACTGGAGTGGCTGAGGATGAGAATAAGAGGAATCAAGTGGAGAGGTTTTATAGAGAGAAAGCCTTATGACAGACAACTGGAAATGGGGGAGGCTACATTTGAGGGGAGAGATAGAAACCTAGTGCAATGGAAATTCTATGTAAGGTATGAGGGTGACACTGATTGAGAACCCTAGCAGTGGGAGGGGGTATTCTGAATTGGCCATTTTCTGTAACAAGGCATGGCTTTCATAGAAGAACTGAGACACCAACCCAACCACAGAACATTTGACTTTCATTTTGTTCTAGCTGCAAGATGTACCATGGTAAAGGTGGACCATAACTTTTGGGAGTGGCCAAGTGATGACTAATCTAGCTTGAGACCCATGCCAGGAGAGGGAGTCCATACATGACATTGCCTGGACAGCCATGAACCACAGACCAAATAGTCGAGAAACTTAAGATATAACCAAACATGACTGGTCAAAATAATATTTAATTTTTGTATAAAACACAAGTGATAGCTCACAATTATATAGAGAGAACCTGGCAAAACCATAAGAGATGCTTCATCCAGCAATTGATGGGAATAGATACAGAGACCCACAACCAAACATTAGGTAGAGCTCAGGAATCCTATGGAAGAGAGGAAGGAAGGATTGTAGGTATGGAGGAATAAAGAACACCCCAAAACAAAACAAAACAAACAAAATAGAATCCACTCAGGGGTCGTCATACATGTTCACAAAAACTAAATGTACAGCCAGGGAGCCTACATGGGTCTGACCTAGGTCTTCCTCAGCACATATGTTACAGTTGTATACTTGGTGTCCTTGAGGGACTCCTAACAGTGGGAGCAGGGGCCGTCTCTGACTATTTTGCCAGCTTTTGGGACCCTTTACTTTCTACTTAATTGGCTCATCTAGTCTTAATATGAGAGGCTGTTCCTAGTCTTATTGCAACTTGATATGCCATGCTTTGTTGATAGCCCTGTAAGTCTTGCTACTTATTTAAGTGAAATGGAGAAGGAGAGAATCTGGGGGAGAGGGGAAGTGAAAGTGAGAGTGAACTGAATCTGGTTCCTGGCTCTCCGGGGAGTATCATGCATTGGCTTCCTCCATGGCATGGGTTTTAAGGCAGATCGTTCATTGTTTGGCCACTGCCAAAAGTTCTGTCCATCATATTTCTCTCAAATGGCTGGGGCAAGGGGAGGAAAGTTCAACTGTGGTCAGGATGCAATACATGAGAGAGTAATAATAATAAATCTAGAAAGGAAAGAATTTAAAATGAATCCTGATGACACAATTACTTTTAAAGATCAGTGCGGGAGACATAGTACAAGAGAATTTAAGTATCAAGACATCAGGAAGAACGGTTGCTTATATATCGCTTTAGTGTCTCTAGCTTCTGAATATTTTGGCATGCCTGTTTAGTCTACACATAGAGGATACTCTGAGTACTTATTTATCTAATGAGATATCCAGGAGAGATCTATGAAAATATTTCTTTCCGCCAAGAATTTTTGGCACTAATGTTACTGGGATGAGTCCCACTTTAGCTCTCCAACTCACCTCTCAGGGGAGCTGTTAATAGAAAATGCTGACCTTCAGGGGGAGCTCAAAGATAGAAGTGCTGAGAAAGGGTCAAGGTAAGTACTAGACAGGGTGCTAAAGGTAGTGGGGTGCATTGTTTCAATTAGGAAGTGATAGGAAAAGGCATTGATCCAGCACAGCTGAAGTTTTAGTTCTTTTTAAAATCATATCTGCCTCGATTTATATTTATGTGAAGAGACATCATGACTGTGGCAACTCTTAGAAAAGAAAATTTTAGTTGGGGTTGGCTTACAGTTTCAGAAGTTTAGCCCAATATTATCATTTTGAGAAGCATGGCAGTGTACAGGCACACATAGTGCTAAATAGTTACATCTAGATTCACAGGCAACAGAAGACTGTCATATTGGGCATAATTTGAATGTATAAGACAACAAAGCCAGCTTATATTGATGACCTCAAAGCTTGCAACCATAGTGACATAATATCTCCAACAAGTTCATATCTACTTCAACAAGGCCACATCTCCTAATAGTGTTACTCCTTATGGGCCAACTCTTCAAACACACAAGTCTATAAGGGCCATACCAATTCAAATCACCTCAATAGCTTTTAAAAAATATCACATAGATGGTCTTTAAAAGATCTGAACTTTCCTCCTACTACTTAGAAAAAAAATGTTCCAAAAAGAAAACAAAACCCTAAAGTAGGAATTATGCACTCAAGTACAGAAGAAAAGGCTTCATGTAGCCACTGATATTCTTAACTCAAGATATGGTAGTATGTCTGGTGGTGTCAAGAATCCCAGTGACTATTAACTACCATGGCCACTATCACTTCTTTCAGATAATATCTTCCATACTGCACAGGTTTTTATTCTTTCTGAATTTTGCATTTTCAAACATTTTTTTTTCAATTAGGAGAAATGCATTTCTACCAGTTCTCTAAACTGAGTTAAGTTCTCTCTAGTTCCCAGATCCAGGATTCCTCATCAGAATAACAGTAGCTTTAATACATATCTCTGAAGATGAACTTTTGCTCCTAGTCGGAGAATTTAGAGCAGCTTAAGGTCATATGCCTGTGCTATAGAAATTACCAGAAGGTGCTGGCTCTTGTTTTATGGCTTAGGAATGTATCTACCACCTGCAACTAAAATAGGGGAACGTCACATAAAAGAAACTAATGTAAGTCTTTACTGTGTATTATGTAAATTGTGGAGAGCAGGTGTGATGGCAGTCCCAAGATGATGCTTGGGACTCTGGCCTAGTCTTGTAACTAGCACCTTACTTCCTCCTTCCCCCAAAAATAGCCACTCCCACTGTGCAAGCTGCACAGGTGCACCCATGAGGCAAGATCAGGCCAGATGATGCAGACCTATGAACTGCGGCCATGCACATGGACTGAGGAGGTAGAGTTGAGAGAGGATAAAGGGACTGTGCTTGGAGAGAAAGAGAAACAGAAAAAGAAACAGAAAGAGAGACAGAAAGGGACAGAAACATTTTCACTGGCATGCTGTAAGGTTCCTGAATAAACCGCTTTGAAAAGAATGCTGTGTGTCACTCCTTTTCTGCTGGTCGGAGACTGTAGCGACAAGTGGTGGCCCATACAGGGAACTCCTCTTTGGCATTCAGAACTCATCGCAGTCAGGGTGACTAGTTGATAAACTCCCAGGTAAGTGAGACAATCAAGGTTCTCATTTTGAGACTAAAAAGGTCCCGAATAAAGGGGATGAGGAAGGTTCTCGGTTTGAGACTATAAAGCTTTCTGGTAAAGGGGACAAGGAAGGCTCTTGGCTTGAGAAGATAAAGTTCCCGGTACAGGGAAAAGTTGCACCAGGCACTATGGGAAACACAACATCAGTTCAGACAGTTCACCAACCCCTAAAGGATTTGCTGAAAGCTAAAGGAATCGGGCTAAGAAAGGAGACTGTAGAGAATTTTTTAAAAGCAGTAGACAAGGTAGCTCCCTGGTTCCCGATACCTGGACTTCTCACAATGTCTAGTTGGAAAAAATTAGGAAAGGATTTGCGGTTTGCTGAAGAGCAAGGGGTACTTGCTAAAGGAGTGCTGCTAGTATGGAAATTGGTGAAAAACTGTATAGGAGATGAGGAACGGTGTAGTGCAGAGCTGGAAAAGGGAAATGAGGCTCTAAATCAGGTTAGGAAAGAGCGCTCCCAGAATTCAGAGGTGAGAGAAGTGACAAGTGAGGGAGAAATGTCAGAAGATTATCTAGAGAGCATAGCTGAGAGTTTGGAGAAAATAAAAGTACTGGTTGAACCTTCATCTCCGGGGACGCCAACTCCTCCTCCTTATGTGCCAGGTGGAGCAGAAGGGTGAAACTCTCACAATGGTCAGCCTGCCTGGGCTGATGGGACAAGAATGGTTTGCAGCAGCTCAGACTAATTATCCACCTCAGGTATATGATCAAATCAACGTCCTAGGCACTAGAGCTTGGAAATCCCTCCCAAATAGAGGGGAAGTAAGTGGAAATCTGACTAAGATTCTCCAAAGACCCACAGAGCCATTTGCAGACTTTGTAGCAAAGATGATGAAAGCGGGGAATATTGTAAAAGGGTGTCAAAAGTGTGCTCTTATACTACCCCAGATTGGGTTTGGGGTTAACCCACGTGGGTTGTGCCCTCTACACCTCTGGCAAATGGATGTCACTCATTTCCCTAAATTTAGAAAATTAAAGTATCTCCATGTTTCTATTGATACAGCCTCTGGGATCATTTTTGCATCTCTACATACAAGGGGGAAAGGCACGTCATGTAATTGCACATTGCTTTGAAGCTTGGGGTGCCTGGGGACAGCCCAAAGAATTGAAAACAGATAATGGGCCTGCCTATACTTCTGCTTCTTTTGTGTCCTTCTGCAAAATGATGGGCGTTCGAGTAACTCACGGATTGCCCTATGATCCTCAAAGATAAGAAATCATTAAGCGTGCTCACCGCACCCTCAAAGAGTCTCTAGTTAAACAAAAGGGGAGAATTGCCTCCACAGGTTCTCCTCCTAGGGAGAGAGTAGCTATTGCTCTTTTTACCTTAATTTTTTTTAAATGAAGACAAGCATGGGTGGCTCGCTGCTGAGCATCACACCAATCCTGATGTTTCTCCCAAAGGTCTGGTTATGTGGAAAGATGTCCTGACAGGAAAATGGCGGGGTCCTGGTCCGGTGTTGGTTTGGGCGAGAGGGTCTGTTTGTGTGTTTCCTCAGGAACATCGACAACCACTGTGGGTCTCAGAGAGGTTGACCAGAGTGGTCCAGGATGAGCAGAGCAACGACCCTGTGGATGATCCTGATGCTACTGATGCTCCTGGTGGTGAAGACTGAAGATCTGCGATGGGGGCTCCTATTAGTTTCCCTATTAGTCCATCTCTGGTACCAAGACAAAGATTCCATTATCCCCATCAACCTTGCATCTTTTATGAATGATAAACAATAGCTTAAGAGTAACATTGCCAAGTTCTTCTGCCATTAGAAGATAGATCCTGCTTCTCTTGGACCACAGTTGTACCAGTTTCTAGGCCCTGACCCAAATGAAAAATGTTCATAGATGGTTGTTTTTTAAGGGAGAGAGAATGCCTTCAACTGTATTCTGGGCCCAGGCTTCTTCCTTTTTATTATTAGATAACACTTTCACATGTCGATATTTCAGGTACACTGATCCTAAAATCTGCATCTACCTTAAGGAAAACTCCTTGGATATTAGAGGTGGGCATGTCCTGTTTGACATGATTCTCAAGCTCCCTTTACCTGCCTTCCTCTTACTTGGTAGTATTGCCTGTTTGAACTCTGCCAATGTGTAACTGATTGTATTCTGCTGCTCCAAAATCCTAGCAAGTGATTGTGATAGAGAAAGAGAGAAGAGTTGATGTATGTATACTCTCAGTCCCCAAGTCTAGTATCATCTTGTGGTGACTAGTTTCTTGACTCATAAACTTATTGCCTGCTATCTGTATATGACATATTTTTAGTTGAGAAAATGCTCTCTACATTTATCCCTTTTTCACTAAAAATGAAAACAGCTTACCTGTAATGAATTCTAGGAGAGTTTGAAATTCACTTTGTTTTACATAGCTCCTGTGAGCAGACCAAATGCTCATATTCTTCCAATTATTGTGATGAATCTTAACCCCAATATGATGAGAGTAGGAGACATGTTCATTAAAAGATATGGGATCATGAAAGGGGAGAGCACGAGTATCTCACTGTTTCTTCAATAGGAGAACATAACTAGAAGATGGTTATCTCTGAGTCAGCAAGCCGACACGACATTTTGAATCTCAGAATCTTTGAATTTGGAACACTCACATTCATAACTGTATGAAATAAAGCTTAGTTGCTAAAACTGTGTGGGCAGGTTGGACCTTCAGAGATATCTGAAACAGCTTGAACAGTGTTCAGAGTGGCTGTGGTCTCTTATTTATAGTTGTGCATATAGATGTACATTTATAGTTGTACATTCTGAATCTTTTGCTTGAGTAGGTTAAATCTCATATAGAGTAGTAACTCTTGATTGGTCTTGTACTAAGTTGCTTCATTTTGCTTCAGAATATCAACTTTCAGTATAAACCTGGAGATGAAATGGCAGGATACCTTATTGCATGAATAAGAAAATAAAACATGCCCAGGAAAGCAGTAAGAATCAATTGATAAGCAATCTGTTTGTGCTGATAAAATAAATAAAAAACCACCATCTGTGAAATTATCATTGATTATGATGAAATTATCTTATTCAAAACACAAAACAATAGAGATACCCCATAATGCAGCACTACACACATGACAATTAGACTTCAAGTTGGTGCAGAGTATAGTTCTCTGTAGAAACAATATTGTGGCAGCTGTCCGGAGAAAGGCCCAGAAACCGATTACCCACTGCTCCTGAACTCACCTTGCAAGGGTTCTGCAGGCTATAGAGATGTGGTCCGCTTCAGTGCCTTCTAGACTCCTTGCAGGCACAGATCTACAACCAATTCCCTTTTTTATTTCTTACAACTTATTTTTTTTTTAAAAAAGAGGGATATATATACATATTTTAAAGGCATTTTGGCACAGCATTATATGAATATTTTTGTCAGTACTTAATTCTTTTAGAGGTTTGATAGCATGCATTGAAATCCCACTAGTTAAAGTAAGCATGAAGTACATGTAGGACAGAATGTAACATGGAAACAGATTTCTTGTTGAGTATAGATTAAGCATAATGATCTGTGAATACCAAAAATTGCCACAAGGCTATTATCTTAGCTCTTGGATAATTAATGATTTAAGGTCCAAGTGTACCACACTCTGAGAGGGTGCTACACATTTATTTTTTCCTAAGAAGGACTGAGGCTTTCAATTTTTTTTCACCTTTGTTTTTCTTGAGCTTCATATGGTCTGTGAGTTGTTTCTGGGGTGTGTTCAGAGCTTTCTGGGGTTAGTATCCAATTATCAGTGACTGTGTATTATGTCTGTTCTCTTATGACTGGGTTGCCTCACTCAGGATGATATCCTCTAGATGCATCCATTCCTTAACTGCACTGCTGGCCTACTCTCTTTTCTTTTCAGTTTGAATCATTGTTACATTTTTTGTTGTTGTTCCTACAGCTTCTGTATCCCTTATAAAACTTTTTTGTAACAAACATTTCTATAGCAATTGTGTAAAGAGATAAAATTGATCTGAGTTCTTAGACACTGGAAATTAAAATGAAAAGGAGTGGAGAGCTTGCAATTAACATGATCATAACTTTGAGTGAAAGCAAATTAAGAGTGGAGTCAAGTCAACATAACTCATATATCTTTGGAGCCTATTTATGTTCCATAAGTTCTGATGCTGTGGAAAGATGCAATAAGGCAACCATTATGGCTAGCAAAGATCCCTCTGAAGATCTGTCGCTTTCTTCTATCAAAGAGAATGCTGCATAAAAAATAGTCATTTTTTTAAACTTATGGTTATATATAGTGCTTGGGTTTGGTCTGTCCACTTCTTTTTGGATAATTTGCCTTGGAGAAACTTATCTGCAATTATCTAGAATAGTTACATTGAGAAATTCTCATGGCATGGTCTCAAAATCTATGTCACTTTAAGGGTGAGTCTGGAAACAGTTTTTCTATCTCCAACGTGTTATTCAATGAAATAACAGCTCCAGATGATGCCTCTGCTATAATTTTATCAGAGACTTTCAAAAGATAACCACTTTAGTTTTGCCTACATTTCTAACCCTCAAGAAATCTTGATGTATTAAGATTTCTGAGATGCAAGGCCTTTGGGAATAATGTGATCATATTGTGTGTGTTTGGAAGTAGTCATATTTTTGTCTTTCAGACATTGCAATAGTTTCAATAGCCAGGTAACTTGATAATATAAATACGATTTAGCCTCCATGAATATTAGCAAGGTAAAACCATCTGAAAGTTTCTTTGTTCAATAATCAAAACAAAGAGATCATTAATGAATATCATAATTCCCCTGATTTGCTACCTAAAGTACTTGAATGAAGTTAAGAGTTATTGTCTAAAACTGGCAATAAGAAGATCTGGTTTTGTGAAGATTTAAAAGACATGTAGTTTTTTAGCTTTATATAGTGATATAAAAGTTATAGTTTAGAAAGTATACCAAATGATTTCAGTGCATCCAGGGTGACAGACATTCAGATTCCCAAAGCCAGGAGATGGGTGGGTTTGATGGTTGATATTTGACAGGATCTAAACACCACTACAAGAACAGCCTTTAGCCTTGTGATATACTTGTGATAAATTATCTACACTAAATATTCAAGGAAGGAAAATCCACATTTCAGGAGGCTATCATTTCATGATCTGGGATCCTAAGTTAATTAAAAGGGAGAATATGAGCTGAGTATGGGCATATAAATCTCTAATCTCTAGCTGTGGGTGCAAAATAATCAGTTGTATTAAAATGATCACATCATGATTTTTTTCAGTATGGTGGTCTGAATATGCTGGTTTTTACTTCAGTTTTATTCAAGAAACTAATGCAATTATTGTGAGATTGTGAGATATATTTGGGCTATGTGATTATTATGTTATTACTAATTGTGAACTTGACAGACTCTAGAGTTATCTGGGAGTTAGATCACATGGAATGCCAACTGGGGGTTATCTTGATTATATTGATTAATATTGCAAGACCCTGGACAACTTGTCAGACTCTTGAATCATCTGGGAGGTGAACTTCTTGGCATGCAAATAGGACATTATCTAGATGACACTGATTGATATTGTCAGACACTTGATTCATCTTGACTGTTTCAACTTCAGAAGATCCTAGACTATATAAAATGGAGAAGAAAGCTGTACTTTAGGAAGCACTCAATTTTACCTATTTCTTGATTGTGAAAGTAATGTGACCAGCTATTTTGAATTCATGCTATGACAGCTTCCCCTCAGAGATGGGATAAGAAAAAAAAAAAATCCCCCCTTAAGTTGCTTTTGTTAGGTTAGTTTATCACAGGGCCACAAAAATATACTAAGGCAGTATATAAAATAATTTCCTTTCATACAACTTGTGAAGTCAATGGAATAATAAAAGTGGTATTTTTTGTTTTCTGTGAGTTGACTGATATATATAGCTTCAAGTTGAGTCCTGCTACTAAGAAGATTAAAGTAGAATTAGGGATGTGGATCTTTCTGAAAATATATACTTGCATTTCATGTGTGTGGATATTATATGTATATATACACATACATACACATGTATGCATGTATACCACATGTATGCCTAGTGCTTGCTAAAACTAGACAACGGTGTTGGATCCCCTAGGACCGGAAACATGGAAGGTTGAAAGTCATAATGTGGGTACTATGAACAGAACCCACGTCTCCCACAAGTGCTAATCACTGAGCTATATCCAGTTCTCAGGGATAGGTTTTGAATAACCACTTATCTTTTAAAGAGAAAGGGGCTGATGACAAATTAGTTACCAATAGCAAATGGATTAATCAATCATGTATATATCATGACTGTACCTTCTGTGAAAACACAAGCAGGAAACCAGGCATGAGGATATATACCTATAACCTCAGTAATCAGAAGTCACAAAAAGGAGGATTGGAATTTCAGTCTCCCCATACATCTCTCCTTCTGTATCATCTTTAAAAATATAGCCTCTGTGTCAAGTCAGTAATCATTGTTTTTTTGTTGTTGTTGTTGCTTGTTTTGTTTTGTTTTTTTTTCTTCTAAGTTCTAATTTGAGGAACTTGTCTGGAACCCAGATTTATAGTGGGTCAGTCAGGAGTACAGATAAACCACCAAACTGGGCCTCATGAATGGCCACATAGTTTGTGGGTTTGGATCAGATATTAACCTATGGAATCTGATGTAGTCTTCATGAAGATGACCAGAGAGTGAGATGTGAGGACACTCTGCAACTGTCATTTGGTGTGAGGAGTAACACCATATATTTGGTATCAAAAACATGTGTTGAAAAAGTTGCTGGGGAAAAAAATACTGCTGTGTTTCAGATGCTGAGTATGTGTCAAGGATGAGAAACTGAATCCCAAACTTGGGAGCCTTGAAAAAAAAAAAAAAAAGAGGAATCTACCCCTAACCTCTGCATACATACTTAGGACTAAAGACGAAATGATATTCCTTGATTATCCAAGGGAGATAATGGTGGAAACCAAGCCAGTTCTAAGACATTTCTTGTGGGGTGGAAGGCTGTGGAAGGTATCCTGATTCCCAGTCAGGATAATGTCAAATACTTAGTGACACTAAGGGATAGTAGGAGCTTCCATAATCTCCTAGGAGTTCAGGCTGCGCTCACATAGCTACAGCCTCTCTTCAGCCCCCTGTAGAGAGGTCTGTGGCCATCAATCACACTGAAGCAGGGCCACCACACCCTCCCATATGTAGATGAGATATTCCCAAGCTCTCAGACCAAGCCAATAGCAAGTACATGCTATCAGATAGACCCTGACCCTCCCCAAAACTGTATATAAGAATCCTATGCAGAAGGAATAAAGATGTGCAGGAATCACTCTGTCATCTAGAGCTTCTGTCATGAGAGTTGTAACACTGCTGCTTGGGGAAGAGATCCATCTCCCAAAATCACTCCCAGGAGCTCCCCCAATCCCTCACTAGCTAGCCAGTCTCCTGCTGGTTCAGCCAGGCCCAGCACTGGAGGCAGCTGAGGTAGTTTTTCCTGCCTGCCTGAGTTCTTTCTCCTTTACCTGAACCTGCACACCTAGCCAGACCAGAGATCTTTGTAGAAAGCCTCCAGCACAAAGGCCCACAATTTCTTACTATTTAAACTGTGTAGTCTTTAATATAGTTCAAAAGACATGGCAAAACACACACTAAATATTACTCACTTAGTTTAGCCTACTATTGTGAAATTCCTAGAATTCTGTTTACAAGGTGATCTCAGACCATGGCTTCATCCATTATTGCAACAGATCACTGAGTGGTCCAAGCTCTTTTTGGAAGATAGTTTGAGTTATCCACTCAGTTAAGGAAGGGATTGCCTTATAAAATCAGTACATCAGATGTTAAATATATACAGAATATTTGTAATATGTATATGATTTCTTCACATATATGTATATATATATGTATATTCTTGTGATGTGTGTGTGTGTGTGTGTGTGTGTGTGTGTGTGTGTGCGCGCGCGCGTGCATGTGCATAGGTATTCCCTTCTACAGGTATATGTTAGATGAGAACATAATAACAATCCAGTGTCTCAGAAAGTGGAACAAGAATAAAGACACTGGATAAGTTAAATATGGCTGCAAGTAGATTATCTCATGTTCCAATGTTTCCTTTACTTTTATTTCTTTTTGTTTTTTGAAAAGGAAAAAAAAAGGCATCTGTAATGGATTCAGATTACAGGTCAAATTTCAATAAAGCTAGTCAGAGCTTTGGTGCATGCTGGTCACACATATGGTCCATGCTTGCCCTGTGTTCCATTCCATTCTCTTGCCGATTGATTCCATTACAAACTGAGGATTCATTTATCTGATGTAGAAATACTAGGAGACTGTAATTATAGCTTTATGAGAGAGCAGCAGCATATGTGAAGCCTGGATTCAGTCCCCAGTACAGAAGGGAGGCAGGAAGAAGAACTATAGTTATTTAGATTTAAAGATGTTTTTCATAATTTTGAAATCTTCAAAAGCTCTAAATATCAAGATTTGGAAATTTGGGAAAAATCTGTCACAAAATAACAAGATTTTCATCTTCTTTATTTATGCATTTTGGGATGGTAATCATACTCTCTTTGCACAAATGTTGATTTTAATTGGGCATGATGCTAAGGATATAAGCAAACATATAAGTATTTCTGTGCGTCCGAATCCCTAAAAGAATCTAAACCCTGTGTGTTTAGAAATTTTATCATTCAAGATCAATCATGAAAACTATTCTGTATCTGAGATATGATTGTATTCTTCATGCAAATGTTAACAATAAGTTTTAGTCCAAAAAGAACTATTTTTACTTTTCCTTGTTTCAAGGTTAGTTCAACTTCTCACTGTAAGCACCATTGACTATCAATTATGGGTGAGTGAATAGAGAATAGCAGGATGCTAACAGAGAAAAAATATGTTAGGTAAGCAAGCACAGGGAAACTTAGAAATATTAGAAAACACATACACACCACACACACACACACACCTTTCCTACCAATGCATTTGCTACCCTGGGACGTTCATCACATGTATTGAGCTTCATGAGTATAAACTTAAAACAAGGGAAGGGCTTGCACATGCTAGAAAACCCTGTGGTAAACATCCTGCTTCCATTCAAACATATTCTAGGGTATATATAGGCAAGGGAGGCAAAGGCCAACTTGACCTTAACTAGGTAGGAGTATGTACAGCCTACGAAAGATGTGTTTTCTTGGTGGCCTTTCAAGAAAAGCCCTCACTTCCCATCTTATGCCAAGATTTAATTGGGCATAGATGTGAGTAAAGTCAGATGTAGCACAGGAAGAGAAAAGTATCCTGAGCACAGGTTTACATTATTCAGGTTTGTCAATCAAAAATGTTAATGATAATATGTCATGCTTTGCCCCATATCAGTCAACTCCCCCATTCCACCAAATAACACGAATCACTGCTGCTGTTCGGAACATTGGCTCAGAAGGCTTCATGTAGTGTGTTTTGTACTGCAATCTAGTGTACTCTGCACTGTCTGTTTATAACTTCTTACTACTTTGCTGTTCGTCTGTGCTCTCTTAATTCTTGAAGAAGGCATGAGATTTTGAAAATATAGAGTCCAGAAGAGGAATACCAACAACAAAAGAAAGGCTTCACATGCAGCCAAGTGTGTTTCTCTGGGACTAGAAGACAGTAGTGTTCTAAGAAAAATCAACTGTGGGGCCATGACAGATATTGGACTATTGAAATAAATTGACTTGTGGGTTTTTGATGAGGACCACAAAAAGTAGATGCTGGTAGGTTAAGAAGAGAGGTTTAAGGGCTTCTCACAAGTGAGAGATTTTATATTTAGAAAGTCCTGTGCAAAAAAAAAAAAAAAATTAAATTAAATAAACAAGGAGAAAATGAGATGAATGCATGAGGACAGGAAAACCTCGGGCTTGAGGTAGATTCAGAACAAAGGTAATAGAATGGAGAATGGAAAGGTCAAGAAGGCAAAGAGCAGGGAATCACAGAGATTGCATATAGCAAAAGAGGCCTCAATCTAAATAGCTGGCTCAAGGTCATTCAACAGAAGGTCAAGTACGAACTCAAGTCAGCAGTTCCCTGACTTGAAGTCAAGTTTGAACAATCATGTTTCATTGTTGTTGTTTGAGTTTCCTGTATGTTCCGAAACAGGGCATTTTGTCTTTAGCCTGGGCTAGCCTGTGATATACCTACCTTAGCCTCCTGAGCACTGAGGCTGCCAGCATGTGGCATCACAGTAAGCTGTTTCTGAATAGACCTGCTAGCTAGTATCTCCTTAACTTGAGAGTAGACATGTCTAAACCTACCTGAGTACTTCTTTATAATGGTCAGCCATAGGGTCAGGGCCTGCCAGCCAGCTTCAGTTACTTAGAGACCCCTGCAAAAGGGTCACCTCCAAACTTTTCTTACTTGCTCCAAGGATCAGGGACAAAATTAACAGTGTGGCTGAATTTGGGATAGGTACAGGAAGCTAGGAAAAGAGACTGTGGGTAAAATTTTCTGCCACTTAATAATATGTACAAAATGAATGCTAATTACAACCAAACAAAAGGTTGTGGATTTGAAAAGATCATCTCCCCACAGTTGGAAAGCATTGGCAGGGTCTCTGGTGAGGCATCTCTAGAAAGAATGAGGTATGTGGCTTTAGCCTGATGTTATACAGCAGAGAACACGGATGACTTAGAGTCTCACAAGAGTGGCTATGTTTGCCCTGGAATCTCTTGCTATACAAAGAACAAGGTTCCTGTTCTTCCTGGTGTTTAGTGTTGACATGAATTGTAAATACACAATACATCATCAGCTTGGGAATGTCAAGTATGTTAGAGAGAAAGGAACACTGCAATTAGAAGTCTAATTGGCAAGGTAAACAGACAGCTCTCTGGAGGGTCTTCTGTCTCATTTGCCTTAGGTAGCTAACTTGTTACAGGCACTACGAGGCAATTATTTGATTCAATAAATTATTCCCACTCCAACTCGTAGATGACTATGCATAAAACTTGTTTATTTTTAAGTTGGCCAGAAAATTCTACCTTATGTTTCTAATTGAAAGCAGCTGTTAGAATTGTCCTGTCAGCCTGCTGCCTCTGAAATAGCACGGGTACTTTCTGTTACTCTCAGGGCTCAAAAGTAACAGATTCTGAGCCACTGCAGATGACCACACATTGAAATTGGCTTTCAAGGTCTGACAGGTCAACAATCGGTTGACCTTTTTATATACCCAGGTAAAGATGGTTAGGTGTCTGGATGCTGGGGAGCCTATGAGCTTGATTCTTTGTCTAATTAATACCTTAATTACCTTTTGAAAGTTACTATATTCACTATGACTGCTAAACTTTAAAATAGAAAGGATGGCCTTCTGGAGAGGTTTGTAACTGACCGGCATATGGAGACATTGATATATGTATTATTTCTCACACAAAGAGTGTGAATGCAGCCAGCAATGCCCACTTGTTTGTCATCCTCTTCCTCGTTCACCAAAGGTGTTCGTCTAATCCAACTTCATCCACAAAGACCAGGGCAGGACTGTTGCTTTTTCTTTGTAGATGCAGGACTTGCTCTTGTCTTGGTTTTCAAACAATCCTTTTCACATAAAAACAAGTCAAGAACTGGACATGTTTTCCCTCAGTCATGAAGCCTGAAGGGCTTAAGCAAGGTCATCACTCATAGAGCATTACAAAATTCATGTGTAATAGGGAATGATCCTAAAAACTACCTTTGGTGATTTATATAGCTTATATAATAACCTAGCCAAAAATCATCCAAATATAGCCAGGACAGTACATTTACGAATGTGAGTAAGGAGTTGAATGGCATTAACATTCTCTTTTATTTTGCTAACAATACCATATAAAAGTACACTGCATTTTTTGTTTCAAATTATAGTTGTATGGCCACCAAGGCCAATGAATCTGGGTCCCCAGATACTCCTCATGATTACACTGTAACCTGTGTGTGCTAATTATTCCTCGACTTCTTGACACTCTCTTGTCATTTGTCTGAATTTACATCTTACTCTTTCTTCCCTGGAATCTAGGCTTCTTTGACTAGGACACTACCACAGATGTGGGCTTATTGCATCTCTGATGCTTACAATGCTCAGTCTGGTCTCACCACTCAGAATTTCTCTCTTCCAGAATGAGCCCACTATGGGTGGATGGCCAGATAGAGCTGATAGGGTCAACACTATCAGTTCTCTTAGAGAGGAGCAATATGAGTTAGCTACTTGAGTGATCCATCTCATATGTTCAAGCTCTTTTCAGGTTTCTTTTTGTACAGCCAAAATCAGTGAGCAGAAGAGACTCTCAGATGAACCTCTCTTGGTTAGGCATTTTGAAAGTAAAATGTTGTTTATAATCGCTAGCTAAGTTTTAGAGTGGCTTATTACAAAAAGAGATAATTGACATACTGATTATACTATCCTGGAGAGACTCACTCTTGTGTTCTTTTGGAAATACATTTACTGAAAAACAGAAATGTGTGATTGCAGCTTTGGTTGAATTTTGTATCTAATTCTAAGCTCCCATAAAATCATCCTTTAATCACATTCTTTATGCCAAGCTATTTGTTTGATTCAATTTTCACTGAGGCCACATGGACAAAGCTTCCATTGGCTTGTTTGTTTTGTTTTAAACCTAAAATGGATTTAGACATTTGCTATAGAAACTGGGTTTGCATGTAGAGCAAGCAGAGTTTCCTAAATTTGACACCCTGAATTGGAGACTCACAATTTGCCTTTTAAAGAAAATGTGCATTGTAACTCATTGTTTCACTATATGTAGAAGGATATGAGTGGGTGGTATGTGTGCAGGCCAGAGGGCAAGCTGTAAAAGTTGCTTCTGTTCTTTAGGTTCAGCATGGAGACCTTTAACCTGCTGAATCATCTTGCTCACTGTCTCCATCTCTCTGTATGTCTGTCCTGAGCACAGACACCAGTGTATAATTACACAAAAATGCCTTCATTTGACTTACACAGAGTTCTCTTCCACAGAAGGTGAGCCATTCCTGTGGTTATGAGTGAGTTTGCATTATCCACCATCACCTATGCTCAGATGGTAACAGAGGTTTGTTAGTTTGGTTTTTTTTTCTTTTTCTTTCTTTTTTTTTTTTTTGTATGTTTGTTTTGTTTGTTGAGTTTAGAGGGATTTTGCTGTTTTGTTTTGTTTTATGGCTCAAGTTCATTTTATAGTTTTCCATTTTGACTAAGTAATTCTCCAATTAAATTCTGTCTAAATAGTTTACATGTTCATCTTAAAATAACACTTGTGCTAAGTAAAGTGCTTTAAAATAAACAACAGCAGAGCAACAAGCGTTCACTCATCTTAAAAATACATTGGAGATTGTTAACTTAGGAAATGACTCAAGAAAAATAAGCCAACTATTTATGGTCCCTTCTTATTCCCCCTTCTTCTCTCCATATAGTTTTTTTTTGGAATATATGTATACAAACACTAGCTGCTAACACTCCTTTCTTCTGACCAAATTCCTCGCACCAGGTACTGGGTGTTTCACATTGAGCAGGCTTATATCTGCAACACCCTTCTGAGGTGGATGCTATGTTTGTTTCTGTTTTGCTGGTAAAGACCAAGGAAAGTTTAAGTAACTTGCAGAGGCTGATTAAAGGTAGTGAGCTGTGGAAATAGAATTTAAACTAAAGTGTCTATGCCATCAGTTCAAGTAGCTAAAAGAGACAATAGTGACCATTTTACCCAAGGAAAACAAGAGCCTACCGATCACTAGAAGACACCTTCTTCCTCTGAGAAAAGTAATATGTCAAATGTTAATCCCATTCTAGTAAAGCAGAGAGGAGCATAGCTGCTCTTCTTACACAAAAAGCTAAAAGAAAAGAGCTGAAATTTCTATTATCATGTTACATATCATAACTAACATGCCTGTAAGAATTTCTTTAAATTATACTTTTACAAATTACAAGCATGCATCTGTGTGACATAGGTCAATGTCAAAGCATGGTGATAATACAGAGTTACATATTAGGGTGTATCAACTGTATCAAACATCTACATCTTCATAATTATTTATTAGATATATTATATTTGTAATGATAATGTGCTGTTTTTTGCTGTTGTTGTTAACATGACCCTAGATAGACTTATCTAGGAAGAAGCAACAGTAATTGAAGGACTGTCTCCTAACAGATTGTCTTTAGGTAAATCTGTGGACCTTTTGGTATGAGAGACTTCAGTCTACTATGGCTACTGTTGTGCCAGGACAGATGGTCCTGGGTGGTATAAGAAATCTGGCTTAACAAGTATAGGAAGCAATCAGTAAGCCACACTCCTCCATGGCCTCTGCTCCAGTTCGCGCCTCCAGGTTCTTGCTTTGAGTTCCTGTACTGATTTCCCTTTGTTGTGGTCTATAGAGTGTGATAGGAAGGAAATCCTTTCGGGTATGGTGTTTATCATAGTAATAGAAAGCAAAGTAGGACAGGTAATATAACTAAGAGCAATCTAAGGGTGCCGTTGAAAGACTTTGTTTCAAATACTCCTCAGTTCACCTCTTCATCCTGGCTTTGTTTCTCTTTGATTCCTGTGCTTGGGAACTCTGAGCTCATCGGCATTCAATGTTCAATTTAGGGAAGGAAATCCTCTGCACGGGAGCCTGACCAATGAGGGCTGGAGGCTATGAGACAAATGCTTCCCTTTTCTGTAGATGGGCCGAGGATGCAGAAGCACAGAGCGTACACTTTCTTAGAAGTTCATATGATGAGGAGACAAGGCATCTAGGAATAACAAAAAACAAAAACCTCTTAGTACTTGTTCCAATTCTGTATTCCCGATCCTGGCCTCTGCTCTAAGCAATCACATTCTCAAATAAACTACTGGTAAATATTTACCCCAGGCTTCTCTTTGGATAGCTCTAAACAAAAGCCGGTGATGCTTAACTTATATTTTCTTATATCTGATTATTTTTTTATTGATATAATAAAAAATCAAAACTTCCACATGTAACATTAGAGGTTTTATTGCCTGTCGGGGGTCATTGTTTTGGTTTATAGCTTTTGAAAATAAAAGAACTGTCTGTAGTAAAAACAGGTTTTCAGGCTGAGAAGCATTTATTACAGGCTAGGAATGGCCTACTGATTCAAGCCAATAAAATAGTGATATATGTCTATATGTCTGGAGAACGAATTGAAATCATTCCAAGACATATCACACTGTCAAGAAAAAAATCATGCGGTATCATACACAAGTCCTGCTAGAGTTATGATGACTTTTGTAAAGCTTGTGTCTTTATTAAACATCTAACATATCCCTGGAATATAGAAGGGGTGGTATTGGCTCACCAAGAGAAAGATGACAGATGGCTATGCTATGCAGTGATGTGCACTGTGCCCTGGGTGATCACACTGTCATGTGGCTGCGACTTTTACTGATTCCAGTTAAAATTCTGTCTCCTATTTTGCCTAGAAAAAACTTTCTATCATTTCTAAGTAGCTGTGAAAACCTTGGAATGACAGAAGGAAGAGAGAGGTTCAAAGGGCATCATAAGATGTCCTGATCCTACTTGCCATTTTTTAGGGCAGTGGTTCTCAACCTTTTTAAAGCTGTAACCCTCTAATACAGTTCCTCATGTTGTGGTGACCCCCCAAACAAAGAGTTGTTTTATTGCTACTTCATAAACTTAATTTTCCTACTGTTATGAATCCTAATGAATGCACATGATATGCTTGATATCACAAGTCTGACCCCTACAAAGGGGTCATGACCCACAGTTTAAGATTCACTGCTCTAGGGTAAGATTGGGATTCAGCATGACAGCTTTGCTATTTATTTCACCTGAATAACAGTTTACTGTGAGGTGCCATTGCCTGCATTATGAGATATTTGCCTACAACCTTGACCTTGACCCACTAGAAGCTGCCATATTCAATTCCCTTTCAAGTCATGACCACCAAAAGTATTCGCACTCACTGGTAAAAACATTTTCTTTGGATCAAAATTCTCTGATGGATGTAAACTGCTGCTTTCAGAAAATGCAAAGGCAGATGAAATGTTGAGGTAGATAAACACAAAACAGAAGATAGACTTAGAACTTAATTCTAGAAAACTCATTTAAACTCTTTAAATGTTTATTTCTAATGGAATAAGTAAATACATGGAATTGCACTTTCTTTATAGTTATTAGATAATTCTTAAATTAATAATTAAAGAAAGAGACATGCAGGATAGAAACACAGGGATCATGGAGAAGGTAAAGATTTCTGTAGGCGTGGTTAAACTCTGTGGGGCATTCTGCTATGACTGCATAAGAGTGATGCTCTGGTGGTTAGGAATGGTCCTGAGAGACACATTTGGTTTACAGTTGTTAGAACTGTTTTAGAAGGGTTCAAATATATGGCTTTGTCAGAGGATGTGTGTTGCTGAGGTTTCAAAGCCCTCATGCCATTTTCACTGTTTTCTCTGCTCCTTGCTTGTGGCTCAGAATATGAACTCTGAAATGTCCCAGGCTGCAGCCTCTCCTGGAGCCCTAATGCACCCCAACCCACTCATACCATATGCCAAATCAGACTTTTTAAAAAATAAACTGCCCTAGCCCCGTTGTTGTATCACAACAGGTAAGTCACTAAGGCATATGCCATATTCATCTCTAACACAGCATCAGGATAAACAATGAACACTTAATTCCAGATGTTCTGTCAGGAATGTAAGAGCACCTTTTACAGAAAGCAGCTGCCTGAGGCCCTCTCTGAATAACATCCCATTCTGAACCTCTGACCACAACTAACATGGCTGACACTACCCCCCCAAATCCATTTAAAATCAGTCAAGCCAAGTCCTGGGTGGCCCACATTGGTAAGATTAGGTAAGGTTGGAAAAGCAGGAATTTTTTTCCTTGAGGGGATGAGTGAATAACTACAAATACAGTTAATTGTGACCCCAGCAGGAGCCAGCAGTGCTGAAGCCATATACAAAAATTAGCAATAAACTGGGAGTCTAGGCAACATGCAGAGAAAAGAAGTCTGCGGGTAGAAAGTGATAAAACAGATTGTAATATATCTCAGAAACAGAGATAGGCAGTCAGTTATAGGATGCTCTCCCCTGTTTTATATCACAAACCTCACCTCAAGTGGAGGGAGAGGAGCCTGACAGTTCAATCCAACTAACAGTGCTTGATTATGTTCTATTTTATTGTTTTCGGGGGACTTATTACACCATAGCTCTATATGGCCTTTATGTATTTGTCCTTTCTCTTGCCTCCCTCCTCTTGATTTCCCAAAAGTCAACAAAAGTACAGTTGGTTGTAAGCTGTACATAACCCAAGTATATTTAGAGCCAGAAGTATCTGTCATATAGTTACATATAAAATGTGTCCTTTGGATGAATTATCTGCATATAACTCAGTGGAAAAAATAGTCTTAATCACAAACAGTATTTAGAAATTGTTACCATGCTTAATTTTTAAATTTTTAATTAGTATGGATTCTGAGTATTGTCTATAATATGTGTCTTATAATGTAAATTTATTTGTTGTGTAAGCTTCACTTAAAATCCAAGATAAAAGGAAAATGAATTGTAATTTTGTTGCTATTACAAACTAGATAAAGCAAGCATTCCCATGAGTAGAGATTTATGTACCAGCATCTGATAAGGGCCTCATGCCCTGGTAGAAATTATGACATGCCACACAAAAGGGCTGGTTCAAATCTTTCTGTTACTGCCACTAACGACATTATGAAGACATTATGAAGGCTCTGTGGCCTCATCTAATCCTATCTCCAAGAATCCACTTTTAAATGTCATTAACACATGAATTCTGGCAAAATTCTGGATAAATATCTAATCCATAGTACCATTAATATTCTGAAGAGATGGTTTATGAGTTAATCTTTAATGATCTCATTTCTGAGAAAGTAGTTCATACCTGTGGTTGTACATAGAAAAACTGTCCACTTGTTTAAAGTAGAACCTAATTTCCTACAGCCTCATCAACTGAAACATAAATAGACCTGTATTGTCAGTTCACACAAATGGGATTCTTGTTATTTAACTAAATGCTAATCTGGATGTTGCTCTCAAGACACCATATAGATACGATTAACATCACATTTCTGCCAGTTAAAGAATCTTACTGACTTACTATAGGGTAAGCCTGTATCAAACTTCTGAGCATTTTTGAATAATTCTCTTGAGAAGATTTAGTGCAGGGTCTCATTTCCTATGGAGAAAACCAGGTTTCAAATATCAACAAATGCTACTTGTAAGTTTATGCTTCAATTATTCACTGCTAGAACACAAAACTCATGTCCCTGTGTTTGCATACTGCATGATCTCTAACATTATCACAGATAAGCAGACATACCAGATATTTTATCCAAATCACAGCAGACTGAGGCAGACACCTGACTGTTAGAAATGTTTCAGAAAGTTAATCTGAGAGACTGAGCCTCTCTTTGGAGTTACAATTTAGGTTTTCATGATTTTGAGTAAGAGATGGAGGTAGATAGTAAAACCAACACACAATATTGACTTGACAGTGTAACAATGCCAATACATTTATATAGCAGAAAGAAAGGGTGGATGAAAAAGGGGCCAAATAATAGAAACTCATTAAGAAGTTATACAGAATAATAAGTCCCGTAAGAGAGGCTAGAGGTTTAAAACCTTTACCAAGGGCAACAGTGCTGGGCTCAAGAAGAAAAGGATATGAAAAGTGTAAGATCCATAGAAACGGAAGTTTTCTATGAAATTGGGTTTGTAAGACATGTCAAAAACACTACACTCATGGAGTCTCGTCAACATTGCTGCCTAAACAAGACTTGAGTAACTATAACATGAATGGATGTGCTAGCATAAGAGGCAGGGAATCTAAAATTTCTCAGCAGTAGGAAGAGAACTCCAGGCAAATAAGGAATGCTTAGAAAAGGAGAACCTTCTTTAAGCAATAGGACACTAGCGGGTTATCTAATACCTAGTGATCAGTCCTGAAATCACATACGTACAAGTCACAATCTATAGGCTGAACAGGCTGTATTTGTATAGTTAGGATATATTCATATTATATGTGAATTTAATATATGTGTTTTAAAATATATAACAATATTTTATTTTAATATATATTTAGTTTATATATTTATTATATATAATTATATAATGTATTGTTACATTACATTATTAATGTATATTATATATAAAAATAGTGGCAATAAATTTTAGAGAGGATTGGGAAGCATGAGAGAAGTTAGAAGAAAGGAGGGAAGGGAGAAATGATGTAATTATATCCTAATTACAGAAGTAAAATAAAATGATCTAAAAACCTTCTATCACCTAAGCTTTTCTACACTTAACCCCTGTCCTTTACCACAAACAAACCTGCCTAGAACAAGCTTAGCACCATTTAATGTACATAAAGGAACTACATCCCTGAATTCACACTTTAGTTTAAACTCAACAGACAGGGTTATCATTGTGTTGTTCTTCCTGAAATTGAGTCTGACCTTCAAAACCTAGGATCATTCTATACTCCTGAATCAGTTTAAGTGTTTAAGAATATGGGTATGCCTTTTTCAGAGATTTGAAGTTCTTGTCAAACAGGTCCTTTACTTGCTTAGTTAGAGTCACAGCAAGGCATTTCATATTTTTTGTGACTATTGTGAAGGGTATCTTTTCCTTAATTTCTTTCTCCACATGTTTGTCCTTTGAGTAGAGGAAGGCTACTGATTTGTTTGACTTAATTTTATATCCTGCCACTTTGCTGAACTTGTTTATCAGCTGTAGAAGTTCTCTGGTGAATTTTTTGGGGTCACTTACATATACTATCATGTCATCTGCAAATAGTCATATTTTTACTTCTTCCTTTCCAATTTGTATCCATTTGATTTCCTTTTGCTGTCTAATTGCTCTGGCCAGGACTTACAGTACTATGTTGAATAGGTAGAAGGAGAGTGGGCAGCCTTGTTTAGTCCCTGATTTTAGTGGAATTGCTTCAAGTTTCTCATCATTAAGTTTGATGTTGGCTATTGGCTTGTTGTGTATTGCTTTTATTATGCTTAGGTATAGGTTTTGGATTCCTGTTCCTTTCAAGACTTTTAACATGAAGGGTTGTTGAATTTTGTCAAATGCTTTCTCAGCATCTAGTGAGATGACCATATAGTTTTCTTTTTTGA
Source organism: Micromys minutus (assembly GCF_963924665.1). Lineage (NCBI taxonomy): Eukaryota > Metazoa > Chordata > Mammalia > Rodentia > Muridae > Micromys > Micromys minutus. Next base: position 19,526,221 of record NC_137985.1, on the reverse strand, counting down.
GTTTGTTTATATGTTGTATTACATTGATGGAATTCTGTATATTAAACCATACCTGCATCACAAGGAGGAAGCCTACTTGATCATGGTGAATAATCATTTTGATGTGTTTTTGGATTCAGTTTAAAAGGATTTTGTTGAGTATTTTTGCATCTTTGAATCAATGTTCGTAAGGAAGATTGGTCTGAAGTTCTCTTTTCTTGTAGGGTCTTTGTGTGGTTTAGGAACAAGGGTTATTGTAGCCTCGAAAAATAAGCTAGGTAGTGTTCTATCTGATTCTATTTTGTGGAATAGTTTGGAGAGTATTGGTATCAGGTCATCAATAAATGTCTGATAGAATTTTGCACTGAACCCATCTGGACCTGGGCTTTTTTTGGTTGGGAGGCTTTTGATGACTGCTTCTATTTCTTTAAGTGTTATGCGATTATTTAGATGGTTTATTTACCTGGTCCTGGTTTAACTTTAGTCTCTGGTATCTGTCTAGGAATTCATCCATTTCCTCCAGATTTTCCAGTATTGTTGAGTATAAGCTTTTGTAGTAGGATCTGATAATTTCTTGAATTTCCTCAGTTTCAATAATTATGAAGAAATAATAACTTCCTGATTTTGTTAATTTGGATACTCTCTCTTTGCCCTCTAGTTAGTCTGGCTAAGGGTTTATCAATCATGTTAATTTTCTCAAAGAACCAGCTCTTGGTTTTGTTTATTCTTTGAATGGTTCTTTATATTTGTATTTGGTCAATTTCTGCTCTGAGTTTGATTATTTCTTACCATCTACTCCTCTTGAGTGTATCTGCTTCCTTTTGTTCTAGAGCTTTCAGCTGTGCTGTCAAGTTGCTGGTTTATGCTTTCTAAAGTTTCTTTGTGGAAGCACTCAGAGCTATTAGTTTTCCTCTTAGTACTGCTTTCATTGCATCCCAAGATTTGGGTATGTTGTGTTTTCATTTTCTTTAAATTCTAGAAAATCCATAATTTCTTTCTTTATTTCTTCTTTGATCATGCTACTTTTAATAGAGCATTGTTCAGTTTCCATCTGTATATGGGCTTTTTGTTGTTTTTAATGTTATTAAAGACCAGCTTTATCCCAAGGTGATTTGATAGGATGCATAGGAGTATTTCAATCTTCTTATATCTTATCAAGGCTTTTTTTGTGACTTATTATATGGCCAGAAGATGGAAAGATCTCCCATGCTCATGGATTAGAATGATCAGCATTGTAAAAATGGCCATTTTACCAAATGTAATCTACAGAATCAATGCAATCTCCATCAAAATTCCAACCCAATTCTTCATAGAGTTGGAAAGAGCAATGTGTAATTTCATCTGGAATAACAAAAAACTTAGAATATCAAAATCCATCCTCATCAACATGAAAACATCTGCGGGAACCACTATCTGAGACCTCAAGTTTTATATATATATATATATTATATATTGCAATTGTGTTAAAAACCACATGGTACTGGTACTGAAATAGGCACGTGGATCAATGGAATAGAATAGAAGATCCATAAATGAACCCTCACACACATGATCACTTGATGTTTTGACAAAGGAGCCGTAAATATTCAGTGGAAAAAGAACAGCCTCTTCAACAAATGGTGTTGGTTCACCTGGCACGCAACATGCAGAAGAATGAAAATAGTCCCTTTCTTATCTCCTAGTACAAAACTCAATTCAAGTGGATCAAAGATCTCCACATTAAACCAGGTACACTGAAACCATTAGAAGAGAAAATGGGGAAAACCTTAGATCACATAGGCACAGGAGAAAATTTCTTGAACAGAACACACATGGCTTGCGCTCTCAGGTCAGTATTGACAAATGGGACTTAATGAGATTGCAAAGTTTCTGTAAGGCTAAGAACTCTGTCAAGAAAACAAAATGGCAGCCAACAGATTGGGAAAAGATCTTTACCAACCCCACATCTGATAGAGGCCTAATATCCAAGGTATACAAAGAACTCAAGAAGTTAGACACCAGAGAATCAAACAATCAAGAAAAATAAAGGCCAAAAAAAAAAAAAACATGAAAGCCTCAGTCCTTCTTAAGAAAAAATAAATATATAGCACCCTCTCAGAGTGTGGTACACCTGGACCTTAAATCATTAATGATCCAAGAGCTAAGATAATAGCCTTGTGGCAATTTTTGGTATTCACAGGTCATTATGCTTAATCTATACTCAACAAGAAATCTGTCTTCATTTTATGTTCTGTCCTACATGTACTTCATGCTTATGGTAACTAGTGGGATTTCATGATATCAAACCTCTAAAAGAATTAAGTACTGACAACAATATTCATATAATGTTATCCCAAAATGCTTTTAAAATCTGTATATGTATCCCTTTTTTTTTTTAAAAAAAGTAAAGTGGTAAGAAAAAAAAGAATAAGGGCATGCAACAGAAACCCCAGTTTGTTAATGCTTTTTAAATGAGAAAACTACCTAATAAGAATCATAGATTTGAGAATGGAAGTGTGTATCATTTATTGTCTTTTATTAGATATCCTTATTTCTTAAATAAATTTTTCCTGGTGAATTTATTCAGATTTTTAAAATAAGCATAATATGTGTATTTAGATCTCATCTTTGTTGTTTTTTTAGAAGTTTGTTTATATGAGTGTGTTTTCATGTTTATTCATATTTGCATGTGAGTAATCATAGAGATATGCTCATACAAGTAGAGGCCAGAAGTACGAATCAGGTGTCTTCCTTTTTACCATTGCAGTTTTTTAATTAGCAAAACTTTGTTGTGAAGAACAAGTAAAGAGAAAATTATGTCCAGAATATTATGTCATTTACAGACCCAATGTCTGTACTTCTCTATGAACTACACAGGTAAAACAGCCCATGGGACACTGTGGAGATTCATGTTATATTTTACTTGTCCACTATCAACTATATTTTTTCACTTATATACCAAAAAAAAAAAAATCACTGAGTTAAAACCACTCAATTAGTTTTATAAATCTTTTACTGATTATGCTCATCACATGGGTTTTATTTTTCTTCATAACCTAACATTTAGGCTTTCATGCTCTACTTTTTACAAGGTATACTGTGCCTGCATATACCTATTACACACACACACACACACACACACACACACACACACCTTTATTTACGTATATTAGGCTAGGATTTAAATGCAAGGATTTTATGGTTTATTTAGCATTTTAAAGTCTAACTTCATCTGTTCTCATGTTAATTTGCAGTTTTATTTTGCTTTAGACTGCAGCAGCATCCCATTTCATACATGACCCAGATTACAATTACCCATCCATGTGGGTTGGTATAGAGTTCACTGTGTTCATGCCCAGAAAATTTGCTGGGTTAGGCTTTTGAGGAATGTTCAAATTAATTTCTAGAGTGGCAATATCAATTTTCTTCTCATAAGAAGCAAATGATGGTTCCTCTTTTTCCACATCCTCTCCAAAAATTTCTGTCAGATATCTTGCCATTCTGACTGTGGTGAGATCATGTCTCATAACAATTTTAATTTGCATTTTCCTAGTGCCTAAAAATATTGAATACAATTTAAACCATTGTTACACACTTTAGTTTAAAAAACTATCTATTCAATTCATTTTCCCATTTATTGATTGGTGATTTTATTTTCTCAACATTTACTTTCTGCAGTTCTTTATAAGGACTGGCTATCAGCCCCTGTCTGAAGCATGGCTAGTTTTTTCTCTCATTATGAGGGCTGTATTCTATGCTGGTAGTTACCTTCACTGTGCAGAATGCTTTCTTTTATGTGGTCTCATATGTCAATACTTGGGGGTGGTGCCTATGCCATTGGTGTTCCATTTAGAAAGTTCCTACCTACCCCAAGGTCTTAAAGAATATTCTTTAAATGTTTTTCTAGAAACTTCAAGGTTCCAGGCTTTAAATGGTTATTTTTGATCTAACTTGAATAGATTGTTGCACAGAGGAAAATATGAAACTGATTTTATTCTTCTGCAGGTAGAGATCCAGGTTTGCGAGCATCTTTTGTTAAACTGGCTTTTCCTTTCAGTGATTTGTCACTTTTGTCAAAAATTATGTAGGCATGGCTTCATCATGATAGTTCTGTGGCCTTTTGTCAAGTCCTTTAATTCTTTTGCTTGAGAGAGAGAGGGAGAGGGGGGGGGGAGAGTTCACTGCCAGTATAAGACTTCATGTAAATTACTATAATGTTCCTGTTGAACTTACTCCTTAATCACTCTTTGGCAGTTTGTAGTATTTTGTGGTTCCATATGAATTCTTGAATTGTTGTTTTTTTCTCTAAATGTTTGAAATAGGACATCAAAATCTTGATAGCTGCTGAATTAAACCTTTAGATTAATTTGGATAGTCTAATCATTTTCACAATATCAATTAATTTCTCCATCCTAAGAACATAGAATTTCTTCAATAGTTTTAATACCTTCAACTTTTTACTGTAGATGTCTTTTTCATTCATTAGTTATGTTTCCTGTATAAGCTTATTTTGGTGTGTGTTGGGGAGATTTTCAATAACATTTTTCCTTAGTTGACTCTCTCTCTCTCTCTCTCTCTCTCTCTCTCTCTCTCTCTCTCTCTCTCTCTCTCTCTCTCTCTCTCTCTCTCACACACACACACACACACACACGTTACTGATTTTTAAAATATCAAGTTTGTGTTCCTTAACTTGACTGTTCTTATGTAAATAATGACATATTTTCCAAATTGGAGTGAGTTGATTTCTTTCCTATTTAAATCCCTTTTATGTCTTTTTCTCATGTAATTTCTAAAGCTAGTACTTTTAGTACTTTCTCAAAGGAGCAGGGAATATGCATTCTCTTCTCATTCCTTATATCAGAGGAAACAATATAGGCTTGATTCACGTTAATGTATTGTCTAAGAGTTTGTTGCCACTAATCTCTATTATTTTGAGGTGTACACCATCTGTTCTAAGTATTTCTTGAACTTTTATCATGAAGTCATGTTTAACTTTGTCTAGAGCCTTTTTAGTATACATTGAAATGATTGTATAAGTTATGCTCTTAAATTTATTTATATGTTGTATTGCATTTATTGATTCAAGTATATTGAACCAACCTTACCTTCCTTGTTTGAATTCTACTTAGTCATAATATATAATCTCACTAACGTAATCTTGAATTTAGTTTGTAATTACTTTGCAAAGAATCTTTTTATTTCTGGTCATCAAATAAATTGGTTTTTCAGGTTCTCTTTGTTCTTGCTTTGGTTGTCATTTACTGTATGTTTAATTAAATAATTGATTTAATAAAGCCATATGTTTATTGTATGGTTTGTGTATCAAAATTATTGTTTTAATAAAAGCAATTTGGTAGTGTTCTTTTTTTATAACTTGAAAAGAAGAATTGGTATGAGATCTTGCCTTGATTCACACTCTATGTTCTTTCTGGGCTTATCAGTGAATATGAACTTTTAATGACAGCTTTGATCTCATTACTTCTAATGGTTCTATGTAAGCTATTGATGTCAGCTGGGTTTAATTTTGGTATATTATAAACATTTAAAAATTCTTTGATTTCTTACATGTTACTCAGCTACTTAAAGTAAATATTCTCATGGTAATAACATTTTGTATTTCACTGGAGTCTGCTGTAATGACAACTTTTAATCTCTAATTTTGCTAATTTGAGTCTTCTTTTCATTTTTGTCAGATATATTAATAGTTTGTAAATCTTACTTTTTCAAGAACAAACTCTGATTGGTGTTGCGTATAGAATTTTTTACTCTCTTCATTTCTCCCCTTAATTTTATTATTTCTTGACATATAGTATTTAATAGTGGCTGTACTTTTTATAAGAGTCTTAAAGTTCATCATTTGGGATATTAATATGTTATCTCTTAGACTGTTCAACCTGAGCAGCTCTTTCCTCTTAGAACAGAGGTTCTGAAAGGTTGAGTTTGATTATCACTTGTTTCTAGAAATTTTTAAATTTCTTATATGATCTTTCTTCCTCCCTCCCTCTCTCCCTCCCTCCCTCTCTCTCCCTTTCTTTACTTCTTTCTTTCTTTCTTTCTTTCTTTCTTTCTTTCTTTCTCTCTTTCTTTCTTCTTTCCAGGTTCAGCTCCTTATTGGACATATTAACATAAGCAGTTTAGTAAAAAAGACCAAATCCCATATCATCATCCAATCCTCCTGTTCTTCCCTCTTCAATTCCACTACCTTCTCATCATCTGGGACAGTGACCATGGATGCGGCAGGGCCCCCAGCGGGTACCATTCCAGCTTCTGATACAGGCCCACCAACCCTACATTCCAGACAAGACTCCTGATGTCAAGATTGGCCAGGGCCCTTGGAAGCAAGCTCAGAAGCAGTTGCCATGGTGTAGAATGCCAGCATGGTGCTAGTGAGGGCCTCACCCCAATGTAGTTTTAGTTTCCTTGAAAGGACCAACCACCTTGGTGGCAACTGAGGAAAGCCTCATGATTTTTTAAATGACTCACTGTTTATTTTTTTTTAATTGTTTAGTTGAAAACTATCTTTTTAATTTCTATACTTTATCTATTGCTGACTTTTAGCTTTATGGCATTGTGTTCTCATAGGTCAGGAAGAGTTATCTCAATTTTTAAAAGTGTTAGTTGAACCTTCATTTGAGTCCTATGATATAATATATTTTATGAAGAGGTCCATGTACAACTGAGAAAAATGGGTATTTTCTGCCTTTGTGGCAGATTACCTACATATATATGTCAGGCCAAGTTGATGTTTTAGCTCAGGGTTTTTGTATATAGTTTAGAAGACTATAAGAGTTGGTTATTGAAGTCTCTAAATGTGAGAGTGAAGTATTAACATCTCCTACTCTTGTGTCAGGAACTATGTGCTATTTTATGCATTTTAGTGTTTATTTTATGAAACTGGTGGCTCCAATATTCAAGACATAAATTCTTTTTCCATTTTATAGATTAGTTGCACCTCCTATTACTAATCTCTTCTAATTTGTTTTGATTTGAAATCTACCTTGTCTGATGTCAGGAGCACAAAACCTATTTCTTTATATTTGTTATTTTGAAAGTTTTTCAACCTTTTGATATCAAGATATTGGTATCTTTGCTACCTACATGAGTTTCTTGAAGAGATCATATGTTTGGGTCTTAATATTTAATCTGGTCTGTTAATCTCTATTATTTTATTGATGAGTTGAGGCCATTTAAATTTAAATTTGTACAGAGAAGAGTCATCTGTTTCACATGTATTGTTAGGTGATGCTCTGTTTGGATGTGTTACTGGTTTTTCTCTTCTTAGCTTGTATGAGTTTAGAGAGTGTGTGAATATCTGTCTCAGACATAGTATTTTATTTCCCATCCCCAGTTTGGTTAGCTATTGTTTTTGTAGAGTATACACTTTCATGCATCCAGGTCACGGAGGCTGTGTTTTTCCTTCCTTCTTGTAAAGCACTCCGTCTGAGGCTTTCACCAGTGTTGCCATGGATTGCCTACGTTTGTATTTGTATTGAAATGCATTTATTTTTCCATCAATGTCAAAAGATAGTACTATTGGTTCACGATTATTAACTTTCAAAGCTTTGGATATTTTGTATCATATTCTTCTGGCTTTTATGGATGCCAATGTATAGAGGTAATTTTGATATTCATGCTTTGAGCTGAATGGTTGCTTTTCTTCTGCTGCTTTTAGTATGATTGCATTGCTTTATACTTTTGAGATCCTGACTTAAATGCCATGGGAAGTTTCTGCTTTGGTTGTGTCTATTGAGAGTCCTATATACTTTTTATATTTGGATTGCTACTGCTTTCTATAAATTTGGAGAGTTTTCTGCAATAATTTCATTTGTCTGTTTATTCTATCCATTTTTTTAACTCTGGTTTTTCTTTTTTGCACTAATTCTCAGATTTTAAAAATGTACTCTCATCTTTTAAATGTATTGCCTGTTGAATATGTCCCAGATTTTTTGGGAATATCACCCATGTCCCAATGTTTCCTTACACATTTCTGTTTCTTTGGTTGTCTCAACTCTGTTCTTCAGCCTTGAAATTCATTCCTCTACATCAGTGGTTTTCACCTTATGGTCTGCATCCCCTTTGGAGGTTGCATAGCAGATATTTACATTGTGGTTCATAATAGTATCAAATCTATACTTATGAACTAGTAACAAAGTAATTTATGGTTGATGGTCACTGCATCATGAGGAATTATATTAAAGAGTTGCAGCATTAGGAAGACTAAGTACCATTCTTCTACATGATCTTGCCTGTTAATGGTGATGTCTGTAAAAGATTTAACTTGATTGGTTATTTCTATTTCATATATTTCTGTTTTGCTAATATTCAAAATTTCAATCTTCTTATTAAGTATTTTTTCATAATTATGAATCTGAGAATTCAGTTTACTGACTGTTGTATTCACTTTAGGGACTGTTTTGTCAGTGTATTGGATGGATTTCTTTCACTTATGAATGTTTGTTTGAATCTTCTGTATAATTATTAATTTTATTTAAAAGTAATTTCTTGAATTATTTCTTGGTTATTTAAGCATTGTTTGTAGCTTTGAATTTCTTAGCAAGTTGGTTGGCCCTGGATGGTGAACATGTCATATTTTTATTTTTATTTATTTTGATTTATGCAACTTCTGGAGTAGGCTTTCCTTTTGGTTTTAATCTCCCACGATTTTAGCCTTTAGGGATGTTTTGTTTCTGTGACGCTTCTTAGATAGATATCTGAATGAAGTTCAACTATAGGAATTGCTGAGACCATATCTTGATTGATAAATACCTTGCCTTGGCTTGATTCCAAGATAACACAAGATAGGGCTGTACAGTAATTACCAAGGAAACAAGATGAAGTCAAATACTTGGCTACACCTGCTGAAGGACTGATACTAAACAGACCCACTGAAGTCATTATACTATCCAGGGATATGTGATTAGAGTTATATTTCAATAATAACCTCTAAAACTATATAATTACATATTTAAGATCAGTCAGTGGCACCTTAAAAATCATAACATCAGACCACCACTGAGCTAATGAAAGGAAAGTTCCAGATTTTTAGGGAATCTGGGAATACTCACACACAATCTAAGATCTTATACTGAGGCCTCTTGGCTGGAATTTTGGTCATAGGGTGCTGTGTGGTTTTGCAGAAGTCATAGGCCTTCTGCCTATGACCTCCCAATGCTATATTGACCTACTGACGCTGAAGATCTGCTTTTCTGATTCTCTGCTCCTTCAGAAGCCAGAAGCCTGAGCCTTCCCCATGCTGTCTTGTTATCCAGTGTATTAATTTTTGTTTTGATGAAAGTAGATTTTTATACCACATATTCTGATTACTGTTTTCTCTCTTCCAACTCCTCCAAGACTTTCCCTACCTTCTCCTTATCTAAATCTATGAATCTATGTCATGTCTTATTCTCTCTGCTTGCCTGCCTCTCTCTCTCTCTCTCTCTCTCTCTCTCTCTCTCTCTCTCTCTCTCTCTCTCTCCCTCTCTCTCTCTGTCTCTAATATAGAGAAAAACATGTGGAGAGCGGGTGTGGTGGCAATCCCAAGATGATGCTTGGGACTCCGGCCTAGTCTTGTGACTAGCACCTGACTTCCTCCTGCCCCCGAGATTAGCCACTCCCACAGTGCGAGCTGCACAAGTGCACCCATGACTTGAGATCAGAATAATAGGACTGCACTTGGGGGTGAGGAGAGGAGAAAGAGAAACAGAATGAGAGACAGAAAGGGACAGAAGAAAGGTTTTCACTGGTATGCTGTAAGGTTCCTGAATAAACCGCTTTGAGAAGAACGCTGTGTAGTCGCTCCTTTTTTGCTGGTTGGAGACGATAGCAACAAAAACATGCATATAAAATAAAGAAGAAGAAAAATAAAAATAAAATAAGAAAAACAAATTTAAATAGGAAAAAGCAAATAAGAGAACAAAAACAAAGAAAAATATGCATATTTGCACACGTTAAAATTTTATAAAAGATAAAACTAGAAACCATGATATATAAGCAAAAGACCTATAAGAAAAAAAAAGTGTCCTGTAGGCTTGTATTTTTCAAAACTACTATAATAAGGATTCTTGAGTGCTTCAATCTTCCTGACAGCTCACTGACCAAAAGTAGTGAATGAATATGGCCAATATATCAATGGAGAAATGACCTGTATAAAGCAATACCTTGGGGATATTGTATTCATCATTGTCAGCGGTCTAGTTCATTACCCTTACATCACAGTTCAGTATACTTGGCAACCACCAAATACAAATCAGCTCCAGCAGTTCAATCTAGAAGTAGTGATGCTTTGTCAAAGGATCTGCATGGCACACATCTGTGGAAGTGGCAAGAAACCACCTGAACACTTCAGAGTTCTTTGGAGTGTTACTCTTTAAAAAGTCACAGGAGTAAGCAAGGTGACCCAAATGCCAGAGCATCATGAGTGAAGACCAGAGTCAATGAGGTCTCATGATATCCAACAAGGCAGCCAAAGCCACAGTGTCAGCAATTGTTAAGTTATATTTATAATTTTTCAGACATCACATCTTTCTCAAGTATCTGCTCTAGCAGAACAATACATGGGTTTTACCAGACAGCTTCCAGAAAATCAACATTTGTCTGTTCTCGGCATAACATCCTCTCGTGTATAGCTTCAGCAGAACATCTTATATGAAAGCTCCCAGAAAACCATTGCATAACATAACCGAGTCTCCAACAAAACCAGAAATCCCCACCTCAGTGTACAGCAAACCATTATGAGACAAACAGCCTCAAAAAAATCACTGACTTTGTTCTAAGAGTGATTTATGTGCCCAGTAGAGCTCCACTGGGGGTGGGGGAACTTTTCCTTTGAGAGTGGTTGTCAAATGGAAATAAATTCTATGTTAGAGATGGCAGCTCATATCTACTCTTCTTTGCACTGGGCCCCATCTGGCAAGAACTATGGGGGCCCTGTGCATGCTTCCACAGACTCTGTTAGTTAATATGTGCATTAGTTGTGTTGTGACTAAAAATCCTGATTTCTCTGCTATCTTCTATCCCCGCTGGCTGTTGTAATTTTTCTGCATCCTTTCCCGCAGAATTACCTGAGCCTCAAAGAGAGGGGATTGATGGTAAATATTCTGTTTAGAACTCAGTACTCCAAAGTCTATGACTCTTTACACATTGCTCTAGTTGTGATTTTCTGTATTTGTTCCCATTGATTGCAGAAAGAAGCTTCTCTTATGATCACTAAGCAACTGTGAGTTTAACAGACATTGATAATTGAGTCTAACAGAATGTCTGTAGGAAGCTAACATCTAACATAATACTTAACATTTATTCATTTAGCAGAACATTAGCATTTGGTTTTCCCCTAGAACACTATGGTCTAACTACTCCCAGATTCTAGGACACCTAAGCAGTTTTGGACATGGCTTTTATTTCACGGAGTGAGCCTTAAATGTGATCACTTGTTAGATGGTTCTTCTACAGCTTTAATGCCACTGTTACATCACCATATATTTCAGGTGTGTAGCTGGGTTGGTGTTTACTTTTCTCCTTTGACAGCAAGCATAGCATCTTCCAGTACTATGAACTCTACTCAGTAGAGATGGAGGTGCTAGGTAAACATCTTGGAATATTTAGTGGTATTGAGGTTCAAGGAGAGGTCTTGTCTCAAAGGGGGGGGGTGACTCATTGAACACAGAAAAGCCAAGCTAGTACCCAACATACACCTTACTTGTTGAGACAAGTTCTGTCACTGAATCTGAATCTTGCCAGGTCTGGGAAGATTTCATTCACAAATCAGCTGGTTAGAAAACTCCAGGGACTTTCTCAGGTTAAGTTACAGAGGCACATTAACCTCCATGGCTCTGTACTTGTATGCCAATGGTGCCATCTCAGATCTTCATCCTCAAAACTCCAACAGTTTACTGACTTACCCATTTCCTGATGATCTTCTGCATATTTTTAAGAAAGGTAAAATTCCACAAGGTATTCTAAAAGAGAGAATATTTTTAAAAGTAAAAGAATATTTTAAAAAGTAAAAGACTATATAAATATATATATATAGATAGATAGATAGATAGATAGATAGATAGATAGATTGTAGATAGATAGATATAATTGAGTCATACAATTAAGTTAGAAAATGTTGAAACAAACTGGGGTTAAAATATGCAAATTCTATACTGGGCTGTCTTATAATTATTCCTCTAAATAGAGCACACAAATAATAATGTCATCTGAGAGATGTCATTTGGGAATAATCAGAGACTGGCACTAACCTGCACAGCTTGGGAATGGCTTTTTTCAACAGGCACTTAGTGTCTGACTGTCCATTTTTGGGAGATGGATGAATGCAGGTGCCATAATAAGACAAAGGTATTTGGTAATGATAATGGCCCATGACAACCAAAGTGATCCTATAATTATAATTGAGGCAAAATTGAGTGTGTTCAGCATGTGGCAGAAGTTCAAGCCTACAGTCAAAAGTGTAAGAGGAGAGGGCTGTATAAGAAATCCCATCTTTTTCAGCTTTGTTGATTATTTTTAATTGCAAACCTGGAACAGACTTGTATAAAGTCACCACAGTATATTTGTCCTCCTGGTAGTCACATGTCTCTAGAATTTGAATGGTAAGAGTTGATTGACTCACTTATTGTTATATATCATAAATACATTCTTATTTACTACCTGTGTACTGGGAGTTGCTACACAGACAAGAGCAGGCCGTGCAACATTTACCCTTCTTTTTACCCTTCTCTTATCACCTTCCCCAAGAGATCGTCTAATACTCCTCGACACTAAGATTGGAACATTATAGAGTCCAATATAAATACTAATCATACCCGAAACTACTTTAATAGACATATGGCACAGTTTCTATACAAGAACAATCAAGAAGCAACATCATATTTTCCATCACAATCTACTCAGTAGCTTGTGGGATCCATGAGTGGGGAGGAAAGGTATGGAACTGCTAGTGGGTTTGAATGACTAAAATACTTTGTAGTGGCTCTTTATGGTTGTATAAACATATAATTCTAAAACTATGTGTCAAAACATAAAGAACATAGCCCCGTAATATTTGTGTATTACCCAGAAGGATCATGGCTGAGGAATTCTGGTTTCATCTCTTTCAAGATTTTAGTCACAGGTGAACTGGGCCTGTAGTCAATTAAGCTTTGATTTGAACTAGAAGACGAAACTCCTCCCAGATGTCCCCTTCTCCTGCCTGACAAGGTGTCCATGGATGTTGATGAGTAATCTTAATTTCTCCTCTGGGCCTCTTTACAATTTCTTTATTCCTGTCATATGGTTACGGGCTTATCTTACAATAAGTAATGCAAAATAACAAACTGAAGAAACACTGTTATCCTCTGATGAGCCTTGTCAGTAACATATCAGGACTCTTACACTATTGTATGGGTCACATAAACTAGTCTTACCTTCCTGTTAAATGATATCTCACAAGGGCATGAGCATCACTGAAGATCACTGAGGTTCACTTTAGATGTGCTGCATACCACATCTTGAGTGTCTCTCTGAGTTCTCTCCCACATTCATGCATGGCTTTGTACATTCTTGCTATTTAGAAACCTTAGCCACCTTTGCTTCCATTTCAAGAGCCATCTTGAAAAAATATGCCTAAAAGAAAAACACCACTACTGTGGCCTGTGACTTCCACTTTTTGTCCTGCCATTTATCTGAGTTAAGGAAACACAGAGCAACAGTTTGTATACATTGAAAAAAAAAAAAAAGAAAAAAAAAAAAACCAGATACAATAAAACCAAAGACATAGATAAATTTCTCAAAGGTATTTTCTAGTTGTATAAATTCCTTCCTCTAACTCTTATATTTGGGACCCTATTCTCAGTCCAATAGTTGGCTACAAGCCTCAGCCTCCGTATTTGCCAGGTTCTGGCAAAGCCTCTCAGGAAACAGCTATATCAGGCTCCTGTCAGCATGTACTTCTTGGCATCCACAATATTCTCTGGGTTTGGTGACTGTATATAGGACATATCCTCAGATAGGGCAATCTCTGCATGGCCTTTCCTTCAGTCTCTGTTCCACACTCTGTATTTTCTCTTGTGAGTATTTTGTTCCCCCTTTAAAAAGGACTGAATCATCCACACTTTGGTCTTCCTACTTCTTAAGCTTCATGCAGTCTATGAATTGTATCTTGGGTATTTCAATCTTTTGGGCTAATATCCCCTTGGTGAGAAAACCCACCCTTACTGTCAGATGCATATCTATATTTATGAGTGAGTGATCCTCCCAACACTTTGATGATACACTGTGTCTCCAACTTTACAAATATAGTTATTTGACATCTACTCTTTGCTCAGAGCTGATTGAAAGCTTTGTTTTCTTTTTGCATCAATGTTCTCTATTGCTCTCAGTGTGAAAATATGACAGATGTTGATACTGTTGCTGTCAGTGTGTGAGCATATCTTCAAAGCTGAGAAAATTTGCTAGAACAACACATGCACGTATGCGTGCGCAAACATACATATGTACACCAGCTTATGTAGCTTCATAGATGATACAAGCTTGGATGATTAACTTTCTTACAATGTTCTGTTTAAGTACCTAAAAGTATTGCGAAATCAATTGTGGTTTCCTAGACTATTTTTCTTCCCCCTTATGATATTCATTTTTACAAGGAAACAGTCTAAAATTAATGACCTATTATATTCTTACTGCAATTGATTGTTCTCATCAATTCTAAACACTTTTTTTAACCTTAAGATTAACTCCAGAGATATGTCATGGTAGATGTGTGCTATGTGACTATGGGAAGATGGGAACTAATGTCTATTTGTTGTAGACAAGGAACTAATGACAGATTCGTTGATATAATTACCCCAAAGTCCATCTTGCCAAGTAAATTAGTTCACTGGAGGTTGAGGAATGTGGGTGAGGAGTTAATTTCAGGAGCATTTTTAGAAGCATTTCTCAAATGCAACACTCAGAAGATATGAAAGACTCCTTTTTCTCATCCGTTTTAAAAGTTTATACAACCTTTAGGAGTGTGTGTATGGTAGTCGTAGTGAAGGTAGGACAGAAAATTATGTAAGCATCAGGAACTTTCTGAGACTTTTGAGTTGTTTACTTTTTGAGCTCATTAAGTTTTCTTTACTTCCTATGTTTTTCAAAAGTATTTCCTGTGTGTGTGTGTGTGTGTGTGTGTGTGTGTGTATGTGTGTAGTGCATTTTGTATGTCTGGGTGATAAAAAAAATGTCAGAAGCAGGAATCAGATATTTCAAGAGCTATACTTAAAGGCAGTGGTAAGTTATCTGATTTGGGTGCTGGGAATTAAACTCAGGTCCCCAGGAGGAACTACAGGTGTTTTTAACCACTGAACCATGATCACTCCAACCCTATTTACTAAGTATTAATGTATTTTTCTCCAGCATGGAACATTTTGACTGAGAGACAAATCACAACAATAATAAACTAGAAGTTATTTTTTAACAGCATTATCATTGAAAGTTGATTTTCCGATTGACAGACTCTAGTAATGCTAAAGTCTCATAAGTTATATTCATGTTACTATACTCCTGATTTTTGCTGGAACCTCTGTCTATACTCCTATGTCTCACTTCTATATTGTTGTGGATAGACTCCATGAGGAAGGCAACTTTTAAAAGAAAAAAGAATGATTTGAGGTTAATCCTCCAGAAGATAGTAAATTCCATCTATGTCACAGCAGGAAACATAGCAGCAGGCAAGCAGACACAGCTCTGGAGGGGTAGCTGAAAGTTTAAACAAAAACTACAAGGCAATAACAAAGAGAGGAGATGGATGGACAGATGGACAGAAGGGTGGATGGACTGACTGGCTGACTAATTGACCAATCTGAGAGTGCAAATGCTGTGGCTTTT
This sequence comes from Micromys minutus, assembly GCF_963924665.1. Taxonomy (NCBI): domain Eukaryota; kingdom Metazoa; phylum Chordata; class Mammalia; order Rodentia; family Muridae; genus Micromys; species Micromys minutus. The sequence goes on along the minus strand of NC_137985.1, from coordinate 19,510,417 downwards.
TAAGTCCACCCACCCAACCTATGTGACACACTTCTAACAAGGCCATACCTCCTAATCCTTACTATGGTGGTCATTCTACACACCCTCCATCTCTTTCTCCCTTCGTTTCTCCAAAGGACGTTGCACAATGGAAGCTAGTCTTTCACAAGGAACTTAAGTGACTTGTTTAAGCACCTCACTGGTGGTCAGAACTTTGCTATGTAATTGAAGATTTCCTTTATTCCAGGGTGAATACTACCTACCACCACAAATGTGAATTGGTGGATTTGTGATGAAAGCTAGAAGGATCTGCCTCCTTAGGCTGTTACATAAAGAATCTGTTGCCCAAACATCAAGATACCTACTCACTTGAGTGCTGCAAATAATTATGGGCAATCATGATTCCTGCTGCAGTAGCTATATGACAGTGGATTTCCCAATGATGCCTCCTGAGAGCCTTACTTTGAAACACAAATCTGAGGGGGAACAGGTCAAGAGAAAGAGTATTTAGGGCAGTTAATCTCAAAGGCAGAATTGGAGGAATCTCTCTCGTGAGTCATGAAGGTAAGTCTAGGAGAAGTATAACTGGTAAATTTAAAGGACAAGTCTTTAAAGGCCCTGTCCTCAATGAGTCTGAAAGCAATAGTCATAATCTCTCCTCTCCCATAGTCTTTTGAGTCTGACTTTGGAAACTTTCATCTTGTCAGGTCCCCAAGCAAAGCCAGGAATTTACTGAAAGCTATGCTAGTGAAACCTGGGTCAACAAAACCTCAGGTGGGCTCTTATTGGATGAGTATATATATATATGTATGTGTGTGTGTGTGTGTGTGTGTGTGTGTGTGTATACACACATATACATATAAATGCAAATGAAGTTAATAATAAAACCCAATCAGAGGAGAGACTATCAGACCTGCCAAAAGTAGAAAAGGTTCTTCATCAGCTGCTGTTCTATGCTTCCTCCCTATCTTTTCTCAATTTAGCCACAAAAGCTGAGAAGGGGCGGGAAAAGAGTAGAGTAGAAATTTTATAGCATTCAGTGTTTCTCGTTTTTTTTCCCACTACACAGTAGCTTGGGAATTTTATGTGAGTCTTGGCTGCTAGAGTTTCCTCTTTCTGGCTGCAGATGCAGGCTCTGATAGAGATCCTGATAACCTACCAACAGCAAATGATTCCTGCTTCTCTGGAAGGGGGAGCTCTCCAACATCATGTTACATGTAATGCGTGTGGGGTAGAGTCTTAAGTCAAACCTGCAGAGTGTTTAAGCACTAATAACAACAGAGTGCTGTTGCTTGAAGAGCAGCAGGTAACCTCCCTCTCCCCTCCCCCACACCATCTCTGGTCTCTATGGATTGAACACTGCACTTTCTTATCCCTGTGTTGAGCCAAAACAGCCAACATTACCTTCCCCCAACCCTCAGAGCCTTCAGCCTTGGAAAAGGGCGGACAAAGGGCATCCCACCCTAGCCTTCTCTGTGCCTCAGCATCTATCCATGGTGCTGAACACTGCACTTCCTTTTTGTAATAATTCTAACCTCCAGCACTTCCCAAATGCAGATGGCTCTTGCCTTTAGAGGAGGCAGCAGTTAATATCCTTGAAGTTATAAGGCCCACTCTTGATCTATGAAAAAGAGCCAATTAAATTTTCATGGACAGCTGTGTCTGGTTTGTAAAAACACACTGGCCTCTGATAATGGTCAAAAAGGTCCTTTTCCATCTGCGCAATTCAGCCTCACTGTCTGAATAAATGTTATCGGGTCTGAAGGAAAAAACTCCTTTCCCCCCATCCAATCATGTCTTTCCCCCATCCAATCATGTAACATCAGGGTTCAAGAGCTCCACCCTATGCATTTTCCCATGTACATCGCAAACCCTTAGATGGGAGCATCAAATTCCTAACTTGCAGAGTGGAAGAGGCTGCAATCTGAATCCAGAATCGGACAATAAAAAAAAAAAAAAACTCTCTTTGCTTTTTACATCTGTGTCACAATTTCTGGCAGTCTTCTGGGCATAACATTTTAAGTCAGTATTCACCAGGAGTGGGAGGGAGGAGAGAGACCACAAGGAAAGGCTCCTGTCAGGCAGCCATAATCAGCTAGATCTAACCAGAAAGGATACAGCACACTGAGGATTTTCCCTCTGCCTTAACTCAGAAGTCATTGCTACCTCTTTTCCAACTGAAACTCACATGTTTTTGCCATTAAATCCCTGTTGGGAAACTACTGTAGCCCCTGGTCTTCAGTAGGAGCAGAGATGTCTAACTTCTTATAATGAGCTTCATACCCAGGCCTCCCACTGTGGAGACAAACAGAGAGCTACCGGGGCTACTACACACTAGACAGGTGCTTTTGAAGTTCCTTCTTAAAAGAAGATGGCTTCATTTGATCACATCTAACTTGGAAGAAACTTGAGAAAGAAAGTTATACAAAATTAAATTTCATTTCATGATGCTATAAATAGCAACATATGTGACATATTTTATTTAAACTACAAATAAAGTTCTAATATACATCATGACTATATGTTTGTTCAAATGGTAGCCCATTTTGCCTTCTTGCATAAATGGGCATAGTCCAAATCATCATCTTGATGATACCATACAGGCTTCCTAAAGCCCTACGAATCATGTTCAAATCTGTTGAAAAGACTTGACTCTGAGGATGAACACCCAGGTTTCTGGTTCTCTGCTCTGCTAGTTTTAACTGATGTTTTACCCAAATACCAAACCACCAGCCTATAAGGGAACACTGGAGAGAAATTTCAAAGAGTTACTTTGATGTTATTTTAGTACATTCATTGACCTGTATACATGATGCACTGTTCCATATTTAAGAAGAATTCTCTGACACCATAGCAACTCAATATTATTAGAGAAAATCCAGGTGATAGTGTATTTTAAATATTAATTTTGATGAATACATGAAAAACCTGAGCATGTTCTGTTCAGTGTCAGATGCTGGCAATATTGCCTACTCCATGATCCTGACCTGTGTGAAACCATTAGAATGGATGGTGTTCAACACTTACCCCATCAGCATTGCAAATACTATTTTCCCCTGACTCTCTTGAATTCAGATGTATCACCATGGGAGATTCCCACCAAAGGCTTACTATAGGAGTAGAGTCCTCTAGATACCCTGGACTTAGCATGATGACTTTATGTCAGTACACCTCTGGGGAGGATTCCATCCTTTTAAGACTCAACACAACCACCACAGGAGCATTTTTAGGAAGCCTGTTATAATGTAATAAGTTTCACTGATTTTAATGGGGTTTCTTCTTTCTGTATTAAGAGGTATGAAAAGATAAAATATATTTTGTCCTTCTTTCATGGTATTTTCGTATTCTGGAGTGTTATTTTAATCATTATATTTATAGATATTCCTATATTTGTTCCAGATGTATGTCACCACTATCTGGCTCATTTGGCCAAACTCTTATCCTTCATATGTTTTTTTACTTATTTATTTATTATTTATTTATTTTATTCATTTTATATCCCAATTTCAACCTTCCAAGGGTATAGATATGTTTCGACCCCCAAAACCCTGCATTCCTTCCATGTTCTAATCACAAAACTCATGAGTAAAACCCTATATTAAGAAGCCAGTCTTCTGTTGTTCCCTCTTGTGTACTCTTAGATGGCTTACTTGCTTTTGGTTTTCTACCTTGTCATGTTATCTTACACACGTTACTTACGATTTTTGAACTTAAATCCTTCTCATCCAGAAGAGTTGGGTCTCAGTGTCAGCAACCAACTCTGTGATGTGTCCCTGGCTGGTCAGTCTGTTGTTCAAATAATAAAATGGCTCCTGTTAAAGAAAGTTTATGTTTCCTGGGTGTTGGGCTTTTGCCTGGTTCTGCAACATTATGACATTTCAAAAACAAGAAAGTGTGTGATTGAGATGTCACCCTCAATTCATTAAGATCTAAAGCTGTGTCATTGTCTTTCTATGAAGTAAGATAATATTTTTTATCTTTAAAACTGTCTAATTATATAAGGAACCTGCCTGGACACATTGGAGATAACTAGCAGTCTTTGGAGATTTCTAAAAGTCTTAATCTGTCTCTTCCATTCCATCTGTTTTAGAAAACAGCATTTCTGTGTTATAAAATAACCTTGCTTGTATCTGGCCTATTCAGATGCAGTCAGAAACATGCTGCTGAATGTATTTCTCTTGCAGGTGGTTGATTTACAGCTTGCCTCATAATTCAGGACCAGTGAGTCTTACTCCCAGCAGCTTGCAACATTTTTGATTTTAGGTTTTGATGTGCAAATGCCATATTCCATGGAAAGGAACAAGTAGGGTTAAGAAGTTTTAACAACAATTGTCTCAAGAAGTACTTCGGGATTCTGGTCCATTATCAACTGATGATTGCTTCTGTGCAGACACCTGTCTCCAAACCGGAGGAAACAATGACATTGCTGTTCATAGGACAGGCCTGCTTGGAGTGAAAGAGGTTAAATTAGCTGGAGAATGGTAGAAAGCCTTCTATACTTCATGCTGAGCAGCTTAGTTCTATAAGCCCCGCAGAGATAACCTAAATTCACCTGGGAAAGGCATACTCATCAAAGGTAAAGAAGGCGGGGCCTACCAAAGCCACATGAGCTAGTTAAGTATGTCCTTTCATGTCTGGGCTATGTTTAGTCTGTTCTCCCTTGCAGAGTCATTCTCCATTCTTCCCTGCCTTGCTCTGTGCTCCAAGCAGCTGCTTTTTAAGGACTACAAGAGGACTAGCAAGAGTTCCTGCCCTGTTAGAAGATGTTTGCACGGGGCTGCGGTGGGGGTTGTGATTTGAGAAAGATATAAGATGGAGTGAGGGTTTGGGAGATGGTTTCAATAGCTGTAACCCCAGGTTACAGGTTGGATCTAGGCATTTCTCCAGGAAAGCCACACTTCTGCTCTGGTCTTTTTATTCCCTAGTTATACCCACACCCTTTCGGTTCTTATCTGTTATCAAGACTGTTTTTAGGGGTCCACTGTGCACTTTCTCTAGTCTTCATCTTTCATGTTTGTTATTTCTTCAGGAAACCCTCCTTAATTTCTTCTACATTTGTGTGTCAATACTATTACGATATGTCATATTTTCCTTAGGCACCTTGGGAGCTGTGACTACCAAAGGTAGGGACCCTGTAAAGATAGACTTCAAAACAAGTCTCATCACAGAATATAATTTCATAATGGTATATTTTTATTACTATAATGACTAACTTTAATCATTTCTGTTAAGATCATTTAACACTATTTTAAAATTATATGTCGGTGTGTGAGTCCAGAGGGGGAAATTGGATCTCTGGAGTTCAAGTTACAGATGGATGTGAGCCTCTTTCCCTGGAGGCTGAGACTAGTACCTGAGTCCTCTGAAATAACAGTAAGTACCCTTAAAACTGAGCCATGTCCCTAGCACCTCAATCTCACTCTTACATACGTTTTACATGTATTCAGTTTCCAATGGACTATATGTGTTCCTTAGCTCAGTTTTAGACTATCAAACCACAGTGCTGTTAACAAAAAGTTATGAGTTTGAGCAATGTTTCAGGCTATTATCCTTCGCCCAGGCTCAGCTCCTTGGTAGTTCAGCACGCTTCTTTGACTTCTGAACTCACACACGGTTCCTATTAATCTTCATTCCATCACCTCCAGCTTTCCCATCCATTAGCTCACTATTAATTCATCTCGTTACCAAAATCTGGGGTGTCTGCTGAACTCCTTAAGTATATGCAAATAGTGGAGCTCTCAAAAAAAAAGTACTTTTACAAGAAGCCTTTTCTAGAAATACCTTGTGCCTTGTACCTGAGCCCCTTTGTTTAATCTTCAGGGATCACTTTCTGCTTCACACCACGTGTCCCTTTGGGTCTGTGTTATTTTTGTCTCCTGATTCAGATCTTCATAGATTTCTACCTCATCTTCCTTAACAATAGCATACAGCCAACAGAGGTAGAATGAGTTTCATAACTTAGCAATCAATAGGCATCTCCATGTGAGTTCTCTCTCAGCCATCCAATGTCCTAAGCACTTTATGTGATGAAGAAGAAAGTAACAATGCTTAGATTCTGACAAAACCAGATACTTTTCTTATGACTGACAATAAATTCTGAGAACAGGCTTCTTCAGGAGAGCTAAAAGAGAGAAGCTGACCATTCAGAGTTACCCCAATCACAAAGAAGTCTGATGCCCGCACCTCATCAGACCCACTTCTGTCCATATCCTTGAAAAACTAGCCAGGACAGCTGTCACACTGAAAGTCTACCTAACATAAAGAAGAGCCTCAGCACCCAGCTCGCACTGTGCTGAGCCAGATGCCCAAAATGTGTCTGGCCAGCGAGACAGAAATAGATGATATTTACTGGCTCTGCTTCATTTCTTCCTAGGGGCAGATTCTAATTTGGTGCAGAAAAAAAGTATACATATCATGAAATGACTGAAAGGGAAAAATCTATGTCATTATCTTAAAGGTATATACAAATACATTTTTAAATGATCGCTCAAAACTGCCATCCTCACTTTATTATTATAGAACTGTATTGTGGAGTTGAAATTCCCTATAAGAAATGAGATTGAATGCCACTACAATAATGGGATCATTATTATTATTATTATTATTATTATTATTATTATTATTATTATTATTATTATTATTATTATTCTCTTTTCAGACACTCTTGCTTTTTTTTCTATTAGAAACAAATATAAATTGAATCACAAGTGACTGGGTTTATGTTACAAATAAAAGGAACTTTGTAGTTGACCCAGTTTCTCTTCAATACTGGACTTAGGAGAGGCTAGAGACAATGATTTCTTTCATCCTGTTTGTAAGCATAACACAAATCTCTTTAACTTTCATTTCTGGTTTCAATTAATGTTCCTATCTCTAGCTTTTTTCATTATTTTTGTTTTGACACATTTTCTGTGTCCCTTAAGGCTGTAGAAATATTTCAGGGGAAAAGGAAGAGTCAAAACAAAGATTGTATAATAATTTAATTTGAATCTTATTTGCCCTCATACTTGCAAAGAAATCATATCACCAGTCAGAATGGCTAAGATTAATAACTCAGGTGACAGAAGATGCTGGATAGGATGTGGAGAAAGAGGAACACCCCTCCACTGTTGGTGAAATTGTAAACTTGTACAACCATTTTGGAAATCAGTCTGGTAGTTCCTCAAAAAATTGGACATAGCACTACCTGAAGACCCAGCTATACCACTTCTGTGAATATACCCCAAAGATGCTCCAATATTCAATAAGGACACATGCTCCACCATGTTCATAGTACCCCTATTTATAATAGCCAGAAGCTGGAAAGAACCCAGATGTCCTTCAGTAGATTAATGGATACAGAAATTCTGGTATATTTACACAATGGAGCACTACTCAGCTATTAAACACAATGACTTTATGAGAATTCTCAGGAAAATGGATGGAACTAAGAGCTATTATCCTTAGTGAGGTAACACAGTCCCAACATATATGGTATGTACTCACTGTTAAGCAGATATTAGCCCAAAAACCTTGGAAAACACAAGAAAAAATTCACAGTTTGTATGGAGCTCAAAAAGAAGGAAGGCCAAACAGTGGATGCCTCGGTTCTTCTCAGAAGAGAGAACAAAACACCCATGGAAGGAAATACAGGGACAAATAGAGGAGCAAGGATTGAAGAAAAGATCTTCCAGCGACTGCCTTACCTGGGAATCCAACCCATAGGTAGCCACCAAAGCCAAATACTATGCTCATGCCAAAAAGCACTTACCAGCAGAAGCTTAATATGGGTGCCTTCTCAGAGACTCTACCAGTGTCATACTGATACAGATGAGGATGCTTGCAGCTAACAATTGATTTGAACATGGGGACCCCAATGATGGAGGTGGAGAAATGACTGAAGGAGCTGAAAGGTTTTGCAACCCCATGGGAAGAACATTATCAACCAAACAAAACCTCCACAGCTCCCAGGGCCTAAAATACCAACCTGTGAGCACACATGGAGAAACTCATGGCTCCAGTTGCATGTATAGCAGAGAATAACATTGTTTGGCATCAATGGGAGGAGAGGCCTTTGGTTCTGTGAAGGCTTGGTTTCCCAGTGTAGGAAAACGCCAAGGTGCTAAAGTGGGAGAGGGTTGTTGGAAGAGGAATCATCTTCACAGAAGCAAGGTAATGTGAGTGAGAGGGGAGTATGGAAAGAAGATAACATTTGAAATGGAAATACAAAGAATATCCAATAAAAATAAATAAACAGCATCAACATGAGAATTGGGAAACATGGGAAGAGATTAAAAGAGGAGAGCTGGGGTGGGGGGGCTAGATGGAGAGAAAAGAAGGACAGAGTAATGTGGATCAATCTCAGTTGCAAATTATTAAATATATAATAAAAGATTTTTAAAATAAAAACTGTGAAGTGAGTGGTCGTTATCCTCATATTTAGGGCCAGGAAACAGGCAGGATACACTTAAATCTTCATAGGTAAAACCTGACTGGAGACAGGAAATAATCACCCAGAGTGTCTCATTATATCAAAGCCCACTTCTGTTCTCCAAAAATGATTAATGCCTTATTTTCTCCCAAGCCTGACTTGTACCCAATTGTTCTAGACCCAGTCTTTTTAAAAATATCATAGGTGCACACATCAATATGTTTATCAACGAATGCTTGGATGAGCTAGGAGTACTGACACTGATTCATATTTTTATATTAATTCATAATTTAAGCAGGGAATCTGATGGTTCTGCCTTGATATTGCACTATTTGGAGCTGAGCTGGGCTGTGCTATCCTCCTTGAGCAATGGGAACACCAATACAAAACCTCTTGGGCAAGAAAATGCTGGGTGTGTCAAAAAAAAAAAAAAAAAAAAAAAAACAAGAAAAGAAAAGCTGAAAGGAAATTTGGCCTGATGAGACTAAAAGTGCCAGGCAAATTTTGTTAGTCCCCAAGGCACTGTAAGGAGACATGTCTTAAGGAGAAAGTTGTTTTCTTAATGAGAAAGTGCCACCTTTAGTATCCCAAAGGCTTCCAGGCTATACTTGGAGGCAGAACCTGGCAACAGTCCTGAAAATTAATTATTGTGGTGGCAACATACAGAGAGTAGAGCACTATATATAAATATGCACAAATATTTCTGATATTTATGCTTATGGTTGAATTGTACATGTGTTAGATTATGCTAATTAGTCATAAAAATGTGTAAGCCCGAATTTGCAGATTCAGCAAGAGTCTGTGCATCCATTTCATGGAGCATTCAAATGAGGTGAAAGACATTAGAAAGGCTCCAGGGTTAAGACTGTGTCATAGAACAGACTAAATTAGATCCTAGGCAATAACTAAGATTTGCCAAGATTTTCATAGCATCCTGAAATATGCTAATTATGTTGAAATAATTAAAGATTCAGGAGGTTTCAAAATTAGCATTGGAAGTTCCCCTGTACCCTTCATCTAGTCCCCTACCCATAATAATCCATTCAGGACTAAAGTTCAAGTCAAAACTAGGAAGAACCTGAGCATCCGTACAACATATTGGTATTAACATGTTGTAATTGGGCATATTCATGAGAAATAGTGTTATATTCAATACCTATGTAAATATGTAATAATCACATCAGGTCACAGGCATATCTATTACAGGAAACACAGAGGTAATTTCTTTATGTTTAGAATACTCAAAATTGATTCTGCTAATTAATCTCCAACTAATTAATTGTGCCCTTCCTAATTAGCCTACAGTGTTATGGAACGTTGAAAGCCATTACTTTCATGTTGTCCCTCTTTATCCATGAGCCTTCTTCTCTCCAGACCTGCCCAGCAGGCACACAAAGCTCTGATCACCACTCTTGTTTTCTACTTCTTTCAGATCAGCTTTACCTTCCTCATAAAAAGTAACACATGCCATTTTGGTTTTCTGACTGACATTTTGCCTATAATTGGATATTTCTTCAGAAAGCTTGTATTTATGTATATTTGAGGATGGACAGTATTATGAAGTTGCATTCCATGTAAAGTACCTGGGGTGATGAGCCAGCCTTTTTCCTCAATTAGATGTTCTTCAAATGACATTGAAGAGATAAAAAGTAGATGCTCCTGTTTGTTAATCCAGTTCTGTGAGGTGTACTGTTCCTTTAAACACTTGCATGGTTAAAATTTTTGCATCTTTACAATCTCTTTGTAAACACAAAGAATGGTCTCACTTCTACAAAGAGATACTACATAGTGTTCCTAAACTGTATTTAAAATTGTGTGTGTGTGTGTGTGTGTGTGTGTGTACATGTGTGCATGCATGGGGCATGTGTGCACCTGTCCTTTGGGCATGTGCACATTACTGCAGGTTGCCATAGAGAGCAGCTGCTTTGGATCCCTCTGGAGCTGAACTTACATAATTGTGAGTCACCTGACATGGTTGTTGGCAGTCAAAGGTCCTTGGCAGAAGTAGTTCATTCTGTAACCCTGTAAGCTCTCTGCTTCATTATAGCAAAAACTCACCTTTTGTTTTTTTAATGAACCAAATGTAGACGTGAAAAGTATCTCTATCTGTGCTTCTAACTTAACTTTCAATTTGCAAAAAAATTTCTCAATGTACTTACTACAGCATTTGCAAAGATATAGTAAACCATAGGGTTTTTATGAATTTATGAATTTACCTAAAATTGAATTATTGCTTTAATGCAATTAACCAACTTTTCTAAGATATTCCAATAAAATGAAAACTCTAGTATGTTCATTTTTTTTTAGTTTGTTCAGTCACCTTGAAAGCAGAAGATTCAATTTATCAGTATTAAAACTTCATTTTTATTTCTATTTACTCAATGTAAAAGAATGATATTTTTATTAGTTATTTTGTTTATACAGTATATATAATTTATTAATTCTCTGGGTTATATTAATCTTCACTGTTGCAAAACAAAACACAGTGACACTCAAATCTCCTGAAGTTATGGGTTTGGATTATTAATTAAATGATCTTTGATTGGTTCATGGTATCTGGTTTTTGGGGACCTTCAATGTCAGACAAGTGCATAAAAAGGCACTTTGAAAAATAGATCTGCATTTCAAAAGGATTTTTAAAAGAACCTGCCTTTAAATATAGCAAAGTTGAAGGAAAACATTGCTTATCTTTCCATGACCTATATGCCCAAACTCATTACTATCTCTTTATTTTATTCATAATTTGAATAATTCTATTAGCATGTTTGAAATGTTGACATCATTTATTTTTATCTTATTATTATGAGAAAACTAATCGAGGATTTTTAAACTAACTGATGAATCTAGGAAGCCTTCTATTTGCCTTGGGTACATCACATTAATTCGCCCTCCAGGATTTCTTTTTAACTGGTTATTACCTCATCTTTCTGGGTCTTAATAAACACCTTTCTTCACAGAGACTTTGTTTCCTCAGAGCCTCTGAAGCTGTGCAAACAAAAGAAGAAGAACAAGAAGAAGAAGAAGAAGAAGAAGAAGAAGAAGAAGAAGAAGAAGAAGAAGAAGAAGAAGAAGAAGAAGAAGAAGAAGAAGAAGAAGAAAGAAGAAGAAGAAGAAGAAGAAGAAGAAGAAGAAGAAGAAGAAGAAGAAGAAGAAGAAGAAGAAGAAGAAGAAGAAGAAGAAGAAGAAGAAGAAATGAAAAAAAAGAAAAATCCAATATGAACTTTATAGGAACAATACTACCTCATCTGCATCAACTGTTCCATAAATACCATGTTAAACAAAACAAGCAATTATTATTTTCTCTTGATTTTATTTAACAGCTGTCCTTTAATTCATTTTAATGAATAACTTTTGTATTTAGGCACTTACATGATTAAAGTAGCACAACTTTTTGCAGAAATGGCACTAAAAAATAATACTCAGGAGTTTCCTCAGAGAATCCTATGCTCTGAGAAAAACAAATGTTATTGCCATAGTGTGAATTTTCTCATGTCTCGGGAGACAAGGGTCACGTACTCTTCCTTCCTTTCTGTGAGTTACATTTTTGTGTGTGTGTGTGTGTGTGTGTGTGTGTGTGTGTGTTTTATTTTGGAAATTGAATCAAAATTGTTGGGCTTACCAGCAGGTTACTAAACCTGCTGGGCCATCTTATTAAACTCCCATATTTCCCTTTGCTGACAAATAATAGTAAATATCACATCTGAATTAGTCCTCATGTGCAATGAGATTGTTGTGACACCTGTGTATAGGATTTTCAGCAACAAAGGTAAAGAGCATCCTTTCCTGGCACAGATGCAGACTCTCTGGGAAAATGACACTCTTGGTTGTGGGTGATAAACAGAAGGGTAATGTTGTCCAAAAATGTACTTTGAGAACTAATGCTTTTAATTAAAGTCTAAAAATTACTGTTTTATTTTTCCCACTGAAAACATTCTTAACTTATTTATCATCAGCTCACGTAACATATCCCACCCCCCTTATCTAGACTGGTGTTATTGGAACACTCTCACATTGCTTTTGCTGATTATTTAGATTCAAATATCATCTAAAATAAATTTATCATGTGGTATATTCACTTCCTGACACCGATGTAAATTCACTTGTTTTTGTAATAAAATTATACTACACAAATTGTTGTTTTTACTTAAATCTTAAATTTCAAAATAAAGACAACTTCTAATCAGCTGTAATGATTCTAAAGAATTTTTAAACATAGAAAACACCCATATTTTCTATATTTTAATTAGGAAACAGGAAAATATCAGCAAACAAGTTTGCTATACAGAAGCAATGGCATGAATTACTCTCCAATGGGATATCCGGGGGGGGGGGGATGTCTCAACATAGGAATGAAGTCTGTCTGAGTTCATGTATATGAGATTAAATCTGAAAATCTATTTAATGCCTAACCCAGAGCAGGATTAAAATTTCATGGCAAAGAGCATAGAAAGTTAAATAACCTTGAGTTTTTGCCTGATTTTACTTACTTAGTTTTAATTAAGTGTTGAAAACAGTATGATTGCGAGATGGAGAACATTCCATCATTGTATGCATGCTGCTGATGACTGCTGGCCCATTCTAGCAGGCATCTGGACAGCTGCTTTGTTTTAATGTTTCTGATTTGTTTTTACAATCCTTTGCTTTGTAAAAAATTTGGGGGTGAAGAAGAAATTAGTAAAATATCAGGGTGGGTTGAACAGATGGGTCAAAATAAGGAAAAGTGTCTGTTGCAATCTAATTACTAAATATCCAATTCTATCTTTACCTTGGTTTAAATTCTTTTTGCCACTATTTCCCAAAATTTTCTAATTTCTTAGTTATTATTATCATTATTGTGTGGTATAGAAATTATTAAGAGAGGGCACAGGCATGTGAGTTCAGACTTTGTTGCTATAAGCTTTCCTCAAGGACAGAGCTCCTGCTTCCTTTGGTATGACTGAACATACCCTCTTCTTGATGAACTTGTGTGCAACCTTGTCTTTGAAGACCTGAAACCAGCTCCACAGCAAATGCCTTGGCTAATAGGTCATGAAACTACAACTTCCTGATTATGTCCTACAGAACTTGAAGTGTTTCAGGAAGAAGGAGCCTTCAGCACGACTCTTGCTTGCCTGCTCATGTTTTTTGTTACTTATGTTCATTGTTGAAGCCCATAGTGAAGGGGTAGCAGAGAGCCTTAGCTGCTGGTCTTTAATGGCAGCCATCCAATACCTGAATTATTTATATCTATCAATCTAGTAATAAAATAAAATATAGAATAATTTTAATAAAGACACATGATCTCATTTTTGCTTCTGTTTTGTTTACAATGTCATCATAAGGCATAAATAAATGAAATCCTGAGTGATTTACTAAATGAATGTTATTGTTGACAGAGATACTGCCATGCTGAGGACTCCAAAGTTTCAGATGCATAGGAAATTTGAAAAATCATTACTCATAAGGACCAGGTCCAAGGGGGAATGACAAACCTTTCCTCAGAAGTTCAGGTATGGGTATTTATGACAATCTACCAGTTAGTCATTGTGCAAAGACTAACAATTAGAGCTTTCTCCTTTATGATGTTTTTAGTCTAACATTGCTTCTAAAGAATGTAGGAGCAGACAACCTTTCCACTCTACTGAATCTAATAGATACAGTGAGTTTCCAGATTGTGGCAGATTAGAAAACTTACACCTGATGCTGAATTTACTGTACATGTTTCTGTATATATGTCCTTTTTAAAATTACCTTGCTGTCCTTAGCAAGGGTTGGGAGACTCATGTCATTCAGGTCACAGCGAGTCATAATAAATCATCTTCTTATCTAGGACTAATTGTAATCTAGGTTAATGGTTCTCAACCTGTGGATCTCTACACCTTTGGTAGTCATATATCAGATTCAGGTAATTTTTATCACAAGTAACAAGTGTAGTAAAATTATAGTTATAAAGTAGCAATGAAATAATTTTATAATAATTGTATTAAACCACCACTGCATTAAGAAGTTTGAATTCTCTGCTCTAGAGCCACAAACAGTAAGCAAAAGTTTGTAAACATATATAACTGGAAGAACTTTTGACAATGATAAAAAGATGCTCTATTTGCTGCTCTTGAACTCTATAAGACATAATTAGTATGAACAAGAAATTAAACTTTTAGTTCGTGTTATCTCAATTAATTTAATATCATGTAGTCAAAACTACAAAAGGTTGCTCGCTACTGTTGATAGAGCTCAAGTCTTATGCAAGATTGTGCAAGATTACCCTTATGATCTTCATCATATATTTCTTGGCTTGGATACATGAGAGCATGGAGCACAGAAGAAATCTTTAATAACATCTTATTATTGTATCTCAATTAATAATATTTTATATAAAGATACAATTAAATAAAAATAATGGAAAACTGAATGAAAAGAAACATTATATTATGTCACCTTTAAGACAATAAGTTTTCATGTAAAGACATATATAAATATAGATTAGTTATAGACTATATAGATATAGATTACATATAAATAGATATAGATAGATAGAGATATAGATAGAGATAGACTATGTAGATATAGATACAGATGATACAGATAGAGTCTTATAACTTGGTAAGAAAGCACAGGCTTCACAAGATAGACAAAGCCCCCGAGCAATCCCTTGTCTATGACAGATGTTCAGATGGCAAATCAACACATGAAATGTACCAATGTTTATAAGCTATCAAAAAAATGAAAGCTAAAGACAGGACATTTCAGGGTGTTTAAAACTCAGTTAAAGGAAATATTAAATGTTGACAATGTTGGCAAAGAGCTTGAACCATGGCACACTGACGGTGAGCATATAAATTGGTTGAGCATATTTTATAAAAAGCGAGGTCCTGGATTCAATCTCAAGCATCCAAGAAGTGTGAGTTGGACAACAGACTTTAAAAACAGTCTGATACTTTCAGTGTTGTTGAAACAACATAAGGGTTGTCTATAAAGTAGAATTTCTAGTGCTGGATGTAATGGGCAGAGAGATTTACACCTATGTACAGGAAGACACACATATAACAATGTCCACAGCATCATCATGTATAATGTCCAAGTCTAAAAGTACACTAAATGTGAAGACTAGAATAATAAATTAGTAAATTGTATATACTCTTTAAGTGAAATTTTATTCATATTCACACATATATGAATTGTTTTACATATAATAACAAATATAAAGATGACAAAAACAATATTGAATAACTCTTCATGAGCCAAAATTAGTGTTTTCACCCTAAGCCCTCACTCAGGTTGTTCTTTCTCAACAACAAAAAACTGAGGAATAAAACTTCCCTGAGTACTGTGGAAGGTCTCAGCTGTCTGCAGCATTTCCTGACCACAGTTTAAGAACTTCTCCTCCTTGTTCTAGTCATCATCACTGTCGTCTTCCTCCTCCTCCTCCTCCTCCTCCTCCTCCTCCTCCTCCTCCTTATGTTCCTCCTTCTGTTCCTCCTCCTCCTCCTCCTCCTCCTCCTTCTCCTCCTCCTCCTCCTCCCTCTGTTCCTCCTTCCGTTCCTCCTCCTCCTCCTCCTCAACACTTTCCTACAGCCTGTGGTTCTCAAACAGGCCTCATCCTTGAGTCTACCAGGCATGTTGAGGCCACATGTGAACACTAATGTTGACTCAGAATAGAGCCCATATTTAACAATGTGTGTGTGTGTGTGTGTGTGTGTGTGTGTGTGTGTGTGTGTCATTTTTCATGTATATATTCTTCAGAGTTTTAGGTACAGAAACAGAAAGAGAAAAAGGAAAAACCTTGTAGAACTCTAAGGTCAACATGAAATGAGCTTAATGAAGGTGCCTAGCCAGCATCACCCACAGGCATGCCTGATGTGCAATGCAGGAACAGGGCACACACCTGGCACATCTGCTCGGTAACTTAAATGATGCCATTTAGAAGGTTTGGAATAAAACACACACCTTTTTCCTATTAAAATCATTTAAGATACTGGAGCAAATTTTTGTGAGGACACAAAACCAAACAGCATCAGAAGCTGCTGGGAAACATTTCTAATGTTCTCCAAGATTCGGCTTCCAGCCTTCTGTGCAAGATTTTGAGTGAAGGCCATGGGTCAAAAAGAATGCACTGAAGCCAATGACTGTTCAGCAAAATTGAAGCCATTTCCCTTTGAATATTTTAAATAGTAAAATATTTTTACCATTTAAAAATAGCCAAAGAGAGCTTTGACACTAAATGCCTTTGAAACAGCATTAGAATAAGAACAATTTAGAAAATAATTACTTGGCAAAGGAGTTTTGAAGACAGGTTGACTTATGAAGTCAGGATGACTTATGGAGAGGTTGAAAGGATAAAAAAAATGCAACAATGCTTTAAAACCTGTGGTACTGGCCTTCAAAAATTAATCATAATAGTTCCTTGGAATCCTGAGGAAAATCCACATACAGATGAATCAGTACAATTAATATATGATAAAGCTGACTTCACAGACTATTCTATATGAGTACAAAGCACTATTTAATGGATAATATGAGAAGAATTCACTGGCAGCTTTGAGAAAGATGATAAATATTCACACTTTTTACAAAATTATTTTGCAAAAAAAAAAAAAAAAAAAAAAAAATAAGTCCCAGAAAAACCCTAATCCTGCTGTCTGTCTCCCACACCCCATCAATGCCCTGGTCCTGGGTCTGCCTCCCACACCCCATCAATGCCCTAGTCCTGGGTCTGCCACCCATGCCTTCCACACAGAGCCCTGAAGCACGTTTTCCCCAGCTCTAAGCATCAAACCCCTATCAGTGCTAGACGATTCTTTGCCACAGAATTTCCTCCCTGCCTCTCAACATATTCTTTATGGTTCCTTCCTAAATTCCTTTATCAAATGTAGAGGCATTTTTAAAATTATCTTCCTCTAACACATGTGGGATGTTGTGTGGTGCTCACAATAATACACTGTAATCAGTTACCCTCCTAAATGGATAAATGATTGGCTTTTCTGTTTTGCTATTTTCAACACTAGTACCCAAACCAGGACTAACTACAAAGTTAATATTCAAAAGAGCTTTGATGAATTAATGGCATGTCAGCCCACAGTATACCATCAACACCTAAGAATTCAAGGCAAATTTTACAAGTTTTGTGAGGAATAAGTTGACAAAAAATAGATTACAAAAGTATATTATAATTCATTTATAGCTATAAAAGAAGTAAGACTTTATAGACTCAGAAATAAAGCCACTAAAATACATTTTCACATCAGGGCATAAGACATCATTTTCCACTTTTATGAGTTTTCCAATATGCATAGCTCCAATATAACTAAGGAAAATAATAAGATGTACCTCCCTCCTCGGCAAGTTCTAGCTGAAGCACCATGCAATATATGATCACCACACAATATATGAGCACTTTGCAGTACCTGAGCACCCCACAGTACATGGGTAACATGCAGTACATGGCCATCAATTTATAGATATCTGAGTGAGGTTAGAAGTATGAAATTATTGGAGAGAAGCTTGGGAAAAGAAGGCAGTGAGGCTACACACGAAGTTCTAATTGAAGATTTTGATTTTTGCCTCAAAATGGTAGAAAAATAAGGTTATACACTCAATAGAAACTACTCTTTGAACAGTGAATTTAGGTATTTTGGTTTTAGGTTACTGAGAAGAAATATAAACCTAAATAAACTTCTCAGTTTCTTGTAGTCAATCTGTTTCTTTGTTTCTGTCTGTCTTCTTTTCTATCTCTTTTTTTATTTCTTTCTCTGTCTCCCGGCCTCTAGCTGACTTCTGTATCTATTCTCACCCCATCGTGTGTGTGTGTGTGTGTGTGTGTGTGTGTGTGTGTGTTTCTGCTTGTTTGTCTCTCCCTTACCCCTTTTTACCTCTTTGGGGTCTTGCTAGCTAGCTAAAAGTGGCCTCAAACACATGACAATCTTCCTTAAGCAAAGTTTCATGTTCAAGCCTGTGCTATCTCATTTGAAAATCCTATTTTTGTGCTGAGCATTGATTGATAGCTAGAGGTACAAAGTAAATTACAGATGATATGAAATATTACATAATTTACCTTTAAATAACCATTAAGTGAGATGATTTTTGTCCAACTGTGGGTGAAAATGTCATTGGCCATGCATAACTCTGATATTTAGTATGTTGAGTACACTTTTATTTAAATTTGTTTAAAAATTATGCTAATATTACATATACATCACTCTACTCCCCCCTTTGCCTTCTTTAACTCCTCCCATGATCCTCCACTCTCTTTCAAATTATTGACTTCTTTAGTTGTTACGTAAACACAAGTAATTGAATCATTGTAGACCCCCTCTCTCTCTCTTTCTCTCTCTGTGTGTGTATGTGTGTGTGTGTGTGTGTGTATCTGTGTGTGTAATACTGAGTTCATTTAGTGTTCGATGTATTGATTACACATTTAGTACTTACCACTGATACTAAATAACCTATCAGGGGCTCACTTCTGGAGAAAACTGATTCTTCCTTTCTTTGCAGGCATTAATTGACTGAAGCTCTTCATCTGTGTCTGGGGCTTTGTGAGATTTTTTTTCATCATGTCAATTAGTGGTGTTTATTGTATTATGAACACTGGTGACACTTTCAGCCTTTGTGTTTATTAGACTATTACCACATCTGAGTGAAGGCCTTGTGTTGCCATAAGGCAAATATGGCTCCTGCATGAAGGTCTGCAGATAGATTTAAAGTGGTCTGTAGCCATCTTTGGCCACTTTGGGAGTTCTTTTTTCCACCTTTTCCACACTTTTCCCCACCTTTTCAGCCTTCTAACACTAGATAAAAAAGAAAAGGGATATTGGGAAAAGGAAAAAGATCCCTAAATAAATTCAGGAGTTAAGAAGGAGTCAGAGTTACTAGATTGCTTCCTGCTGATTGAGGTTATCAGAGTTCTTTGAGGCAAGATTGATCTTCACCATTTCTTATTCTTCTTTCTTGTTGCTACATGAATACCTAACGAATTTCAACCATCAACAAGCAACAACTAACCAACAATGTACAACTAGCCACCCCCCATTAGGGATATAGCATTTACACATCGTCTAAAAAGTTCCCAGAATTCCAAGTGACACATAATCCCAGAAACTATCTGGCAAAGCCACACTCTTTCTCTAGCATGAGGTAAATCACATCTGCTGTAAAGCACCCCATAACCCTATAGCTGGAATTAGAAAAAAAACATATTCTTATACTATTTCTGTGTTTTGTAAAGTAACCAAAATTTCAAAATTATCACTACAGTCACCCATCCATTCGATGTTGAAACTCGGTGTACTGATTACTGGATGGATGAAGACTGATGTTTCATCTACTGCTTAGGAAGGTAGAGGCAGCTATGGCTGCCTGAGTTTCTCTGGATACACTGGTGAAAGGACAAGGCCTACCTAACGGTTCAGACAATGCTGCTCCTCCCAGGGTCAAAAGCACACATATGGCTTTTCCTGGAATAAGGAGGCCATTAGTATAAAGCTGGAAAGAGGTTATGTAAATTCCTCTCACTAGATCCAGATGGAGGGATCTGAAAACCCACAGAGACATATGAGTAAAGAATGTACAGTTCCAGATTCCTTGGGGCAGACAATAGGTCTCACTTGGCCATTCAATCAAGAAAACTTCAGAGAGAAGGAGTTTCATTAGGAAACTATTCTTCAGTCTTGCGGGGCA
The DNA here is from genome assembly GCF_963924665.1 of Micromys minutus. NCBI lineage: Eukaryota > Metazoa > Chordata > Mammalia > Rodentia > Muridae > Micromys > Micromys minutus. The sequence goes on along the minus strand of NC_137985.1, from coordinate 19,490,376 downwards.
TTGTTTGAGAAAACCAGTCAGTTTTTCCTTACTATAGAACTCATATATCCACAGAGCACAAGTTTGTTTGACCTTGAAGAATTATCTTCAGTCTCTCTGATCTTTCCCTGTGGTATCTGCACATGAAAATAGTGCAAAAGTCAAATGGGAAGTCAGCAAGACCAGACTTCTTGCTGGGAAAAGCAACTTCCAAATGGAAGATATAAGAAGAGATAATATAAAACTGATTGTATCTTCTCAAAGCTCATGAGGAACTAGATACCATGACTTCTGGGTTGAGAGTGTTCTACTCCTCAAGCCAGTGTTACACCACTTCCTGTGACCAAGGAGAAAATCATCAGTGTGTAGGAGAAAGATTGGCATGAGCAAAGGCTGCCCTCAGAATACACTTATTTTTTTAAACCTGTCTGCTTTGACTAGAGTTCACACAGTAAGGTTGTTAAATACGTCAGCAACATAAGAAGAATTTGTCTTAGAATCCAGTAAGTCTAAAGAAAGTTAGACAGGTGAATTTGCTCAGTTTACCATTGAATCTAATGTGATTTAAATCCTATTGAACCTTTGATAATCCGATAATTTTCGTTTCCCTTTGGGTGAAAAAACTCAGATCACTACACATAAATTAAAGGAAACTAAACTTGCAAACTGGGTCTCGCCCCCTCATTTTACAAATAGGGGAAAAGAATGACACAGAGTTTAAAAGAGTTGCCCTCAACTCCACTGCTGACTAATAGCAACTTATCTTCTGACAGTCCACATTTCCTTTTTGGATCAACTCCGCCATTTGCATCCCTGCTGGAAAGACACCCCCAGTCTGAAAGGAGTCTGAAAATAGCAAAGATGTGGGTAGTTTTTTTTAAAATAATGCTAATCAGAAGTTACAGTCTTCACTATGTGAATGTCACAGAGGTTCCCACAAAGCAAGCTTGGAGGGAGTGTAGGAAGCTAATTACCTCCTCTAGAATTCCTTAGTCATAGCTCTTGTAACCTGAGGCAGTTTGAAATACAATTGTATTTAGTAATTTGGATTCAGAAGACTATAGATGCATGTTAGAAGGTCAGCTCATTTAAGATCTGCTCTTCTCACAAAATTCAACATTTAAGAGTTTGTTCTTGTGTTCATTTAAGTAGAACTAAGATCATAGAGACAGACATTTTTAATTGAATTGCTACTAATGTTTGTTTGAAATTAACATGGAAATGCAAACATATGTTAAAGGGGATTATTAGGGTGAAACTAAGTTGACTTTCATAAAAGAAAGTAAGCTCATATCTCAATATACCTCCTCCAGTAACCCTAAGCAGTGCATTTAAATAGTTTCTTTGGGTAAAGCATATGTCAATAAAGAATTTTGGGAAAATGAAAATCTATTAATCTGGCAGTATGATGTCACAGTTTCTCAGTATCTTTTAGTGAGGTGGCACCACACTGTATATATAAAACTGTGACTGGGAATGGGATGAGGAGAGTAGAGTGATTGCCTCACCCACGCAGGGCAATAAGTCACTCAGAGAATCAAAAAGTAAAGAAGGTAGAGGCTGAAAGAATGTTCCCTTTGCTTTGAAGCTTTGTTAGCTACAGCATCACATTTGATTCTTTGGATCTTACATTGGAACTCAGAGTTGTTATCTGGCCAGAAAGACAGATGTAGGAGGACCACAACTAGGCAATATACTCTGAGCATAAAGAGCCGAAGCTGTGTTGTCAGTGAAAAACATAACCCAGCTAATACTACAATGTGTCTAAAGCAAAGGTATAAGTAATTAGCTTTTCTTAAAGACCGAGGGCAAATCAAAACCTATGCCCGGTTCCATCCCAAACAGGCAGTAGGACTTGACAGTACTGACCCAGGCATTCTGGCTGAAGAGTCATGAAACATGCAAAAGTATAGAGTTTGTGGGATCTTCTTCCACACTTACAGAAAACTTCAGAGTTTGGTCCAGTGAGGGCACATTTTCCCAATGTAGGAGAATGCCAGGGCACTGAGGTGGAGAGGGTGATTGGGAATGAAAGAGGGGAGGAAGTGGATAACATTTGAAATTTTAAATACAGAGAGTATCTAATAAAATCATTATTAAAAATTTTAAAAAGGAAAGAAAACTTCTTAAGGCCATGCTTGCTGCTTTGGCATGTCTGCTTGGAGACTGGAAGAAGTCGTTGTGTAAAGCTGTGAAAGTAAAACCTAATCATTATAGTAGACTTGCAGATGTTGGTGATGACAGACATGATATGGATGTCAAGCAGAGATACAGATAAGTAATAGAACAAGGGAGGGGGGGGAAGAGAAAGGGAGAGAGGGACAGAGAGAGATGTGTTGCACTCAGCAAAGCTAGAAGTAGAGGAAGATCTATCTAAACCCTTGATACCATCAAGTATAGAGCTACAAGATTTTGATATTGTCTTGCCAAGTTTTTATTTTGCGTTGGACCTATATTTTCTTACTACGCTCCCATTTATACATTTTGGAATGATAATAAATATTATATACTGTTGTGATTAGAAATATCTAATTCCTTTTTTATTTTACAGAGATTTACAATTAATAGATTGTCTTGAATCTTAGAAAAGACTTCAGACTGCAGACATTTAAATGATTTAGTGTTCTCTATATATTTTGGATATTAGTCCTCTGTCAAATGGTAAGTTAGTGAATATCTTTTTTCCGTTCTCTAGACTGCTGCTTTGTCCTATCGAAGGCATTATTTGCTTTGCAGAAGCCTTTCAGGTTCATGAGGTTCTATTTATTGTCAGTCTTAGTGTCTTGCTGATTAGTGTTCTGTTCATGAAACTGTCTCTTGTCCCAATGCGTTCAAGGCTATCCAATACTTTCTCTTCTATTGGGTTAAGTGTTTCTTGTTCTATGTTGAGGTTTTTGATCTGTTTTGACTTGAGTTTTGTGTGGGATCACAGATACAGATCTACACTAATTCTTCTACATACTGAAGTTAGCACCATTTGTTGAAGATACTTTATTTTTTCTATTGTATATTTCTGCCTTTTTTAAAAAAAAAAAACAGGTTGTAGGCTTAGATTTTTTAAAAAAATATACTTTATCTAGAGTTCTTAAATACTTCAATCTCCTTTCTAACCCACTGACCCAAGGACCTGTTTAGGAGTAGTTCCTTGGGCAATTCCTCTCTTGGTTGTCAGCATATCACCAGTTCAGCTGAATAGCTAACACCAATCAGTAGCAACAGCATGATCCAGCCAAATCTGCACAAGTCAGCAAAGTGGCCAGCATCAGTCAGAATACCATGAGAAATTTTTCGTGCTTCTCTTTATGAAAGGAAGACTAACAAAGACTAAAGAAGATTAGCAAAGCTTTGCATCGCCTAGTAACACAAGCATGTCCTCTCACTCTTTGTAGAGTTCTATTTATATTCTTTCTAAATATCATGTACCCTCTCAGGTGTTTTATAGCAAAAGACCACATGCCCTTTTTTAAGACAGCTTCCAGAAAATCATTATGTGACACAACTGAGTTGTTAAAGAAACCAGAAATTTCCATTGCACTAGGTGTCAATTGGTGTGTGGATTTACTTCTGGGTCTTTAGTTCAACCCTATAGACCAAAGTGTCTGGTGTTATGCAAATACCATGTGATTTTCTATCACTCCATAGTACATACAGCTTGAGCTCAAGGATGGTGCTATCTCTTGATATTCGTTTATTGTATGGGATTATTTTTAACTATCTTGGGTTTTTTTTATTTTCCATATGAAGTTAAGTATAATGAAGATGACACTAGTAAATACTCCTAGTTAATGTGAATACTAATCAGGAACAGACCATCCTCTGTAACCAAGCAAGGCCTCAAATAGAAAGACTGAGTGACAAACCCAGCCACAAAATCACCAACCAATAATTTGTTCTGCCTGCAAAATATGCTGGTGCTGGAGCCTTGCATAATAGTTATAAAATAGATTAGAGAGATTTCATTCAAAAAGTGATCAGAGCAGATGCAGAGCCCCACTGCCAAATAATAGGTAGAGCTTTGGGAGTTCTGTAGAGGAGGAGTGAGAAAGAGGAGAACAAGGAGGAAGAGGAGGAGGAAGAGAAGGATGAGGAAGAGGAGAAAGAGGAAGAAGGATTGGAAGAGACATAATAATCAAGGACACCATAAAAACATGGCCCATAGAATCAACTGATTGGGACTCAAATGGTATCACAGAGATCAGAGAGCCTGAATGGGCCTGATTTAGGACCTCTGCACAGATTATATGTTTATAAAGCTTGGTATTCTTGTGGAATTTCTAACAATGAAAATGGGGGCACTCTGTGACTCTTTTGTCTGCCTTTGGAACCCCTTTTTTTTGTAAGTTGCCTTGATCATAGTGTCCCTTTTTATCAATAGAAAAATAAGGAAGACACATGTCATGTAATTCTGAATTTTCATCAAGTGTAAATGCAGAATCTGAGCATGTTCTTTTTGAAAGTACACAGACCCAGGTAAATAATAAATGAAAAGAACATGGATAGTAGATATAAAAGAGAATCTAGACTCAAGTTATTTTTTGAGAAAGATAACACTACTTTAGTTTTTTTAAAAAGGCAGTTTTTATATATTCTACAGCCTAAGAGTTTCACCAATTCTAGGCAAGGAATGGAAGACAATCATGAGCTAAATTATACACACTTTCATTTGTTATTTATTGTAGCTTGGATCTAGAATATGCCTTAAAAATTTATGTGGTGATACTTTTGTTCCTAATGCAGCAGTGTCCAGATGTGAGTGAATCATGAGGATTCTGAAATGGACAATTCTGAGAATAACCTATGGCTGTCTAATTAGAATTGAGGCCCACTCAATAGGACAGAATTAGTGGTACTATAAGTCACTTACCTGTGGTTGTTAGGTCATATATTACAGAGGAAAACCTACTATTGCCAGCTCCTAAAACCAGTATAACTTCTAACTTCACTTTGAATATTTATCCATACAGCATCTTTTTACAGCAGAGATATTATAGAAAGACACAAGCAGTCAAAATGCAGAGAATACCTGACAGAAGACTGCCAATCACTAACTGGTACATCTACAACCCGGCACTACACCTAGGGCTTAGGGAAAGTCATTAAGAGGAGGTAGAAAGAGAGTAGGCCCGAATTCCTTGAGCTTCAAAAGATTTGCATGTTACCATAAATAAAGAAAAGGGGAGAAATGTTCACAAAGTAGCTTTTGTGGTTAAGGATTTTCTGTAAGGTAAGGAATAAGGAGAAGGACTTCATGTAATGAAGGAGCCTTGACGTGAAATTTCCTATCTCATCAGAAGGAAATAATCTTTTTTTAGCTCACATATTTACTGTTGGCAGTTTGGGTCTGAAACAGGTCAAACCAATATAACTTTGGTAGGTGATTATTTCACTAAGATGGTGGAGTAGTAGGTGGAGTAGTAAGGAGTCTAGGATAAATAGGAGGCCAATGTGGCATCCTTTGTGGTTGAAACTGCATTGGTATGGCTTTATCCTGATTTGTTTTCAGGGTGCTGAGAAGGGCTTTCTTATTCTTACAGTGCCAGACTGCATAAATATTCAGAGCCTTTAGCTTAAATTTCATCACACAGACCTGATAACCACAGAACACTCTTTCAGCTAGTCTTGTCGTTGAGGTTTTATAAAATGCGTGTGTGTGTGTGTGTGTGTGTGTGTGTAAAACAACAACTAAAAAAAAAGAACATGAATTTCAAAGAGAGGAAGGGGATGGTACATGAGTTTGGAGAAAGGAAGGGGAAGGAGGAAATGATATAATTATATTATAATTTCAAAACAATATTCAAGAATACTGTTCCAAATAATAGAATGAGAAAAACTGAATTTCTGTTTCTACATGGAAGTGAGAAGACATAGGCAGGAAGGAAGAAAGGAAGGAAGGAAGGAAGGAAGGAAGGAAGGAAGGAAGGAAAAAAGGAAGGCCCTATTCAAATTAACTTTCTCAAAATTTTAGAACTTATCTAAATCCTGGCAAATAAAACCAAATGTTGTTTATTTTTTTAAAAAAAATTAAAACAAAACAAAAAACAAAAGAAATAGGCCAGAAAAATTAAGGATCTTTAATGTTTCAACCTGTTTTATTCTAATTTTTCTATCCACTATCAAAAGCCATTTAAAAAGAATCAGAAGCCTGGCAGACAGTGGGAGAAACAAGTCTAGAGTCCCTGAAAATCTCTCATTTTCAGACAGTTGTCATAATTTGCCTTGTGATAACTTAGGCTTGGAAAAACCTCAGTTTACAGCACTGGACCATAACGTGAGCCAGAGCTCATTTGATGCTACCAATATCTAACCTGAGACATATTTGAGATCAGTGATAATAATTTAATATCATAGTTGCGTTAGGTGTGTCAGTACAGACAAATAAGCCAATTAAATAACTAGAATGAAAAGTTTATCAATGCATCTCAATAGGGAAACTGAAAGAATCTGACACATTCTTGGTTAAAAGAATACAAGCATTAAAGTAACATTGGGGCAAATCCTCCAAAGTAGAGAACACTGAGGAAGGAAAGTAGGTGGCCTCAACTGGACATGAGCAAGGCTAGCAGACCAGATAAAAGAAAGGTGAGACTCGGTGTGTAAAGATTTTTTTTTTTTTTTAACAATGAGCAGATAGTACATGTAATACAGGGTACAACCCGGAATTTGTCAATGTGTTCTTGGTGGGTAAGGATTGAGCATGACTATTTTTTTTTTGTTTTGTTTTCTTTTTTTCTTGGACTTCATACAGTTTGTGAGTTGTTTTGGGGGCAGTGCAAGCCTCTGGGGTTAGCTTCCCACTATCTTGTTTTACATGTACTTTTTGCTCATTGTAACTGGTGGAATCTTGATCACACTATCAAACCTTTAAAAAAAAAACAAGTACCTTTAAAAAACTTTAAAAAAATGCTTAAAATCTGTACATTTATCTTTGTTCTTTAAAATAAAGTTGTAAAAAGAAAAAAAAAAAAGAATGGGGCCGGGACCGGAGGGTCTGTGGCTCTTTCCTCTTGGTGATGGACCCTGGGGGTTCCCTTCAGACCTCTGCTTCTGCTCACGCCAACAGTGGTGGTTTGGGCTGTGTGGAAAGCCACTTTCGAGGCTGGGAGTCCAGTTTCTGTATCAGTAATAAAAGTTACATGAAAAAAAAAAATAATCTATCAACATTCAAACAGTAAAAAAAAAAAAAAGAAAAAAAAAGAAAGGTGAGACTCTCAAAAGGGCAGAGCAGTCAGTGCTAGCAGCAATTGCTCCCACAAACAACCTGCAGGATTATCTTCCAGGGGCTTTGGCACATTGCATGTTCCTACATCTAATGACAACAGACTAAATTGTAAAAACAACTCTGAAAGTGACCTACATATTCCAAAAGAGGAGACCACCACTGGCCTGTGTTTTATTTTTTTTTTAATATAGTTCTGGGAAAACCCAGTTCACTAGGGTTGGTCCCACCTCCCAGAGGGTGGCCCTGTATGTTATAAGAAAGCTGAATGAGCCATGTGGAACAAGCCAGTGAACAGCACTTTTTCATAGACTTTACATCAGGTCCTTCCTCCGGGATCCTGCTTAGTTACCCTTAACAGACTATGACCCAGGATGCATAAGTGAAATAAACACTTTCCTCCCCAAAATATATTTTGGTCATCTTCACATTTTTATTAAAGCAATAGAAACACTAAACTACGTCTAAGGATGTAAACTATGTCTATACTCATGGTAACAACTGGATCTGTATACACAGCAAAAAATAAAATAAAAAAAGTAAAGGACCCCTGGTGATAACACCCCAAATACAAACCCAGAAGTTCTCAACAAAGACCTGAAGATTCACTATTTCAAAGCTGATTAAAAATAAATAAATTTGTCTAATCATTACCTGGCCATTAAGCTAATCCAATAAAAATCCCAGTGGCCATGTCCCCAAAAATGTTTTTTTTTTTAATTTCAAATGTTTAAATTTTTTTCTCTAAATTAGTTTTCTAAGTTAGCATATAAAGTGAAAGATTTCATTGTGGCATTTTTATTTGTGTCATATTACAAACAGATTTCAATGAGCTATTTCCAGAGTCACTAAGGGAAAACAAGACCATCTCAGCAACACATACCTGGATGAGAAGATGCATAGTTCTACCCAATAACAGATTGTGCTTTTTTTGAGTACCCTGATTTAAAAAAAAAAAAAAACTATCATAACGTATTCAAAGAAAATAAAAATATACGAGGAAAAAGTTAGTAAAAAGTATTCCTGAAAAAATATCCAAACATGTTCCCTTTGCCTGGACAAGGCAAAATATGAGAAGAAAAACAGCTTTTCAGCAGGCACAGCCATAACACATACACAGAGAACCCAGTAGACCCTGTGGCTTCTGCTTCAGTCTCTGTGAGTTCATGGGAGCGTTGCTCAGTTGATTTAGATGGTCCGGTTCTCTTGTTGTCCTCCATTCCTACTGGTTCTTAAAGTATTTCTGCCTCCTCTTCTGCCAAGTTCTCTGAACTCAGAGGTGGAGGGGTTAATAAAGAAATCCCCTTTAGGCTGTGTGTTCAATGTCGCTCTCTCTCTCTCTCTCTCTCTCTCTCTCTCTCTCTCTGTGTGTGTGTGTGTGTGTGTGTGTGTGTGTGTGTGTGTGTGTGTGTGTGTCTGAATATGGCTCTCTGTGTTTGTTCCCATCTGCTACAGGAGGAAGCTTCTCTGCTCATGGCTCAACAATGCATTGATCCATGAGCATAGCATAACTAGGAGTCATTTATAACTACCTCTATTTAAACCTCTTGGCTATCTAGTCTCTGATGTTTGGTTACCTAGGCAATGTTTTAAACAATATAGGTATAGGTTCTATCTTGCAAAGTGGGCCATAAGTCAAATCAGACATTGGTTAGTTATTATCAGAGCATATTTTGCTGGCAGGAAAGACCATAGGTCAAAGGCTTCTATGGTTGGGTTGGTGTTATAGATTTGGTTTAACACTTGCATTGTATTATTTGTTTTCCCAAAATTTCATGAGAATCTGTATGTGAGACACTGAGATTTCCTGTTCCCTGTTTGTTCTGGTTGGTGAATAGAGTTGCTGGCGGCCAATGGCTAGTCAGGGAGACAGAGGCAGGACTTTAAAATTTGTAGGGAAGGGAACCATTGAAGAAGGGAAATTACCATACCTGGAAAGAAATAAGATTTAGGCTTGAGAGCTGCAGAAGAGGGAGCATGCCAATCATGTAAGAGCAAGGCAAGAGTGGGCCTAAGGAGCCCTGCTGATTTGGTCTAGGGTAGCAAAGATGGAATACAGATTTTAATAAGTAACATCTCAGGAGTATCAAGGAGGAGCTGTTAGCAATGTAGAAGTCTGTGAGTGGCCCAGCCACTGAGCTGTTTAAGGCATATTGAAATACAAGACTGCATATGCGTGTGAGTGTGCATGTGTGTATCTTTCATTCAGAAATCCAGAGCATTAGGGTGGGTAGTGGCGAACTCTCACCAGTGCTGCTAGTGTGAGTTAAGTAACATTAATCACCTAATGTACCAGGTTGGTGTTTATGTTTCTCTTTTGATAGCATACAGAGTACCTTCCCATATCAAAGACATTCCTAGTAGGCACACACTCAGCATCTCCATGTTTCATACACTATGTGGATATAATATTGAGGAATGGGGCCTTGCTGCAACTTTGTAGAGAACCAACTATTGACTTAGAAACGGCCTGCATTGTTTGAGGATTTTCATGGGACTCCTATAGCCCCCCAACTCAATTAGATATAACTTGGTCCTGGTACTATAAGCTTTATTTTGTGACAAGAGATGGCCAGTTCTGGCTGTTGCTCCCTCTTCTTTGGAAATTTAATAGGTTTCCATACCAACCCTTAAAGGACCCTAGATTCTAGATGTATCTACCCCATACTCCACCCTTCAACTCCCATCTGATTCTCCCCTTCCCAATTTTCTGCCTCTGTTTATCCATAAAATGCACCCTACTTTTTCCTCCTAATGAGATCTATATGTTGTTTTCTATTCCTTTGCTGTAACATCTCTGGACATATAGATTGTTGTTTAGTTATCATTTATTTAATGATTAATATCCACATGTAATTAAATACATACCACATTTACCTTCCTGGTTTTGTGTTATCTCACTTTAGATAATTTTTTCTTAGATCCATTCATTTGCCTGTAAATTTATTTGTGTAATTTATTAACAGCTGAGTAATACCCCTATGTATAAATGTAGCACATTATCTTTATCTATCCTTCTGTTGAGGAGTGTCTAGGTTGTTTTCAATGTCTGGTTATTATGAATAGAGCAGAGCTGACCATGGTTGATCAAATGCTGATATAAGAGTTTTGTGTTGTATCTTATTGTATATTATTTAGTTATGTGTTATTATTGCTGTTTAGGATCCTATTCTTTACTGTTGAGAAACAGAAAGGTAATGGATATGGATAGGAGGGGAGGTGGGTAGAAACTCAGAGGATATGTTGTTAGGAAGTATTTATCAACTCTGAGAGCTTACTTATAGAGTCTTTTGGGTCTTCATTGTATAGAATCATATCATCTATATTAGGGTATATGTGACTTCTTTCCTATTTGTATCTCAGTTGTGTCTCTTGTCAAATTTCTCTAAGAATATAAGCACTAGATTGAATAGAACTTGCAAACGTAGACATTTTTCCTTTTGTTACTGATTTTAGTGGAAATCCTTTGAGATTTTTCTTTAATTTGGCATGATGTTAAATATTTGTAATATACAGACTTTATTGTTAAAACATGTTCCCTCTATCACTAGCCTTTTAAGGACTTCTATAAAAAAGAAAAACTTGTTTGTTTCAAAGACATTTTCTATGCCTACTGAGATGACCATGTGGTTTCTGCTCTTAAGTCCATATACGATGAATTGAACCTACTGGTTTGTATATGCTAGAAAAATCTCTTAGGCAGTCTTTAGAGTGAAGCTTAATTGGCAAAGATGACCTTGTGATGTTTCTTTGAATTTGGCTTACAAGAATGTTTGCATCTGTATTCATCAGGGAAATGATGGGTTTATAATAAATTTGTTGTGTCCTTTACCAGTTTGAGCATCAGGATAAGTTTAGTAAAATGTTCAGAAGAGTTATTTTCTTTTATGTTTTATAGAATAATTAGAGATGTGTTGACATTAGTTATTCTTTGAAGATATGTTGGGATTCTACTATTAATCACTCTGGACCTTGGCATTTTTCAGTTGGGAAGATATTTTATTACTACTTCTACTTTATTGTTATACATCTGTTTACATTATTTATATCATTCTCATTTATCTTTGGTAGGTCACATTAATCTAGAAATGTATCCATTTATTCATATTTTTTTCATTTCAGTAGAATACATGGTTTTTTTTTTCTTCATCAATTCCTGTTTTCTCTATTACTTGTCTGTTTACTTCACTTATTGAAGGCTGATGGCTGAGTGTTGTTGGGGATACCAAGGTCTAGGCCCTGTATGGCCCTAATAATTCTGAAAAAATGAAGGATAGAAGCAGCAGGAAAAGAAGATTAATTCCCATTACTTGCCATTTCATAAAAAAAACTATAGCATAATGTATAGGGATAGCAATGTTGGTAGTGGCAGCCACAGAATCACCAAGAAAAGCTGACATTCTGGAATCTGTTTCTAACACACTGAAGTCATAAGGACTTAGGCCAGTAGATGCCCTCCATTCTCACATAACATCAGGCTAATGTAGTCAAAATAATCTGATTCACTGTGCTTTCAGATGTGGCCAGTCCCTTTAAAACTGGTGGCTATGTCACTGCCAATTACTCTTGAGCAAGATAGGCTGCAGGAAGAGATAGCCAACTCAGCCTGCCGAGTCAGAAAGGGGTTTAGTCAAAGGGCATGAGCAAGCATGGGATAAGTGATGCTACCTTCAGTTACTAATCTGGAGGAGTTTAGAGCTCAGTTTGGGACTAAGTGTGTAGTTCAGAGGTTTAGGGGACTCATATAAATCATTGCATTAGTCCATGGGAGTTGTAGAGGGTTTTGTCACTTAATAATGTTGTTCTTCCCCTGAGGTTGCAACTCATTTCAACTCCTTCAGTCTCTTCTTTACCACCTTTATTGGGGTTTCCGTGTTCAGTCTTATGGTTAGCTGCAAGCATGATCAGTTATATCTGTATGACTCTGGTACAGCCTCAGAGGAGGCATTCCTATCTGGTTCCTGCAAATAAGTACTTCTTGGCATCAGCAATAATGCTTGGGTTTGGTGGCTGCATATGGGGTGGATCCCAAATTGAGAAAGCCTCTGAATGATCTTTTCTTTGATCCCTGCTCTTCTATTTGATCTTGTATTTCCTCCCGTCAGTGTTTTTTTTTTTTTTTTTTTTCTCCCTTCTAAGAAGGACTGAGGCAACCACAGAATTGGCCTTCCTTCCTCTTGAGCTTCCAAACACTAACTATTGAACACACATTGAAATACCCATAGCTCCAGTTGCATATGTAACTGAAGATAGCATTGTTTGGCCTCAACGAGAGAAGAGGCCTTTGGTCCAGTGAGGGCACATTTTCCAGATGCCAAGGCACTGAGGTGAAGTGGGTGATCAGGAGCTAGTGCACCTTTGTGGAGACAAGTAGAGGTGGAGGGGGATGTAAATACAGACAGTATCTAATAATGAAAAGAAAATAATCATTACATTAAATGGGAAGAAACCTATTGTTCCCAGGAGACAACCTGAGAACTGGGAACTAAACCATCAAGAAGTTTGATCTGGACCTAGACATAAGCTTAAATCTCCCCTTGTTGACTGAGTGAGGCTTTCCCAACGTGCTCTGACCTAATCTTTGTGGTGCTGGAAGTGACAGATATTCAGGGATGCAGTGCCCTAAAGACCCTTCTCACCAAAGGTAAGCAACTAAGTGGTTTATAAGGAGAAACATCTGGGTTGTGTTCAGTTCGAGTTTGTTTTTACTTTCTTAGAATACTGGTTAGACTGTTGGAAGTCCTGTCCCTGCCCCATCTGCCATAGCCACTACAAAGTTTTATAAGGAAAATACAAGACAAAGCAAACAAGGCTTAGACGTTTTCAAAACAGTGCTTTGAATTTTGGTTTGCATAATGTTAAGCTGGTAAAAAAAATCTCTGCACACTTTACATTTATGGAAGATATGTACCTCGGGGAACAATAAATGTGAAAAAACAGCATTAATTTGGTTGATTGTTCTTCAAAGTTTCTATACATTAATTTGATCTTGAAGGAAAAATTAGAATCCTTATAGTTTATCAGCTGAGAAAACAGTATTGTCAAGCATGGATAGACTTCTGAGCTCATGCACAAATGCCTGTTGCTTACCCATAATTGTATTTAACCGGAGCTCTAAAGTGGATTACTCAAAGACTTTAATGCCAATAAGGACTTCAGTAAGCATTTAATTGTGAAAACCTAACAAAATTAACAAAAAAATGAAAAGCAATTGTTTTTTGCATTAAATTTTTTATCATAACTGTATCTTTTAAAACTTCCTGCAACCATGAAAATTTTTTATAATTTGCCTAGTCTCTTTGAAACTTTCATAACTTAAAACCATTCTGGAAATCAGAAAGCACATATATGCTATCAATACTCTGTCCTGTGTTTTAACTCTGAATTCTTTTCCAACATGTAATGAACTGCAGATATGTATATGCAAATATCTAAAACCAACATAAAGCTGAAGACAACTTTTAATGATCAAACCCCACAAATTGAGATTGGGTTGGAGCTCAGTCACTCCAGTGTTTCCTCTGAAGGTTGAAAACCTGAGTTTAGGCCGAGAACTTGTGTTAAAATGTAACTGGGCAAGGTGGTTGATCCTTGTGATTTTATCAGTGCCAGATAGGCAGAGGCAGACGGATCTCTAAGGCACACTGACAGCAACCTTAGTCTGGTTAATGACTAACCAGGCCAATGAGAAAAATTCTTAAATCCCAAAGGGGACAGCCCTTAAGAAGTGATGGTAAAGATTTACCTTGAGCTTCACAGTCATGAGCACACACTGCCAAGGTCCTGCCTCAGTGTGAGGAGGAAAAGGTGGAAATGGAAACTGCGCTGATTCAATAATAACTCTGAGTCAGCAGCAGGTGCATACTGCTAGTTCAGATACTCTCTTCCTCAATGGTTTTTTATTCTTCATCTGAATTCTATGATACCTTAAATCTCTAATTCCTAATTTCTCCACAGAAATGTGATCACACTCTTCTATTTACTAAAGCTACATCACCAAGGCTCTATTCGTTGTTAAGAATTATCAACAATTCTTACATTTATATAAACTCTATAAGTCACAGATCAATAGTCCCAGCACCCCATTATCTTAGAGCAGAACCAAGCACAAAGCAAATGCACATTTCCTTACTGGTCTCCACAGACCCTTCTTTCCGGGAGCTGAGCACAGCTCTTTTCTAATACAGCAGAGATCACTCTTTAGTAACTTCTTCCATGCAAGAATAAAAAAATGATAAACCAGTAAAATTAAAATGATTCCTTACAAAGTTTTGAATTTATGTAAGTAAAACAGTAAAACAGCTCTCTCTAATATCTTTCCATGTATTGTAATCTTTAATTCTTCAATCGCCTAGAAAAGCAGAGCACTAACTTTTATGTTCTTCTACATAATCTTTTAATTCTTTAATATTCATTCCCTTAACCTAGCAATTCCATACCCTCATGTACTCTCCTTCAAATATAATTTATTCCTAAATTACATATAAATTCCTATTTTTCTATCCATACCTTTTCCTCTTAAAAATCATTCTCTATTCTTAGTACCTCTAAATTCTTCCTGGCTAATCAAAGACTTATTTATTTTATGTATATGAGTACACTGTAGCATCCTCAGACAGACCAGAAGAGGGCATCAAGATGTCATTAGAGATGGTTGTGAGCCACCATGGTGTTGCTGGAAATTGAACTCAGGACTTCTGGAAGAACAGTCACTGTTTTTAACCACTGAGACATCTCTCCAAACGCAACACTCATTGAACCAGAGGGTAAATGTGCTTCCTCATGATTCAAAATTCAAGACCAAGTTTGGCAATGAACCATTTTCAAAGAGAACCATGTAAGCTTTTTATGGCTCTTATGATTATATTGTCTAGCTCCTTTCCCATGACCCTGAAAGCCAAGCAGAGGGCCTGTTCTTCATCCTTCACAGCCTCATGACCGTCTCCATTTCTTATTACTGAGAACCACAACTGTTTCGTTTACTATTATATGGTGAGCTCTGAGTAATGGGGAAAGGAAGTATATTCCTCAGAAATAATATTGAGAGTAGAATAGTAAAGACAACAGATTGATATTGGGGCAACAGCAACCATCAGCACACATGGGGGTCATGGGTTCAATTTCCTGGTGATGCTCAAGGGTCAGAAGCTGTGTCACACCTCCTCTTATACAGCGATGCTGGACCCAGCAATACACACTCTAGCACACTTAAACATACATGTAAATTGATATGAAAACTCACCTACATGAATCATACATGCACATGCTCACATACACATAAAGAGAGAGGGAAGGGAAAGAACCAGAGATCTAAAAACCTCAAGCAGTATAACTTAACACAATAAAGTACCTCACTAGACAAAGAGAACTGTAAAAGAAAATAAAAGTGAGTTAACACATATATCAGCTCTTTAAACCCACTAACAGTTTATTTCTCAGTTAAAGTCATAACTTCTAGAAGAAAGTGAAAGAATGCACTTAATTTAGAATACAAAAAGAAGCCAGTAGTATTTACAATAGTAAAGAATAAACAAGAAAAACGGTATCAATATATCAACAAAGGCATAAAAAGTATTTGACAAAAAGTCATCACACTTCCATCATAAAATACCCAGCAAATCTGTAATAATAAAGGACATTCTCAGCTTCAGGGTATTCATTAAAAACCCACATATATCATACTTAATGGAGCATTATTGAAATCTGACTTCATAAATTTTAGTCATAAATAAGAATAAAGTGTTAGAATCAGCCACCTCTCACTAGAGGACTTAGCTCAAGCAATTAAAGAGAAAATACATAAATTCACCTGTGTAGGAGAAAGAAAAATGATTTCTAATCACAAAGGACATAATCCAGTATATAGAAGCGATTGGTTCATTTTCTGATACTATAGAAAAGTACTTGAAGCTGAGCACTATATTTTTAAAAAAATTGTTGATCTCATACTTCTAGAGATTTAAGAATTTGGTGTAAGCCTAGGTATTGGTCTGATGAAAGACTTTTTCGCAGGGTTATATGGTGGTTTACATTTTGTGAGAGGACATACAATAGTGAGAGATCACATGCTGATAGAGGAAGCCATAGAAGAAACAGTAGAGATGAGCCAAGCTTGTTATTTTTAAATGGAACCCTTCTGTCTCATTGAATAGTTCTTCCTGAGGGCAGCATCCTCAGTGACCTAGTCCATCAGGTGTTCCTCCTGAATATTCCCCACACCTCTCCACACCTCTCTACTGAGATCCAATTTTTATAGGATATTTTAAGTATTTACATGTTAAATGTTATCCCCTTCCCCAGTTTCCCTCTCTTCAACCCCCCCTTCCCCTGCTTCTATGATGATACTCCCCCCCCCCATCTATCCCTCGCACCTCACTGCCCTGGCATTGTCCTGCACTGGAGAATCAAGTCTTCACTGGACCAAAGGCTTCTCCTATTGAGGTCAGACAATGCCATCCTCTGCCACATATGCAGCTGGAGCCATGGGTTCCTCTATGAGTACACCTTTGTTGATGTTTTAGTTCCTGGGAGCTCTGGGGGTCTGGTTTGTTGATATTGTTGTCCTTCCTATGGAACTGCAAACCCTTCAGCTCCTTCAGTCCATTCTGTAACTTCTCCATTGAAGTCCCCACACTCAGTCCAATGATTAGCTACAACCATCCTCATCTGTATCAGAAAGACTCTGTCATAGCCTTTGAGGGGTCATCCCTATCAGGCTCCTGTCAGCAAGCACTTCTTACCACCAGCAATTTCGACTGGGCTTGGTGTTTGAATATAGGATGGATCCCCAGGTGGGGCAATCTCTGGATGACCTTTCTTTCAGTCTCTGCTCCACTCTTTCTCCCTGTATTTCCATTAGAGAGGAGCAATTCTGTGTTAAATTTGTGAGAAGGATGGGTGACCCCATACCCCAACCAAGGGCCTTACCTAACCTCTGAATATGTTTTTTACAGGTTCTCCCTTTTGTTGGGCATTTCACCTAATATCATCTCTGTTGGATCATAGGAACCTCTTGCTTTCCTGGCATTTGGGACTTGCTGGTGGCTTCTCCAGTTCTCCATTCCTCATTGTTACACATCTATGTTAAAATTCCTGACCCTTTGTATATTATCCTTATCTCCTTTCATACTTGATTCTGCTCCTCCCACCCTCTACCTACTGTGAATATTTTGTTCCCCCTTCTAAGAAGCACTGAAGAATGCACATTCTCTAGTTATCATTATATAATATGCATTTTCTCCCATTGATATTTGAGCATTGAACCATGATGCGAGAGTAAGTATCATTTATTATAGGGATCTTTGAGCAGGGTAGTTGCCAACTTGATAGGATTTGATTCAACATGAAAATAGCTTTCTAGGAATACATAGAAGAAAATTTCTTAGATTAGGTATTTTGAGTTGGATAGATGTGCCTTAAATATGAGCAGTCCCACTTCACAACTATGCTCCAAGAGTAAATACAAAAAGGAAAATGAGTTCAGCACAGACTCTGATTTGTCTCTTCCTCCTGGCTATGGATTTGGTGTGACCCTCCAGCCACTTCCTGCTCATACCACACTGGCATTACAGTGATGCACTCAAGCCCTTGGAACCATAAGCCAAAAGTAAACACTGTCTTCCTTCAGCTGCTTTTGTCAGGAATTGTCACAAATCCATGTGTTGATTAAAGACAAACCAGAGATGCACCAAAATGTGTTGGTGTCACACTAGGGAAGGCTGTATATTTTCTCTGAATACGTCAGCCAAGACTGAACCCAAATTTGAAATCTCTACATCTCTTTGTTCTAAATGTGTCTATATTTTGTAGTTGGTGGCCAGTCTGTTTTGTGTATGTCTCCTGTTTCTATCTGATCTGTATGTTTCTGTTGTCTGTTTTTCTGTCTGTTCATTCTGGATTTGTGTTAGTGTATACCTGATTCTGTGACTATTTCTAATAAAATGTTTTTTTCTTTATTTATTGAACAACACCACACACACACACACACACACACACACACACACACATACACACACACACACACACACACACACACACACACACACACACACACAATGGTATGGGAAAAGAATAAGAGATTCCCTACTAGAAAAATCCTACCAGAATTTTCTAGGGAAGAAATTACTACTTCATAGCACAAAAAACAAAAACAAATGTTATCAACCTATATCCACACACTGCTCCCAAAATCTGTAGGTTGTTTATTTTAATTATGAGTGCTTTTAATCTTTTTATTTATTTATTTTAACTTTATTTTAAAAAAACAAAGATAAATGTACAGATTTTTAAGCATTTTTGCATAAAAGTATACAAATACATTTTTATAAGGTTGTAATTAAGTATTTGTGGGTACATATACATACACATATGTATATATGTAACAATAATACAGGAAAAGGGGTTATTAATTTGAGGAGATAGGAGAGAAACTGGGAGGAGCTGTAGGAAGAAAAGGAGGACGTGATACAGTTCTATTTTAATTAAAATATATTCTTTTTTTTTCTTTTTTTCTTGATCTTCACATAGTCTGTGGGTTGTTTCTGGGGTGTTCAGAGCTTTCTCAGGTTAGTATCCCATTATCAGTGACTGCATATTATCTCTGTTCTTTTGTGACTGGGTTATCACACTAAGAATGATATTCTCCAGATGCATCCATTTTCTTGAAAATTTCGTTAGGCCATTGTTTCTGACAGCTGAGTAGTACTCCATTGTGTAAATGTACCACAATTTTGGTATCCATTCATCTACTGAAGGACATCTGGGTTCTTTCCAGCTTCTGGTTATTATAAATAGAGCTGCTATGAACATTGTGGTGCATGTATCTTTTTTGTATGTTGGAGCATCTCTGGGGTAAATGCCCAGAAGTGGAATAACTGGGTCTTCAGGTAGTACTATGTCCATTTTTCTGATGAAACGCCAGACTAATTTCCAGAGTGGTTGTATCAGTTTACAACCCCACCAGCAGTGGAGAAGTGTTCCTCTTTCTCCACATCCTCCCCAGCATCTATTGTCATCTGAGCTTTGGATCTTGGCCAATCTGACTGGTGTGAGGTGGAATCTCAGGGCTGTTTTGATTTGCATTTCGCTGATGGCTAAGGATGTTGAGCACTTCCTTAGATGTTTCTCAGCCATTCGATATTCCTTAATTGAGAAATTTTTGTTTAAGTCTGTATCCCATTTTTTAATAGGGTTGTTTGATTCTCTGGTATCTTGCTTTTTGAGTTCTTTGTATACCTTGGATATTAGGCCTCTATCTGATGTGTGGTTGGTAAATATCTTTTTCTATTCTGTTGGCTGCAATATTGCTTTCATGATAGTGTCTTTAGCCTTACAGAAACTTTGCAATCTCATTAAGTCCCATTTATCAGTCTTTTACCTTAGAGCTCGAGCTATTGGTGTTCTGTTTAGGAAATTTTCTCCTGTGCCTATGAGTTCTAAGGTTGTCCCTACTTTCTCATCTAATAGTTACAGTGTACCTGGTCTAATGTGGGGATCCTTGATCCACTTGCACTTGAGCTTTGTACAAGGAGATAAGAAAGGGTCTATTTTCATTCTTCTGCATGTTGAGTGCCAGTTGGACCAACACCATTTGTTGAATAGGCTGTCCTTTTTCCATTGAATGTTTACAGCTCCTTTGTCAAAAATCAGGTGACCATACATGTGAGGGCTCATTTCTGGATCTTCTATTCTATTCCATTGATCCACATGCCTATTTCTGTACCAGTACCATGCAGTTTTCAGCACAATTGCCTTGTAATATAGCTTGAGATCAGGGATAGTGATTCCCGCAGATGATTTCTTGTTGTTGAGGATGGATTTCGCTATTCTAGGTCTTTTGTTATTCCAAATGAAACTGAGTGCTTTTAATCTGCTGGTTCTTTTCAGTTACCACAAAACAAATATACACACACACACACACACACACACACACACACACACAAATACACACAAACATTATTCTGGGTTAGGGGGAAACCTGCATAGCAAAGTTAAAGCTGTGCATTTAGCTTAGGTGAAAAACAGCACATGGGAAAACCAAACACAGTAAGATTGGTTACATTGTCTCTTAGAAACAAGTTATACTTATTAAACAGTCTGAGTACACAGTAGGACAGCAGGTTAAGTATGTAGTCTCAAATTATGTTCAGGTGTGTTATTAACTTAGCTGTGATGTCCAGTAAAAGTTTAGTCTCTTTCAAGTCTAATATTTTCAAAAAATGTATCACTGCAATTAACATCCAGACAAATTATACTCAATTATGGATCTCTACAGTAAGCACTCTCTACCATAAAACAGAAGTCTTCCTCTACTAATGAGACTGGTAGAAGCAAAAATGTGTATAAACACAAATGTGATGGAAGGTAATTTGATAGGCACATCACATCTATTTATTAAAAATACAGAGCATTTCCTGCTGGTACCTATCACTTTACTTGATGCAGGTGTTTAAATTGACTTCTATCTTCAGATAATTTATTATTATGGAGTGAGAAATGCATCAGAACCCAGTTAATTGCACACATAACAAACAGTCTTGCTCTTATTGAACTGCTGAGCACACCTTGCTTGGCATCATGGCAGTGTGGTATGCAGTGAGTACATCTCAGCAACACCGTTGGTTACAATGCTCTTCCAGAGGCCTACAGGGCACTGACTAGAATTATGAAAGGGATCTTCCAGATCATTTCCAACTTAGTTTTTCCATTTCTCAAAGCCTGTGGTATGCTCATCAATAGGAATTTATTTATTTTCTGCTATGTAAACAATAGCAATGGCAAAGATTAGCTGTTATGGTTACTGAAACACAGGGTCTTCCTTATGGACAACTTATATGGACATAACCTACCTGCATTACAGAAAGGTTTATCTCTAAACTTTATGGTTTCGAGGAAGTATCATCTTCCTCTCTCTCTTGGTTACTTTGCTTAAAGTTCATTTAAGTTCCATCAGTACTGGATTAAAGAACACTTTACAATTTTCATAAGCCACTTAAGGGTTATTATGCTATGTAAAAACTCACAGAAAATGGAGAGGATCTTTGAAGGCCCACTGTTTTCTGTTCCAAGAAAATGCCAGTTGGTCTTGGATAACAAAGGTGCTAGCAATAAAGAAAATGATAGTACGCCTAGCATGTAACACTCTCACTACTTGTGTCAGTGTCTTATTGAAAGATCACCATATGCTGCACAACATTTTTGGGGAACATTATCCCATCCTGTCCTTAATATCCAGTTATTTTCCATGAGCCACTAAGTCTTATCATGCTAGGGTGCTGCTACCACTACTGTAAGACTATTGTGCTACTCCAAGCCTAGTGAGCTTGCTTGGGCTGGCTTGCAGTCTGGCATAGACCCAAAGAGAGACAGGATTGTGTGGTAGATTCCCAACCTACCAAAGGATCCAGGTTCCATTTTCCAAAGGCACCAGGCCAGCACTGTTGTCATGGAGTTTCCACTAGCCACTCCTGACAGCTGAAAACTCACCATGCTGGGTGAATCACCTTTATCCCACCACATATTATTGCAAGAAAGAAGGACACACTTAATCTTTTTTGCATGCACTACTTTAATCAGTCTTCTGGGAACTGTTGCTCAAGATTCCAAGCCTTCTGAAAGCTCACTGAGTCATCTCTTAGCTTCCACTTGCCTTTAAATAACCCAGCCCCCTTTGTCTGGTTTGCACTTTTACTTTCATCGTTGATGAGTCTCACTATGCGTTTTGAAATTTTCCTTATGTTTTTTTCTCTTTAGGAGATTTTTTGATGGGCTTTGGTAGAAGATGTGAATGTATACAATGGTAGTCTTTCTAAATAAAATGATTCTTTGGGAATAAAATCTCAGCAACCTTGGAATCATATAGTGTGATAACTCTCCCTACTCCTATGAAACAATCCTCATTGTGGCCCCCTGTTTGCACCAAGAATAAGAAAGTTAAAGACATATTAACTGAAACATAGTTGTAGGAACTCATAGGTACTTATACATAATCCCAAAGATGAAAGCACACTATCTAGAGAAACAGTGGGCCCAGACCCAGAATCTGAAGCCTAGGCCATTAAGGGCAAGAATTCAGTTAATAAGTATACAAGAGTACCCACACTTGATTCCCTGGGTATGTGACTTATAGCATGAATCACAAGATCTTGTATGCCCCATGAGGAGCAGATTCTGTTAAAGAATTAGACTGGCTTGAACTCCTTTTGCTATATACTGGGGTATACATTGAACGAACTGGGGTAGTATAGCATAATGAAAGAAGAGTAAGACATCAGGCCTTCCCTTTGGGGAGTATATGAGAAGAATGGGCCCTTGTTGAAAACTAAGGCACATAAGCAATGCAATTAGGAAAAGGCTCAGTGCTTGGTATGCTACATGGTACAAACACTACCCCTTGGGAAATGAAAATTTCTTTTGTGGCTTTTCCAACTTTGGCCTAGACAGGACTCCCACCAAAAGGGGGGTGAGAAAATAGGCCATCCTGTCATCAATGTCACAGTGACCTGAGAATGCAAGAGCATCCATGGAGTGGGCTCCATGAAACTTCATCATTGGGCACTCAAAGAAATCTACAATTTTGCCATTTTGTGACTCCATATGTACACATTGACACCAGGATTGATAAAGCTATCTGGGCCAAAGGAATAAGAAACATTGCATATCACATCTGAGTATGCTTGTCTAGAAAACTTCAGTGAGGATGAGGATCCACCAAACAATCCATACACGTTGGCAACTTAAGTGCATCTTACCATGTTCAAAAGTCTACAGTCAGTCAATGGGGATGAGCACTACCTGATGAATGGCAAATAAATTTGCAAACCTGCAGAGAGAGAGAGAGAGACAGAAAGAGAGAGAGAGAGAGAGAGAGAGAGAGAGAGAGAGAGAGAGAGAGAGAGAGAATTGCTCTTCTGGGTTTGTTTCTTAGGACCCAGTGTCTGTGACCTCCTGACCACAAATGCTAAGAGCATGCTGGAAGAAATGTAAGGGGCCACCTGGTGGGTTGCTGAGCCTGAGAAAACAGTAAGCACTTAGATGCTTGCTGGACTTACTGCTTTTGCTTCAAACAAAAATAATGTAATAGAGTTTTAATCTGCATCTTGAAAAGAAGGGCTAAAATAGGTTAAAACCATCTGTAAAATGATTGTGTGCCTCTTGGAATCATCAAACCTGCAGTCAACATTACCTGTGAATAAACTCCTATGCAGCTATACAGTGTGAATGGAGTTCCTTTTACCACTAAACTCACAGCTACCATGATTTGTCTTCAGATCACATCAGTCTCTGTCCCTCACTGACTTCACACTTCCAGTTTGGGACATGAGCCACAATGGAGCTGGACTCCTGCAGCACCACATATGAGATTTCCATGACCTTGACTATGGTTTGGATGTATAAAACAGGCTGATTAACTGTCTATATAAACTTAAACTAAAATAACTGAAGAAGGTATAAGTCAAAAGTGATTTCCTGTCTGGCTTGTCAATTGAGCATCAAGCGCTGGCTTTCAAATGTCTCACTCCCTCCTTAACACTTGCTTCTCCATTGTCCTGATATTCATGGGTCCCCCAGCTAGTGATAACTGTGTTCCTGATGAGGCAGTCCATAAAGGACTAATTTTCCACTGATTGCTTCAAGTCTAGCAGCCCTTCTCTCAAGGAAGGCATTGCTCAGTGTCTGTTTCCACGGAACAGAAATTGATCTTTTAAAACTCTGTGTCTGGCAACTGGGTTCATGAGGGTTTGAGAGGCTATTTCCTGGTTTTTGGACCTGGGGTTTTGTTGTTTGTTTGTTTTGTGGTTTTGTTCATTTTGCTTTTAATACAATTTTAATTTAAATGGGTTTATATCAGTTTTCCCCTCCCTTTTCTCTGTCTGTCCAGTTCCTCCCAGGTACCAAGATGTATATATGTTTATTGTTGTCTATATCTTATTGGTGATGTGTATATGGTTTCAAAGCTAAACATCCTGCATTACACAACTAACAAGAGGGCTAATGCTCCTTCTCCCAGCAGTCATTACCCACCTATAGTTCTTCGTCTGGGGGTGGAACCCTGAGAATTTTTTTTTTCCTTTTCACAATAACAAGGTCTTGCTATTGGTCTGGTGTCATTGAGGCAGCCATTTCCAGGAGAGGTAGTGTCGTATCAGACTTCATGGTGTTCTGGCTCTTATGATTGTTCTGTCCCATTTCCATATTGCCTGAGACACAGATGCAGTAGTGACGGAGATGCATCCATTGCACCTGGGCTCTCCAGTACATATCGAGCTCTGCGTTGTGTCTAGTTGTGATTTTCTGTGTTGGGCTCATTTGTTGTGAAAAGGGGATTCTTTGTATATGGGTGGTAGCTACACTTACCTGTGGATTTATGCTGGTCTACTAAGATGGCAGTTGTAGATTCTTCTCTAATGTCCTTGACTTCACTAGCCTGAGATGCCGGCTAGGCATCCAGAACCATGCATGGTTTATCTCCTTATCAGCCTTAAACAAATCTGTTGGTTGCCAATGGCATGTGACCACCACTTACTATACCTTAATAAATACATTACCATGCTGATCACTGTCATGGATAGGTGGTGAAGCTGGGTAGGAATGTTTATTCCTGCATTTCTTGGGCACTTTACATAGTACATTTTAGAAACATGGAACCTAGACCACAGGCAAAAAACTTTCAGGCCAGACGAAGGTTGAATCACCTAAACAAGTCCTGTGTTCTAAGTGTAGCATGTCATCAGCAACGGAGACTTATGTTCTCTGACGGGCAACTAATGATTGCATTATTAATCTGTATTGTCCTAAAGGTCACTTTCTCATGTCCAGTGATGAAATTTTTGGTAATCAATGGTAGACACACACATACACACACTATAGGGTCCATTCATACGTTTCTGGTTGCTGTGATTACTTGATATTGTATGCTGTGTGTTAGATCAGGATTGATGGAAGTGACTAGGAAGCACAAGCAGACAGGCATCTCCAGTATCAGACTGTCCTTTAATTAGAGCAATGAGAGAAACCAGTCTCTCCACAGGAGTGGAGACTGCCCACACAGTGGCACAGGGATTTAGGAGTTTAAAAGTCAGAAAGGGGGACTCTGAGAATGAACAATGCCATCCACAGCTCCCCTACAGTCCCAAAGAATAGACACCAGAAGAAGTTGGTATGCTGATCTGATCAGACACTTTTGCAGGTATTATCAGTCAAGTAAAGTTTTCTGTTTGAAGTTCCTCAGCCCACCCGAGGCTTTTAGGTCCTGAGGATAAAGAGCAAAATACCACAGATGGGAGAGAGCATGTGATGTTTGTCTTTCTGGAATACCTCACTCAATATAATATTTTCTAGGTCCATCCATTTTTTTTTCAGAGGAATCGTATGCCAGGGTACATAATATAAGTATTTATTACTTATCTTTTGAAGGACAGTTGAGTTGTTTTTACATCCCTGCTATTGGGAATAGGATGGCAGCGAACATAGCTGAACAAGTGTCTGTGGAGTAGGATGTGGAATCCTTTGGGCATATGCCAAGGAGTAGTATAGCTGAGTCATGTGATAGATTAATTTTTAATATTTTGAGACTCTCCAGACTGACTTTCAGAGTGACTGTGCCAATTTGCATTTTCACCAACAATTAATAGGTGCTCCTCCTTCTCTACAACCTCTCCTGCATTTATTATTAATTGTTCTGTGATTTAAGCCATCCTGACTGAAATCTGAAAATTAGTTTAACTTGAATTTCTCACTTTAATTGTTCTATCAATATATATGGATGGTTATACTTGGGTCATTTGGTTTTTGACTTCTTTGTTTATTAGGAATATTAAGCTTCTCCCAAATGTACAGCTGGCAAAAATTCTCTTCAATTCCATGGATTTCTTCTTTCATCGGATCATTTTCTTGGCTGTATAGCTTCATAAAGTCTCCATTGTCAATAGCTGGCCTTTATTCTTTGCTTCTTAATTCATTCAGTTAGTCTGAGTTTTTGTCTTTTGATTAGAGATTTGAGGTCATTAATATTTAGAATTATAATTTAAAAGATTGTGTGTACTGTCCTCAGTTTGATGTGTTTTTAAGTTGACTTGTGTCCCTAGATGTGTTTATTGTTATTACTATAATTATTAGTAAATTATCGCTTCATTTATTGTTTTTTTTTTCTC
Organism: Micromys minutus; assembly: GCF_963924665.1. Taxonomy (NCBI): domain Eukaryota; kingdom Metazoa; phylum Chordata; class Mammalia; order Rodentia; family Muridae; genus Micromys; species Micromys minutus. Next base: position 19,464,030 of record NC_137985.1, on the reverse strand, counting down.
CAGAATCATATGGTTGGGCTTACTCTTCCCTTTGTTTTAGGGTACTGTTCCAGTGTTTTTGAATCGTGGAAGATTTTTCCTTCAACTTTGGCAGACAGATTTTCTGGGTATAGTAATCGCATTTGCAGTCAGGCTCTTGAATGCAGAGTGTAGTGCTCTGGGCGCTCTTGGCTTTCAGAGTTTCTATTTGAGCATGCAGGTTTCCTTAATGTGACTTGTAGTTTTTCTCTTGAAGCTTTCAACATTCTTCTTTGTGCTTTATATTTAGTGTTTTGTGTACAAAACACTGTGGGATTGAGGGAGGGGAGACTAACTTGGCTTTCTGTGTGCCTCTTGTGTCTTTCTGGCAAGTCTGAGTTTGGGGAAGTTTTCTTTGATCTTGTTAAAGATATGGATATGTCATTGTTTGGGATTATTGTTCCTCTTCTATGCCACATAATTCAAGGATTTTATCTTTGAGTGTTCTTTCTCATTTTCTGTATGTTCCTATACTGTACTATTTTTTCATTTACTTTGGTTAATTTGTTCTATGTCCTCTACATTATCATGGGGTTTTATATCTTGTATCTTGATTTGTTCATTCTACTTTGTAAGCATTTACTCTGAGTTTTCTAAATGACATTCTGTGGTTTTCAATTCTATTTTTATTTCAGCTGTGTTCTCTCCAGTGTTCCTATTTCTTCATTACACTCAGTTCTAGAATGCTAAATTATCTTCGTTATTTCATTCAGATGTACATCTACAGTTTCTCGAATATCATTGAAGCATTTAGTGATAAAATGGTGGGGTTCAATTGCTCTTGTCTTTTTAAAATTTTTAAATTACTTGAGAACAATTGTCGTTGTTCTTTTAAATCCTTTCTTCTGGGATTCATCTAAAGTATTGATTTTGGCTCACTGATGCTCCACTCTCATACACATAAGCCTTTGTTGCCTGTTTCTGCACCCATTCTAGGGGATGTACAATTAGCTCTCTCCAAGTCAGTTTGATCCTGCTGGTCCCACTTCAGGTGCTAATTGTGTTGTGTGATTTTTTTTTCTCGTGAAACAAGATGGTGTACTGTCAACAGACCACAGAAGAATTCCACACAGGTCTGGTTTAGTGACGCACTGAATTTTTTGTAATTAGTTTAAGGGAGTCTGAAATGTTGCTTCCACTTGACTATGGATGACTCAACAGCCCCTGCCTTTCTGAATAGGGCACCAAAGCCTGAAAGAGAGCTCATAAAAGCTACATGCCTGCATTTTCACTGTTATAGTTCACAGGCTATTCAGCAATAGCTGATTCAAGACTATTTCCTCTCGCAGTAATTTGTTATAACCTTGCTGTGGATCTTTGTGGATTTTAGAAGTTTCAGGAGTTTACTAAGCCTTGTAACTAATAGTTTCCAACTAGAAACCAACAACAATATAACACTAAAGATGCACACAATTGATGCTTATAGTGAAAAGGAGATAAATCTTACCCATATTTCCATTAAGTTATTAATAGAAGTAGCCTATGAAAAAATTCTAATTCATGCTGTAGCATTTTACTACATTATATATGTCAAATTTCAAAAGGGTATGCATTATTTCATCTATATGTAATATAGATGTATTTCATAGAAATTGAAAAAAGATTAGCATTGTCCTAGGCTTGAGGGTTTTAAGGGAAAACAAAATGTTATATGGTAAAAGTGAAGAGAATATTTTGGCATTCAATTGTGGCGATCCTTACAGTTTTATGGTTATGATAAAAACAATTGATTTGTGTACTTTGGGTTTGATGGCATAGGAGTTATATAGTATACAAACCATAACAAAGAGGGGAGATAACTGCAAAAGTAAATTCCATGTGACTTGAGAGACAATAAACTCCAGGGCAAAGAATTACCTTAGAGTTCAACTATGTCACAAGGAACTTGACAACATTGAGATATGATCCTCTTCTGAATTACTCTATTCTCACTGAAGAATACAACCCACGCTATCACCCAGAAGTGAATCAAAAGGAGAAATTTGAGGAGTATCTGAAAAAGAAGAAGTAAACAGAACCCTTGGGAAAATTAGGGGAATTTCCCGGGATCTACTTAAAGAAAGATGAAGCATATTGATTTCAATGTTTGTTGTTAGTCACGTCTGACCAACTGAGTCAAGGGCGGAGTGGGTGGATATTTAACCAGGGTTAACATTTTCAGAGTGAGTGGAACAGGCTCTTGAGATTGTGTGAAAAGGCGGTTATTATGATGAATCATGGAATCTTACAGAGATGAGTATAGGAGCAAGAATGTGAGGAGGTTAATGGGCAGAAAATGTGGTGAAGTTAATGGGTTGTTTCTGGAAGGCTGAAAAATTACTGGAGTGGGAGTAGAAGGGAGACTGGGCTGGGAAGATGGGACGTGGGAATGGTCTGAAATTTGGATGATGACATTGAAAGTGAGGAGCCACTAGCATGGCAGTGGCTAGGGTTTATCTCTGGTGGTAAATAGAGAATATATACTGGCGGATACAGCATTACATCTAAGCCATTAGTAGGGACCAACCACAGGACAACTAAGTGCTTCTGCTTAAAAAACAATATGTTCTTGAAGAGGAAATGACCTCATGAGGTGTGAGTCTTCTCTAGAAGGAGAAAGAGAGATTTATACAAAATTTAGTAAGTTGCTAAAGTGCCCGAGAGTCGCAGACAAAGCAGGGGACCACTACTCTTTCTGGGAAGCAGGACCTATTTTTGTTGTCCTTCCTGCCACTGGACACCATATGAGAACAATCCTTGGAAGACAACCCAGGTAAGGGAATGGTGCACTGGAACACATCTCTTCAGCATCTATTTGGTTCAATAATAAATCTTCAGTTAATGGATTGGTGTCACTGAAATGGTTGGATCTCTAAGATTTGGTGGATAAAATTTCAGAACAATTGCAATATTCAGCTTAAGAGAGAGTTTTAGACCTAATGGGTCCTAAATATGTCGTAGCTAGTTTAACTTCAAGGATGCCAGCTACTACCTCAGAAGTTTCAATGGGAGCCAAGATATTAATTTATTTCTGCAATGTTAGAAATTAATGGATTAAAATTAATAAAATGTGAGAAGGCAGAGTAAATAAAAACACATTTTGAAGTAAATTGAAACACATTGGATGGCCGGGCATCCTAGAGTCATGAGTAGGTTTGCATTCATCTGGACATTATTACTAAGTTTTGTGTTACCAGTATGGGCCTGAACGCCAGTTTTCCTATGTCAATAACACTGTTATTATGTTCAGGAGTCAGTACACTGTAAGCTACATATCCAAGAGTTTAAAGATGCATTCTTATGTTTTAAACATTAGGTAGAAGAGTGTTCTATTATTTTGGGTTGTAAATGAGGCATATTATTGCTTTTCTTGCAAGCTGAATGTTCTGCTTCTAAAGTGAAGTGTAATTATACTTCCTTAAACAAAACACTGACTTGTTAGACCTTTATTTCTTTAGCCATCTGTCATCTCTAGAGTGGCTTGTTTGGGGCAGGCTGGGCTCAGAAGGCAATGGTAGCACTTTTGTACTCTAATTGACTTCTTGTCTGGAGAAGTTGGCAAGGCTGCGGTGGGCCCAGACCCCATGCATGCAAGAAATGCAACTAGACAGTTATCTAAATTCTTGCCTTTAATCCTTCTGCAATTAGATAAGAACTTCTATTATCATACATTCATTCTGGGGGATACTGTCTTTAATGGAGCCTGGCATCCCTGGAGAGACTTTATGCTGATGAATTGTTCATATTCTACATTGACACTTCACTTGGCTTGGCTCTGAACCTACCAGGCCAATGTTTAAATGATGCCTTTATTGTTCCTTTTGCAGGCTTAAGAATTTGGTAGGAAATGGAATGTTTTGCCCTGCATAATGAACCAGTATCTAGTCAAGTAGGACTCAATCTAACAGTTAGCCAAAGTGATGCTCATTTTCCATGGTTTGCTTGATAAAGCAAGAAAGCCTTTGCTAGAAATTGGCTCCACTGCTTTCCAGTCATTCTTGGAAAGGGTTGGCTTCTACATATGCATTTGTGTTCAGTTAATAATGTATTGATCCCCTAAATGAAACCATGTTTCCTTGTCCATTGCCAAAGAAAAAGGAGACAATGCCTGCATTAGCAAATGGGGCTATGCCAGTATTTCCCATCCAATAATAGCTCTTTGAAATGCGCCTCTTTTAAAGAACTGAAATTTTTACATATATCTCATTTGTTGTCAAGGCCAGTGTTTTGCCAAGTCCTTGAATTTGCAATCACATTATGAGGCAATTGATTTAAGACCACCATGCAAAATAATAAAACCAAGCATCATGTGACATAATTTAAGACAGCTTTAGTTAGCCTTTTATTCTCTACTTACCCTCCACCTACTTCTTCTTAACCACTTCTCATACACTCCTTCTATATGGATGCTTTATGGCTTTCTTAGCAGAGAAGTTTTACTGGAGCTGAAAGCAAAATAGGTCTCCTGAGAAGATAACATTGTATTCCAGAATCCTGGCACAAAATTTAAGCTTGTGGGTAAGAAATAGATAGGAAACTGTTGAAAGATGAAAATAAGCAAAGGCCTCTTACCATTCAGAGAATTTCTCCCATACAGGCCTTCCCACAGGATGCCTGAGCTTCACCTATATATACCCATGAATGATGCTGGATCTCAAGAGTCACTCTCCTTTTTCAAGGTAACCATGGAAATTGATACCATTCTGCACTTACTGTTGGAGTGGACAGCTGAACAAGGGCTGCAGTTTAATTTTCAACCCTTGTACATCTGAGAAGATCCTCTAAGTCAGAACCAAGATAATCTAATAATGTTATAATGAAACATTATATTTCAAAAAGTAAATAATGAAACATGTTTCTTTTGCACCTATGTTTGTGGAAGAAGACTCATTCCTATACCAGTGTACATTTCACAAGGCATGTGAGACATTCATCTTAATGCATCCCTTATGATAAACTTATATAAATAAGCATCATCTTGAACTTGCCTCAGAGTTTAGAGAATTAAAATACAGAGAAGTTAAGTAGCATTCTGAGAAAACGCAGCCTAACACAGACCAAGGAAAGACATGAAATCAGTTCTTCCTCAGTTTAAATTTCATGCTTATTTCAATATATCACTGTGCCCATCCAACCAGGAAGCTAGCTCCATTCCCTAAGTACTATTGAAAGGGCAGCTAAAGTTATATGCTTCATTTTATAATATAATTAATAGTGAAAATTAAAAATCCAGAACTTTATCAGAGTTGTCAGGATCCCTGTAGGATATGAGTCCTGGAGATTTTCTCTCCGGCTGTCCACAGATCTCAGCTCTTCCTTAGGCCCTAAACATTCACTCCCTTTTCAAATAAGCTGCCAAGATCTTATGCCTGTAGTCCACAAATAAACATTTTTGTACATTAGAAAGCATTATTTTCATATGCAATTATATTTAAACATTCTCTAGCTTAGTAAATCTCTCATCTCTTTCTTCCCAAAAAGAACTGCCAAATTCTCCTAGAGGAAATCCTCCAGAGTAGTAGTCTACACATTGATCCTCCCTCCCATTCTCTCTGTGTCCACTTAGTTCTCACTGCTTGCCCTTACATCCAATCTCCTCAGATCCACAATAACTACAAAGAAACACATGTCACCAAGAGCATCACATGGTTGACTCTTTCCAGATTTAGCCTATAAATGACCTATTCATCAATCCCTGCTCTCTATTGATGACTCCTGGTTTCTTCTCATGCCACTGGCTTCAGGATTCTTTACAGTATCTCTTTCTTAACTGGGTCTTGATTCCATTGCTCTTCTGATACTCTGTGTAATGTTTTTAATTCTTAAATTTTAACTCATTGATCTCACATATTTGGAACAAACAGTGCTAGCTCAGTTTTGTTGAACTATATCAGTCATTTATTTCTGTTGAATTCTGTGTCAAACTATCCATCACATATTCAAGACAGAAATCTGCAAATCATTCTGTTTCTCCAAGTCCCCTCTCATTTCCTCTAAATATGTAATCTGCCAAAAAGGGTCCCTGTGTTCTATTTCCAAAGTCTTGATTCTACTATTACATCTCTGTTTTCACTGTCATCTCTTGTGTGGGTTTTGTGACCATGTTAACAGCTCTTACTTCCCCTTCTTTACTATTCCCGTCTCATGCTCTTCTAAAGCAACAAAAATCATCTTACACCATACATGAAATAATCTGACCCCTATTTTATAAATTTTCTCAAGCAGTGCTCTTTCTGAAATAAATAAAAGAACCTCTCAGGTTCTACAAGATGATAGTGGTCAAAAACTGGCTTTGATTCTGTTCTATAACCCTCTCATAATTTTTTAAGCCTCTTCCAGTTGCACTGAACTTTGAAGTTCTCAGATAACGTATGTCTTTTTCCCAACATGCTCTCTATATATCCCTCTTTTTCTGCTAGAACCATTTTCTTCCAAATATTTCTTTTGTCATTGTTTCTCAAATTTCTCAGAAAAAATATTCATGTCACACATCAAATTCCATTTAACTCCTAAATATCCCCTAGGTCCCGTGTCCTAAAAGCTTGGTCTCCAACCTTTGATGTTGGTAGAAGATGGTATAACATTTAGGAGGTGGAGTTTGGTAAGAAGGAGTTAGTCCATTGTTCTATACCCTGACACCCCACTCTCTCCTTCTCATTTTGTTTTACAGTCTTCGAAGAAGTGAGTAGTGAGCAAACTGATCGACCCTATGCCTCTTTCATGTTACAGGATGTAGTCACAATCCCAGTGACCTGGCTGCCATGTGTGGTGTTGAATGACTTTCACCCTAGCAGTAGGGAAGGAGAGGCAGGTTAAACTCTGAGAGTTCAAAGTCAGCCTAATACACAAAGTGAGTCCAGGGACCCTGTTACACAAAGAAACCCTGTCTCAAGCAAACAAACAAACGAAACTGTAAGCTTAGATTTTTCAAATCATACTTTTGATAAGGGTTTTCAAACACTTCAACCCCGTTTCTCGCCCACCATTCAAAGCTAGGAGAAATAGAGGGTAAATAAGACAAGGAGTTGTGTACCTGTTTAGAAGTAGTTCTTTGCGGACAGTTCTAATCTCCATTTTCAGGATGCCAACAGTGTAGTTCAGTAGTGTCAGGATACCAAACTGGAATCAGCAGCAGTGGCATGATTCAGCAGAAACAAGCAAGCCTCTGCTGAATCACCATGAGTCAGCAGGACCTGCCAGAACCAGAAGTTCTCTGCTGTGCCTCTTTAATGAAGTGAAGATCAGCATAGAGTCAAAGAGTCAGAGTCCATAAGCACCCATTGTTTCAAGGCTAGCTATGCAAACACCCTGTCACTACTCATTGAGTCCCATTTATACTCTGTCCAAGTATCATGTGACCTCCCATGGCTCTTGCCTCAGCAAAACACCACATGAGTCTGCATCACATGACACAACCAGAAACTTCCACTTCAAAAACAAAAACAAAAACAACAACACCCCTCCAAAAGAAAACAAAACAAAAAACTCACAAATAAACAAACGAAACAAAACAAAGAAGGTAACCAGACAAAGTAGCTGTGGAATAAAAACCCTTCAAAAATGGTTTTCATCTTAGTAAGTTGATTTTCTCTAGTACTTTGACAGGCTAATGAAAACATGACCAAGCATACCATATAAAATATTCAGAGTTTAGCTGGCTTTGCTTCTTTCTTGGAACATAACAATGTCTGTCATAGCTTCAATAATTGTTCAATACTAATATGCTGTCTATTTCACATGAAAACAGGGCCCCTGGAAGGGTTATTTGTTCTAAGATCTCCATTACAGAACTTCAATAAGGACACAGTGAAATGTTCTGACTAATATTTATGGACTGAAAGATCTGGGTGGCAACCCAACATTCATCAGACAGGTTGTCTTTTGTTTGCTTTCTTTTGCTACAATAAAGACCATGACCAAAACAATTCAAGGAGATAAGGCTTTGTTTAATTTACACATCCTGATTTCAGTTAATTACTGAGGAATTCATTCCAAGGAAAGGAACTCAAACAGGATGGGAACCTAGAGGCAGCGACTGACACAGAGACCCTGGAGAAGTGTTGCTAACTGACTTGTTCCTTTTAAATTTTGAATTTGCCAGTTCCTATAATCTTATGACCCAGTTTCTTCGAATAAATCTGCTTCAAATAATAAATATTCTAGCATAAATAATAATGAATAATAAATATTTAAGTGGTTAAGTTACTTCAAAGAACATAACTTATAAAACTTATAAATTTAATATTCCTAAAAATATACTTTTAGGGCATGAGCAATGGCTCAGTGAGTACAAAAGCACAAGACTAGAACCTGAGTTTAATCTCAGGCCTCATTCTCAATCTGATATCTGACATCTACAATTGGACCCTGAGACATGGGTCTCTTTTCCACAGGTAAGTTTTAAAATGTGAAAATGGTAGGGCTGGAGAGATACTTCAGTGGCTACTAGTACACACTGTTCTTTAGACCTGAGTTCTAATGTCAGAACCCATATTAGGCAACTTACACATGCCTATACCAGAAGATTCAGGGTTACCCATTGTCTCTGGAACATCTAATGTCTCTGACCGCTGGGATACATGGGCACCTACATTTATATGCATATAAACACATGTACACAAGTAAATATAAATGAATAAATAATGGTTAGAGTATTAATGATAAGAAGGTATCTGACTACAAAACACACTCAGATGTGTTCTCCTGCAGAGAGAATCCTTAGTGTAAACGGACACTAGTTGGATTTGTCAGTGCATTAATGAGTGCAGGAAGGAAACTTAAAACTATACTATCTTTGCCGAGTACTTCTTATATTCTAATTGTACCCAATGGTTCAAGAAAATGAAAGTGAACAGTCAGGGCCTTAAATCTGATCAGAAAATGGTCGATTACTGCCATGGTGTTACTGTTCGGCCAGTGGCCATATCTTCTTAGGTTGGCTGTTATCTTAGTTCACAGGATTCACAGCCAGGTAAGACTGACAATTACTTCCCTCCTGCAGTTGCATGCATCGTACCTTCAAGCATCATGAAAGCTAGCAAACATGAATGAAACTTCCAAGTAAACACCAGTTTCATCCACATTATTTGATTCAGCAAGAGGGCCTTATGTTCAAGGAACGGACGGTAATTCAAAGAAATAGCGAAAGTCTATATTCGTGGTTCTGTTGGAACTGCTGGGGAATCACTCCATTAGCTATTTCTTGCACTGGGTTGTTGAATGTGGTATCTGCAGGTGCAATTATACACTCTTGTATGATAGCTACATTTAAATGTTTTATGTATGCATGTTTACACTTTAGGGGACTTGTGTAGTAGAGAGGGTTTTATTAGTTATTTGAATTTTTCATACATTGTGATTTGATCATATTCATCCCCTTTTCAACCTCTTCCCAAATCCATAACCCTTTTCTCAGCTACCCAACTTTGATTAATGTATCAGGAATTATTTGTGCTGCGTATTTATTCCAAGATGTGCGGTCTTCCACTGGGCTGTGGTCAACTTACCAGATCTTGTACTCTGAAAGAAAACTGACTTTCTCAGCAGCTCTCAGTTGTGCTGTCTATCAGCAGAGTGGATGTCACACAAATATGAAAGCTTTTATTTTATGTTCTTAAATGCTTCAACCTTCCTTTTAGCTCATCAGCTAAAAGTAGGGGAGAAAGATGATTAATGGGACAAAGGGGTTGTGGACCAGTTTAGAAGTAGCTCTTTGTTATTAGGATATGAGCAGTTCAGTCCAGTAGCGAACACCACACATGAATCAGTAGCAGCAGCTTGATCTAGCAGAAATTTCAAGGATCTATCAAATTGGCACAAGTCATTTGCAGTGGCAGAAATCAGTTGGTATACCATGAGAAGTTCTTTTGGGTGTTTCTCTCCACAAATTGCAGAACAGCAAAGTGTTGACTGGCTAGAAAAGATGGGTGAAGAGCAAGGAAGCATTGCACAGCATAGGGATGCAAGAGCACCCTATCGCCATCGGTGGGGCTATACTAATATTCTTTGTAAACATCACACACCCTCTCAAGCATTCACTCCAGCAAACCATCATATGTACTCTCATGTGTCCGCCTCAACAAAACATCCTTTCACAAGACAATTTCCAGAAAAATATCACATGAGACAACTTGAGTTTCCAAAGAAACCAGACATTTCTACTCCAAAATATCTCTAGCAAATCTATTCAAATAAGAAAAAATTTCTACTGAAATTTTCAAAGACTCTAAAAAAAGTTAATATTAGAAGATAAAATGATCTCTGCTCATCGATTTGAAGAATTAATACTGTGAAAATGACTGTCGTATTGTTTTTTGTTGCCATTCCTCCTGAAATGATCTCTGCGACCTCTCCCCTTTTTGCTTCTCAAAATTTCACTTTTTCTATATGGTCTAGCTTAAAAACTTTGTGAAGTTCTTTTAATCCTCTCATGGAAATATGATAATTTTCTTCTATATATTCCACAACAATTTCCTTTCTACCTGGTGTTTTCTTGATGTTTTATGTCAGAAGTTATGGCTACTCCTGGTGTTGCTGAAGTGTCTACCATGAGACTGAAAGAACCCTGAGGTTACTTTGTCATGTACACTCAAAGTATTTTATAATTGTAGAATTTCATACATTGTATTTAGATTATGCTAACCATCTCCCCAAGTTCCCCATGTTCTTACTCAATCAACTTGCTGTCTTTCTTGTTTAAAAATAATCAATTCAAATTTAAAACATTTTTAAAGATGTATTTATTTTATGCATATGGAACTTTTACATGTATGGACCACATATATGCTTGGTGCCCATGGAAGTCAGACAGGGAATTAGATCTTCAGGAACTGGAGTTACAGATAGTTATGAGCCACCATGTTGCTGCTGGAAACTGAACACGTTTCCTATTTAAGAGTAGCAAATATTCTTAATCATTGAGGCATTCTCCAGTCTAATTCGTGCTGCCCATATGAACATACTCTTGGATGCAGGGCTATGCACTGGAGTATGGTCAATATACCATGGGTACAAACTTAAAGAGAGCTAACTTCCCTTTCTTCTGAAATCTGTCAGTTACCAATATCTTCTCTAGGAGGACTTCATACACACTTCCCATCTACATAGTGAGAGTTTCCTGGCTTAAGCTTGCACAGGCCTTGTACTCACTGCCACAACTGTTGAGAGTTCCTATGAGTAGATGCCCTGTCTGGAAAGTTGTTTTCTTATAGTCATTGAACACTTCTGGCATTTATAAGACCTTTATCCCCTCTTCATGAACCTTGCAAGAAGGGTCCCATTTAAGACTAAGCATTTCTCTTACTTTCTACATATTGACCAGCTGTAGGTCTCTATGTTAATCATAATCTTATAAACAGGAGATTCTTTCATAATGGTTGAAAGATACATTAATCTATGGGTATAACAATACATTTGACAAGTCATTAGAAGTTGTCTTATACTATGGCCATTTAGCACATATGCTCTAAGAGGGCCTATAGGGCATGCATCATGTCTAGACACAAATTCTTGGCCCCAATAACAGTGGCAGGTATGGGTTTATGTTTTGGAATAGGCCTTAAATCCAAAAGAAACAGTAGTAGTAGTAGTAGTAGTAGTAGTAGTAATAATAATAATAATAATAATAATAATAATAATAATAATAATAAAGAACTAAACAGGTTGGAGACGGAGGTTGCAGTCTAGAAAAGGGAATACTGAGGACAACTAACACAAAACTCACAGGAAAACCTTCTACTCCAAATGAAAAACACATACCCAACTGACAGAAATCATGTCATGCTGTCTTTCTTGCTCTGGGTTACCTCATCCATAATGATTGTTTTCAGATCTACCCATTTGCCTATGAATTTTATAACTCTTTCTTTTCCTTAATCCCAACAATGAACAATGTTGCATTGTATAAATATAGCACATTTTTATTACCCATCTTCAGTTGATTCCATTTCTTGCCTCCTGTGAATCTGATAACAGGTATTTTTGTAATAAGATATAAAGTCCCTTGAGTATATGTCCAAGAGAAGTTTATCTGACTCAGTATGTAAGGAAACTTCACATTAATTTGCATAGTCACCACATCGGTTTGTATTCCCACTACCAGTAAAAATATGTGCTCCTTCCCACACACCCTGCCCAGAATTTGTCTTTATTTCTTTTTTTGATCTTAGCTATTCTGTCTTAGGAAAGATGAAACCTCAGAGTAATTCTAATTTGCATTTCCATGATGTCTAAAGGTATTGAACAATTTTAAAAATGTTTGTCCTTCCTCCAGCCCCATCTCCTAGTCTCCTCTAGCCTACTTCCTCGTGGTACACACATCTGATTTTGCATTGCAGAACTTCTCTCCTCTCTAGCCCTACTAATCCCCAGCAGCTTTCTCCATCAGATATTGATTGATGTTCCCTGCACTCATATCCCTCTGGTTACCTTACACCTCTGGCTCTACAGAAGAAGCCCTGAGTGGGTTTAATTTCTCCATACTAATTACATGTCTCCACAAAAACAAAATACCTACAACTTGTTTTGGCTTAAGCTACATCTTTGTAACTGATTGCTTTAAATAGGTGTTAAATTTAGGATCGTGTTCTCATTTAGAGAACAGTGGTGTGTAGGCATAGCTCCCCCGCATGAATCAAATCTGACATTCCAAAAGAAAATGTAAACACACAGCTCTAACCTTAGGAAAGCTACCTATCTGCCTTCCTAAGGTTAAGTCCCTCTCCCTCTCCCTCTCCCTCTCCCTCTCCCTCTCCCTCTCTCTCTCCCTCTCCCTCTCCCTCTCCCTCTCCCTCTCTCTCTCCCTCTCCCTCTCCCTCTCCCTCTCCCTCTCCCTCTCCCTCTCCCTCTCCCTCTCCATCTCCCTCTTCCTCTTCCTCTCCCTCTTCCTCTCTCTCTCCCTCTCCCTCTCCCTCTCCCTCTCCCTCTCCCTCTGCCTCCCTCTCCTACTCTCCCTCCCTCCTCTCTCTCTCTCTCTCTCTCTCTCTCTCTCTCTCTCTCTCTGTGTGTGTGTGTGTGTGTGTGTGTGTGTGTGTGGTATATGCTATATAGTATTATATACTATAGTTCTTGAATGTAAACGCTGCAATTTAGGCCACAAATTAAAGGTACATCACTTTTAGGAGTCATGGGAGTCACCTTCAGACAATGTTAGAGTCCAGATTTTCTTTTTGGACAGGTCACTGCTTCGTTGACTGAGATTGGGGACTGTTTGAAGACACTGGCAGAGAGAGAGGAAGACACAATAGAAGAGAGAAGATAACAAGCATGACCAACAGCTTCACCACACTGAGTCATACAGCTGCAGAACAGAGCTTTAATACTCAGATATTCAGGAGCAGCAAGGCAGCTGAGGTTCAGTGCTGCAGGGAGGCTGTCAGGCATCTTTACCTACACTCTGGTCTCTGGCCATTCGCCTCACAGACACAGAATCCTACCCTGCAAAGTCAACATTTTATTTGATTGAATAACCGTTATACCCCATCCTTATTGCTTCTTTAAATGAGAGCTGACATTTTAAGCAGGGAATTTTGTTAATCAAATCACATTTGTTGCATGAGAAAGGAAACCAGATCAGGAGCTGCGTGGCAATCAAGTCACAGTTCTTACCTAGAGTGGATGCTATGGGCCGGTCTCCCTCTGGTGGACAGAGAGCAGCCCCTTTCACTCCACAGGCTTCATCTGACTCAGAGATGAAATTCAGGCTGTAGCTTAGGAGGCTTCATCAGAAACTATGCCTGGCTTTCCTAATGAACTAAGCTGAGCTGCTGCTTGACAGGCAACCTTAAAGTGGCTTTTCTTTTTCCCTTTTCTTTTCCTTTTCCTTTTCCTTTCTTTCTTTTTTTTTCCTATTCTTAAGGTAAAGGCCCTGCTAAGACTTGATCCCCAAACACATTCTAGGCAAGCATTCAATCATGTGCTTATTTATTTACCATTATGTAACAAGTTAGGTGTAGTTCTACCCAGTAATTAATCACTGATTCTTTGACTATGTCTAATGTCTCTCTACAGTGGAGAGTGGGGCCTAAAATATGATTTCACAGGGTTGGCTTTGAAAGTTTGAAGTCCTTTTAGTGGAGGGAGGAACAGCAGGAGGGGCAAATGAGAGACTAAGGAAAGACAAGCCCTTTTCGTAGACAAGCTGCATCTTGAAGTCATCAGCCAATGCATGCACAGCGGCACATCAACAGCCCAGCTCCAGACTCGGGCTGCATAGGATGTTGTGGGGTTTTGTATTGGTGTTCTCTGCTGTAAATACCCCTGTCCACCACCAACCTTGCCGCCCACCCTCTGAAGTCTGAGCCAGCACCCTCTGCTCCAAGTTATACTTTCCACAGCCTCCCTGGCAGATTTCCTGGCTTTCAGTAAAGCTCCAATAAGTCTGGGAATAAAGCTTCTAAAAGTGATTGTGAGGTATATGGAAATCATCTGTATGCACGGGCGCACACTGGCTCACAATACACACGGGTGCACACTGCCACACAGTACACATGGGTGCACAGTGGCACCCAGTACACATGGGTGCACACTGGTACACACACAGTTTTACAGTACACACTGGCAAACACAGACACACAATGCACACAGGGGTATAGTGGCAAAGGGGAAATGAGGGTGCACACTGGCACACAGTACACATGAGTACACACTGGCACACGGATGCACACTAACACACAGTAAACACTGATGCGCAGTGACACACAGGTTTGGACATTTCTCTTTCTGGAAGAAAGCTTGAAAACCAGGATTCATCCAGTTGTCAAAGCATTGGTAACTAAGCAACACCATGTCCCGTTGACGAAAACCCTCATTCCACTAGTAAAACAGGTGACAGTGAAATCATCTGTAACTAAGCAACACCATGTCCCATTGATGAAGACCCTCATTCCACTAGTAAAACAGGTGACAGTGAAATCATCCGTAACTAAGCAACACCGTGTCCCATTGATGAAGACCCTCATTCCACTAGTAAAACAGATGACAGTGAAATCATCTGTAACTAAGCAACACTGTGTCCCATTGATGAAGACCCTCATTCCACTAGTAAAACAAGTGGCAGTGAGAGCATCTGGGCTGTGTAGTCACAATGCCTAAGTTCGAATACCCTGGCTTCCTTAGAAAGTCAGTTGCATCTTCCAGCCTCAGCTTTCTCTTCCATAAAATAGAAGCAATAGCACACATAAATAACAATAGAACTTAGCACGTTGAACTAATGCATTAACATGGTATGCAGTGTGCTTAGCAACTTGCTGGACACGTGTTAACTGTTTAGTAAAACTTGGACATCATTGTAATAAAACACAGAGAAGCCGTGGAAGGTCCCATTTTCAAAATGGCAGTTTGGGCAGCATTTATCCCTTAATAATGTCTTAGTATTTTAAGATGAGATAAGGGCTTGTTTTTTTTTTTTTTTTTTTTTCCTTTTCAAGGAAAGGTATATGATCTCTTTGGGAAAATTTTATCATGGGCCAACATGAGGTAATGAATTATACTGTAGCATTATATAGTTTCAAATTAAACAGAGACTTGAATCATTATACAACTTACGTCAGCTCAAAGGTAAAACAGGACCATGAATTCTGAGAACTTGTCAGGGTCATACACACATTCTATCAACAATCTAGCACCTTCTAATTCTAGCCTGATTCTATCGAGGCATCTAAGTTCCTCTTGAGCTTTCTTAATTTTCCCCTCTTTTCTCTCTCTTCCTTCTTGCCATTTTCATCTTCACCCTCCTCCTCTGCCTCATCTCTCCTTATCTGCCTGATTTTCATCAAATTCTACATAGTCCATAAAAGAAAATGATAAGAGGCTTCCTCTGTGAAGAGCATCATCCTACATCAGGATTGCCGGAGGACTCTCTCCCACAGTTAGTGTTGTCCATCAGAGACATGGTGCATCCTGTACTTTGAGCTACTTAATTTGGTGTGCAAGCACTTCCCAGTCTGGTGTTACCTGTACTGTTGGATCATAAACTTCTTGAAAACAAGAACATGCCTTGACAACTGACAGAATATAGCAAAAGAATGTTTTATGAGGAAAGTGGAAAAGGCACAAAGGTATTGAAACGAGGTGCATTTTATCATTAAACCCAGGCTTTAGAATCCCCAGAGGCCCCTGAAAAGACACCGTGCATACTTGATGCTCCTTGCTCTCCTGGAGTCAGCTGAGAAGACTCTGTCTAGGATCAAGAACAGTCAACATGAGTTGTGAGAAAAATAATTCAAAGTCCTTCTGTTAGGGTAAGAATGAAGAGAGTGGGGGCATATGACCCATGGAAGTTCGGTTAGGCCTGGGAGCAAGGGAGATGCCTCTGGGGGGGGGGCACGCTGGGAATCCCTTCCCCCTGAGGGACCAGCCATATAATGGCATAGTATAGAATAAAGTTTATTCAGGTCATGGGAGAGTTAAGAGGGTGGTAGAGGTGGGGGGGGGAAGTAGAGGAGTAGAGAAGAGGCCAGCCATGAGCACGTGGAGGGAG
The DNA here is from genome assembly GCF_963924665.1 of Micromys minutus. Lineage (NCBI taxonomy): Eukaryota > Metazoa > Chordata > Mammalia > Rodentia > Muridae > Micromys > Micromys minutus. Next base: position 19,447,556 of record NC_137985.1, on the reverse strand, counting down.
GGGAGAAGGAAAGGGGAAGAGGATAGGTAAAGGGGAAGAGCACGGCTGCCAAGAGGCCTAGAAGGGCAAGAAAGTCAAGAGAGAGAGGAGGGGGCAAGCAGCCCCTTTTATAGTGTCAGGTCATTGGGGCCCAGCATACCTAGTTACTACCAGGTAACTGAGGGGTAGGGTTTACAGAATCCCAACACCTTCCACATCTTGTAGAGAGGACTCCAGAACTCCAGAAGGCCATAAAACACAATGACACAAGCTTCAAAACAGTGCGTGGCAGGAATCTATCTATAGAGAAGGACACAAGGTCTTGGCTTCTCAAACAGTTTCAAGACCTCCACCTGTGCCACAAGAGAAAGCAGAGCAAGATATAGTCAGGGTCCATGTTCCAAGGAGGTAAGCGATGGAGTCAGCCTAGTTCTAAGAGCAGAAATCAGGTATGGTGTTAGAAGAGTTCTCTTGTCCACATGCCCTGTGCACCCCACTTCTGGCAGCTAAACCCATTTTTAAACCTTCCTTCCTCACTGTGCCTTCACTAAGGCCATGATATGTGGCCTCATTTTGTCCAGTACAATATTGAACTGAATATTATGAGGCTCTGCTTCAACAATGCTGCAAGAATAATCAAAAAGTAATCCCTGGGGTATCCCTGTGTCTAGACAGAGGATTCATAGATCTGGGGAACTTTTTAAAGAGTCTCTGACTCATAAAATGTGAATGATGGCTGGTTTAGAGCCTCTAAAGTCTCCCTTCCCTTATGAATCTGCCCAGGATTCACTTTTAGAAGAAAGAGTCTTTGGAATCTACTCCTGGACTTGAGGGGTTCACCAAAGAGATTTCCCTTCTGTCGTGGACCTGCAGCCATAGACTCTGGTCCCTCAGAAGGTGCTCTCTAAAGTGACTGAAAATTCAAAGCTGTCACCAGAGGATGCTGTGTTTCAAAGAGACAGATGCCTGAAAATTCTAAAGGAAACTAAATAATTCACTAACCAGAGAGAGCCCCTGAGGTGCATGGAACATCTGACCCAGCAGAGTTCCCTTCCCATCCTAACCACAGGAGCCTGAGGAGCTTCTGGGTAATGGACTGAGGATCATTAGGAGACAAGGGCTACTCACTCACTCCAGATCAGGTTTTGATCGTAACAGAGGGCAGAAACAACCTGCCTTATTTTTATCTTTCAACCATCTGGAGACTAGCTTTGCAGTCGCTGTTGAGAATAGGCAAGGAGTTTGTCTTTTTTGACCAAAAGAACTCACATCCCAGAACAAAGGACTGCCACAGCAAGTCTGCTGCTCAGCAAGAGTTTACAGAGTTGTTTGAGGTCCAGAGGTTAATTAAACACTCAGAGTTCCTGCAAGTAGCAGTGATTTATTTTCTGTGGAGCGTCGATCTATTTTAGCTTGTAGTAAATTGCACATGTTGCAGAAACACACAGGAGCCCAAGAGAAGCGAAAGCAGAGGTAGGCTTCATGCTACCAAGGCTTTTGTTCACCCATGAAGCCACCTTTGAAAGAAGACTGTATCACTTCTCCATCCTTTCTGACCCTGCCAAAATGACACTGTAACCACAGAAGGCTGTGGCCTAATGGAAGGGGGGGGAGTGAAGACAGAAGTGTTAACTTTAAACTAAAAGAGAAAGCATCTCGGGAATCTGCCTGGCACCCATGCTCTCTTCTCGTGGTTATCAGACAACCACGAGCTTTGCAAATATAAAGGAAAGAAGAAACTTTCCAGCTGTTTTCAGAATGACCTGGAGGCACAAAACAAGCAAAATAACATTAAAAAAAAAAAAAAAAAAAAAAAAAACATGCCCAAAGATGCCAACTCTGAATGTCTGTGCCCTTGTTTGCTTCTGGCTTTCTTTTGAAGCAGCTGTCACACGTGTATGGGAACAGAATTCCACACTAGTGCAACTAGAAGCAGCTGCTTAGGTATTGATGGCATCTGTGCCCTAAGCAAGAACTCCCCCCCCAGTCTTTTCTCCCCAGGAACATCTCCAGGACTGTGGTCCTTTCTCTGACTTATCTCTGACTATAGGCAGCTCCTAGTTCAGGCATGCAACTGCTCTGTGCTGGAGATACTTTAATGTCTCCGTCTTCTCAGAGCTCTGATTCCTGCCGAAGAAACCAGTCACCACACACCCTCTTTAACTCTGTTGAGCTCCGTTACACCCTTTCTCTTTCTGCTAGAGAGGATGACCAGACCTCAGCCGTGACTGTTGCTTGTTGAAAGATGGTTAAACCATATGCTTTATGGATTCATGAAGTTGAGTGCACACCCCTACTTGATGATTTTAAGCCAAGGAATGGAGCCAATGTCTTATCATTTCTGAGTCTAGTTACCTCATCCTTAAACTAGGGTTGATGGTTATCTATGAAATTTGTAATGGTTGAAAGAAGTTGATTCTAGGGTTGATGGCAGATCCTTCCCTGTACCAGTTCTTCAGAGGTTAGGAAGACAGCAAATGCTCTTTGCTTTCCAGGCTGAGCTTATTGCTGCATTTCTTTTGTTTTATCTGCCAGCATAAAAAGAGATATCATGTGTCCTCCGCAGTCACTGGTTGAAGGACAGCTAGGACACCAGTCACCTCTGCCCTTCTTAGGAAGATTGTGTTTTATTTTTTTATACAGGGTCCAAAGCAAAGTCTGTGTTTAATTTCCTGTTCCTGTGATAAAAATCATTGACAAAAGCAACTTAAAGGGGAAAAGGTTTATGTTGGCTTAGGGTTCCCGAAAGGTGCAGTTCATCCTGATGGGAAAAGCACAGCAGCAAAAGAATGAGGCCAGCTAACTGCATCACTCTGCATCAGCAGTCGCAAAGCAGGAGAACAGGAAGTGGGGCCAGTTTCTAAAACCTCAAAGCTCACACCCAGTGATATACTTCCTCCAATAAGCCTCTATCTCATAAAGGTTTCCTAAGCTCCAAAGTAGCTCCAGAAGCCAACCATCAAATGTCCAAAGCATGAGGGATGAGGGCCATTTCACATTCAAATCACATCACTTACATTAGGGATTTCGAAGGGGCCCCCACCTCAGTTGCAGAAAATAAGGTAAAACAAGCTATGAATCCACTGGCATCAGAAGATTAAGTTTTATAAAAGAGGCACAAAAGAGTACGAAATTCAGAGCAGCAAAGGCAAGCACATAAATGTACCCCTTGAAAGAACTTTGTAGGACAGATGAAACTTGAATCCATAAGAAGTGGACAGGAAGGCAGTCAGCCAGGAGATAAGCTGTCAGAGGTGCAAAGTGTATATTTATTCTCTGGGATCAAGAGCTAATTTAATATCACCCAAATGGAGAGGAGAAGGCTGTGTTTTCTTTTTCTGTGTGTCTCATTCTATGTAACTGAAGGTCAGGAAATGGCCCTTCCAGAAATATGGAAGAGAGTTGGACAGAGGTTGGAAAACCAGCTTTGTGGCCTAGAAGCATAAGAACTTGCTGGAATTTCTATGAAGACAATTGCATCCTAGTAAATAGGCCTTCAGTGTCCATGTAATCATTATGTGTCTCTGTCTCTGTCTCTGTCTCTGTCTCTGTCTCTGTCTCTGTCTCTCTCTCTCTCTCTCTCTCTCTCTCTGTGTGTGTGTGTGTGTGTGTGTGTGTGTGTGTGTGTGTGTGTAGCATGTATGTGGGTAGTAGACATTATACCATTTTTATACGTAGATTTAATGTATATACACACAATTTTGTACATGCAATATGAAAGCATATATATTATAGATATATAAGTACAAACATTTTTTTCTTTTTCATAATTCAATTTTTTATTTACTTTATATCATATTCACACCACCCCTCCTTCCTTTCCTCCAAGTCCACCTCTTACAAATTAGTCTTACCCCTTCTCCTAAGAAAATGAGAAGGCCCCCTGAGTACCACCCCACTCTGGAACATCTAGCTCCAACAGGACTAAACACATCCTCTCCCACTGAGGCCTAAATAAGCAGTCCAGCTAAGGGGATCCAGTGGCAGGCAACAGAGTCAGAGACTGCCCACATCCAATTGGTAGGATACCCACATGAAGGCCAAGCTGTACATTTGCTATAAATGTGAGGGAGGGGGCAAGGTCCATCTCATGCATGCTCTTTGGTTGATGGTTCAGTCTCTATGAGCTTCCAGATAAGTTAACTTTAGTTCTTCTTATGGCATTCTTGACCCCTCTGGTTCCTTCAGTTCTATCTCCCAGTCTTCCACAGACACCCCAAGTTCCACCTGATGCTTCCTTATTGTTCTCTTTATCTATTTCCATCTGTTGCCTGGGATTAGGGAGGCTACAGGGGTTCATGGGATGACCCTAGCTGAGATTCCTACCACTTAGGGATATAGAGACTGAAGGGGTTGCCTTCTGCAGCCACGCAGGACTTCTAGTGGGAGAAGTGGGGCACCAACTCATGCACAGAACCTTCAACCCAAACTTTGTTATGCCTACAGATGCTCAAGGATAAAGATGGAGCAAAGACGGAGGGGCTGGCCAACGAATGTCTAATTCCACTTGAGACCCATGCCATGGGAGATAAACAACCCCTGATAATAACAATGATACTTTGCTATGCTTTACTTGTATGCCAAATATAGTCAGAAAATAAACAGAATTTTCAGTGGAAAAGTTAACTAAAAAATTATAAACACATTTTTTAGTTTTCTTTAATTTTCTAGTACTAAATGATATAGTCTTATTACAAGAAGCCCAAGTTTAGATTAAGCAGAGCACTGAAAACAAAACCAAAGGAATACTTTTTTTTTTAACACTTAGCACAGTGATATCAAGAAAAATACAGAAATGAAAATAACACTGGCTAAATAAGAGTTTACCTACAGCATACAGATCATATATTAAGAATGCTTTAGCTGCATTTTCCAAGTAGATTCACAGAACCTTTAAAATTTCAATTTAGAAATTCTCAGAGATCTCTGCCCCTCCAGAGTAACAAATCATGGTCAGGTTTTTGACCTCTCTTGTTATTTCTTCACCCTCATCCTTACATCTACCCACAGTCAGGTCATTTCTGTCTCCTTGGTGACAGAGAAGAGGCACATGAGCTGACATCAAGTTGCCTAGCATCCTTGCCCGTCTCTGGCAGTACATCTGCATGCTGTTTTATCTGCAGCTTGAAGCATTGCTTCCCCCCCCCCCCAAGTCATTCAGCAGAGTGGTATTCACTGTTTATTTGGAAAGAATATCAGGGAGTTAGAGACAAATAAGATAAAAAGGAGTCACACTCACATCCTCCTAAGTGTTGCTGAAGAATTTAACATCATTCTAAAACAATGAAGCCACTGGAGGTCTTCATCAAGGCAGTGACAAGATCTCTTAAGTAGGTCTTAGTTTTTACTTGGCACAAAAGTAGAATGAAACAGAGTAGAAACAACAGACTAGCCCAGTCACGGTGGAGTTCCACCTGCTGAAGTGGCATGCACATATGCATAATAATTTGCATTGCATTAATCACTTTCTGTGCCACTGTGACAAAACAACTCACTAAAACAGTGTAAAGGAGAGAGATTTACATTGGTTCATGTGTTCAGACTAATTCCAATCCATCATAGGTAAGATGGCACAACTGTTCCATCTTTGGAGTATGAAGTAGATTCTTGTTTACATGGCACACCAAAGGAAGCAGAAAATATAGATTGAATAGAAGAAAAGTATAACCTACAAAGTTTGTGTCCCAGTAACAAAAGGTCACCATCAAAACCCTACCTCCCCAAATTCTTAGATACCTTCAAAAATATTGTAGACTCTGTGAAACCATGAGATTATGGGGAAACTTCCATATTTAACTCATAACACGTGAGTGAGAAAACTAAAGTTTACTGTGTTTAAAAAAAAATGAAAATAAAAAAGCCAACCCAACCCAACCCAACCCAAACCAGGCCCGGGCCCAGTCTCTGTCTCTGTCTCTGTCTCTGTCTCTGTATCTCTCTCTCTCTCTCTCATTCTCTCTGTGTGTGTCTGTGTGTCTGTGTGTGTGCCTGCTTCCTGTGGAACACAATGGAACACTCTCACAGTTACTACTCAAGGACGAAACCTATCTGCTTCACACCATGATAATAATGGACTAACCCTCTGAAAATGTCAGCAAGCCCCCAATTAAATGCTTGCTTTTAAAAGAAGAGTTGCCTTGGTGATGGTGTCTCTTTGCAGCAATTGAACAGTAACTAAGACATAAGTTGTAGCCTCCTTGGGAAAATAAGGTATTGATGGTCTGCCCGGTATGTGAATCCTATGAAATACAATACTGTCTGTCTAGGTATGATGTTTCCCAACGATGTAAGTAACTCTTACAGGAGTAACCAATCTGTATCAAATTAATCTAATGATTATTTAGACTATTTAGGAGCAAAAAGCACACACACACAAATGGATTTTGTTTTGTGTTGGCTAAGTAATCCTGGGTGTGACACCTGTCCTGTACTGTGACTGATATACCAAATGAGAATTCACTAGGCAAAGTTGTTTGTTTGTTTGTTTGTTTGTTTGTTTACTTATTTGCCCTTGTCAGCAGGTATCAGTTGCAGATAGCTTCTTGGGTAATGGTGGCAGTGCCTGCACGTCAGCAGCTATTCCAGATCGGCCGGGCGAAGAACTGAGGGTTTGAAAAGAGGAGACATACATGGCTTAGGTCATCTGTGTTACCAGATACCTTTTTACTCTCCGAATCTAGCTCACGATATCAACTACAAAGGCAGTGTGCAAATCCCCCAGCTGCCCTGTGGAAGAGACAACCTCTGGGTTGAGTCTCTAACCTGCGGCAATGTAAACAGGAACACTGGCGTGAGTCCTGGGCTTGGGACTAGGCTGACCTGAACTTCAAAGAAAGGCATGTTGCTTTCCAAATTTCTAGGCATATAAAGGGCAGTTAGGCTAAACCCTAGTGGGGGGAATAGCTCCCAACAAGCAAGGTAGAATCCTATGTCCAATTTCTCCTCACATGCTAGGACCTCTACTGGCTTGAACCTATGTAGGTGTTAGGCATACAGCCACAGTCTCTGTGAGTTCGTATGCTCATGTGTTCTCTTGTGTCTGGAAGACAGTTTCCTTAGAATCATCCATTATCTCTGGCTCTTACCATTTTTTCACCCCTTCTTCTGCACAGAAAATCTGATCCTTATTTCTTTGTGCCTTTTTGGTTTGTTTTATTGGTTCTCCTTTCTTTGGTTTTGTAATTTCTTTTTCTGAAGGTGAGAAAGACTTTAAAGGTGGGTGGGTAAGATGGTAGAAAGGATCTGGAGTGATATGGAGAAAACCTGTTCAAAATCTATTAAATTTTAATTTAAGCATAAAAACAAAATATAGAGAAACATTGCATTTACTAATTACCAAAGTTTATTCAGCTTATACCATATTTGTGGGTTTTCTGTTGATGTGATCAATTAACAGTGTAACAACTAAAATGCTACATCAATTTGTATGAGGTTGTTTGACATGGGAGGATCTTGGCTTCTGCAAGGAGTCATGAGGTCTACTCTATCTCTAAACTATGACACAAAGTTGAGGATTATAATGGTTTCCTAGGCACCCCAGGATTGTAATTTCTCTTGTTTGAGTCATTCCTTAGATCTGCACATGATCTCACCCGCTGCTCTCTACCACATGAGGCAACACTTTAAGAGGTGATAACAAATATGGGAGCTCTGGAAGTTTGTCCTGGTGCCATGTGTTTATAGAACATAGTGTTTAAGGGATGGTTCTGGAACCCTGGCCATCCCATGCTGCTCTCACTTTAAAGTTCATTAACAGAGTTTGTGGTTCCCCAGGGGAAGAAGGAAACACACACTGGTAAGCTACTTCAGTGAGAAAGCTGTGTCTCCAACTATCATGCTGCAGAAAACACACAATTCACAGAGTTATAGAGAGCAATGTAGGTCCACCCTGGAGCTGCCCATATGAACCCTCCATTATATAGATTATGTTTTTGTTATACAGTTGCCAGAGATACCTGAAGGAAGACATTATACTCATTTTCTGTTTCAGGCATCTAAAATGTGAGAGTGTAAGAGGCTTTTGGATTGGTAGGTGTAAAAGTTCAGAAGCTGTGGTAAAATGAGTGGATGCAGCTTTGGTTGCCATCTAAAGTTTAGTCTTCAGCTTTCTTTAATTCCACAGGTGAGTGTGGTCCTCCTTCATATACTGCACAGCATGTATGGGAGCAGAGATGATGCTAGTATTCTGCTTTCCTACTAATAAGTATGAGAGAGGTGAGCTTTGTCTCAGAGCCTTGCTGAAAATGAAACATCTGAAGTTGTGTGCTTGTATTCCTTCATGCAATAAGGAATTGGGGGTCTTGGGTTCTTGTTGCAATGTTGAGTTTAGAAGTGATGCCAAATATCTGATATTTATACCTAATGGCCTTACACCGACGCACTGTCTCCCCATGGGCAGAATTTAAATAATATTTAATATCAAGCCAGTTTGTTAGAAACTCACTGTGCTGGGATTATGTGAACTGTTCAGTCATAATGGGGGAAGGATACAATAAAGTCTCAGAAGGATTGAGTCTGTTATCAAGGGTGAAAAAGAGACCCTAGTTATGGGATTTCTTCTATTTCCCGCATTCTTCGTTTATATATCATACATTCAACTATGGTTAATTCAATTCTTATAACAATCATTTGGTTGCTTTTTTTTGCCTTTTTAAATATTAAACAGTTGTAGCATGGAGAATACTGGAACTCACTATATACACAGCCTACTCATCGCAATCTTTTTGCCTCAACTTCTCAAGTGCTGAAATTACAGACATGAATCACCACACCTAACTATACATAAACTTCTTTTTATTATGGAATATATTTTATTTTTATAAATAAATGAATATATAGAAAGATAAGGATTATTATTAAGTTACTTGTTTTTTCATTTTTAGAATTTTTTTCATCTTTTTATTCTTTATAGGCTTATGCTTTTCAAAACATACTTTCATAAGTGTACTTAAATGTTTTATCCTCCCTTCTAGACCATCATCCACCAGAGGTAGCAGAAAGAAAAGAAAGATTAACAGGGCAAAGGAGGAAGTGAACCTGTTTAGAAATAGTTCTTTGGGATGGATCCAGCCTGCACTGTCAGGATATCAGCAGTTTAGCTCACATGAATCAGCAGTGGTAGCCTGGTCCACTCACATACACGATTCTGTGAATCAGCAACAGCAATACAATTCAGAAGAAACAACAAGGCTCTGTGAATCAACCTGAGTCATCAGAATTGGCAAGAAGCTGCTAGAATACCACCAGAACTTCTTTGGTGCCTTTCTCTCTAGGAAGTCAAAACAAACAATTGTCAATGAAGACGGCAAGGAATACCAATGCCACACAGCACCGAACACTGACTGTTGTCTTGTATTTATACCCCTTTCAAATATCACCTGTTCTCTCAAGCATCTGCTCTAGCAAAACAAGTTTTCTTTTTCCAGGCAGCTTCCAAAAACATTCCATGTATGTTCTCAGCAATATATCCTCCCATGTGTCTGCCTTAATAAAAACATTCTCTCATAAGAGTTTCCAGAAAAACATCACATGACACAATGAGTCTCCAAAGAAACCAGAAATTTCCACTTCTATTCTTCTCTCCTATATTACATGCTCATAGTTTCTCTTCCGGCCTCTCTCCCAGCCTCCCTTCCTCACTCCACTCAGAAAAGAGCATCCCTCCAAGGGACATCAACCAAATATGGCACAGCAAACTAAGAAGACCAGGCACATACCCTCACATGAGTACTGGACACTGTGGCCCACAAATATGCAAAAGTATCAGGAATAGCCCTCACTCACACTGTTAGGATTTCACAAGAACACCAACTACTCAGCCATAACATATAAGTTAAGGACCTAGATCAGACCCCTATAAGTTATCTCATTTCTCAAGTCCTCATGATCCTGTAGGCCATGTTCTCATGGTGTATCCCTGACCCTTCTGGTTCCTTGTGGTTCATCCAATCCTTTTTCTCCATCTCTGAGGTCTGATCAATATTTGACTATGGGACTCTGCATCTGCTCCCATCAGCTGCTGCATGAAATCTCTCTGATCTCTTGGATGATGATTCTGCAATGCTCTGGTTCTGCCATACTTTGTAGACAGGACAAACTCTGGGTTGAACGTTCAGTGGTTCAGTTGATGTCCCATTCCCTCCACTTGAGGCCTTGAATGGTTACAAAAGATAGAGAGTTCAGGCTCTAAGCCCCTCATTACTAGGAATATTTCTTGTAGTTACTCTTATAGATTCCATGGACTTTCCATTACAATCAGGTTTCCACTTCAACCCCCCAATTATCCAACAATTTCAGGCATTTCTTCCACTATTCTCACTATCCTCCCAACTTGATCACTTCTGTTCCCCAACCCTATGTGTTCCCAGTCTACCTGTGAAATCTATTCTATTTCCCCTTCCCAGTGAGATCCTTGATGTTCCCTTAAGTTCTTCTTGTTACTTGGGCTCTCTGGGTATGTGAACTATAGTATGATTGTCTTCTACTTTACAGCTAATATTCATTTATGAATGAATACATTCTATAATTGTCTTCCTGGGTCTGGGTTATCTCAGATGTTTTTCTACTTCCATCCATTTTTCTGAAAATTTCATTATTCCATTGTTAACAACTAAACAATACTCCACTGTGTAAATGTACCATGTTTTCTTTATCCATTCTTTGTTTCAGGAACATTCAGGTTGTTTCCAGTTCTGGCTATTATGAATAAAGTTGCAAGTGTCTTTCTGGTAGAATAGAACATCTTTTGGAGATATGCCCAAGAGTGGTATATCTGGGTTTTGAGTTAGATCAATTTTCAATTTTCTGTGGAACTGCCATATTGATTTCTAAAGGAGCTGTTAAAGTTTGCACTCCCACCAGCAATAGTTCCCCTTGATCCACATCCTCACTAGCATGAGTTGTCACTTGCAAACTTTTGTGATGGAAAAACTGTAGCTCCAAGAAATTCAAAAGCAGCTCTTAGGACCCATAGCCAGAAATAAGAGTAAGATTTGAAAGTTTGTGATGTTTTAACATCTGTTCATATTCTGGATTTCAGAGACATGAGGACAATTATTGTTTATTCAAGGAATAAGAGAGATAAGGATGAAGAAAAATAATAATTTACCTAAACCCATCCTCATGTCAGTGTGGGAAGGATGCTTAAAATATTGATTTCAACTCTGCTATAGACAGCAAGAGGCACGATGGCCCAGGGTCTCAGGCTCAGTTACTAGGAATTGTGTTGGAGGTAAGGATATGTTGAAGAGAGTGAAGAAATAGTATAGAAGTAGAAAAACTAAGGATAGATGTGAAATCTAAATTCTCAGCTGGCAAATAATGCCAGCTTTCACATGTGTGGGGGGACATTTTGGATGCTTAGGACTCCCATGAGCTTCTGCAGTAGAAACCATCTGGAGAACAGATAGAACATCCTCACAGAGCCATATTAAAATTTCTGTCTCAAAGAACCATGGGAGATATAGTGACTTTTTTGTTCCATTTTTTAGTCCCCTTTCCTGAAGTTCTGCTTCTAAAGAGACACATTTGATAAGACCCAACCTATCCCATTCCCTAGGATTATTTTCTCGAATCACACACTTGGATCTGGGGTTTTGTGTCCCAGAAGCTGTATGTATCCTGATGCAAATAAAATGGCAAATGCCTCTTGAAAGAAATAAGAGTCTTCACATCTGGCTCCCAACTTACAGCTTCCCCAAAGGTCCCTCCATCTGAAGTTGGATTAGGGAGCTTCTCTCCTTCCAATCCTGTTTTTCAGTTTAGTTCTCTGCTACTTAATACCTAAAAAGCTTTCACTAATACTTGAAAGAAGGCAGTCTTGCAAAAGAATTCCTACTTGTCACATGAGGAAACTGTAGGCTCAAGAAATTTTATATAGCTGCTCAAGGTGGTATATAGCCAGCATCTAAGCCAGAACTTCTAACTCTGAGTTCAATGCCTTCCCTCCATTCCCAAGGGAATTTGGGGCCTGGAACTGAATTTACATTTTCTAGGTGGGACTAGTGAACTCAAAGACCAAAGAAGGACGCTGACACTTAGCACCCTCAGGTACAATCAAGACCCTATACATCAAGGGCAAGCAACCTATGACTCTTTAGAAATGTGTAACCTCTGTCTATAGATCTAAACAATGAACTGGGTAAAATGTGATTTTACAGTTTAAAACAGCAACAAAAATGCATTTCCCCTTCTGTGTTAGGGTTTTTCCCGCTGTGATAAAGCTTCATGACAAAAAGCAACTTGGGAAGGGAAGCATTGATTTCAGCTCAAAGCTGCACAGCAACATTGTAACACTGGGGAAAACTCTCATCACTCGTCCTCACCACATACCTTAAATGGAAAGTTCACAGAACACACGTAATAACACGTAAAATTTCTTAGTTTCCTTGAACAGCTTAGACGACATGGAGATATGGGCTGGTATCTGGAGCTATATGCTGGTTATTTTTTGCTCAACTTGACATGAGCTACAGTCATCTGGGAAGAGCAAACAGTATTGAAAAAAAATGTTCCTATTTGATTATAGGTAATTCTGTGGGGCATTTTCTTCATGATTGATTGATGGTGGGCATTGGAAAGATGGTCTTGGGAAGCAGAACACAGCAGGCTGAGAAGATGTAAGAAAGAAGCCAGGAGGTATGTTTTCCCCATGCTTCCTGCTTCACTTTTTTCCTGTAGGTTTCTGCCTTTGTTTCTCTTGATGATTTACTCTAACATGTACCACAAAGAAACTGATCTTCCCCGTGGTTACTCACACAGTAGAAAGAAGAGTAGAGCAAGACCTGAACTTCAGCTCTGGTTTTGCAAATATCAATTTTCTGAAAACTAAGTAACTAAGCCGAGGTTCTTTTGTGTGTCAGGTTGATTACATGCATTTAAGATAGTCCCAGAAGTAACAGAGTGCCTAGGTGTACCTCTAAAGAAATAAAGTCAGGATGTTTGCTTGTATTAATTTGACCAAAAGTGAGTTGAATTCTCCACTTCTCTAACTGTGTCTTCTTTCTTCCCTGAATAAAAGCTTTTCATGACACAGAAACCATCAGATGGGAAAGAAATAAGGATATACTTAAAGAAGTCTTTAACAGAGTTTTATTAGTGTTCAAATTACTGACAACTGACTCTGAATCACTTGGAAAAATAAACATAACTGCAAATATGTACTATCAAGGTATATTCACACTGTTTTTAACATCATAGCAGGTATTTATTGTACTATATCACTTGACAGTTTTCAGTAAATTATTACAATAACACATACATACATGCATGCACACATATACATATACATGCACACATACATGCATACATGCACACATACATTTATACACATATACATACACACATGAATGCATACTTGCACACATAAATACAAAGAGACACACAAATAAACACACACACACATATACATACATACTTACATACATACATACATACATACATTCATACATACACACCACACACACACATACAATCATAATGCATTCACACATATACACACATTCATACATACATACATTGGTAAGAAACAAAAAAAAGAGGACAAAATTTAAGATTAAAGTTAAGTATTAGCTTAGGTTGTAAAAGTTGATTACATGAGAAATCCAAGATGATGAAAATTGGTTGTTACATAGTTCTCTTAAAGGCAGAATAAACAAATGGGTTGAGTACACAGCAGGGTAAAAGTCTAAGTGACCTCACTGTATATTGTTAATTTATTTGTGAGATTAAGCAAGACTCCATTCTCTTGGAATATAAGAGACATTTTCATAAAATGTATTACCACTGTGTCTGAAAATGTGGGGAGACGGATGAGCCAATATCTAAATTTTTCTCCAGTTCTTAAATTCTACAGCAAAAAGCAAGTTTCCACTTCCTTCAGTTTCTAACAACAGAGAAAGGATAAAATTAGGGAACAAAATCATAGAAAGAGGTTAGAAGTAGTCCTATTTTACCAAGAGCTTAATGGAATATGGAATTGTTCTCAAAGACTAAAGCCAGCCTAGTTTGAGATGTTTCAAAACAAACCCTGCCAACATAATTGTAACATCTTGAAAAACAATTAAAAAAGCAAAGGAAGAAAGCAGAAAGATAAAAGGATGTTCTTTTTCTGTAATGCCCATGGCCAGAAATCAACCTCCTCTTTTACTTCTTAAGCAGAATCATAAAAAATAAAATAACAGCAGAATAGATTTGCATACTGTTCAGAGTAATAAATATACAAATAACTTCACTCTCACGACTACAGCTTTAAGAAATCAAACATGTTTGCTCTTTGTAAAGCTCACCTGCATGCTAAGGAGGCTCAGGAGTGAGCCATATGTCAACATAAGGGGAAGGCCAAGTGACAAAGTAATCAAATAGAAAGAAAACATTTTTGGAGCAAAGCGGTAACAGCTGCAGTAAGGCATGAGATAAATTGTGCAGGATCGTTCAGCTCAGGAGATCCAAGTGGGGAGAAACTACAGAGCAGGGGTAACATAAGCCTCCACAGCGTTCATGTCCAAGACTGAGGAAAATCCCCTGGGCCACACAGGAGAAGATGGGACAAGCTAGGTGGGACAAAGGAAGCCAGCTTGGTCCTTGAATACATGCAGGGATTTTGATTATCCAAACAGCACACAGGGAGGACAAGGAGTGTTGAAACATTAGAGGTTCATTTTTACTCTTTCCAAACTTCGGTGTTCATCCTAGGAAATCTGTACTGTGTACCCTGACTCAGCTGCCTAATGGTTTCATAGGAGAATCATGAACTGCCTCCAAAGAAGCAGAGCGTAGGAATATTAAAGGTAGATGTCCAAAAATGTATCCTCAAGTGCCGACAGATGTGAAATAAAGCAGAGGTCTGGGAGGCTCTGACTACAAGCAAATATATTCTCCAATGTGCAAAACTCAGTTAGCTTAGAGTACCACGGTGTTCCATTGTACCTTAATGGGATTGGATTCAAGTTTAAACAAACATCAAAGTGGTTAGTTTTAAAGTGCAGTCACAACTTTCAGACCACTGACTCCCCTGGTTACTATCTCTCAGACCCTTTACCCATAAGCTATATTTCATATATACTATGATTAACGTCTAGATTTTTCTACTTGCAAAAATGGCCAGCACTGCATTGGAATAAAACTTCACTAAAGATTAACAATGAGGTATTTGTGGGTGAAATGAAACCACTATTTAATCAATCAACCAATCAATAAAGGTTCAAAGAAGGGCTTTCTTCCTATCCTTGGCTTGGTAAGAGTATTTTAAAGTAGAGTGCATTAAAGAAGCCTAGAAAGATGTTGTAGGATTATAATTGGATGATGACCCAGCCAAGCTTCTATCTGCTTGCCAGCTCCATGGGGCTGTGGACAGGTACATGCATGGAAGACACTTGGAAACTACAAAAGAGGAGAGTTAACGGGCACAGTGACAGCTAAGAAACCCCTTGCAACACTAGGTACATGTGCCAGGTTTACCAATTTACAGTCTTCAGTGGGAGCTTAGAAAGATTTCTCATTTGACCAATAACTCACCAGCTGGAAAGTAACTGTCTACCAGGTTTTATGAGCCCAAAGAAAGGCACATCTGATTCTGTCTCCTTCTTTCCTAATACAGTGGGATCTACACACATGAGGACGGGGTAGTGGTCAAGGGGCTTATGTTAATGTAGCCATAGGGGCTCATTATAGACTTGCAATAATAACTGGGGAAGTCCTGGTCTATATGTGCAAGATTGTTCTGAGGCAAACAGAGCAAAAGTACGTTCCACTCAAAGCACATCATGTGTGGAGCAAAGGGGGAAAAAGTTAATATATTTATAAAGCACTGGCCGTATGTCAGACACTGGTCCAGTTAGTCCACATAGTTTTAATCACACCCCAGGGAGTCGGTTTTATAGGTTCCATTTTATAGATTCCATTTTATAGTGGAGGAAACCAAGGCTCAGAGTCAAGAGACATTTCCGTTAGAAGGTGTGGAGCCAAGATTAAAGAAGTGGGATTTGTGTCAAAACCTCTGATTTCCTCAACTGCATGCTGCCTCCTCACGCATATATCTGCTGGTTACCTGACCTGAAGCCCGGGGCCAATGGCTAGATGTAAGTCTGACCTAGGTGTTGGCAGCTATAACTAGGGATAATAGAAAATCCTGGATAGGGGAGAAGTATTCTGCTTTCCCTGAAGGCAGAATTAGCGTCTCTCTGTAAAGAAGAATAGCAAATAGCAGTGAGCAGCCCAAAACAGTAGTTCTATCATGATTTGAGCCACACTCAGTGTGTAAACAGTAACTGCCCAGCACAGTTCAGAGATTGTTAAAGACCAGCCTGCAAAGAGGAGAGAATCTCCTGTTCCAGAGCAAGGCATTTTCTCTTTAGACAATGGTGACCAGTTGGTAGGCCAACAGCAAACACTGGTGACTGACTAGTGGGAGGCTTCTTTCTTCTGGGAAGCATCAGAGCAAATAATTTTAGGACCTTCGGGCTCATTATAGAGACACTGGCTTAGTAAACAGCCCTTAATAATGACAAAGGACTGCTCTGCCCTAACAGTCCTGTCACTTATTTTTTTTTTTACCCACAAAGTATTATACTGATCAGTAAAGAAAAATGGAAAAATAAGTCAGCAATTTTCAGGAATCAAGTGAACAATTGTTTTATGAAATCTGTCAACCACCTAATGCTAGCTTCGGTTCCTATCTCAAAACATCAAAAGCCCATCACAAGAGAGTTTGTGTTCCTCACAGTCAAATGATGGTCAAGTAAGGCTTTCTCCACATAGTGACTTGGAACTCTGGGTTCATTGTATTTTGTGACTAGGCATTGTGGATTTCTCTGAACAACATCCATTGACTTCTGAGGGGGACAGACATAGAATATGGGTAGGTAACTGGTAACTAACTATCAAGTAGTTAAATGACCCTTCAGTTTTATACGCTCAATCGTACCTGCCTAGGAAGCCAGCTGGGTTGTATAAGGGGAAATGACACTGTATATTTGTCTTAGTCTCAATACAGAAAGCAAACACACTCCCTGACACAAGGTTTATCGGGATCTTTATAGTTCATGGAAAGCCTGGGATGTCTGTCAGTGTTCATTACTTTAGTGCAGATGTCATTCCTCTTATTCTGAGTATCTATGAGCTAAAATAACAGCATGCCCTTATCTTACCTAGCACAGGATGTTGATGCAAGAAAAGATAAAGAGTCACACATTTCTACAAAGCACTGAAGCCATGGCACCACCATCCATCACAACTAAGGAGACTGGGCAGTAGCTCTGGTTAAGGCTGAAAGTGGTCAATTAAAAGCAAGAATAGCCTTTAATGTGCCCTGGTTCTGCTTTCTGGAGGAAGCCCATTGTCCATCATCCTGAGGGTCCTTCAGGAACAAGCCTACTTAGCCATTCTCTTCTTTTATAGTTCTAGAGTGGGTTTAGGAAGCCCACCCCCTGGGGCATTAGAGTCTGAAGACTGCCTAGCCAATGAAAATTTGGAAGACCAATATCCATTTAAGACTGCCAGGGACAGCAGCTTTTGTAACCACTTGTGAGCCTTCTGCACCTGCAGTTCTACCTTGGTGGGCTCTGTCAGATGCAAAATCATGTCCTATACAGTGAGCTGTTGGTGACTGTGTAGTGACTGCTACTGATCCCTGCCAGTATTCTGTGAACAACTACTTGCAGAGAAGTTGCTTTGTTATTAATGTGGTAAGCAACCTAGACTTAACCATATGGGGAGGTGTGTGAAGATTATATGCAAATACTTCCCTGTTTTTCTGCAGTAGATATGCTCATACTTCAAGTTGGATATTGCACACAATAAGATGATTGAAGTGTCTAAAGCGACACTGTTTCCTCGGTAACCTAGTGAACATTCTCATCTTTATCTTTGTGCTCCTAAGCTTATTTCCTGGAAGCCAGCTTTCAGAGGGAAACTATTCTTCCCAGTTTGAGCAGAAATAAGAGAATTCGGGGCTGCCACTGGTAAAGCTTCTCCCAGAGAAGCTGGAGAAGGCAGCTCTAGAGGAGGGGGGGTCCATGTGTCTTCTGGGATTTCTTTCTTCAATGCAATGCCTTGGGACCCTCTGAAGGGCACTCCTACCCTGAGCAGTTGCTGTCTTTATGACTCAGATATTTCACAATGTCATCTCTTGTTTTTCTGCTTTTTTATTCCAGAGTAGACCTAACCCTTACACATTTCCAGTGTTGTTTATTATGGTTTTTAAGTAGAAAGTGTTGTCCAGAACTCATACTCCAACCTTGATCATGGTGGCCAATGGCAATCAACAGTGGCTGTCAACGTGCATGACCCCAAGGCTTTCTAACCACTTTCTAGAGCCAGCGAATGTGGCCAATCCTCTCAATTACTACATGTGGTTCACCATCTCTCACCACAGGTGGCACACCCTCTAGCTGATCACAGCTGGTCCTCACAAAAACTCCTCACAAAAGCTGGCCACCTTCGTACTACTTTGTTGCAGTGTATGACAAGTATCAGGCTCTTCCCCAACGCTGAGTCTCTTCTTGCTAATAGGCATCCAAGCACTCAGTCACTTCTGCCTTTTTTATGAATTCTCATGCCCAAATCCCTCTTGACCCCATCAATTCCCAGTTTGTTAGTACAGACAGGGCCATACCAATTCATTTCTCACTCACATGAGTCTTACACTAGTCTAACCATTCCCACTTGCTGGCTAAAAGACTCCTGCATTGAAAGACAGGGTAGGTAAAAGAAAGGAGACACATCCTTCCTGCTCATATCCCATTGGACAGACATTTCTACAGAGAGAATGGGGTACAGAGGATGCCTCTTTATTGGTAGAGTTGGTGCCTCTCTTCCAGTGGGAAATCCATAAGGGCTTCGATTTATAGATGAAGAATCTCAGGTTATCATTATCCTTATAGTCCAGGCTACTCCTCTCTTCCTATGTCCTATAATGAAGAGTGCCTCTTTCTTCATTTCAGAATTGGTATCACTATCCTAATTTCTCAGTGGGCATCTTAACTGATTATAACTGGGGAGTAAGAACATGTGCTCCCTATGTCTCTCCTCAAATATTAGCTAATAGATTCTTTTTTATGCTAGAAGGCATTTACCATAATAGGATCAGGGGCAATAAAAACAGATATGTGCAGGTAAAGATTTAAAAATGAAAAATGGGTTCACAGCCTTGATTTTGGTAACATTGATTAGAAGCCTCCAGCCATCCCATAGAGAAGGATACTGTCTACCAACAGCACTTTCTACATAAGTGTGGTCTAATAGCTGTCTTCACAAATGGCTCCAGCCATTCCCCTGCTCAGAACTGAACTCTGCCTACCCAGCAAGCATTACTTTATAAGATTTATATGAAAATAAAAGCCCTACATAATATCTCCTTAATTCAACATGCTAAGAGGTATTATCTTATTTCATAGTTTGCAAGAAAGAAAGCAGCTTTCCGAGTATGCACATTGAGGATTTGGTGAAGCTAGAAGTGAATACTGCCAAATCCTTACCCAGTATCACTACAAGGTCCTTATACAGCAAGATTGAAGAAAGAGTAATTGGTTATCCATTATGCTGAGGCTTGATGCTTTTCCCCAAAAAAATGACTTTACCCCCATTCACTTCTACTCTGTCAGATCACATGTACTTCTCTTCGGTAATTTTAAAGATTCAAAAGACTTGTACTACAGAAGGTTGCTATGATTTTCATTCTATGCTCACTTTACCAATTACCACTGCTTTCCCATTGTGCATCCTAAAATTAAGTGCAAAAGACTCATCAGAAATGCTCTGCAAAATGTGACTTCCTGTTCTAGACTCACTGGATTAGAATCTTTAGGATCTGTGTACTTAAACAATGTCATATATGATTGTTAAGTACACTAAAGTATGATGCCGTCGTCTTAATGGGGTCCTTTGAGGAGGAACCACAAGCCAACATCAAAAGTATCCATGTAAACTTGTTAAAAACATAAATTCTTAGTCGCCGGCTAGATCTACTGAACAAGAAAGTTGAGGGACAGGACCTAGGCTTATGCTTTACCCAGGCTTTATGTGGTAGTTGATATATTAAATTATGACAAGGGATGCCCTAAGTCATGACAACTACCATGAAGGTTGATTTGCCTCTGTCTCATCTGCTTCTGGCTGGCTCATCCATCAACAAACTGTAAATAGTAAATATGTGTTATGTAAAATATGTGCATACATGAGCTGTTTCTTCACTACCTCACCTAAGTGCACTTCAAAGGTAAGTTATATGACACTTCAAGCTTATCCATTTTTGTTGAGGGTGTTTCTGGATACTTTGATTCTTAAGAAGTGCATGCAAATTTTAGTATTCTGTCTTCAGAGTGTTTTTGGTTCTGTGATAAGAAATGAATTTGAGTCTGTAGTTTGTGTAAGGGTTAGTTTGAAAAGGTTAAAATTTCCAATCTAGTGAACATGAATATTCTCCTATTTACATGTGTCCTCTGTAGTTTCCTTATCAATTGTTTGCAGTTTTTCTTATGAAGAAGGTTTACTTCCTCAGTGACATTTATTTCCAAGTTGTTTCATTCCTTTTGCCACTACTGTTCAGACATGCTACTAATATGTGTGCAATGACTTTACATTTTGCCACTTTCCTGAATGTTTTCATTAGTCCTAGTAATTTTGGGAAAGTCATTATGGCTTTACCTATGTTATTGTATTATCTCCAAGCAGAAATGAATCCACTTGTCCAAATTAGTTGCCATTTCTCTCTCTTCCCTAATTGCTCTGGTGCTGATGGGTATGAATGAGGGGTGCCATTATGATAGGCAGTATAGGAATCAGCTCCGCGGACTTTACAGCAGAAGCTAGGTTGTAGCCATGCCTGTAATCCAGGCACTGGGAAGAGTGACAGGCACGAGAACCATTTAGTCTGTATAAGGAATTTCAGGCCAGATACTGTCTCAAAATAGAACAAAATGCAACTCAAATGATACAGGAATTCTATTACTTTTTACATATTTAAACAGCATGAGATCAAGATATAAAGAGAGATTTGCACTCCCAGGTTTATTGAAGCATTGTTCACAATAACCGGGATGCAGAATCAATGTATGAATGGATTAAAAATAAACACAGGGTAAAAACACATGATAGAATACTATTCAAGCATGAACGGCAATGAAACCCTGTCATTCATGACAACACAGATGAACACAATAACATTAAGTGAAATAATCTAGACACATGATCACAAACATCACATGATGTCACTCAGTTATAGAATATAAAAACATGAACATAGAGGTAAAAACTAGCATACTATTAAATTGTAAGGCCAGATAGAAGCACAAAGAAGATAGAACAGTCAACTCACACAGAATTATAGTTAGATGAGAGATATGTTCCTGTGTTCTATACAGTAGGGTAACTGTAGGTTTTATGTATTGTTTTACATATTTCAGAATAATTATGAAAATATATCTTCTGATTCTCCAAACAGAATAATTAAAATAGATATAATTATGAAAGAATTAGGTTTGTTTGTAGTTGCCATCTATGATAAATATTTATACAGTGGCTGTCTGAACCCTGAAGAGTGGTGAAAACTAGTAGATCCTCATTCCAAGAGAATGTAAGCATCAGAAGAGAGGACAGGCATGTAGACATAGATTAAGACCACACCCTCCACCCCAGCCTCCAGAAGTATCGCCAAAGCAATGTGTGTTCAAAGGAGGAAGAACTGAAGTCTCGAGTTTCAGGCAGCAGCAAGAAAATGACCTTCTCCAGGAAGGATCCAGGCTGTGGTCAAGTTTCCTCTTCTTTCTGCTCCTATTCAACTTGGACCTAAATGGCGCTACACACATTGCACTCAGTTTCCTGACTCAGACGCCAGTCATTATTTGGAGGACATTTCTAGATATGTGCTCTACCATTTGTCAGGTGTCCTTCAGTCCAATCAAAGTGACAATCAAAATGAAGCATCACAGATGAGTCTGAATGTTACAATCAAATAGACAATTGTTTGGGATGATGGGACGTGATCATCACATAATATATATGTTCCATAGACCATCACATTAGGTTTTATTAATTGGTCAATTAAAATTAACAATTAAAATATGTAAGTGAATGAATATTTAAAGTTGAGCACAAGGGAAATTTTTTATAATAAAAGCTTAAAGATTCTTCTTCTTCTTCTTCTTCTGCTTCTTCTTCTTCTTCTTCTTCTTCTTCTTCTTCTTCTTCTTCTTCTTCTTCTTCTTCTTCTTTTCTCTCTCTCTCTCTCTCTCTCTCTCTCTCTCTCTCTCTCTCTCTCTCTCTTTCATTCTCTCATCTACTTTTGATAGGAAGTTAATTGGAAGTTAATGTATTGGTAGAGTCCATTAACCTTAAGTATTAATATACTATTCTTTCTGTAATTTAGATCATAAAACACTTAGATTCTGTCTTAGTCGGGGGTACTATTCCTGCACAGAACACCATGACCAAGAAGCAAGTTGGGGAGGAAAGGGTTTATGCAGCTTACACTTCCACATTGCTGTTCATCACAAAAGGAAGTCAGGACTGGAACCCAAGCAGGTCAGCAAACAGGAGCTGATGTAGAGGCCATGGGAGGAATGTTACTGGCTTGCTTTCCATGGCTTGCTTAGGTTGCTTTCTTATAGAACCCAGGTCTACCAGCCCAGGGATGATACCACCCACAATGGGCTGGGTCCTCCCACCTTTATCACTAGTTGAGAAAATGCCTTACAGCTGGATCTCATGGAGGCATTTCCTCAACTGAGGCTCCTTTCTCTGTGATAACTCCAGCTTGTGTCAAGTTGACACATAAAAGCAGCCAGCACAGATTCCTTTTTCAAAATTTGATACACTGCAAGGAAAGGAAAATCTTAGTAGAGAATGCATTTTAAAAGTCATTTGTAATTTGAAGCACCTGAGGTCAAGGCATGAAGAGAAAGTCATGTATCACAATATTATATACAATTTGAGATAGATTATTTCTTCACACGGGCTAGCTATTGATGGAGAAAAAGGAATTATTTTGAAATATAACTTCAATTCAGAAAGGAATCTTTTAAGATTTTGGTATATTTCCTCATATTAAAATACATATACACACATAAAAATGCATTTCTATAAGCATGTGTGTGACTGAACAGAAAGATATGTGAAATGTCTTTAAATTTTAGCTGTTGGGTTCTTTTTGTTTGTTTTAGATTTTTTTTGAAAAATACTGCCTACTTGAAAGAGAGAATGTCGTTTTATTTCAATGAGTAATTATTTTGGTTCTTGTGAGAGGAACAATTTTTAAATTCCTCATTGGCTATGTGTGTTTCTTCTCTTAATTAATTATGAATATTTTTACATATTTTACCTGATATGCTTCACATATTTCAATTGTCATTTTGAGATATTTTCTAATGATTACATTTCCACTATTAACCCTGTGAAAACAGATGTATTTGCTGTGTTATAGGTTATATTTCTGCTTCCTTTTAGCCAAGTCTCATTCTACAAAATGCCTTTATGTCCTTTTCTCTTTTCCCAGTTACTGCAGGTGCCTAGTGTGCTGGTGCCTCTGCACCATCATCCTCTTCAGTGGTGCAAACCCACAGACTTTTCCCTGATTGTCTGTACCATGTGAGAACAGCCACTAAAAGTCATACATGGAGAGTCAGTAAAGCTTATATGAAGAAAAGCTGTAGACAGTATTCAACCTCTAAATTCCCACACCCCACAGCTTCATTTATCAGTATAATTCTAACCAAGTGGAAAAACAATTCTCAAAATTGGCCCATAGATCATTTGTAAGGTGGGTAAATTAAGGGAGAGTGATACAAAAGCCTGTAGATTTTCACCATCACAATACAAGAATGCCGTAAAATAAATAGTTAAATGTTAGTAAAAATGACTTGACTGTTGAAATTTGAATGTATACCATTCCTCACAGTCACTGATGTTTGCATATCAAGTCCCCAGCTGGTGGTGTTATTTGGGGAGATTGTTGAGACTTTAGAGAGAGTGGGTCACTGAGGGTTATAGCTAACCTTGCTATTTAGCTTATATTCTCTCTCTCTCTCCCACTCCCCCTCTTCCTCCCCTCCTCCTCCCTTTCCCCCTCCCAGTTCCTCTCTTCTCTCCCCTGACACACACACACACACACACACACACACACACACACACACACACACACACACTGAGTTCTAGCTGCCATGCACTTCCATCTTGATACACAGAATTGTCTAAAACACTGTAAACCCATAGAAACATTATTTAGAAAATATTTTTTGCCTGACAGTCAAACTGTGCTGTTACAAAAACCTTTATTGCATATCAGTGCTTGTGTTTGAATGTTAATTGATTTTTTTTTCCTATTAAGCAACAAAGTCAATGTTCTGGGTGAAAGATAAGAAGAATCAGAAAGAAATATTTTAGTCTCATGAAAAATGTTAACAAAACTGTCTGCTTACCATTCTGTCTTGAAATGGAACCTACAAGTGCCCTTGATTTCCCAAGGACATGCATTAACAAAATCATATGTATGCTCAAAAGTAAATGTTTGCTTTTACTAGTTCACAGTAGGCACTAGCTCTAACAATTTGGTTAAATGATGGAAATATCATATTAGTTCAATAAACCATGTATGAAAGTCTCAAGAACACTTAAAATATGCTTTTAAAAACTCCATGATATAAAATACTGAACCGGGCACTCATATGATTTCTTTGTATTTTTTAAGTCATTCCAAAGAAACATTGATTTGAAAGCTATAGAGATGAAAAAGTCCAGGGCTGTTTACTATTATTTGTTAGGCCTTCATAAAAATCTAGAATTAAATGAATATATTGATTGGATAACACATTCTTTTATTATGGTCAAAATATTTTCACCCTTTAAAATTTGAGAGAGAACTTAATTATGTTTTCATTTAAAATAATCTTCAAGAATATTTCAAAGGAGAAATAAAAGAGAGCTTGGAGATGTTCAAACAAATACAGGTGGAGACACAGACAACACAGCCGTGGCTGTGTATAACGCAGAATAGGACAAAGGTGGCATTGGTGTCTTCACTACTCTGGCAGCAATCAGATGGATAGTAGCCATGTATGTCCCGAAACAAGTTGAACTAATTTCATGGACTCCCGTATTGGTTCTTCCTGCCCAATACAGAATTGCTGCTAGGGAGTCCTGGGTCAGGCCAGTGATTTTAGTATCACCTGGGGTACAATCTTTCAAGACGTAAGAGAGAGGCTCAGTGCACTTATTTCATTAAGTAACACATGTTATAATAAAATACCAACAGGCTTGATGTTGCAAATCGTGATGTACGAGTTGCTTACTCAGAACGTGGTCGTGAAAGGTGCCACTGTGGACTACAGAAAACTGAGGGGTGAGTACAGTGGAGGGTGGGGCCAGGCTTTCATCACTGTGACTCTTGCAAGTGGGTAAACCAAATAACATGTGTTTTGTGCAGTGATTCATAGCAAGCTTTGCATTACACACAAAATGCATTACACACAAAATGCATTACACACAACTTTAACATGAAGGTTAAACATTCTTATAAACTTTTCTTGTTAAGGGTTACTTTTTCAATTCGCATAAAAAAACATAAAGGATATAAAATTAATGTCCATTCCTTCCCAAATGCTCTGTTTAGATAACAGATTCTCTCTCGTTTTAAACACCCACATCGTTTATGGGGGCAGCTTGCTTACCTCTCCTAGTTGTCTCTCCTGGTTAGCCTAAGATAAGGATTGTTTTACATATATTGACAGGGGTGGTGATATATAAATATATTTTGTTGTAAAAATAAGCTGAAGAAGTCCAGGAATACCTTCAGTTTCAGAGCCATTAATTGTGAAATATTCTTCATTGCCACTACATTGTAACTCACTATTTTTAAAATTCATTAAGGGCGTTTTAATTTTTCATTTGAAACCCAATGTGTCTTGGATGCTTGTACATTAGTAAAAATTTCCTGTCACCTCTGAATCATCATTCTGTCTTGGTGATGTCATATTATTTGCAATAAGTTTTCTGCTTTTAAAACAGCAGACGTTTATTGAGGAAACTTAATGTGGAATGCAGAAAAAGACATAGAAAATAATATCCATATTCCAAGAAATAAATATTGAGTTTTCAAAATGGCAAAGTATTTATACTGCTCCCACTTAAAGCATATTCTAAATAGTTACAATAGATAACATATCTGGAAAAATATTTTTGATAAATGTTGTCCCTTTACATGAGATCTTAAAAGTTACTTTTTAAAAGATTTTAAAAGATTTATCATACATAAGTACACTGTAACTGTCTTCAGACACACCAGAAGAGGGCATCAGATCTTATTACAGATGGTTGTGAGCCACCATATGGTTGCATGGATTTGAACTCAGGACTTCTGGGAGAGCAGTCAGTGCTCTTAACTACTGAATCATCTCTCCAGCAAAAAAAGTTACTTTAAATAGTACTTTTGTGGTTTGAATGGGAAAACTAGATGGAACTTCCATTAATGTTTTATTTATGTGTTTGTTTGTTTGTTTGTCTGTCTGTCTGTCTGTTTGTTGAAAGATGATTTCTCTATATCGTTCTGGCTGCCTTGGAACTCAGTTGGGCTATAAATTAGGCAGGCCTTGACTTAGAGATCTATCTGCCTCTGCTTCCTGAGTCCTGGGATTAAAGACGTGTAATTACACCTGATTTAAGTAATTTTAAATTATTTTATTAGTTTGGCTATTTTTTGGCATGTATATCCATGTTTTTCTTTCATTCAGTGCCCAAGAAAGAGCATCAGATCCTCTGAAATTGGTTTTCCAGAGAATAGTTGTGAGCTGCCATGTGGGTACTGTAATTTTAACCAACGTCCTGTGAGTGAAAAAAAAAAAAAAAAAAACCTGTTTTCCAAACTGCTAAGCCATCTCTCCAGCCACTTTTAATTTTCTTAAATGAGTGATAAAAAGTATCAAAGTATTATGATGATTTTATTTCTCTAAGTTTATCAAAATAGTACAACACATATACAATAGTACAACACAATACAACACATGTAGTAGAAAATGTCACTACTCATAAAATGCTAGAACTTAAGAAATTCTATGCAGCTTTAACATTTCTGTTAGAAATGTCGACTGTCATGTTAGACTATGTAAGAAACAGCTCTGGATTTGTGAAGCTGTTTCTGCAAAATTGAAAAAGAGTTGACATGCACAAGCATACAAACCCATAGGAAGATTGTGGAGTTCACCCTAAGCAAGTGTGGCTACCATGTGTAATAATTCTGAATTTCTAGGTGCAAGGCATAGGAATATAACTGTGTCTTCATCTTGTTAAAATACTGTCAGTCATTTTGAGCTATGTGATTGCATGACTAAAATCCATCTGATTCTTTTAAATAAAATAACATTTGGATATACAATCTCTGTCAATAGACTTGTGAAAATCAGGGTATTGATCATGAAAGAATAGGAGGATGTTTGACAACATGGGGAAAAGGCAAGTTTTTAAACACAGATCTGAAGCTCCTATTTATCCTTGCTGAAGGAAACTAACCTTTCTCACTCTGCCCCCTTCATAAATAAAGCTAGAACTCAACTTACCCTTGGAAATCATCAGAAAATCAGACTCAAAAACATGACCCATATGCAGGAAGCACTTGTTTTCTGTAACTGAATATTAGACCAGGCTATGTAAAGAGGACATGAATTTAGAAACTCACTAATTGTGCAATTGCATTTTGCACATTTTGTTATATATAAATTTTACTTTAAGAATCCATTAACAAATATTTAATAGTATTCACTGATATGCAGACTAAATTGTTTAGAGGAAAGTATGCCAGGTCTGCAATACACTTTGAATCAAAGAGAAAAAAAGCTTGAGAATATAAATGTGTAATGATACACAATAAATATTAATGATAAACCTAAGTAATCAGTGTACATACACTCACCATAAAGTTGTTTCATTGTTTCCTTACAATAGAAGTGTTCTATAATAAACTTCTAAAATTTTAATGAGCACTAATTTTGTAGTTAGCAATAAGAAGTATTTATCTTTTCTAGTGGTGCTTATATGAAGAGAAAGAAAATCAATTTCATACATCAATTGAATATTATTTTTATCTACACAATTAGGAATACAAGGCTCAAGTTCTAGGAAGGCAAAATGGGGGATTAGAATATCTCTGAATAAGCAATGGCAAAAGTTGAGATTAAGCACAAAAGCCTAAATAAAAAGCACAGTGAAATGCATCATCAAAAAAACCAAGATGATGCAGAAGAATCATTTTCAAAATAAAACACTGAGACAGTAATAATGTGTGTGTGTGTGTGTGTGTGTGTGTGTGTGTGTGTGTATACATATAAAGGAAATCAATTAGCCAGCAACAATAATTGTAGAATTCATTATCCCAATCTCACATATAGATGTGTCTTCTAAAACCACAATTAATAGATTCAGGGAGGCATGGGTCTAGAAGGGATTCAAGGTTCTCCATTGCAGAAAGAAAGAGAACAGATAGGGCAGACTGAGAGCCAAACCAGTGAGGAAAGGAGTCCGAGATTCTGGGGATGGGTCAGGATAGAAGAAAAATGGGATGAAGTTAGTATGTGGGGAGAGATGGGAAAAGCTGAATGCACATTTTGGGGTTGTGTGGAAACCTAATGCAGTGGAAACTTCCTGAAATCTCTGAAGGGGATTCTAATGAGGACTCCTAGTATTGGGGCAAATGGTGTATCAAGTGGCTTTCTCTTAAAGCCAGGTAAGGTTTCCAGTGGTGTTACTAAGGTGCAATAAATTCAGTTCTTGGCAAAGAGGATCACATAGAAATCCTCAAAGAACACAATGTGTTGCTCACACAAGAGTCTGCTGTCCAATGCCATATTGCTGAATACAACACTCGCATAACTCACTGAACTTGAAGAAGTCAAGCTGATGCCGACTTGGAGCCTTCACCCATAGTTTTCAGTCTCTTTGGTGGAGGAAAGTACTCTGCAGACTGCCAAGAATTCATGGCACATATCTCATCCTAACAAAAGTAACATACAGGAAACCAATAGCCAACAACAAATGAAATAAAAAGAGACTAGAAGCAATCCCACTAAAATCACAGACAAAACAAAGCTGCCCACTCTCTCCCATTTTATTAAATATAGAAATTGAAGTTATACCCAGAGCAATTAGACAAAAGTAGATCAGTGGAAAACAAATTGGAAAGGCAGAAGTCATAATATCACTATTTGTAGATTATACAACAGCATATATAAGCAACCCCAAAAATTCCACCAGAGAACTTCTAAAGCTGACAAACAACTTCAGCAAAGCGGTAGAACAAAACTTTAACTCAAACAAATTATTTGGCTTCTTTATACAAATGATAAACTGGCTGAGAAAAAAAATTAGGGAAATAACAACTTTCACTATAGCCACAAATAGTATAAAATATCTTGGTATAACTCTTACCAAGTGAAAGATCTGTATAACAAGAACTTCAAGTCCCTGAAGAAAAAAAATTTTTGAAAAACCTCGGAAGATGGAAATATCTCCCATGCCCCTGAATTGATAAGATTAATATAGTGAAAATAGCCATCTTATCCCAAACAGTCTACAGATTCAATGCAATCCCCATCAAAATTCCAACACAATTTCCACAGGGGTGGAAAGAACAACTCCCAACTTCATATGGAAAAACAAAAAGATCTTCTGGGGGAATCTTCATTCCTGACTTCAAGCTCTACTACACTCAATAGCGACAGAGACCGAATGGTACTGGTACAGAGACAGTTCAATCCATGGATAGAATCTAAGACCCAGAAATAAACCCATATTCTTATGGACATTTGATCTTTGACAAAGATGTCACAAACATACAGTTGGAAAGAGAAACCATCTTTAATAAATAGTGATCGGATCTTCTAACTGGCAGTCTGCATGTAGAATAATGCAAATTGATTGATATTTATCACCTTGCACAAAGTTCAAGTGGATCAAGAACCTCAACATAAAACCAGATACACTGAATCTAATTGAAGAGAACGGTGGAAAGTGCCTCAAACTCATTAACATAGGAAGACATTTCCTGAATAGAAAGAACACCAATGGCTCAGGATCTAAGATCAAAAATAGATAAATGGTATCTCATGAAACTAAAAAGCTTCTATAAGTCAAATCAATAGGACAAATCAACAATCTATAAATTGGGGAAAAATCATCTCTAGCCCTACATCTGACACAGGGCCAACAGCCGACATATATAAAGAACTCAAGGAGTTAACCTCCCAAAAACCAAATAACTCAATTAAAAATGGGCTACGAAGATAAACACAGAACTTACAACAGAGGTATCTAGAATGATAGGGAAGCACTTAAATAAATGCTCAAAGTCTTTAGTCATTAGTTAAATGCAAATAAAAATGACCTTGAAATTACACGTTACCCCATTCAAAATAGCTAAGACCAAAATCTCAAGTGAGAGCAGATGCTGGTGAGGACGTCCAGAAAGAGGAACACTCTTCCACTGCTGGTGGGAGTGCAGACTTGTATAACCACTCTGGAAATTAATCTGGTGTTTTTCTCAGAAAATTGAAGTAGTTCTACCTCAAGACTCGGGTTTACTACTCTTGGGCAAAAGATGCCCCACCATATGACAAGGACATTCCACTACATTCGTACAGCCTTATTTGCAGTAGCCAGAAGCTGGAAACACTCAGATGCCTATAAATCAAAGAATGGATACAGAAAATGTGGTTCATTTATATAATGGAATATTATTGAGCTATTAAATGTTTCTTATCACTTACGGGTCCTATATTTTATATATGTATAGAAATCCCTTTATGGTAGATATGACATGAAAATAGAAGATGGACTGACTGGGAGGGGACAGTAGGTACTGAGTGGGAGGTAAGGAAAGAAGAGCTAGGGCAAGGAAAGTGTGGATATGCTCGTGTGTAATACATGTTAATGTGAACTTAAAACATTTTAAATTATGATAATAATTAAAAAAATAAGGACATCATGAAATTTCAGGCAAATGAATAAAACTAAAAAATATCATCCTAAGTGAGGTAACCTAAACTCAAAAGAACAGGCATGGTATGTACTCACCAATAAGTGGATATTAGCCAAAAATACAGAATACCCAGGAATACCTGGGAATGCCCAAGAGAAGATGATGCTTCGATCCTACTCAGAAGAGGGAACAAAATAATCATGGGAAGCAGAGAGAGGAAGGGACCTGAGTGGGAGAAGGGAGAAAGAAGGAGAAGGGGGTAACAGGATCAGGTGTGTGTGGGGGGGAAATACAGAGGGCTGGAAGAATGAATGGAAACATACAACCTCGTATGTGGGAGGTGGCATTTCCTAGAAAGTCCCAGAGACCTGGGTGGTGAGGGAGTCTCAGGACTCAATGGGGATGACCTTAACCACAATGCCCAACAGTGAGGAAAGGGGACTTGAAGAGTCCCAGCTCCAGTAGATAGACAGGACCTCAATGGAAGGATGGGGTTACCAGATCACAGTCAAAATTTATGACCCAGAATTGTTCCTGTCAAAAAAAACTGCAGGGACAATTTCTTCCCACTAAATAGAAATAGCGAAGACCAGTGTGCTTTTACCTGATAGGGACATGAGTAGATAATGTTTCAAGGGACAGCTTCTCTGTATATGTGTATACAACTTATTCATGAGGGATTTTACCATTTTACTAACTTACAAGTAAATAATTATATCACTCTCTTATAAGAATAAAAATAATAGTGGAGACAATGCTTCAATTGGGAAAGTCAGCTATATTCCTGTTGAGTAAATAAATGGCAAGTAGGGGTTCTTCATGGTATTAAGCAAAGTATCATGGAAAGGTTAGAGGGTTAATTGCAATAATTGATTATGATTACCAAGAAAATATAAGGTTGGTTTTGTTTGTTATGGGTGTAGAATAATATGTCTAAAACCCACATGAAGTACTGGTCTTATTCAATCTAATAGTAAATGCTATTAGAGAAAGCACAGCAGTGTTAGAGATACAGAAACGCTCTGTATTTCATAGAGCATATATCTCTATGAAAAAAAAACTTGAGTATGTTCCTAACTAAAGAAAACCAGTCAGCCGATGCAGGTGTTGGAAGCCTAGAGAAAAGCAAATGTAGAAAAATGAGACTGTACAAATTTGAGGCAGTCAGAGCCTCATGAACATTTATCTAAAGCTACAGCTTCTCTAAAATACTTTCTTAGAGTCACACACACACACACACACACACACACACACACACACACACACACATATGTATGAATATATGTATATATTATGTAGGTATGTATGTATGTAGTCTAAATTCAATTGGTTCCTCTCAAACTCTGTTCTAATGATGAACTTAATCATTTAGTTTATACTTGTTTCCTATCACAATACCACAAGAGTAGAGATATGAGCACAGTCTGGAGGTACAAATCTAAACTTCAGTTTCACCCCTAAAGGGGACTTTACGTCCTTTGGGAGCCATGAACATGCAATGTAGTTTTGTAAGATTGTTCCGTGATAGCATTATTTCATTGTGGAAAACATTGAATAATGCTTGGGCTGAGTGAGTGAAAGTCTCTGAGCCTTGTTAAGTAAGAGAAGCTCACATTGTTTCACAAGAGATAGCTGGATGGATAAGAGATCTCTTTTGCCCAGTATCCATGAGACCTTGCAATCTATCACCAACTCTAGAAAAAGACATTTCACCTCCTGATACACAGCAAGGGAAGGAAACCAATTTTTTCTCTTTCTGTGTCTCTTCCGTAGCTAGAAAGGAGATTAATCTGAACAGCACACCCCATGGAAAGAAACTGGAATACATGAGGATGCCTCATGGTAGTGATGTTACTCAAGTTCAGCTGTCAGTGTTCAGGTTGACAGCACAGACTGACAGTATCCCTAGGGCTTCTTTACAGTGTCTCCTTAGCCCATTTTCTGCAACTTAGATTCTCATGCCTCCTGTCTGCCTTCTAATAAGACCCTATATTATGAGCAACTTAATTTGATTCCTGATACATTCATTTTCTAAAATTAGACATCTCCAGTGCCCAAACTTAAAACAAGATAGTATCATTTTAAACTGTGGTGCATCCAATATATTCTCCTGAAAAGAATGATTCTACAGAATGTAGGAGTATGTAAGAATCGCTTTTTCTAATGCACTTAAGAGAAGAATGTCTCAACCTTTAACCCAACATTTGTAAGTTCAAGGGATGAGAGAATGAATTTGTAACTGTAATTAACATTTACTTACTCACACATTCAATATTTTCATATATTTATTAACCCAATGTATTTGATTTTTCCATAGCACATTTATTCATAATCACCTCAGACTGAAATATCTATATATTAAAAAATCCCAAACATTTCCTAAACATGATGTAAAATCTAAAATTCCACTTGAGCTTATAAGATGGGATCACAGTCAGAACACAGGTGCACTAAATACATTGCATAAAATGTCTTCATGCTATATTATATAGCATACATGAAAATGAATAAATTCCATCTTCAGACTTGAGTTTCATCAATACAGTATTTCATGCATGTTCAAATATTACAAAATATGAAAAACAAAATATTCCTGGACCCAGGCATTTCAGGTAAAGCATCCTCAGCTTGCCAGCCTTAGGTTAGACTTTTTGTGTGTTTTCTTACAGCCTGCTCTGCAGCCAGCCATACACATATAATTGGTTCTATGAAATGCCTATGAATGCAAGCAGGCATAATATAAGTTACCTTCAAGCATGACACTTCTGCCTGTTTGACAGATTCTCAAACACAGTAATGTGACAGTTGAAGCAACAAGAATAAAGCCTGGTTTCTGGTTGCCAGGTGCATAATACAAGCACTTATTTTGGAATCCTATAGGAGTAAGAAATAGCTTTCTTCTGTTGGTTGGTATTGAGATGTTTTCTGTTGTGTGATTTGTTTGTTACCACAGTTGGATTTATTATCCTTGCTAGTAAATCTCTTTGGTATAGGATAAAGCTAAAGAGCTAAAAGATTATCAGCATATGGATAACAGCTCTACTTAGGAGATTCGCCTTTCATCAATATCTCTGAATAAGCAAAAAGCTGGACTTAGAAAGCTTTTTATCAACTTTATATTCAGTATATTGCATATCCCACACATACACACACACACACACACACACACACACACACACACACACACATATATGAAACAAGAAAAGTGGGAGAGGGAAGGAGGAAAAGAGAAAGGAGAGGGAGAGGGAGATGAAGAGGGAGAGTGAAAGGGGAAGGAAGAAAGAGAGGGAGCACACTGCTTTCGGTGATTAGCAGAACATTTGCTTTAGACATCACCCAATGACATCCCGAGTTTACATTCATGGAGGCAAATATGCAGAGAGCCATCACTGGCATGATGCATAATGACTCTGGACAGGTAACAGAGTCAACATTAATCACCATGTTTTCTCCTGGAATTGTTTCTGGACACATGTGACATGTTGCTCTAGCACAGTGGTTGTAACCCTTCCTAGTGCTGCAACCCTTTAATACACTTCCTCATGTGGTGATTCCAATCTTAAAATTATTTTGTTGCTACTTCATAATTAATTTTGTTGTTGTTATAAATCATAATGTAAATATTTTGGGGGGCACAGAGCTTTTCCAGAGAAGTTATGGCCCACAGGTTGAGAACCACTACTCTATCAGCAAACACAATTCATTCTTCTCTAGTGCAGTGACAATTTAGAGGCATTTTTTTCTCCCCATAACATATGGCCTCTTGACCTCCACCAGAAACAATGCTGCCCTACCTTCACCAGGAAGACACATGTCCAGAACACTGAATGTTCTGGAGAGAGCAAGTGCCCTTTTCCAAGTAGGTTCATACTTGTAAGAAGAGCAGAACCACAGAACAAAATCACAAGACTAAACCCCAAACACTTTGTGAGCTCCTACTGGGATATGGGGTCTACAAGTGAGTTGAGTCTTGCTTGTCTCCAAGAAACATATGAACCATAATGCCCCACTGCAAACTAGGGATGTAAGTTCCACCTAGAGGATATTTGAGTCTGAGCAAGAGAACATACTTCATCTTGACTGAAAGCATTCCTGTTGTGTCCTTGTCACCTCTAATGACTATTTGTCCTTTGACTTCTTCCTCCATTGTCACTCTCTAGTCAACTGAACCATGTGCTACTCTGATTCATTTGTAAAGCAAAAATTCATTTTTAATTATTTTGTGTCCCTGTGTGTATGTGTGTAGGCGTATTCATGCTGTGCTATGTGTGGGGGTCAGAGGACAGCTTGTGGGGATCACTCATTCCCTTCTGCCATGTGGGCCCCAGGAATTGAACTCAAGTCATCAGTTCTGGTGGTAGTGACTTTACCTACTGAGTCACCTCCCCATCTCAAACTTACTTTTCCCTTTAAGACTGCAGCTTCCCTGGGGCAAGGAGTTATACATAACCCATCTTTCCATGTTTGATGCTTAATTAGCTCAATGCTTAAAGGCACCAAAAACTTCAATATTGTAAATAATTTATTAGGTACTCAAGTAATTTATAGTAAACATAAATGAAAGTAAATGACCTAAGGTGTGATTAGTTGTCATATCAGATATTTCTATATGGAAAATGCACATATCCAAGACAGTCATCAATGACAGAACTAACATGGACCATGCCTCATTATTTCTCCTAGGGCCCTGGAAAGTGTCATTCAACATAAATGTGCAGAACAACCACCTGACAGTAGAACACGGGAAGGGCTCAAAGAATAGAAGTTGGAGCTGTTTGGAAGAGCAGGGGGGATTTCATCATCCTGAAATCTGCTAAGGTTAACTCTGGGTAAATGAAGGCACTGACTAAGAAACTGTCTGAAGCTTTTAAGATCTTTGCAAATTGTAAGAACTATACAAAACTAAGGTGTAAATGAGGATAAGTTCCTCAGCAAAAAGTTGTTTGAGAAAATGCCCAGAATTGTCCCCAAATAGACAAAGAAAATTGCTGGGGCAGGATGTGACTATATGAGGTGAAGTTTTGCATCTGAGAGTTGTAAACTTGCAGAGGTAAAAAATATTTGCAAGCCTTCCTTCTTCAGATTATTTATTCTTATAAATGGCTTTTCTAGTCTATGAGATTCCTTTTCGTCTGACATGCTTACCCGATAAGGTCTGCAGCAAATATCCTGGACATAATGAGCTCTCAGTTTTGAAGGAACCCCATGTCTTGGCCATAGCCATCACTTAATGGGTATAAGTACAGATGGAGTATTTATTGAAGAAAGTAGATGGACAGATAAGCTTCCCCGCCAATTAAATTAAGTGCCCCAGCCCACCTTTGTGCACCAGCAGTAGGCTAATGGTGCAGTTCTGGCCTCATAATGGGACTTGGTGATAGTTCATGATGCTCTGCAGGAGAGACATGTATGGAATCTCAGCCTCATACAGTCATAGTTAGTCAAGCACACCTTGAGACTGCAAAAAGGACAAATCAGACTTTTGCCCCAAGTTTATGTCATAGTTTAGAATCCATACAGAAAAATTAGCATGAGTATGTTGGGCCAAGTTCCTTCTCTGTTTACCTGGGGAAGGGAATTTGATTCAGAGTCTTTGAGCTACTTCACAGCTCAATGCTGTCACAGCCCGTAACATGAATCTCTGATTCTCCCTCCTTTCTTTCTTTCTCTAAAGCTCTCAAGCCCATTCCCTTCTTCCCCAGACTCATGCCTTCAACTCACCTGGCCCCAGGTGAAGCAAAAGCAGCAAAAGGAGCAGAACATCAAGCCAGTCTGCCATCATTAGTGTGTCCTTGAGAACAGTCCCTGGTTTGTGCTTGAAATCCATGTCTTCCATGCTTACAAGTGTCACCATGTTTTCAGTGTGAGTCAAGGGAAGAACACAAAGGCCAGATGTCCCAATCCACACTCCCACCACCCACCCCCTAAAAAAATCTCTGAAAGCAGCAAGCAGGAAGTGACTTCAAACAGGAATTCAAAGACAGTACAGACAAGTCTTTGAATCAGTGGTTTTCAACCTTTCCAATGCTGGGACCTTTTAATACGGTGACCACCATAAGCACAAAAATATTTTGTTGCTACTTCATGTCTGGAATTTTGCTACTGCTGTGAATCATGATGTAAAAATAATCTAAATATCTGATATGCAAGATATCTGCTCTGCAACCCCCAAAAGTCATGACCCATTAATTATGAACTTCTGCCTAAGAGGTTGATAGAATAGCTGGGACTTGGAGGTCTGCGCTATTTCTAAAATTTTGTTCAGTCTCCTGCTTAGATTTTCATTTGTTCCTCTAAACTCAGTGTCCAGAGTCTATAAGATCGAGGAACATAGATGACAAGTGCATAACTTTGTTCTTATGACTATTAACTCAATTTACATAAAAAGTAAAGCGAAAAGGTCTTTTAAGAAACAGACAGTATCACTAATCCATGGAGAAATAAAACAGGATGAAGATGAAAGATCCATAAGGGGACAATTGTTTGGGTCTCTCCAACGTGGCATGAGATGTCAATCATTGGGTGTAGGGTATGGGGATCCTAATTGAATCAACAGTGACACTCTGAACACAAATCTAGATCTGAAATGCATTCTTTTGAAAAGAACTGCAAAGAACCATCAATCCATGTGCTAAGGGTCACAGGTATAAATTAACATAGACACTGATCCCAAAAAGTAAATGTAATACCAGATAAAATTATGTTGGCACCTATGAAGAGTAGGATGTGTGCCTGATTTAAAGTCTGCAAACTTATTATGTTCCATTCTGCTAGTTAAATGCATGAGTGGGTCATTTTCAGAGCAATGCTGGTTATATGTGATCACTGACACTTAAACTCAGTGGAAGTGATGAGAGCTTCCCAAATTGGGATGGATTTCCACTCTTGAATCAGCAACAAGATCTATTCTGCTGAAATCAACATTTAAATTGTATTATATTATTTTCTACATATGAAACAAAGGAAAATGTATGAATCTATTAAAAAAGGTGATGCTATCAGAGGAAACCTCTTATTCCATGGTCTAAACTAGTCCCTCTTCACCCTTTAAAAGTCCATGGACAATGGTCAAATTCTATTGTCTTTGCACCAATTAGCTAATCAACCAGACTGTGAAGTTGAGTTTTAACTGATGAAATGAACCTCCCTCACCACTTATGTCAGAAATAAAAGTTTTGCACCATTTTGGCAAAAGTGTTCCTTATCTCCACTTGGGTTCCAGTGCGCCTGTTTTTAGGGAAAGAAATAGTCTTGCCAATTATCTTAACTTTGATCTTGTGTTTCTTTGTGAAACACTGAGATTATTCATTTCTAACCACACATGTTAGACATGAGCTCTGCTATAGAAGGGTGTCCCTGGTATGACATTCCTGCCTCAGACTTAAGAATCTGAGATTATAATACTTCCAGGCTTGGCTTGCTTTGCTTTTAGTTTGTTTTCTATTTATGCATAAAAATCATATATAATGTTGATTCTAAAAGCTCTGCTAATATAGTAAAGTTAACATTTTTAATGGAGTTCTGTTTTAACCCTTTGAGTGTCACATAAATTAACATCTCATTTTCCTGTCAACACTGCTGTCAGATTTGATTGGAATGAAATGTTCCATTTCAACTCCCTGTTCCCTCCATAGCAGTCTGTGTAGTTGCCTCACTATTCTAAGATTCCATTGTGTTATCTATTACACCTTTCTTTCCCCCACAGCCTCCCCTTCCCATGTGCATGCCAACTGCACTGCATATGATTAAAACAAATAAGAAATGCAATAAAAGCATCCCAAACTATATTTTCTTCAAAATTAAGTTCCAAAATTTATGACAAAAAAAGTCTAAAGTATTTCACATTATACTTTTTCACTATCAAGCTGATATTCTATGTTAAATCCCATTTGTTTAAGAAAATTACAATTACTGTTCATTGTATGAAATAAAGTACAGAGGCTGAGCTCAGAAATGCTGTGATTATTTTCCTTGTTCCTTCTGCTATTTTCTTGAATAATAATGCAGAACAGCTAACGATTCCACCATGGCAACCAGTTTATATGCAAGTTATTAAAAACTGGGAAGAAAAATTCTCACTGACCTTGGAGGGGAAAGTCATGGGGAAAATCACATAAGGAATTTGTGTTAATATTAAAGGGCAGAAAGACTTTCCTCTTCCAAAATGTAAAGGAATAAAACATTTAAGAAACAGTTAAAAGTGAACAGCCCAAGACATAGTGTAGGTGTTACTTGATTTTGTGACTTTGGGAAACTTTTTTAACATTGTTGAACATCCATAGCTTCATTAAAAAAACAAAATCAATAAAAACATCATAGCATTTTTCTAGGACCAACAGATATTGGTACGTACATTGAAGAATATTATCAACATAGCAGATAATATATCATCTTTTCATACCTATAAAGAGGGGTTGTGGTATAATTTGACTGGTGTTTAAAACAAACAGTCTGTCCAGCTGCTGCAGAGATTACAGTAGGAAGGATAGAGAATGAGGCTATGGGTTTTGAGATATAACATATGGTGACCTGTGCCTGAATTTTATGTGTTTACAGTTGAAATCATTTTAGAAGACACGTTCTATATACTCTGGAATACGACTGACTGACAGAATATGAAAAAAAGGTCAAAGAATCACCTCCAGGTCTGCTGACTGAGCAGCTGCAAATATGCTACTAGTATAATTACTGAATCAGGGAAGTTTGCATAAGAATTGTAAGCAAGAACACAGTGAAAGCACCACACTTGAGAGCTTCTTGGGTAGAAAGAAGTTGGGGATAAACCTGCCAAGGCAATCTTTTTGGGAAGAGAGAAGAGCTACATGGAGGAAAAGCAAGCAATTTGTGTATATATAAGGCAGCAGGGTGTGGCCTTAGAGTTGATACCCTCTGTTTGGATTGACTGGGAGTTAGTTGTTTCTGTTGGAGGTTCTTGACTTTTGGTTGGATATTTCTGTTGCTTTAGAGGTTTCCTTGCAATGAGAAACCCACATTTATGTCTCTGTTTATCCTATAACCATCCTTCTGTTTATCAGGCCATGTCCTTCTGTTTAGCCGGTGTCACCAGCATGTCCATTTGTGAGGATAGACCAGCTTTGAATCAAACAGAAATGGGAAGTGGTCACGTAGGTAGTATGAGAAGAACAGAAATTGCAATTGAGTTAGTGCTTCCAATCAAATGGGACCAAAACCTGCAGATACGGGTATGTGGGAAAGAATGTGAGTCCTAACAGCCTAACTGTAGACACAATCCAAGTGCATAATCAGAGCTACAACTCCTCCAGCTGCATAGTGACATGACATTAATAGTACAGTTTTCAAAACAGCATTTTTCCTTGATTTTTGAGGGTGTTTTTATTTTTGTCCAAACTCAAAATGCTGAGTCAAGAGAAAGATGTTTTCTCTTCCCTTTCCTGTCACAGGAGTAACAAGCAATACTCTGGAGATCCTCTCATCCACTGATCCTTCCCAGGAAACTTGATTGCTCCTGCTCCCCTGCAGGCTTCATTAACAGTAAGAGTGGAGTCAAGCCTCTTGATGAAATTAAAATTTCTTTTTCAATTTTCCTGCAGCAGTAATAATAATCCTGATCTGAAACTTGGGTCTTGACAGTGGTCTGGCTCATTTGATCTCAGAGGCAGTGACAGCACGATGTAATATATCATCCAAGCATTTGTCACGCCAAAAACACTTCTCAGGTTCCTGTCACTCCTTTGGAATCACATTTTCTACAAAAATCTACACTGTCCTGTTTGACAGGTGCTCCCTTGGTTGACTGGGAAACATAGTCTCAACTGTTACCTTATGGAAGCCATAACCATTTTACAACTCCTCTTACACCATTGCATTTACAGTTTCACCATTATAACCTGTGTCTAAAGACCCTATGACTCACCTACCAGGAATTGTCCAAGAAGTCAGTGTAGACACGCGTAAGTCAATAATAGGTGGGTGCAGCTACTTCCAAGAAGACTTCCATCTCTCAAGTTCTGCACCTAATATTTTTCATAAAAGCACATATTTGCTGCTCACCTGACTATTCTGATTTACCCATGTTTTAAAATTCTACCCAGATTGTTTTTGATCAGAATCAACAGAAAAGGTGAGCATGCAGAAATAGACTCGGATCTGCTGTGATAAAAGCTATTGCTGCCAAATCTTAATTACAAAGAGTTCCCTCTGTAAGAGCACCTCACAGATTCAGGGAGTGCTGCTTCTATAAAGGATAAGATGCCAAATAGAACATGATACAGATTTGGATACCTTTCATCCTGACACTAACTAGCTGTCTAAATTTGGACAGAACA
The DNA here is from genome assembly GCF_963924665.1 of Micromys minutus. NCBI lineage: Eukaryota > Metazoa > Chordata > Mammalia > Rodentia > Muridae > Micromys > Micromys minutus. The sequence continues at coordinate 19,406,321 of NC_137985.1, read as the reverse complement.
TTTCATATATGGGAGCTACAAAATCATCAAAGATCAGCACTTGTTCTCAGTCCCTGCATTTTATAATTCAGGACCAAATAATTCTTTATTCTACATACACCTTTTGTATTGCAGAGTGATAACAAGGTTAGTTTGAAATGCCAGTAGCACACCCTCACTTTCAGATTTTGAAAAGAATATTTTCAACCATTGTCTGGTTGGCCTGGGTCAAAAATCTCTGCTCCAGATAATTTAGAAAAATATTTTAAAATTAACATTTATAAGCCCAACAGACTCCAACTTCCATTGATATCTATTATAAATTCTTTTTGGCCTTTTAAATTTTAAATGTGCAGATAACCACTTGATCAAGACAAATCAAGGAATGTGAAAAAAAAAGTGAGAATAACCTCCACAGAAACAGATACTTTTAGTCAGAAAGGTGAAGGGCAGCAGTCTTTCCCAGGAGTGCAGAATGTGTGTCCAGGAACAGGGAGATCAAGATTATATAGAGAAGACAATGGAACTTTTGGGGTACAGGACTCCATCTGCAGATCTGTCTATTTATGCCTTACCCATAACAGACTCAAAGTTATAAATACTGATGGTCATTGGCATATTGATCCTATCATAAGCTTCTGGGAAGCTAAGTCTTACAAAATCTGTTATTAATGTATCAACTTTTCTGCCAAGATTTCTCTTAGCTCAACTAATATAATGTTTGTTCTTGGTTCTTGACTTGATTACATCTGGAATTAACTAAATCCCAAGAACCTGGGCACCCCTGTGAGCCTTCTCCTAGAATGGATTGTTTGGTGTGGGAAACCTACCTTAACTCTTGGCCTAACCTATTTAAAATGTGTGGAAGAAGGAAGCTTTTGCTTTTTTTTGGCCTCCTTGACTAAGATGTTAGTGACAATTTCATTCCCTATAGAGGATGGTTCTGATGCTAAGGTCCTGTTCCCCAATTGGTTTTTGATCAAAAAAGATACCAGTAACCAATGAATAAGGACAGGGCAGGACACTTAGAGTTGCAAAGAAGTACACAGATAAAATCAGGAGAGCGAGGAAAAGGAAGAGGTAGTAGCAGCAGGATAAAGCTAACCATCCATGTGAGTTTGCCGTTGAAGTGGCCGAGTATGAATCCAATTAAGCCTGGGGTAGCAGGGCAGGTTTAGGAGTACCTAGTCATTGAGTTAGCAAAGGCATTTTAAGATTAACTGTGGTGTGTGTGTGTGTGTGTGTGTGTGTGTGTGTGTGTGTGTGTGTGTGTTTTATCGATGGACCCAAGGGACTCTGTGTGGAGGCTAGTGGTGAAGTCAACCATGAGCTTAAAGCAGGGTAGGTAAACAAGCTACCATTTCCTTCACTATTGTTACAGCTTATGTCTTCAAGATTTTGACCTATATTGAAGGCTGAGACATTCAGCCTCATGGATGATATAACTACTAGATTATTGAACTTTCCAACATGTGCTGTATTATGTATGAAAAACATGGTTTAATGCTTTAAATAAAAAAAAAAGATAGAACATCCATTGTGGTATAGGAAAGTATACTTCTAGCTCCCCCTCCAACCCAAAGAAAAGTGATGCTTCCTTTATTGGTAGCCAGCAACTGTATGGCTCTTCCCGTGGGAGTAGAATCCATGCTAACTGACTATTAGTAATGGATGAAGTGTCTTTCTTGATGAACAGAAACCTAAAATAGTTAGGTCTCTCAGAAATACCGAGTCTAGGTGTCTATCCAGTAAGTATCCAGCCTGGGTTGGGACAAAGTCATTATCTTAGAACACTGGCAACAGTCCTGCCAATTTGGTGACTGTGTTGTAACCTAACAATGTTTTCAGAAACTGACTATAGCCACAGGACAACTCCACTCCTCTCCATCTCCTTCTTCTGCAGTATTCCCTGAGCCCTGGGAAGAAAGTAATACAGATGACTCCTCCATGGCTGAGCACTCACAACCATTTATTTTCTGAATTTGGAGAGCTAATATATCTATACTTTAACCACTACCTACTGCAAAATGAAGTTTCTGTGGCCAAAGTTGAAGGCAGAGCATAATGGTATGAACATAAAAAATTTTAAAATGAGTCAATTTAGGAAATGCTAGTTGGTTCTCCCTTTAGGGTTATGAATTAACCATGTTTGTAGAACCAGTCATGAATTCCTTCTTGTGGGGTAGGTCTTAAATTCAACTTAAAGAGTATCTGGTTACCCCACAAGCAACCTTGCCACTGGTGCACATATGGGCACATCTTTTTTGGAAGGACAATTTTGCGAGTTTTGGTGCTGGGTTCATTGATTCCTTTCTTTAAACAGTAGGCTGCATAGAACCTTTAATCACTATGAAGGACAGCCAGAGACAGGAAGAGTCTCCTGGTGAGTTCAAGATTGATTTCATGATGTCTACAAAGAGTGTGGTACCTTCAGCAACAGGATCTAGCTATGATATGGAACCAAGAGCAATGCCAGTGGCCTGTGGTATTCTGGAGCCTCTAGATCTTCTGATTGAGAAGCTTGCAGACTGGTTTCCAGAGTGACTACACTATTTTGCACACTAACTAGCAGTATGTAAGAGGTGCAATCTCCCCATATTCATCTTGCCAAATCTTGTCTTTTGTATTTCTGATGGAAGCCATTCTCTCTGGGATGTGATGAAAACTTAAAGTTCCTTTAATCTGAGTCCCACATGTCTAAGCATATTGGATGCTTACTCTTTATGAGCCCTTTATTTTACTTTAGAGAGTGTGCTGTTTCCATTTATAGCAAAATTTTAATTGGTGTATTTGTTTTGTTCGTGTTTAGGATTCTGGGTTTTGGCTTTGTTTTGTTTTGTTTTGATTTGATTTTTGTATATTCTAGACACTAATCTTCTCTGCCAAATGTATAGCTGGCAAACACTGTTTCATTCTGTGAGCTTCCTAGAAAACAAAACAATATCAGCAATAATTATTATATGTATTTGAGTCATAGCTCTTAATATTAACATTACCTGTTCCCCAATAAAAAGAGAAAGAAACTGGCGAATAGGGTCAGAAAACAGGATCAAACTTGTGCTCTTTCTGAGAAACATATGTAAAAATAACAGTCAGACACCACTTTGAGATAAAAGAATAAAAGGGGTTACTGCAAGCAAATGGTATTAAGACATAGCAGGTATAGATATTCTAATACCTGATAAAACTAGTCAGAAGAGATAAGACTCATTGAAGAAGCAACACATCAAGAGGATACCACAATTCTAAGCACACACACACACACACACACACACACACACACACATGCACTCATTTTCTTTAAAAACATACTCATAGTTATAATATCTCAGATTAACCCCAACACAATGATAGTGGCTGCATTCAGTATCAGATTCTCATCAATAGATACTTCAGAAAACAACTAAACAGAAAACCAATAGGGTTACATGATATAATTAATCACATTAATGACATCACAGATCAAATGAACCTAATGTACATCTACAAAACATTGCACTCAAATTCTAAAGAATACGCATTCTGTTTACTAGTCCAGGGAACTTTCTCCAAAATTGATCATATCAATATATAAACTGAGTCCAAGCCAATATATCAGAATGGAAATAACATTATACATTCTACCAAATTATCGTGGGTTCAAGCTGGGTATCAACAGCAATGGAAACTGCAGAAAGTACATAATTCCTGGAAGTTAAACAACACACTACTCAATTGTGATTTGATCAAGGGGAATTTAAGAAGAAAAAAATTACCAGATTTAAGGTAAAATGCAAACACAACATAACAGGAAAAGATCATCCAAACCTGGCTGAAGTTAAATAGAAACAACTGCAAACAAAAAAGCTGAAATAAAGAGTGGGTTTTGTGAAAATATAAAAGGCTATTGACAAGCTCTTGCCTGAATTCACCAAAAGAAATAGAGAAAATATCTGAGTTAATAGAATTAGAGGGAGAAAGAGAAACATTACCACAGTTAACAATGAAGTTTTGGAAATCATAAAGACAATTTATTTTTAAAATCTAATTTTAATTAAAACATATTTAACCATGTGTCCTTTGGATATGTATTGAAACCTTTATAACAAGCTGACAATTGCAATTGCAAGTAAAATATTATCTGAGACTTTTGAGCCCTTCTGCAAAGTTATGAAGCATAAATATTGAGAATTCTTGACCTAGCCAGTTGTGTAGGAGTACAAATGACTTGGACCATGACTTGCAGTTGATGCCTGAGGTGACAGCCATCTTGAGTGAATGATCCCTTACCAGACAAGGACTGCACTGACACTGGATGCCAGCATTTATAGCAACTAGAAGATATCCAGAGAACTGGTTGCTCATATGGAAGAAAAACTCATTTACTCTAAAGAGTGTTGTGAAAGCAATAGCCTAGTGACTCTAGCCAGTCCCAGTGTGGGAAAACAAACGTATTCGTATTCTGAAAGCAGATGTGTCATTATTTAAAAGAAACAATCATTTATATCCTGGAAAAGTTTATTCTCTACATGAACTGTGTCCTACTGAAATCAAAAAGTTTGAAGGGAAGTTTGTTTATTTTATAAGAAACCAGTTTGGCAACAAATTAAGAAGAATATATCATTATTTACTAGTTTCTAATGAATTGAGGAAATTATCAATAGTTGTTTACATCTCAAAAACAAAGGGAGTCGGGCATTACTTTTCATCAAACACATAAAATACCACCTAGCAAAACGTTTTACACCTATCCAATATTCAGAAAAGTTAGTAAATACAAGGATATTTCAAATATTGTCAAAAATATCATGAACAAAATCAATACTGAATAAATATGTTTTTCTTCAATCATAAAATGTATTTTAATCACATCAAAAAGAAAAATCAAGAACCATCAAGGGATCTAAAAGTTTTAATCTCACAGAAGTGGGGTGAGCTGGTGAGATGGGACATGAAAAGGGTTAGTTAGCAGGTACCAGAATATAATCTCATGAGAGAAATGAATTTTTTGGTGCATAGTAGGGTGTCAAATGCATAGTATGATGACAACAGTTAATTATATTCACTGTAGGTGTCAGTTCCCACCAGTGTATGTTTCAAAGGAGTTAATAGAAGATTTTGAATGTGCTTACCATGAAACCATAACATATACTTGGAAGGATAAGTATGCTGACTGTATGATTTATTAAGATACTACATTGTGTCTCATGTATAATATAGTTACTGCATAACAACTAAGTTTAAATTTTTGAAAGTATGATCCTCTAATTAGTTATGTATAGATTATATCTAGAATCCAATTACAATAAACAAAATCTAATCAAGAAAATATTCTCCATGACAAGTGGATGATTAGATATTTGAAGCTTTTGAAATTAGTTCAAGCACAATAATGATCTTTTGACTCTTGAAAGCATTGCAATCTTGATTAACACCCTAAAGTAATCATGAATTAGGTAACACAGGTTTACGATTTGGGTCAATATTAAAATGAGGCAGACTCAACCCCAGGATAGAAAAAAACCATTCTCAACAATAAAAAAACTTTTGGGGAAATCAACATCCAAGACCTCAAGCTGTATTACAGATCAATCGTGATAAAAACTACATGGTATTGGTACAGAGACAGGCAGGTAGATCAATGGAATAGAATCGAAGACAGAAATGAATGCACACACATATGGTCATTTGATCTTTGACAAAGGAGCTAAAAAACATTCAATGGAAAAATGACAGCCTCTTCAACAAATGGTGCTGGTTCAACTGGCAATCAGCATGCAGAAAAATGCAAATTGATCCTTTCTTATCTCCTTGTACAAAGTTCAATTCCAAGTGGATCAAAGACCTCCACATAAAACCAGATACATTAAAATTAATAGAACAGAAAGTGGGGAAGAGCTTAGAACACATAGGCACAGGAGAAAACTTCCTGAACAGAACTCCAATGACTTATGCTCTAAGATCAAGAATCAACAAATGGGGCCTCATGAAATTGCAAAGGACACTGTCAACAGGACAAAATGACAACCAACAGATTAGAAAAGATCTTTACCAATCCTACATCTGATAGAGTGCTAGTATCCAATATAGACAAAGAACTCTAGAGAATCAAATAATCCTACTGAAAATGGGGTACTAAGCTAAACAAAGAATCCTCAACTGAGGAATATCGAAAGGCTGAGAAGCACCTAAAGAAATGCACAAAATCTCTAGTCTTCGGAGAAATGCAAATCAAAATAACCCTGAGATACTACCTTACACCAGTCAGAATGGCTAAGTTAAAAATCTCAGGTGACAGCAGATGCTGGTGAGGATGTGATAAAAGGGGAACATTCCTCCACTGCTGGTGGGATTGCAAACTGGTACAACCATTGTGAAAATCAGTCTGTCAGTTTCTCAGAAAACTGGACATAGGAACTATACCACTCTTGGACATATATCCAAAAGACTCTCCAACATCTAACAAGGACACATGCACAACCATGTTCATAAGCAGTCTTTCTTATAATAGCCAGAATCTGGAAAAAACCCAGATGTCCTTCAGTAGAGAAACAGATACAGAAATGGTGGTACATATACACAGCGGAATACTACTTAGCTATCAAAACAATGACTTCACCAAACTCCTAGGCAAATGGATGGAACTTAAAGCTATCATTCTGAGTGAAGTAACCCAATCACAAAAGAACACCCATAGTATGTACTCACTTATAAATGGACAGTAGCCCCAAAAGCCTGGAATACCCAAGGAACCATCCACAGAACTTATGAAGCTCAAAGAGAAGGAAGGCCAGAAAGTGGATACCTCAGTCATGCTCAGAAGAAAGAGCAAAACCTTCATGGGAGGAAATAAAGGGACAAATAGAGGAGCAGGGATTGGAAAACAATCATCCATGACTGCCTCACCTGGGGATACACCCCATATGCACCCAATAAACCCAAGCACTATTGCTGATGCCAACTAGTGCTTCCTGGCAAGAACCTGATATGGATGCCTCCTCAGAGGCCAGAGCCATACTGATACAGAGGAGGATGCTTGCAGTTAACCATCAGACTGAACATGAGGACCCCAATGAAGGAGCTAGAGAAAGGACTGAAGGAGCTTAAAGGGTTTGCAACCCCATGGGAAGAACAAAATTATCAGCTATCCAAGCCCACCAGAGCTCTCAGGGACTAAAACACCAACCAATGAGTTCACTGGAAAGACCCATGGCTCCAGGTGCATATGCAGCAGAGGATGGCATCGTTTACCTTCGATGGGAGGAGAGTCCTTTGGTCCACAGAAGTCTCATTTTCCCAGTGTAGGAAAAAGCAAAGAAGCTGAGGTGGGAGAGGGTGGTTGGGAGAAGAAGCACCTTCATTGAGACAATGGGAGGGGAGCAAGGATGGGGCCCTGGGAAAGGGATAACATGTGAAATGTAAATGCAGAAAATTTCCAATAAAAATAATTTAAAGAAAAAATAATAAAATGAGGCTGCTTCAAGCTGTTATTATTTTTAACTGAGCAATGGACACATGTGAATTTATTAAACTCTTTTCTCCAGTTTTACATATTTTTAATGTTTTTAAACCTTTCGGTGACTGAAGTTAGTTTTGTGAAAGTTTTCTTTATGTCACACAAGCTACCAGAGTTTCTGGGATCACTACAGAAAGGTGCAGAAATGCATTCTCAGTCAAATACTCTCTATGGTTCTCACATGAAGCCTCTCTACCAAAAGAAAAAAGAAAAGAAAATGATGTTTCTGAGTGCTTAGCTTCCTTCTTTTCTATTGGATATTTTATAAATTTACATTACAAATGTTATCCTCTTTCCAAGTTCCCCCCTCTTCCATATAGCCTTAACCTGCTTCTATGAAGATGCTCCTCCTCCTACCTACCCACTCCCACCTCAACATTCTTGCATTCTCCTACATTGAGGCATCAAGTGTTCACAGAAACAAGGGCTTCTCTTCCCATTGATGCCAGACAATGTTCTGGCTACATATGTGGCTGGGCCATGGGTCCCCATGTGCACTCTTTGGTTTGTGGTTTAGTCCCTAGGAGCTCTGCAGGGAGATCTTATTGGTTGGAAAATCTCACCCTGAGTGAGGTAACACACACACACACACACACACACACACACACACACACACACACAAACCATGCAAGGTATGCACTCACTGATAGTGGATACAAGCCCAAAAGCTCAGAACACCCAAGATATAATTCACAGACCATATGAAGCTCAAGAGGAAGAAGGCCAAAATATGAATGCTTAGCTTCCTTCCTAAAGAATAAATGTTTCTTTGGAACTGAAAATAAGTCAAGAGACAGAGACAATTCTAGTAAAATTAATTTTAAATTGATCCTGGACAATAGAGGTAACATACTGTAAAGAATGATAATATCAATTTGATGACATAGAAAATCCTGATTCAGAACAAAATTGTGGAGATAAGAAATTAATTTGATAGTTTCTCAGAAAACTAGAAATAGTTCTATTTCAATACTCAGGTATACCAATCCTGAGCATATACCCAAAAGATGCTCCAATATCTCACAAAGATGCTTTCTCAACCATGTTCATAGCAGTTTTATCCAAAGCACCCAGAAACTAGAAGCAAACTAGATGTTCCTCAACTGAAGAATGGATAAAGAAATGTTCTATATCTACACAATGAAATAGTTTGCAGCTATTAAAAACCAAGGAATCATGAATTTTTCAGTCAGATGGATGGAATTTGAGAGTATCATCATGAGTGAGAGATGACCCAGCACCCTCAGAAAATTCATGATCTGTACTCATTTATAAGTAGATATTAGCCATAAACTACAGGTATTATGCTACACTCCACAGACCTAAAGAATCTAAACAAGAAGACACACCCAAGCCAGAAAGTTGGATTGTCACTTAGAAGGGGGAATAAAATGATCATAAGAGGAGGGAACTGGGAGGAAGGGGAGACGTGGAGGAGGATGGGGAATTGAGGATTAGGTGGAGGAAAGACAGAAGAGATAGCTAGATGGCCATGAGAATGAATGAAAATCTTCAACTGACATGGGTGATGAGGTGAGAGGCATAGGCAGACACAGATAGCCACAACCAAACAGTTGATGGAGCATGGGGACTCTTACCTACGAATAGAAGGAAGAATTGCAGGCTCCCAAAAGCATAGAAACTCCATAGGAAGACCAACAGAGTCAAAAGAAAACATGGATCCTTGGGGATCTCAGAATCTAAACCACCAACCAAAGAACACACACGGGCTGGACCTAGGCCTCCCTGCTCATATGTAGCAGATGTACAGCTTGACCTTCATATGGGTTCTGAACAACTCGAGCAGGGGTTTTCAAAAGCTGTTGTCTGTTCATGGGATGTGTTTTTCTAGCTAGAGTGCTTTGTATGGCCTCAGTGGGAGAGGAAGAGCCTAGCCTCATAAGGACTTGGAGTGCCAGGGTAGTGGGGAAATAATGAGGGGAGGGTCTCCCCCACTCAGAGGAGAAAGGGAGGAGAAGGTGGGGGAAGAATTGTAGGAGAGTGTGACCAGGAAGGGGGCAGTGAATGGAATGTAAAGTGAATACATTTTTAATTAAATTAAATTTAAAACAAACAAAAGAAATAAGCATAAAAAGGGAGCGTGACTTACAGGGTTAGTGTTTATATTAATTAATAAGAGACCAGAAATAAAAATAAAGAATCTGCACAGGTATTACTAAAAGGTAGTTTATATATAAATATGTGTGTGTGTGTGTGTGTGTGCCACTAGAAAGTGTTACATTTGTTGTATTTTGTTTTGCTATGTAACAACGCACTACAGACATAAGTGATGTACAACGACACTCAGCTGTTTTTAAATTCATGGTCTCCTTGTGTCTCCATGTGTCTCCTTGGCAGAGCATGGCTTGATACTCAGGATTTCAGAAAACTCAGCTCAAAGTGTTGGACATGTTTAGCTCTCACCTGGGGAAGCTGGAAGGAAACCTACTTAGAAACACATTCTTTTGACTGGAAAATTTCAGTTTCTTTAGGGTCAAGGCCCCTGTTTCCTTGGTGCCACATCTCCCAGCAACCACCTCTTTCCTGTCTTTCTCCTCTCTTCAAGCTAGTAAGCTCTGTACTGAGTCTTTCTCATTCTTCACATATTTACTTTCCCCCTTAGAGACAAGGAGAGAGAAACTATTTTCATTTTTAATAACTAAAACTTTAAAAATAATTATGCTGTGAGATCAGCCAGATTCAAAGTCTATGCATCTCCATGAACTTTGGTATAAATAGAATAACCTTTCTGAGGCTCTGAAACTTTACACTGTATTTTATTTCTCACTACCAATTTATTTTTTTGCAATTAACTATTTCAAAAGAGAAAGGTTAAATGACAGTATTGAACCTCGAATAGCATTTAGTTTTAGACACCCTTTCATGACCTCTGTATCCATTGCTTTATTTCCTCCTTCTTCAGCACCTGATATTTACCCTTTCTTGTTCTCATTTCTACATGTTATTGTCTGCCCACATACACATTTTAGACACACACACACACACACACACACACACACACACACACACACCACTTATATATCACACATGCTCATATTATATATATTTTACAGGTTCTTTCTTTGACCTTGCTTAACATTATACACATTCTAAGGCCTTATATTTTCCTGCAAGTAAACTGGAAGCAACATTGATGTATCTCAACCAAAGGATGGATGAACAAACTGTAGTACCTTCATATAACAGAGTATTACTCAGATATTTAAAAATAATGATGAAACTTGTAAGCAGATGAATGAAAGTAGATGAAAATCATCCTGAGTGAGATACTCCAGACCATAAAGACAAATATGATATATACTTACTTATGAGCTACAATCTACAGGTCTAAAGTGTTTAAACAGAGGAGCGGTCTATGGGGGAAGCATCAATCTCTCTGAGAAAGGGAAATAGACTAGATATTGTTGGTGGACTAGGTGCAGGTGAGGATGGGAAAAGGAGAGATTGGATGGGGGGTGATGTGATGGAAGGAGAGAGTGTTGGGAAGAATGGCTGGAAGTAGTTATTTGAGAAGTGGTATAGAAATCTCATGTTGTGGGAACTTTCTGTAATTTATGAAGGTGGTCCCAGTGAGGAATCCTAGGAGTAGAGAATATGGATTCTGAATTGGCTATCTCTTGCAGCCAGGACAGGCTTCCATTGACAGGACTGTATTTATATTTGCTTAAGTTGTTGGTCAAGGAGGTCCCATGGAAATTCTCAAGAACCCAGGCTGATGCTAAAATAAGTGGTTCCTCCTTACAAACTGACAGTGCAGGCCTCACTAACAACAATAACACCCATTCACCTTATAGAACATGGAGAAGTTGAGGTCGTACCTAAATGGAGCCTTTACTTCTACATTCTAGTCTCTTTGGCACTGGGGGGAACTCTACCAGCTACCAAAAGAAAACCAAGGACACCAACCAAGTCACAGAAGCATTGACCTACTTACAGTCTCTTCTTTCTGCAGCCTATACTAAGACAATGATGGCACAGAACGAGTGGGAGTAACCAATCAATATCTGATTTGATCTAAAGCCTACTCTACCAGATAAAACCCACACTTGACATTGCATGGTTAACAAAGGACCAGAGACTATATAGCCTAAAGATCCAGGGTAAAATCAAACATGACTGTTCTTTAAAAAAAAAATCAATAAAGTGTTTTCTAATGATATTCTGCTATATTCATAGATTAGTGCCTTTTTCAATCATTATCAGAAGGGGAGTTTCTAGCAGCACAGAAACAGATGCAAAAACAGCCAGGCATTAGGCAGAGATGGGGGGGGACAGAGACAGAGACAGAGAAAGAGAGAGGCAGAGAGGGAGACACACGCATACACACACACACACACACACACAGAGAGAGAGAGAGAGAGAGAGAGAGAGAGAGAGAGAGAGAGAGAGAGAGAGAGAGAGAGAGAGAGAGAGAAAGAGTCTAAGTTGAAAGTCTCCTTTAAATTCTTCCCCAGAGCTCAAGGAATTCCATGGGAGAGGAGGCAGATAATTGTGTCAGAGAGAATAGAGCACAACAGGAGAACCAGACCCTCTGAATCAACTAAGCAAAGTGCATATGAGCTCACAGAAACTAAAGTAGCAAGAACGAAGCCTACACGGGTCTATGGCAGATCCTCTGTGTATATATTATAGCTGTTAACTTTGTGTTTTATGGAACTCCTGACTTTTAGAACGAGTGGGTCTCAGTCTCTCACATCTTCCTCCTGTTGGGTTGTGTTACAACTTTGGTATGAAAACTTTTGCTTCAACTCATTATATTTTATTTTGTCCTGTTTGGTTGTTATGTTTTAGAAGCCTGTTCTTTTCGAATGAGAGCACACAGAATAGGGAACAGATATGGAAGAGAGTTGGAAGGGGGTGGGAGGATTGGAGGGAGGGAAAACTATAATCAGGATATATTGTATGAGAAAAGAATATATTTTCAATTAAAAAATCTTATTTCCGCTTTTGTTGCTTACTTTTTCTTTTTTATGTTTTGAAATCCACCTATTACATTCATTAACCCATTTGTTTTTACTTTTATTTTTTATTTCTATTTTATTTTGTTTTCTTTCTTCTGATATTTGATGTCTACAGTTTTTTCCATTCCATGGGCTGTATGTTCTGTTGATATTTTTCATCTGCTGTGCAAAACTGTTTTATTTCATGTAGCCTCATCTGCTGATACTTGGGGCTAGTTGCTGAGCTATTAGTGTCCGGTTCAAAGAGTTCTTACCTAACCCAGTGTCTTCAAAAGCATTCTCTATGTTTTCCTCAAACAGTTTTGACATTTTAAGTTTTAATATCAGGTCTTTGATGTATTTTTGAATTGATTTTTGTCTATAAGGATAGAGATAAAGATATAATTTTACACTTCTGTAGATGGATAACTAGTTTTGACATATATTCAACATGAAATCTTTTTTTCTAATGTATGTTTTTGTTCCTTTGTCAAAAATTAAGATGGTATGGCTTTGTTATGTGTTGCTAGGTTCTTTATTTTACTCTATTGATTTTCCAGTCTATTTTTTGCAATAGTTCCAGGCTGTCTGTAGTGAACAGACTGCGATTTCAGCTCCAGGGGTCTCTAAGGTCAGGATGGGCATGGGGTTCTGACTTCCAGTGGTCACTGCAGAGCCCCAGGCCTATACTTCTGTGGATACTTCAGGTTTCTGTCTCTAACTGTGTACAGATAGTCACAGATGTCATTGGGTCTGAAGTTTGGTATTACACTCAAGCAGATTTAAAGACTCCACAGGTTAACTGAAGTTTTGACTCCAGCTGTTTGTCTTAGTGTTTAATGTGCAATTTTTTGTTCCTATACAAGCCAGAAAGGATGACCCAATGACAATCAACAGCACATTTCACCAGTCTCTGTATTTCATCTTCATGCAGTTATCAGTCTAGAAAAAAACCACAGAAAATGAAAAGTCTCAGTAGTCTCAGAAGAAGGGGTAGTCAAAACAGAAAGACAAACACACTCCAATAGATGGGCACAACACCAGAGAGAACCACTGAGAATATAACACAAACACCACCAAACCAAGTGACCCTTCTAAAATCTTTGGCTCATTTGGGACTATAAAGATACATAAAGTGCCTGAGAGAAAACTGAGTTCATTATTCAAAGAACTCATAATCACATAGAAGATTCAAACAAACTGATGTATAAATTAAAGTAAACATCTAAGAACATGGCAAAACAGTTTCCACAGTCAATGTAACTGCTAGTAAATTAGAGTAAATAGTTCAAAGAATCAAACAAAAGTTTAGCAAGGTAACCCAAACCTTAAAAGCACAATGGTCTATTTGAGAAATAGTCTGTTAGTTTTATTATTACTGTTTTTAGTTTCTCTCTGGATGACCTGTCCATTGATGAGAGTGGGGTGTTAAAGTCACCCACTATTAATGTATGGGGTTCAACATGTGATTTAAGCTTTAGCAATGGTTCCCTTCTTTTCTTGCTTTCTTTCTTTTTCTTTCTGTCTTCCTTCCTTTCTTTCTTTTCTTCCCCTTCCTCCTTTCCTCCCCCCTCTCTCTTTGTTTCTCTCTCTCTCTCTCCCTCCCTCCTTCCCTCTCTTTCTCTCTCTCTTTCTTTCTTTTATATGAGTGCTCTTGCATTTGGGGCATAGATATTCAGCATTGAATTATCATCATGGTAGATTTTTCCTTTGATTACTATTAAGTGTCCCTCTCTATCTCTTTTCATTAATTTTGGTTGGGAGTCTTTTTTATTAGATATTAGAATGACTACTTCAGCTTGCTTCATAAGTCTGTTTTCTTAGAAAAACTTTTTCCAGCCCTTACTCTGGAGTAAAGTCTACCTTTGATATTGAGGTATGGTTTTTGTATGCAGAAGAGTGATGGTGCCATTTTCACATCCATTCTGTTAGTCTGTGTGTTTTTAATAGAGAACTAAGTCCATCAATGTCAAAGTACATTAAAGACCAATAATCTTTTTGTACAGCCAACTTGGTTTAATTGTAAATTTTTAAATTTAATTTTACTTTTGTTTTTACTTATTTACTTTAAATCACTCGCACTGCCATTTCCTTGTCACCCCTTCACACAATCCTTCCCCTTCTTCTCTGAGCAGGTGGACACTCCTGTTTATCCCCCCTCCCCTGGTACTTCAAGTCTCTACAAGGAAAGGTACTTCCTCTACCAGAGAGGCCAGACAAGGCAGCCCAGCTAGTAGAATATATATTCCACCAACAGGAAACCCCTGTTCCAGTTGTTCAGGACCCACATGAAGGCCAAGCTGCACATCTGCTACATTGAGCAGGGAAGTCTAGGTCCAGCCTTTGTGTGTTCTTTGGTTGGTGGTTCAGACTCTGAGAGCCCCAAGTGCCTAGGTTATTTGACTCTATTGTTCAACCTGTGGAATTCCTAAGCCCTTTGGGACTCACAATACTTCCTCAGTTTCTTCCATAAGAGTCCCCAAGATCCACCCACTGTTTGCCTGTGGGTATGGTCAGTGATTGTTAATTTCTGTTATTCTGATGATGGTGGTGGTAGTGTGTGTGTGTGTGTGTGTGTGTGTGTTTCCCTTTTTTCGTTTTTGGTGATTTGTAATTTTTGTAATTTTTTTTCTGTTTTCTTGGGTGTAATTAACCTTTTTTTCCCTATTTTTACAACTTTATATTAAAAAACAAAGATAAATGTACAGATTTAAGCATTTATGCATAAAAGTATGAGAATACTTTTTTGTCAGTACTTGATTTTTTTAAAGGTTTGATAGTATGCATTAAAATCTTACTAGTTACAATGAGCATAAAGTACATGTAAAACAAGATTTAACCTGAAAATAGTCAAAGTTTTCTTGGTGTGTAAAGATTAAGCATAATGGCTTTTTCTTTTCTTTTTCTTTTTTTCTTGAACTTCATATAGTCTGTGAGTTGTTTCTGGGGTGTTCAGAACTTTCTGGTAGTTAATCTTCTTGTGTTAAAGTTTTCCTTCTAGTACCTTCTGAGAATGGTTAAAATAAAAACTCAAACAGCAGCTTATGCTGGTGAGGATGTAGAACAATGTGAACACTTTTCCATTACTGGTAGGAGTGCAATTTTGTAAAACTACTTTGGGAACCAATGTGGCAGCTTCTCAGAAAATGGGGAATACATGTAGCTAGCACATTCCTATGTATATACCCAAAGAAGGTCAACCATAACACAACACTTACATAGCTATGCTCACTGCTGCTTTAATTGTAGTGGTTAAAAGTTGTAAACAACCTAGATGTCTCACCGAAAATAAAGAATTGATAAAGATAATGAAGTCATTTACATGATGGAATATTACTCGGCTTCTGCTATCAACTGATGACAACTGATGTGCAGACCCACAACCAAACATTAAGTGGAACTTTGGAATCCTGTAGAAGGGGTCCAAAGGATTGAAGAAGCCAGAGGCATTGAGGACATCACAAGAAACCCCACAGAATCAACAACTGTGAGCCCATAGGGGCTCATAGAGACTGAACTGCCAACCAGAGAGTATGCATGGGGTGAGTCTAAGCCCTCTGGATATACATAACAGTTGTGTAGCTGGGTCTTCAGATAAGACTCCTAAAGCAAGATCAGGGGCTGTCTCTGAATACAGTGCCTGACTTTGGATCTCTTTCCCCTTACTGGACTGCTTTGTCTTGCTAGCCCCAATAGAAGATGCTCCTAGTCTTGCTGCAATTTGATATACCAGGCTGGTTGATATCCACAGGAGTTCCCCACTTATCTACGGAAAAGAGGATTAATGTTGGGTGGAATGGGCAAGGGGAGTTGGAGGAAGAAACTTGGAGGAAAGAAGTAACCTGAGAACATGTATGCACCCTAAAAGTAGTGAGTATTGAAAAGCATCTTACAACCAATGTACCACAGAATCAAAGTTCACAGGATAGAGTTGTGTCATTCTCTCATGGTGATCTAGCAAATTAACCACCAGGTGCCTTAGCATATAGGAAGACAGAACCTCAGAGAACAGCAGAGTTCTGCCTCATCTGTATTTGAGTAGAATTGCCATTTTTTCTCCTCTCATTTCTGATGTATTTTTCCTTGGCTCTCCAACTGCACCACTCTGACCTCTGCCTCTGAATAAGTGGTCTTATTCCTGTGTCTTAGTCTAACGTTCTTCTTCATATGAAGACACCATGAATGGCCATCCTAAACACCTCTCTGATTTGATTGCTTGCTCAAGGAGCCTGTTTTTAAATATGAGCTCACATCAATTGGTGTTGTGCATTTGGAATACAAGGTAATGTCTTTATAACATGGGGAAGAGATTCAGAGACAGGTACAGAGACAGAGGAAAAAGATGGAAAAGGAGATAGAGTGTGTGTTTTTATTGAATAGCCTTCTCTATAGCCCTGACATAGTATTTTGAAGATAAAATTAAACTCAAAACAGAAGGTAATGTAAAGTTCAAGGGGAAGTAGAAGTGTGGATAAATGAAAATGAACATGGTTGGGATAGGATGCTACTAGTGGTGTGGTGAGCTGATTACATTCTAGTCATAGCATTGTAATTTATCAAGAACTTGAAAGAGGCAGTAAAGGTCACATGTCATTAAATCATCCTCCCTTATGTTTGCAAAAATGAAACATCCAGTCAGCCCTACATGGTTGTTTATGTCCTTGTTTCCTATACCTGACTTGATAATCAGATCTTTTCTTTTTTAACATTTAGTTGAAGTGGTTAGCATGTCAAGTGTACAAATTAGCATGACTCACTGTGATGTCTCCACACAATGGGAGCATTGTGGATTATGCCTACTCATCCTTTCCTATATGTTTTCTATCACCCTGCCCCTGCCACCACAATCCCACCAACTCTTAACAGTTCTGCTTATACTTTCTAGTCATGGCAAAGTCTCTTTGTTTTGTCGTTGTTGTGGTGGTGGTGCTTGCTTGTTTGTTTTTTTCTGGATAAAGGATGTAACAACTGTCTTTCTTCTGAATCTAGTTTATTTGCTCAATATTATATCTTCTAGTTCCATCTATATGGTCATAAATGGCAGGATATCATTTTCCATAAATGAATAATGGGTGTGTGCTTACATGTGCGTAGATATACTTCTCTCCATTCATTCTCACATCGATAAGCACTGGAGCTGATGCTGCGCTGAGTGTCTGCCACGAAACACAAAAAAAGCATGCAGGTGCAGATGCTTCTTCTGTGTGTCCACTTAATTTCCTTGAAGCTTAACCTAAGACTGTTAGAGTAAAATCGTATGAAAGTACAATTTTATCTTTGTGAGGATCTTTCATACTGTTTTCTGAAACAGTTGCATTGATTTACAACCCCATCAATTTTCTTTGCCTAATGCATCTTTGCCAGAATTTATTATATTTTAGATTTTTGATAGCACTTATTCCAACTGAGTAACACGCTATCTCACTGCAGTTGTGATTTGCATTTCCCTGTAGGTAATGATGTTGTAGAGCTTCTTAAATGAAAAGACTGGCAATTGTGTATTTCTTTTTGAAAATCACACACAGGCCCTTTTAAATAGTATTAATGTAGATAGGGCCTAGTCGTCACTATTTTTTAAGCTAGCCTATCATCAAAATATCAGTTGTTCCACCCATGACAAAGAGACTGTTATGGATAAGTCTTCTCACTGGGAACATCTGGTGAAGCTGAATAGAAGATAAATAATGTTCTTACTTCAAAATCAGTGATAAATAGTTAAAACAATTAAGAGTTAAAAAACAAACAAAGAAGAACAAGAATCTGGGCCCAGAGTGGTACACTTCCTCAAAAAAGGCCATACCTATTCCCACAAGGCCACTCCCTGGGCCAAGCATATTCAAGTCACCACAGAGATTTCTTCCCTTAACATAGGAATTTACCCGTTATGACCTATGGAGTTTTACCCTCCATTCCAACTATAAAAGTTTTCAGTTATGAAATATTAAAATATTGAAAACATAAACTATTATATCAATCGTTTCCCCCCACAAAAGAAAACACTGGAGCTGTAGGTTGTGGATCAATTTCCAAAACCCATTAGGTCACCTAAGGATTAACAATAAACACTCTTCTATCCCATCTGCACAGACTGCTTTTCCTGCTCCAGATAAGCCTTTCATGCCGACCACTGTCATTATTTTTTGGCTAAGCAGATACACTTTAATTTTGACACAAAGAGGGATAAGTAGCACCATTTCTCACTACACATATAATAGGAGTAATGTGGGAACAAGAGATGGGAGAGATTACATGGTAGGGTTTAAGAAAATGTCCTCAGGAGCAAAATGAGAGCCAGCCTGTTTACTTTCTGAATGTGGCAAGCACTGTAACTGACTTGTCTTTGGCTGAGACAGTAACTGGACAGATCTGGCCTCGCTCCATTGTATTCTTTCCATCACAATGAAAGAATTCCATCAGGGCTGATCCTGTTCCTCATAGCGTATGATCAGTGCACTTGTAATATGTAGGTGTGGAAGCTGCCACAGCCTCTTTCTTCCTGCACTTGGGAACAGAAATGAAGCCTGCCACACAGTGTGTTCAGTGCGTCTGCCCAAAGTGTTTATTTTATTTACACCATGATAAATTGTGCAGTGTTTTAGAAATTTGAAGTACTGCCTGTTGGGATTCAAGAACAGGGGCATGGCATCGACAGCGAGAAAGCTTGGATATATCCAAAGACAAGATGAAGAGACAGAAAATACAAAGATTGTTTCATAAAGAGTCTCTCATCATCATCTTAAACAAACAAACAAACAAAAAAGTTAATCTTTCAGACCTTATTGAAGGATAATGACTATTCAATGATGTTCATGTTTAAAGCAGATTGGGTAGGTAATAGATAGGTCTCTAGGCTCTATCACTGAATAGCCTTAAGGTTCAAAGCAAATTGCCTTGTCTTTAGGTATCATGGCTTCGGAGCTTGCTACAACACTAACCCAAGTAGAAATAAACAACACAGTTTGACATGCCAGGACTCTGCTCCCAGGAACACCCACTCCAGATGCCTCCCACTATGGTTCTCTTCTCCCTCCACTCGGCTTTATGTGATTTAGCCTTACTTCTGGTCCTCAGCAGCTGCCTTTTCTTACAGAAGTTTCCTTGACTTCCCAGACATTAGGTCACCCTTCAAAGTGCAACAAGTTTACCTCTGTTGAGTATGTGCTACACTGTCTAATGAGGATTCTGTCCTTTCTTCCAGGGTTGGTGCAGAGAGACTGAAATTCTCCTCTACAGTTGTAGATTAGTGGTACTACCCAGAGCCCTGTGTTGAGAAGGATTCTGAGGTTGTACTTAGTGCAACAGGGAATTGTCCAAGCAAACTTCTGACTCAGAAATTGCCAGAACCTGGCTCATTCTGAATACAGAATAGCTATTCAATATTTGTATGAGTGAGTGCTGGGCTAATAAGCTGTAGCAAAAAAATACAAAAATATTGAATTGCTTTCAGGTATTTGCTGCTCTCTAGTTGACTTGGAGCTCTTTAAAGGCAGACAGCTCATCTAATTTATCATAGTATTGTTCTGTCTTCAGTATCTCACTTAGTGGGTTGATAATGGTTGAGAGAAGTAATTTTTCTCTTAAAGGCTATGTTGATATTTGGAAATATGGAAAATAAAGGTAGCCATTGAAATCACAATTCCCTCTTATGTCTCGTGAGTTGAATGGAATAGTGGAGAAAGTAATGTTTCATGTGGCTAAAGATTGTTGGTCATCTAAACCCTGTATTGTGACATAGAAACAGGTTCATTTGAAAACTGCAAGGAACAGGAAAGTGGCATCTGTGTAACAGAGCTAGGAAATGATGGACCAAACACTCCTTGTGCTGTCTTTTCAAGTCTCAAGGAAAATCATCTTCTAGATATGTGTTAGCAGCAATTTAGAAATTCAGAATTTGTGTAAGCATTTCCTCAAAATTGAAACATTTCCTCCTGCAGAGAAGAAGACAAGGTGATAAAGTGAAGGAAACTCACAGGCTTGTGCTAATTAAAATTTATAAAAGTAAAATTAACCATAAAAGAATGAAGAATAAATGTTTATCTACAATGTTTGAGCACATGGCACTACCTACTTCTTCAAGGCCTTCTGTAGTGTAAGTAGTTTCCTGACGTCCATCAGTATCCCCGCTTAGAGGTAGTCAGTCAGTCTCTTTTTTTCTTGTGATCACAGTCCTTTATCTACACTATGACTTAAAAGCCCTGCTTCCATATCTTAGGTAACTCTCAGTAGCCCTAAAAGAGATCTTACCCAAGTTCCTCATTTGACAGGAGGAGAGAGACACAAAGATGCATAAAAAAAAGATTGACATCATCATTCATGGGGCGTGAGTCCAGTTCTTCTGGGAAGTTATCTTCCTTAATTGAAATTCTCTCCCCACTCTCAAGGTTCATTTGGAAGCCTTCTTTCCTACACCATTTTTATGGTGCTTGTAACACTGATAACCATCTGTACAATTGCTTAGCAGCTCACAGTGACATTTGATGTGGCAAAAGGTCATGTACTGTTAAATGCTGATCTGTTTTTTTTTTTTTTCACTCAAATGCAGAAGTAAGTGAGGATGTACCATCCATTTAACTGTCCCCCTACATGATGTTACAGCTCCATGAGGCTGTTAAAATATAAAAATGGCAGTGTTAGAAGCTGAGAGGGTATCACAGTGGTAGAGCAATTAGCTTGTATCTGCAAGGACTTGGGCTCAGTCCCAGGTACCAATGGACTAAAAGGAAGAGCTTGTCGCAACTCTTAGCAGAGAATTGTGAGCTCGGGAACTCATCCTATCAGTTATCCTCTTTAGATAAACTATAGAAAAGAAAACTTCACATGAATTTTTTTTGGCTTAAATATGATGTTGCTAGACCATGGACAAGCATGGTTTAAAATTTTTAAATACTTGGTCCATATTTCTAACATATCAGTAAGTAAATCGAATTCAGCAACATTTATTAAAATCCAAGGACCTTAGACCATAGTTTAAAGGACAACACTTACAAGCCTCAAAAGAGATTAATATTACAGAATGTGATTTAATTCAAATATTTATTGAATATTCACTGTGAGCTCAGCAATGTATATCTCAGAACTATTCAAGGTCTGAAGCTCTTAAAGGTCACACACCAGCACGGTAAGAATCAAATCATCCTTCATGGTCAAAATTAGCAAGAATGATGGGGAGGAGTGGGAAGCAACCTACTCTGGAGATCAGCAACAATGGTGTTGATGTGGAAAGCACTGGAACCTAGGGTACTGTGAGCACAGTTGATGCACTTCCAGTGAGAGCTAGGAAGCTTATTTGTTTTGACTTAAAACCAACCAGCCCTGACCAGATATACTAGCCTGTCAAGTGTTGTCCAAGAAGTGGATAAATAATCTAAAATGTAATATAGTTGAGGGAGGGATACATGGAGGTGAGCATGACACATGGCACCAGGGAATATCTACAGTATCCCAAGAGTGAACCGGTATGTGCTCTGATTCTGCGACTTGGTGGTGATAAAAAACAACTCATCATTCAATTTGAGGCATAATAGGCAGAATGACTTAAAAACATGTTGTGTTTTATATACTGCTATAGTTGTCCCCTAAGAGCTTGTGTGCTACACACTTGATCTTCAGTGAGACATGTTAAGAGAGGACCAAGTGAAACAACCTGAGGCTTTGGAGGATGTACACTTGTAAGAACTGGGGTCCAGTTCCTCCTAGACTCTTTCTTCTCATGTGTGATTTCTTCCTCCTTACTATAAATTCTCACTATTGTGAATTCATCTACCATGCGGTCCTTATCAGAGCTGATGGTAGGTCCTTAATTTGAAAAACTATGAGCTAAATATACCTATTTTACTTATAAAGTTAGTATTCCTTGGGTATTTATTATAGCATAGAAAATTGACTAATACTGATATAAAAATGTTTATTTAAAATCTTTTAAAATAGTACTTTAATTGGCATATATTTGTAATATGTTGAACTCATTATCATAAAAAATCAGTTTATGGAAGCATATAATATACTTTGAGACACAACCCCATTCCATCTACTCTCCCTGTCCACACTTTCCAATTTGTTTTGTTTTGTTTTGTTTAATTTTTAGATAGTTTCTATTCTACCTTCATGTCAAATATGCATACATGCTTTTATTTATTTACAAAAATCTAGGACCCATTACCAGGCATGGAAATTTTTGCTTCAAGTTATTGGCCTTGATAGTCCAAGAGACTCCCTCAACAGCCTAGGTCAGTACTTTTGCCTTTAATTGTTTCCAGAATATGAACGTAAGACTCTGTTGTTAATGACACCAAACACTTTGAATGCAGGACTTGGAAATGTAAATCTGAAACAGTCCTGAAGTCTCATTCTTGAGGACTATTATAGTGTCTGAAGTATTATGCAAGTTGCCAAGGGAAGAAAACAGTCAGTATCTCCACCCAAATATAAATCTTGTTAGCTACAATGACCACCATGGTAAGATATTCCCAAGGTTATGATAGTGTTACTTTTGTCCTGGAGGAAACCAATATCCACCTAATGAAACTTAAAGCCTCAATAGAAAAAAATTCATGCTTAGTACTACAAATTTACCCAGTTTCTACTGATGCTAAAGTCATGGATCCTAGAGAAAACCTACTAGTGCCACTTTCTTAAACCAGAATAATTTCTAGCTGCATTTTAAACGTTTACCTTATAACCACAGATAAGTGTAGCTCTTATTCCTCATTGAAGAATCTTCTTATTGCAGCAAATGGGGACTGTTCCAGAAATCCACAACTGGGCAAAATGCAGAGAAGAGACAGTGGGGAACCCACATCCATTGAACCTTACATTTAAAACTCAGGGAACATCATGGAAGAAGGAGGTATAAATACTATACAAACCAGAGAACTAGTGTCCTGCTATGAGATAGAGTCTTCTATACGTGACTGGAAAGTTGTACCTATAACCTCTCAACAATGTGGTCACTTAAGTAAAACCAACACAATGACAACAGCAGGTGACATGCCAGTGTGGATGGGAAAATCTCATAAGAGCCCTGTATGAAGAGCTATAGGCAATGAATGGCTAGAGAGTCAGTCTTCACTAGGGACCCCTGATAAGTTATCCAAACCCAAGCGGTGATCCTTAAACATCTATATATAAGCAACACTAAGTGGACTTGGCAGGTTGTATTTATATGAAAACATATATATATATATATATATATATATATATATATATATATATATATATATATATATATACATATGTACATAAGAATCACAATTAATAAAGAAGATCCCAGAAATGTGAGAAGTGGGGGAGGAGTTAGAGAGGGGAAAATTAAAATGGTATGAATGTAGTCCTCATGTATGCAATTCTCAAATAAAAGAGATTTTTTTTAATTTAGAGAACTAGAATCTATACTTAATATTTATTTTTTCTAGATTTCTTTTTAAGTTTTAAGGCAGAAATGGGAATTTTTTTAAGTTACTAGGTTAGCAGAATGGAAGCATTTTCTACTAACAAAGCAGGACTGGAAAGAGGAATTTGGGAGTTGGTGCGCTAAGAATAAGCCACACTGGGTGAAAACATGTGGACTTTCAGATGAGATGCTGGATGGAGGTCAAATTATGCGTTTAGAACTAGACTCAGGGATGTGGAGGAGAACAGCTCTCTCTCTGTTCTCCTTACTGCATGCTTATTCTTCCTCACCAGGCTATGTTTTATTGCTGTCCCAGACAGGCTCACTCTGAAGCACAGTTACATCAAGGCCTGTGTCTCCAGTCATCTCTCAGTTGCTTTGTTTCAGCATTCATAGGTCATTCAAACTCAAAAGTAGCTCACGTATGAATCGCCTATCAACAAGGGCTCACTTGGAGCTAAGGACTAAGCCTCAGAAGAAAGTGTTGGGTTTTTCCAATATCCACATCGAAGGGATAATGAAGACTTAAGGAATGAGAGCCTGGGAGAGAGCATTCACTCTATTCCCTCTCTTGACTTGTTTGAATTCACATGAATTCATTTGACATTCCCAGTACTTGTGCACCTGGGAAATACATAGCTCACTAACAGCAGTTCTGCATCTGAGGCTGGAACTGCCATCCTCCCCTTCCCCCCATTCCTCTCACCATCACACATTCACCTCACCCCTCCCCACTACACATGCTCTAATCCCATTGCTCCCACTGCATACATCCTCATCCTGATCCTCCCTACCAAACTCGCATCCTGTTCTGCCCCGGCTGAGCATCTGGGTGACTTGTTACTTTCTCTGTGGCAGGACTGGAAGGTGCCTTTGCCAGAAGAGAAGCTCTATGCTGCTGCTTTACACCACCTCCGTCTTGACCCTGTCGTGCTGAAGTCAAAACGCAGGTTCTCCATGTAAGTAGAAAGCCACTTCCTTCCCAGTCTGTGGAGTGCACACCATTCATGTCACCTAGTTCTCTCGTGGTCCCCAAAATGAGATCGTCTTCATGTCTTTGGCTGATCACTCACTTGTAGCAACTTTTGTGTGTCCCAGTACTTTCTGCCATTCCTGTCCTTACTGGTAACTGATAAAAAGTCTACCTCGGTGCTTCTGTGCTTCAGTTAAAGACTGGGTCCCCTTTACTGGGTCCCCATGTAAAGATTGTGTCACCTCAATTCAAAGCTCTTTCAGCTGAATCTCTTTCCCAGGATGTCAGAAGACATCTGAGGGAAAAGATCCACTCTTCAGTGTGAGAACCATGTGCCTGATTTTGGTGCCTGCCATTGTCCTGAATACTGTTCTTCTTCCCAGCTTAAAGCCCTGCCACAGAACAGCCCAAGGTATGCTGCCAGGAGGAAAGGCATGTTCGGTTTGGAAATTTTTCTCCACAGGGCTAACAGTCAGCTTATATGTTAACAGTTATCATCTCTACCCAGATCCATGAGCTCTGTCTTTGAAAATAACAAATGTCGGCCAATTTCCCTCCTCACACAGTGTGTCAGGACTCTGGGCTTAGTCACACATGACTAAGTCCTTGCTACATAGTACTAAAAGAGATAGCAAAAAATCATAAGTTTCACAGGGTGAACATTTTCTTTCTCTGACAAGGACCATATGTTTAAGAGATGCAACCAGCAATCAGACAGAACTGTTTGCATTTAGTTAATTGCTTAATTTTATATGAAAAATATCCCATTTTCTCTGACATCTCTGAGATAAGCCGGAAGTTATCTTAGGACAATCAGTTTCAAAATCAATAGTAAACAACAATTTGGTCTCCTGGTTGAGCCCTAAGTTTCCTGCTCAATATGTGCAGTCATGTCTTGTCATTTGCAAGAGACAAAACCTTGCTGCTTTGATAACCACGCTGATGATTTCAAGCTGGGCTTCATGTGAAAGAGCTTGATACCGATTGCAGGACACTTTCTGATAGATTGACAGGTCCAATTTTTTTTTATGCTGCCAGTAAAATAATAGCTTGGAAGAGAGCAATGGGAAAATAAATCAAAACTATATGCTGTAAAAATAAGCTAGACCATATCTGAGAGTGTGTCTGAATTGGCTGATAATCTTTCAGCAAGTACATCAAAATGCCACTGGGGTGGTTCTGATTTTTTCGGGACACAGTGTGAGCTGTAAGAGATGGAAAAACACCCCCAAACCCTAAGAAACAAAACGTATAATTCATATATTGTCATTTGATGCCAATTGAAAATGGTAAATTCTCTCCCAAATTGTTCTAGCGATTTTCCATTCTCTATGGCTTTTCTAGATAAAAAACGGCTGCTCCGTGCTCAGAATTTAAATCTTAGTGAGACTTTTGCATGCTTATTTTGGTTAAAAGGTCACAACTTTAATTTTATGAGGAGAAGCTGCAACAAGAAGTAGGAAGATGGCAATCACAGCAGTAGAAAAGGGAATAAAGAAGACCCCAGCTACTCCCACGAGGACTGGTGTGAGTTCACACGACTGTCCTTGGAGGAGTTATTATGTGAACATTACGTGTAAATACTCCTGCTGTTGTGGGGGAGGACACAGGGTAAGGCAGAGTACATCCATAGCTGCTTTGAATTGTGACATTTATAATCCTGTAAAGTCATATTTATCCCTGACATCTCTGCAAGATTCATTACACACTCCACAAAATTTACCAGGAAATGTATTTGATTCCAAACCTGCCGTGCTCGTCCACAGTGTTCCTTAATATATGCGAGCCCGAGTCAAAGCCTCCTTGCAGAGCCTTAGAGATCATTCCCCATCTGCCACTATTTTTCTAGTCTTATCTTTCTTGGCTTCTCTCAACCGCTATTACATAAACCCCCTCTACACTTTATGTAATGAGATTGTAGTTTCCTAATCAAGTAATGCTAATTCCCATGCGAATATGCTCTCCAATGTGGCTCTTTCTGTTTGAAAATACCTTCTACCCTGCAGTCGCTGTGCCAGAACAAGACTGAATTTTCCAACACCCTAGCAGTTTCTCCCAACAGACCTTGTCAAGATTCCCTTTGCAAAGTTCAGTCAAGTGGAACTATCTCCCTCTACTGGACTGGCCCCAACACTGCATATATAATTAGGCTTGGGAAGTGAAGCTCTCTCTGGTGATTGTTTGGACCCTACACTTGCCCCCTGGAGGTTGGCTGGGGCTTTAGATCTGTGGGGAGTCGGAATGCACCTCTCTAGAGGCAAATGAAGCTGCCTCTTATGCCAAAAAGAAAATGAAGCTGTCAGTCAAACACTTCCATCATGGTGCAGCTCGCTTAAAGAGCCAGAATGGGAAGGAGAAAGCACTAAAAGTGTAATTCATTAATAGGAAATTCCAAGTGATACCAGAGGCCAAAGGCACAATCTTCAGCATCCCTGCCATCACACATCGCGGCATTAACTGTATGCACGGCAGGCCCTGGGAGCTTCAGCAGATATCTGGTGCCACACTATAGATTTTAGTGA
Source organism: Micromys minutus (assembly GCF_963924665.1). NCBI lineage: Eukaryota > Metazoa > Chordata > Mammalia > Rodentia > Muridae > Micromys > Micromys minutus. Next base: position 19,379,002 of record NC_137985.1, on the reverse strand, counting down.
AGCTGCCCATTAAAGCATTTTATCCAAAGCTCTGTTTAACATGGGACCCAGCATGTCTGTTGACTCTCTTTCCGTGCTGGTTCCCTGAACCAATTCACTTCCACTGGTCACAATGCCTGTCTTGATAGTCATCTGGTTAAAATCCCAAAAGTTCTCAGGTTCTCACTGGTTCAAGATGGTGAGAAACTGTATGGGTTACTATAAATCTTAAACTCCCAAACTTTCATTTCCTCAATAATTTTGCATGGCCGTCTTTCCTCTTCTGAAATGTGGGGGTAACTCTGTTGGAACGGGAGCCGACTGGCCAAGTCTCATATTAAAACTCCAGAGGAAATGTAAGTCTCCAGAATATTAGCATGACAGGGACGGGAGCCAAGACCCTCTGCTCACCTCTGGCTCCATCTCAAATCCCCGAGAAACTAGAGCAGTCTCTGTTTTAACATGATGATGTAATCTGCCCATCAGTAAAGGCAATTATTTGTGGCAGCTCAATATTCTGTGCATCTCACAGGGCCGGAAATGTCCATGTGGACAGCCTTGCAGGCCGCTGTGGGCAACTCCGGAGAAAGGAGTAAGAGTGCTCTGATGAATTACAATGTTTCGCTACAGAAGGACATCTTGGCTTCATTTTAGCACAGTTCTTCCCGACTGTTGATGTCTTGAATTTGCCAGTGGTATAATCTTTGCCTGAATATAAACTCTCATAACTGTTCCTGTGTTTATATAACCAAAATAGAGTTCACTTTGAGCATTAAAAATTAGATTAGAACGATGACGTTTCAAATCCTTCTAGTTGTATTAATATGTGTTCAATTATTTGTTTGAAAAGTATTGTCAGTAAACCAAATAATGAAGGCAACTTAGGGGACAGCCTATAAACAGAATAATGTGAAATTCAGTAAAATTCATCTGTACTAGTCTGAAGTTTAAACCTTACTTCCCACCACAAATGCTACCTTTTTAAAAATTCAAACATAATAGAAAATGGTTAAGGAAGTAACCAGGCATACTGGTCATAAGATAAAGGCAAATGGTGGGAACTAGCTGTCGTCCTGGGAAGTAAAATCATGGAAGCCCACATTTCATCTGATAGCCTTCTCCCTTGAAGGACAGTTTTGAAATGTTGCAGATCTAAGTCCCTTATCCTGCTTTATTTTTAGATGACATTTACACTTTAAAAAAAATTCAAATTATAGCACATGTCCAGCAAATACCAAATCCTGTCACCAGGATGTCCACATTCTGCAGTGTCCTTACTAACTCAAGGGTGAAAAGTCTGTTTTACTCCTTAAAAGAGCATGCCTCTATGTCCTTCAAAATCATGAGCTGGATAGGCCAATGGTTGTGCTCTTTTCCCACCCCCTTATGCCAAAGCACAGACTAGAAGCCCTTGATCTAATACTCCAAGGAACAAGAATATGATTTTACCCCTATATTGTAGGGATAGAAATTATCAAGAAAAGCAGTGCTTAATTCAGCTTTCTATTTTGTACGTTCGACCACAGTTCTATTTCCATATCATTTAAAGCAGATCTTGTCACATTGTTCTGAATTGATCTTTCACTCACCTATGACTTGGTATAAAAGAAGTAAAGTGGCATTGATCCTAGTAGCTGACATTTTTACTGCATTTATTACCAATAATATAGGAGTTAACATTGGTAGAAATAGAGGTGTGATGGGTAAATCAATGTTCAGAGCAGTTAAGAAACAGAACTGACTTCTCACCCTGGTTCCTTTTAACTTGTGTCTTAGTGATTTATGGTTATTGTTGAAAACTATGTGTTTCTACTAATACTTTCTTTTGTTGGCTTATTTAACATGAATGAAGTATGAATAAGCAAAACATATATTTTGCATTTTTATGTAATTATTGGAAAAAACAGAACTTATAATTGTGACTTTAAGTCAAACTTACTCAACTTAAAAGATATTTTCTAAGACTCAATGGAGTCACATTTACCTGTCTAATTATAGGTTAAATATTTTATTTAGTCTTGCAGTACATTTTTGGAAGTGGCAACCATAGAAAGCTACAAAATAGTACCCTGAGTTTTGTCTGTAGTGTTTTATTTGTTAGTTTGTTGCAATGGGGTGTCATAGTGGCCTAGGATAGTAATCCTGTTCTAGCCTAGCCTCCACCTTACCCTTTTCATGCCACAGACTCCTGAGTACAGGGACTGAATACCTACACCTAGCAAAAAGTAGATTGCTTATGTCTACAAAAATGCCTTGCTGAGTGTCTCATACTGAACCAATAGCTGCTGTCAGGGTGAAGGTTACGCTGGTAGCAGAAATGATGATAAGACAATCATGCAAGTGGCCTTTAGTGCCCACATGAACTGCCCTTAAATTAGTGAAAACCCAAAAGGCAAAAAGTATTAAAATTAACCATGGATGAACACATTTGCTTTTGTAAAGCATATCCCCCTTAATTTCCAGAATCATAACCCTAGCCAAGGTTCAGTTGGACTCATTTTCAGACACTTCTTTTCCTAATTAGTCTCAACTGGACAAAGAGAATTGTAGCCACTGCTTGATGGCAACAGATGCTGCCACTCCTTGGACATCTCTAAGGTAATCTTACTCTTTTGTTGTTTTGTTTTGTTTTTATTTTCATTTAGTTATTTTTATTGGGTATTCTCTGCACTTGCATTTGAAAGGTTATGTTCTTTAACCCCACTCCCATACCCCTTACCCTTCCCCTCATTTCCATGAACATGCTCCCCTGCCCACCCAAATACCCAACCCCAACCCAGCTCTTTGGCATTCGCCTACACTAGGAAAACAAGCCTTCACTGGATCAAAGGCCTCTCTTCCCACTGATGCAGACAATACTGTCCTCTGTTACATATGCAACTGGAGCCATGGGCCTCTTTATGTGTGCTCATTGGTTGGTGTTTTAGTCCCTGGGAGCTCTGGAAGGTAGGTTGATACTGTTGTTCTTCCCATGTTGTTGAAAACCCTTTTAGCTCCTTCAGTCCTTTCTCTAGCTCGTCCATTGGGGTCTCCATGGTTAGTCCAATAGTTAGGTACATGAATCCTCATGAGTATCTGTATGATTCTGGCAGAGCCTCTGAGGAGGCATACATATCAGGCTCCTGTCAGTAAGCACTTGGCATCAGCAATAGTGACTGGGTTTGGTGGCTGCATATGGGATGGATCCCCAGGTGAGGCAGCCTCTGGCTGATCTTTTCTTCAGTTCCTGTTTCTCTACTTGTCCATGTATTTCTTCCTGTGAGTATTTTGTTCTTCCTCGTAAAAAGGACTGAAGCATCCATATTCTGGCCTTTCTTCTTTTTGAGCTCACATGGTCTGTGAATTGTTTCTTGGTTATTCCAAGCTATTTGAACTAGTATCTGCTTATCAGTGAGTGCATACCATGTGAGTTATTTTGTGACTGGGTTACCTCACTCAGGATGATACCTTCTAGTTCTATTCATTTGCCTAAGGATTTCATAAAGTCATTGTTTTAAGAGCTGAGTAGTACTCTGCTGTGTAAATGTTCCATAATTTCTGTATTTATTCCTCTATTGAAGGATATTTGGATTCTTTCTAGCTTCTGGCCTTATAAATAAGGCTGCTAACATGGTGGAGCATGTGTCCTTATAATATGTTAGAGCGTCTGTTGGGTAGATGCCCAGTAGTGGTATAGTCCTCAGGTAATTCTACGTCCAATTTTCTGAGGAACTACCAGACTGATTTCCACAGTGGTTGTACCAGCTTGCAGTCCCACCACCAAAAGAGAAGTGTTCCTTTTACTCCACATTTTTGCCTGCATCTGCTGTCACCTGAGCTTTTGATCTTAGCCTTTCTGACTGGTGTGAGGTGGAATCTCAGTATTATTTTAATTTGCATTTCCCTGATGACTAAGGATGTTGAACATTTCTTTAGGTGCTTTTCAGCCATTCAGTATTTCTCACTTGAGAATTCTTTCTTTAGCTCTGTATCCCATTTTAGAATAGGATTATATGATTCTCTGGAGTCAAACTTCTTGACTTCTTTGTATATACTGAATACTAGCCCTCTATCACATGAAGGATTGGTACAGTTCTTTTCCCAATCTGTTAGTTGCCGTTTTGTCCTATTGACAGTGTCCTTTGCCTTACAGAAGATTTGCAGTTTTATGAGGTTCCATTTGTCAATTCTTGATCTTAGAGTATAAGCCATTGGTGTTCTGTTTAGGGAAATTTCCCCTGTGCCTATGTGTTCTAAGCTCTTCCCCATTTTCTCTTCTAATAGTTTCAGTGTACCTGGTTTTATGTGAAGGTCTTTGATCCACTTGGACTTTGAGCTTTGTACATGCAAATAAGAATGGATCAATTTACATTCTTCTACATGCTGACTGCCAGTTGAACCAGCACTTGTTCAAGAGGCTGTTCTTTTTCTATTGAATGATTTAGCTCCTTTGTTAAAGATCAAGTGACCATAGGTGTGTGGGTTCATTTCTGGGTCTTCAATTCTATTCCATTAGTCTACCTGCCTATCTTTGTACCAATACCATGCAGTTTTAATTACAATTGATCTGTAATACAGTTTGAGGTCAGAAATGACTATTCCTCCAGAAGTTCTTTTATTGTTGAGAATAGTTTTTTCAGTCCTGAGTTTTTGTTATTCCAAATGAATTTGCAAATTGCTCTTTCTGACTCTGTGAAGAATTGAGTTGGAATTTTAATAGGAATTGCATTGAATCTGTAGATTCTTTTTGGAAAGATGGCCATTTTAATGATATTAATCCTGCCAATCCATGAGCATAGGAGATCTTTCCATCTTTTGAGATCATTTGTTGTTAAAGGTGCCTTTGTCAGTCAAAAACAGAACACCTTGCCCACTTCTGGATAGGAACAGCAGCAAGTAAAAGTTAGGAGCAGGGAGAGTCTCTGGTGAGAAGGGAAGAAGAAGGGTCTGGAGCATTCCAACTACAGAGTAGGGAGAAGGTATGGAGAACATCAAGTCACAGAGAGGGCAACCTTCTCTCTCCAGAGGACCAACAGTCCTTGGAACAACAGAGTTTGAGCAGTTTCATCACTGCAGGTTTTTATAAACAGGGCAACTAGCTTCCTTAACTATCACTGAACACACTTTTCCTTCCTTGGAAATGTCTACATTGTGATGCAAGGGCCATCATAGCAATTTGTAGTAAGACTAACTGATGCAAATGACTTTGCATGCAAATCAAGCCTTCCAAGGTCAGTTAGGGGCACAAAGACTTTCTAGCCCTCCCACACATTTGCATATTCTTTGGCGTCCCGGTAATATGGATGTTATATGCTGACTTAATTAATGGCACATAAATTGAAAATGTTAATAGCCTGTGCTAGGCCTTTAAGATGTATCATCTAATAATGTTATTTCAGACTCAGGACAAGCTGTTGTGGTGCCTATATAATATATCAAATCATCGGTTTTGGCCTCCAAGTGTTCCCAGCATCACTGAGTACCTACCTACAGTATATCTATAAATAGTTAGAAGGTAGGCACAGCATACCTCACCCTCCACCCTCACCCTTCCAGCCCAGGGGCTGAGCTGCCTTCCTCCAGAGGCTCTTCCTTGTATAATCCAGATGTTTTGTTTACCTGCCTTGTGGTTTCTTTTTAGTTCAACTTGTACCTTTGGCTTCCTAGCTGCTGTACTTGGTCCCCTCTCTCTCTCTTCCCCTCCCTATTTCCCACATGGTTCAGGCATGGTCAGGAGCACTGTGGCCTTTCCCGAATGTATCTGTCTCTGTCTCTAATCTCCCACCTATCTATAAACTTCCCCCCTCACCATACCGAGGACCAGTCATGTCCTTTTCTTTCCTTCTTCTTTTCTCATTCAGTTAATAGGTCCATGGCATATAGTCTGTTATTATCTACATATTGAATGATAGAAATCCACAAAGAAGTGGATTTAAGTAAGCTTTCTAAAAGAGGACTCACTATTAACCATAGGGTTGGAGGGTCACTGACTTTGAGTAAAAAGTAACACTGTGAGTTCATGTTATGCCATAATAGAAATATCCTCTCCCACACCCCATAGCTCTCTTAGAATGACCCTGAACAAATATTTTGGCGCAAGCCTCTTCAAAACTTATAGCCCTCATATACTTTACCCTGGCACATCCACACTATGACTTACCATGAGACAGAAAACTAGAATCAATTCCCTCCAGAAGTGCCACCCTTTCAACACCTTAAAGAAAGTCATGAGGAAGCTAGAATCACAGGCTACCTTTCTTCCTCATCAGTCTCCAGTTCCACAGCATTAAAGACTGTGAGTCTGTTGTGAATGAGACTATGTGAGAGTGAATCTGGAGAGGACACAGCTGCTTTCTCATGGTTATCACATTTCATCCTGTTCAGCCAATTTCCCCCCAAGTCTAATGAAGACCAACTGTATCCTTCAAAGAACGCTGTCTTAATAAGGACTCCCATTAACAGAGGGGCTTCCTGCTCCATTTGAGGAGAGTTAATGTTGACAGAATTCTTCAGGTAACAAAGCTTAAGTTTTCCATTTTTCATGGACACTCCAGTCTTGATTGTCTCACATAAGCTTCGACCAAAGATCAGTCTCCACATGCTTAAATGTTAGATAGTGCTCTCCTTAGGAACTTTTTGGAAACCACTCAATGTTATCAATTGGTTAGATGTCCTTCCTCACTGTTGATGTAGAAGGCGGGTAATCCCTTGTAACAGAAGGACTGAATCCCTGAGGCTCCGTGGCTTGAATCTTGCCTGTACGTATAGGGAATCTCAATTTTTTTGTTTCTTACTTCTTTTAGTCTTTTGGAGAAATTCTGCATTGATTCCAACTAAGACACAAAGAACATCTATCTTTGTTATTTGTTCTTTCATATTATCATCTCAACTAAGTTTCCATAGTTTAGAGAGAATTATCAACCTCTCAGATGTTTGCTGACTCTACCAAATCCTTACACCTAATAAAGACTCACCCCAAGAGCAGGTTTTGAATCTAACCCTGCACAAACCTCTTTGACTTTGACTATGTCTTGTAATTATAAAAATTTTAATTTGTTCATTAGCCTTAAAAGGTTGCTAATGAAACTGTCATGGTGCTGATTGATGATTTCTGTACAACAATTTTATGAAAAAAAATGTCATAAAGGTTCCTCCTTCATGAAAAATCTGGAACTCAGCAAAGGTCCTAAGCTGTGCTAACCACCATTACAAGCTCCAGAAAGTGTCACAAGTCCTAGTCCTGTAGCTCTTTAACCCTCAGGTGTACCTTCGCGTAGTACAAAGATAATTTTCTCTCATATAGTTGATAGTTGAATGGTTCAAAAACTGGATTCATAGGTTGCCTGTGAGTCACTTAAAATACTGATTTTCAAAATGCCGATTTCCAAACCTCATTCTCAAGATTCTGACTCAGTGGCCTGGGTTGGGAGCATCTTAGTGAGTTGATGCAAGCTATATCTGGGAGCTCTGAAGCTTGGTGCAAAAGGGTGTCATCAAAATGGAGACCTGAAGTTGGCCTGACATAATTCCTGGCTGGAGCTGAGCATGCTTACTTGAGAGGTACAGGTGAGATAGGCTTTGCATTTTCGTATCTTCTGAGCCAATGTATAAGAGTGATTATATTATGAGTATTAACACACAGAATGACATGTTACACAGTAAGAGATTTCCTGGGCTACACATGCCAAGGCAGCCCACAAAAGGCTTACATGAAAATATGACAAGATTTTATTGCTGAGTATGACTTTTTCCTTGCAAGGAACAGGGATAGATTCCATCCTGTGATCTCAGACTTGGTTTCTCCTGTCAATTTTCTTCATATGTTGCATTCCTCCCAACTTTAAAATGTTGTATCCCAGCCCTTCAGCTTAAATTTCATATTTGAGACTACTCAGGAAAGACTTCCTCTTCTCCCCTTTGTTTGTGGGACTTTTCCGAACTGCTTCCATCATCATTAGTTTCCTTCCTATTCTTCCAGTCAGGTTACTCATGGCTGGTCTCATACTAGAATGTGCACTAGAAGGCTCCAGGGATATGGTCATTCATGAAGCTTCTCTGGCTCAAACCAACTAGTCTGGGTCAGTAGAGATGAGGTGATGCTCAGGATATGTCACTGAGACAACATTCCACGATGTTCTTTGCTGGTGATCCTAGAAATAGCCTTGGGGAAAAGACAACTAAACTTGCATGTTTTGATCAAGTCTGTACACAGTACTTCATCATAAGATTTGTGGCAAATTTGGAGGCAATAGCCTAAGGATTGCACTTTTTTAATCTGTGATTTAAAAAATATTAGCAAAGCACTGTATTCAGAGTGATATCTACAGACCAGCATCCTCTTTTTCTAAAAGTCAGTGACTATACAAAATCTGGGGTCTAGTTCCAACCTTCTCATGGGACTCTGCATCTTAATGAAGTCCCCATTACCAGTCCTCACTAGCAGGAAGAATGCTGTCCATGCTATAACATGGATATGTAGTGAAGTTAATTTGAATTCAGTCATTGTATCATAATTTATTATTTGTAAACACAGTGCTAGTAACTTGAATACTTTTGCTGCCATCAGTGGAACTATTGGACTCCTAAAAAGTGCAAACACAGTTGGATTTGCCATTACTAGCTTAATTGGTGGCCCCTAGGATTGCTGACACAAACTAATGCTTAACAACTGTCAGTTTCTTTGCATCTTGTCTACCTTTATTAAATAAGAGTGTTTAAAATCCATATGGGTAATGTACAAATTGCTTAAGAAATCTAATTATTGTTTAAACATTGAGGATGAATAACTAAGATATACAGAAGTATAGTAAGAAGTGCTTGAGAGATATAAAGTGATATAAAGTCTTCATGAACTTCACACAGTCTGTGAGTTGTTTCTGGGGTGTTCAGAGCTTTCTGGGGTTAGTATCCAATTATTGGTGACTGCATATTATGTCTGTTCTTTTGTGACTGGGTTACCTAACTCAGAATAATATTCTCTAGATGCACCCATTTTAAATGAAAAGCCATTATGCTTAATCTTTACACACCAAGAAAATTTTGACTATTTCCAGGTTACATCGTGTTTTACAGGTACTTTATGCTCATTGTAGCAAGTAAGATTTTAATGCATACTATCAAACCTTTAAAAAAAATCAAGTACTGACAAAAATGTATTCGCATACTTTTATGCATAAATGCTTAAGATCTGTACATTTATCTTTGTTTTTTAAAATAAAGTTTAAAGAAAAAGTCTTCATGATAAAAGTTCTTTTTCCTCATAAATGGCTCCCAGAAAGTCCAATGTTGACCCATGATCTGCCTACTTGGAAGCACTCAATGGAGGGGCAGGGGTAGCTGCTAACACTCATGCTGCCGAGATGTTCCCTTTTAAGACTTCAGATGCCCAGATGTCAGTGATCTCCCACCTTCTGCAGGGCTCAGGTGACTAGAAAGCCACAGACAAATTTCTTCTCTAGTCAGATGGCCTAGTGGGCCTTAGGAAAATGATGGAGCCAGAGCATTTGGAAATGCGAAACACTTATCAGGCAGTTTTGGAGTTTGGTTAAGATGGAATGAATTCCTCTTGCCAATATGCAAGAAATCTGTCTCTTCTTTCATCATAATTAGGCTGCTCTGCGGCCACTATTGAGTACAGAATTTGCTGAGCTACCTCAGCCTCCTCCTTTCATCTTCAGACATGTCTATATCCTGCCAGAATGACAGGGTGAAGACAGACATAGCACTTCTGACCACACAGTGCCCACTCCAGGGCCTTCTACTTCTCCTCTGAAGCTCTGCAACAGGCTCCCCTTCTCAAGCAGGGTCTCTTCCTTGGCCATATGTAGCTCCAACGCATGTACAGAGTTCTTTTTATTTTCTCATGCACTCCTCTCTACAAATCACCACTGTAAACAGGCACTGGAGAGTACAGTCATCCAAGAAAGTGCTGTTTCCAACTTACAGAAAGCTTTATTGCCTTAAAGGAAGCTAAAGTCCTGGCTCCGATAATGGTGTCATTTAAGTGCTATATGGTGTAGGATACGGTAGAGAAAAAAATGTGAAGACTGCTTAGGAGAGAATTGAGGAGCTCAGTACTCACCCTGCAAAGGAGAAGCTGCATAGAGAAACTGGCTGGACTGTCTAAAGAACTGCTTCAAACAATGCCATCCTTGGAGTTAGGGATAGAAGGCCAGCTCTGTGAAGTTTCTGAGCCACAAAAGATAATAGCATCCTGGGAAGGATGCTAACGCTTGTATGGGAAGCTACTCACTGCAGTACCCATTCTCGCCTTGTTCATGGACAGAGAGCATGTTTAGAAAAACATGGCAGTTGCTCCTGCAGGCATAACTGGTGAAAAATAACACTCTCTTAGCTTACTGGACTAGGAGATAAGTCTCTTCATCAGGTAGGAAATTCTGTGCCGCATCTCCCAAAAGCTATATAAACCATGTGTATAGACAAATCCCCTGTAAAAAAAAATACCCTTTCCTTGTATCTGGGTCTGAGCCAGTTGATAACAATGTAATAATGGCGAGCCTCAAGTGAACCCACCTCATCATCCTGACCAGGACAAGCCGATAGGGTGACTCATTTAACCATGTTGAGCCAGGAACTAGAAATTCTCCAGGGAAGTTATCACTTAGTAGGCCTGATAAACTTAAAGGAGACAGTCATCAAAACTAAATAACACCCTGGAGAAGCCATGACCATGTCTTACTCAGAACCGTTGAGATTCATCGACTACCCCAAACCTTCCCACTGAATTCCTAGCCAGGGCTACTCCCAACATTGGACGCTCAGGTTGACTCAAGACCAGTGTGAGAATCAGCATGTGACAGGTAAGTCAGGCTAAAGGACTCATCACCAGCTTCTTCGTAGTGTTCTCTTAGCTTGTGTCATAGTCTTGCATACTCCTGACCGCTCCTGAACAAACAGCAGACCTGGTTGAGAGGTATTTGCCATCTCTTTTTCTTCTCCATGGCTTTTCTCCTTAAGATTTGTCTGCAGCTCTGTACGCTGCTCTCTTAGAGTGTGCATAGAGCAAAGAACCTCAGCTAATATGGATGAAAATTGTCAGCGTTTTCATCACTGAGACAAAACACCTGAGATAGCAACTTAGGTGGCGAAACATTCATTTCGCTTTGATTCTTGTGTGTGTTCAGCTGATAGTTGCCTGGCTCTGGTGCTGCGTAGCTGGGGCACACGGACAGTGTGTGGGAACAGAGGCACTCATTCCCAATTGCTGAGACACAGAGCAGCAGCGAGGAATGCCCCGTGTCCTTGGACGGGCGCATAGTGACTTGCTTTCTCCATCCAGCTCCAGCTTTAACCGACCTTGTACATACGGGTTCAATAGATTAATACACTGATAAGGTAAAACAAATAAAAACCAACCAGGATCCAATTAACTCCCAGAGCAAATTCCATCAGCTACCAACCAAGGTTTTATCACATGAGCTCTTTCGGAGGAATTTTATATCCAAACTGTAACACAAAACAAGACACTAGAAAAATCATCTGTAAAACAAGCTATGACACAATATCTAGGTAGGCTACATTCACATTGCAAATACAATGGCTTCAAACATTTCTGACAGAATTAAAACAAATAAACTGAGTAGTGACCAATGTTATTCCAGTTAATCTGAAGACTGACTTGCTTTTAGAAGATTGGAGAGAGGAGCTAATCTTGAAAGATATAGAGAATAGATCCAGACAGCAGTACATACATCATAAGTAAGCCCCAGGAAAGGCAATAGAGGAAATGTTTCGATTAATCCCTGAGGAGATGAAAAAAGACATCATCCCAAAGTCTCCAAGATTAAAAGTGCCATATTCCTGCTTAAGATTCTGCAATCTAAGCAGAACAAGAAATAGTCGGAACTGAACAAGGCTGTGAGAACTGAGTGGTCCTGGAAGACCTAGGCTGCACTAAGCTCCAGCCTTTCACGCATGCTTTGTGTTACCTTAGGTGCAATTAGAAAACTTAACTCCAAAAAGCATCCATTAAATAACATAATACACAAGTTTTTTTAAATAACATAAAACAGTCATCAAGTATAAACTGTCAAGTGATTAAAAGCATATAGTCTTCCTTGGTGTGTCATTGATCTAGAACAGTCAAATTAGAGACTACAGTTTTATATTTTCTTTTAAAACCTGGATGGATCATTATGCTTTTCGAACAATGTTGAAAGCCAAACCAAAACTATTAATGAGACCATGTTGCAGAAAACGAAGAAGAGAAGGAGGAGGAGGAGGAGGAGGAGGAGGAGGAGGAGGAGGAGGAGGAGGAGGAGGAGGAGTAGAGAGAGAGAGAGAGAGAGAGAGAGAGAGAGAGAGAGAGAGAGAGAGAGAGAGAGAGAGGAAAAAGGTATTTTCTTAGCAAGCCTTCTGATAAGACTCTGCTGATATATCACTAAAATACATGCTTTGAGGATGGAGCGATAGCTTAGCAGTTAAAATTTGACTGCTGCTATTTGAAAAGATCCGAGTTCAACACTTGGCAATCACTTGGGTTGGTACTGCATTCTTCCTCTTTCTGGGGGTCTGAATGCCTGCATGTCCTCAGAGAAGACAGAGTAAAGGCAACAAAAGAGAATCTACAGCCCGTGTTTCTTTTTGGTGCACCAGATGCCACTACGTGTTTGACTGGAAGGGACTAGGGTTCCCAGCCCTTTGGTGCTGCTTATGTACTGCCTGAAGAGGAAGTCAAGAATGGAGATCTGAGGTCCCAGTTTCCTTTTGAGCAACCTTATGCCAGGCAAAAAGGGGAAGGAAAAACCGGAGAGGAGCTAAGTTCAGTCTGATTAAGAGTAAGTGCTGAGTGCAGGAGAAGAAGGAAGAGAAGAGCCTTCTTTGGGAATCTTAGGCACTGTTCTTTTAGCTGAAGGTCTTCCAAGTAGTGATCTTTAACAAAGCAGCTCTTTGAGATCATCTTTGTTAATATTGATTTATTGGGGTGGTTATGGATCTTATTTGGGATAAAACAGGGATTACACACGTCTTGGGAGAAGGGAAGGGGAATATCCAGAAAGAGAAGGTCATTGGCTGAAGGTTGAGCTTATCCAGATGCCTCATTAGCACCGAGAACTCCAGTTGCTGTGCTATGTGACTGGCTGAGTGCCTGTGGTCCTCTTGGTGATCTCAGGGCAGGCATTAAAGGCTTGGACAGGGCAACTTCATTCCCATTGCCTCAGACCTGAGATTCCCTGGGTTTGCACAAGCCCCACATCACTAGTTCCGGTAGCATGGTTCTACATTCCCTGCAATGGATGACTCACAACTGCCTGTGACTCAAGTTTCAGGGGATCTGATGCCCTCTTTTTGCTGCCATAGGCACCTATGTACATATACCATATATTCACACAGATACACATACCTACACATAAATACAAATAAGAAAAATAAATCTTTTAAAATAGTATATGCCTGACTACATGAAGATAAGTTATCAGGGAGTAAAAGTATCACCATTATAATTTTCTTTTTGCACCCAGCTCTATACATAGCCCATATGTAATTCTTGGTTGAAGTAGAATCCCACTACACCATTTCTTTGTGAAGAGAATTAAGATTCAATACATTAAGTATCGTGTGTCCCAGAAGAAAGATATCTAATGAATAGTCATTGGTATCAACATTGTTTCTATTCTACACCAGATAAAAGTGCATGTGGTCTAGCCATTACCAAGAACTATTAATGTTAAGATTATATTAAAATGTGTATGTCTAATTTCATACACATGATCATTATCTCAAACGGTCTAAATTGTGCTTCTAGTAAATTAATTTAATCATTCTCTCTATTCTGATAGAAGCCATTACAGCCCTGTGTCATTAGCTTTGAAAGACACTGCAATCACTTTCTGGTGAACGGAGCATTCTGGTTAACAAATAGCTGTCACCATACACATTATACGGGCACTACAAACTCTCAAAGAAAAAGGATAACATCAATTTCACAGCAAAATGTAACCATAAGGAATGGGTCTCCTGCGTTCATATTGCTCCAATGATCCTCCTGCCTCTGCCTCTTCATTATATCCTATCATAACACGTGTTATGTTGTATTGGGAGGACAAAGGTCCTGGGAAACAAGGAATGCTAAACACACAGAGTTGTCTTTTTCTAAGAAGATGTATAGTAAGCTTTTCCAGAAGGACAGCGATGTGCACTATCTGTACATAGCACACCAAGCTGCCACAAGTAGGCCAGACGTGGCTAACAGTCCAGGTAATCTTGGCATTATCCAGGTGGCTCTCCCAAGCACCCACAACCAGGAAAGGTGACCTCTGTGCTACCTGTATGCCCAGAGAATTTCCCATGATCCCACAGCAAGGTCAGGAGGAGGCTAATAGAACAAAATTCCTCTGTAATAGCAGTATGACCAAGACCGTACCAGATTATCCCCTAGATCTTTAAAATAATACACACACCCTGTCTCTAGAACATCTTTATAGATGGACTTTGAGAAGAATTTTCATGTAATTATGCCACCTTGTATACAGAGCACTGTGTTACACCAGAAATTTATTTCTTAGATTGTATTATACTTAAACGTGTTTACATTACACTACCCTGAGTCTGATTTTAGAAGTTTGAACCAACAGCAGCTAATTTATGCTAAACTGGATTTCCTTCTTTTTTTGTGCTGTTACTCTGTCAACTATGTGGCATTTACAGAGACACACCACCCCCATACAGTGCTCTTATAGTAAAATCATTTTAAGCCCTGGCTTAATTCACTTAATAAATCTTTACAAACAAATTGTATCTATGCAAATATTTCCTTTCTATAAATATTTTATGAGATTTGAATTTTAAGGAAGAGAAGAAAGAAGTGTATTTTATGATTTATTAAGACAGCAACACTATATTTTTCTGAGTGTGGGGGGAGGGTATTGTAAGGTGTGGGGAGGACTGGGAGTGAGGGATGTGAGTTTGTGTGGTGTATACAGGGTCTGAGGGTGTTTATGGAGGATGCGCTGTGGAGATGTAGGGGGGGCTTTTGTGCAGTGTGTAGGAGTCTGGGGTGAGGGGATGTATGTGGCAGCTAGGGTGTTGGGGGTTGTTTAATCCTGTGCATGTCAGGTTGCAGGTGTCTAACTTACAGTTCTCTTCACACTTCAGTAGAAAGAAACTGGGATTTTATATTAACATAAGCTCTGGGCTCAGAAGTCTTGCATGGGACCTGGATTCTGATTTTCTCCCAAGCATCTGGGTAAGGCTGACCTGGGCAGACCTCAGGCCACAATACCATAAATCTTCCTTAGACTTTCTTGGTAATTTTCACTCCAAGTCCTTTATGTAGTTTCTTCTGAAATATTCAACACTGGAACTTTTGGTATATCTGGAAATAGTAGATTAAAGGAAAGCCAACATTAAACACACTTGAGACTTATACTTGCTGGTCACACATCTGGAGTCTAAGCTACTCTCATGACCTGTCTATTCAGCTATTAAGTGCTTGGTGTTTATCAGTGAGACTTTCTATTAAAATATCAATACACTATTAACTGAATTTAGGGCAAATTTTTTCATTTTAATAGCATTCTTTTCAATAAAATACTTCAATCACACTATTGTGAACATT
Source organism: Micromys minutus (assembly GCF_963924665.1). Classification (NCBI taxonomy): domain Eukaryota; kingdom Metazoa; phylum Chordata; class Mammalia; order Rodentia; family Muridae; genus Micromys; species Micromys minutus. Next base: position 19,363,467 of record NC_137985.1, on the reverse strand, counting down.
GTAACTTACTTTTTCCTCCTCATGTATGGGAGCTGAGCTGGAACTGAAACATGTCAGATAGGACTGACGTCAGTTTCATCACTGTCTGTGGCTTTTCTTTTGTCTATTCTTTGCTTAAATGTTTTATATAGAAGCCACAGGAGACAGTGGAAATGAATCATCTCCTGTCCTTAGCCATGGCTATTAGTCACACTCATGAGAAACAATGGCATCTGAGGCCAGCAGGAGGGCCAATCCAGGTACTCACAATTACAGCATTAAGCCAAATATCTCTGGACCAGGCCAGATGATATATGCCTTTCTTGAAGGCAAACAGGATAGAAGTCTTTGGCAGTGATGGGTACATCTTTCTGATGAATGAGGTAAAGCTAATCTGTGAGGCCACTGAAGACATATGTCACACGAAACAATTAAAGAGAAATGGTTGTGTACGTTTGAACTTTATGCAGCTGATCTAGGAATTTCGTGAGCAAGAAAAAGTTGGAACAGAAGTGAATGTGTCCTGATAACACACATTCAGGAGAACGCACAAAACAGCCTGGTCCACTACCTACTGTTAAGAGAAAAGAGAAAGGTGAAGCTACTAGGGAACTGACCAAGGATCAGCAAACTGGGAAGGCTTCAAAGTCAGCTGTCTTAATGGAAAGCAAGGAGAAAGGAGTGGAGAAAGAAAGGGAGCAGCAGAAGTGTGCATTGGTAAACAATATGAAAGGATAGGCAGAGTAGATTCTTAGGAGTGGACTGTACAGTGGGCTAGGAGCATGGAGTACATTTGTTATATAACTATTTCCTCTTCATAGAAACATTTCCTCCTGGAAGAAAGAGAAAGGCTCAGTAGACTCATGAAATGCCTAACGAACATGAAAGGCTCAGGATGGCAGTTTGTAAAACTTCCAGAACACATTAGGCCCCTTCCTGAGGTCATACAAGCATCAAACAATGGCAGGAGAGAAGTCAGGAGACTCCATAATGTGTAGTTATCTGCACATTGCACAGAACACTACTGTTGTGCAGCATTCCTGAGTTGTCTTTTGTGTGTTTTGATGATGCAGCTCCCAGAGAGTTGCCCTTGCTGTGTAAGCATCTGTATAGACCCATTGTTCACTAAGAATGGACAGGTATGGAACTGTGTGTGTGGCTTTCCATTGCTCTCTTTATGTAGCATGAATAGAAGTAGGTTTCTCAGGAAAAGAAATGCAAACATTTTATAGCTATATCGATTTGTGCCAACATATTGTTGAGAGAGCTTAATCTCAGTGGGAAAATTCTTCTTTTTTGAATGGTGCTCTGGCATAGCTCTGAGAGGAGATGGTTATGAAACTGAAATAAACATATGGTGTTTGGAAAAACTTGAATACTTACTAAGGCATGATGGCTTGTGAATTGTAAGAAAAGGAGAAAATTCTCATGAGAAAAGAAGATAGCTCTCTTGTGTGCTGGACATACTGGTGTGATCTTTTCTGGTTTAAAAGATAAAACATTAGTGATTAGAGTGCCTACTAAGGACCTAGAAGCTACCCCCTTTTGTGTTTTAATCCCTCTGATACCCGCCCCACACACATACAATGTTTTCAATAGAAGTCTATCAGACACAACTGCACTGTATTAGTGATGGTTTGGGATAATTACAAAAAAATGTTGTATCCAGCACTGGGTGAACCCAACTTCAGACATGAGTTGTGAATTTCAAAAGGAAAACAGGAAATCTCCAGTAGTAGGGCCAGGCATTAATGAATGTTTCCAAGACATTAACTACTACACATAGCATTTGAAGCTTTAGAGCTTTTAGTTTTGTTGTTTTGCTTTATAGAAAGTAATTGATATTTTCAGAACATGAGAATCTTCTTCCAATGACTTTCAATGATGGCAGGAGAGAAATATCTAGCTCCAGATCTCAGTTAAACTGTAAGAACCTTTCCCCCTGGCCGAGCATTAGCATAGGTGATGCACTGAAGCACAAACTGGTAGACAGTGTCCTCAAAGATACTAAAAGCTACAGAATCATGAAGTAATAATGGTTACTAATAACCAAGGCCATCAGTAAGCAAGCAGCCTTAGGAATGAATAGAGTCACTCAGTGAACAGGGAAGAAAAGATAATATAGTACCAAGAAAAGAGACTCTGGGAAAAGAAGAAGCTATCCTGGGTATAGTAGAGGAAAGAGAAAAAGGCTTTGAGGTATCAGAGAAATTATAGGGCCAGGCACACCTGACCAAAGGAAGCTTCTATAATTCCCGGTGGACTTACAGAAATTCTTATTACAAGGCATCTCATCATTTGTAATTCTCTGTAAAATCTTGTTTAAAATGTCAGCATTGTGGACTGTGCTTGTAGCCCCAAGCTGAATCAGAAAATAACTTCCCTGCGTTTAACAAATGGCCTGTGCTCCTATCACACATGCGGGACTAGCAGAAGCCTTCCAAGTACTCATACAAACAGCCATCCCCCAAACACTGGCTTTATACCCAGTTCTCCACCTACACACCTAGCAGACAAACAAACACTCATTGGAGACTCTAAGGCTCAGGCTGAGCACCAGTTTACTTTGATATTTATTCTTAGCCCCAAACTAAATGTCCAAGATTATCTAAAGATGGAGAAAATAGATCTATGTTTGAAAAAAAGAGGGAAAAAAAGAAAATGAAAGGAGTGAAAAGTGTTGGTGGATATGTTACTGCTTGGCACTTGGTTATTTAAAATGAGCTTCATGATCTCAGTAAGAAAAGGCTGCATCTGACAAGACAAATTAAAAAAAAAAAAACTTGAACCTTCATACCCTATATAAACTAGGTAGATTATTGATGAATATATTCCCTTAAAAAAAAAGTTACTTCAAAGGGAAATGTCGATAATAACTAAACAAAGAACATGAAATCCACATGTAAGTGATGGCATGCCCTTGTTTCTGACATTAATTTTAATTCAATGAGACAGGCCAGGGGCCTGGCTTAGGAAGACCCCAGGAAGCCAGGTTCACATAAAGATTTCCTGTTCAGAATCCCTACCTCTTAGGGAAATCCCCCAATTCAGCCTTGAGATTGAGCTGGGTCTGCTACTTTTCCAAAGGTTGCCTCTGAAAGCTAGAAAGCATGAATAGTTGTTTTTCTTCTCTGTCATTTGCCTTCAGATGCTTGCCCGGGCATAAATGTGGCTTGTAGGCTAAGATTTTTCAAAACCTATTTTAATAAGGGTTCGTAAACATGTTATACTCCCTACTAGCCCACCACCAAGCAGAGGTAGTGGAAAGCAAAGGTAAATAGGACAAAGGGTGGGGGAGCAGAGGGTGGACCTGTTAGAAATTGTTCTTTTGGAAAATTTCAATCTTCATTGTCATGATCTCAGCAGTTCAGTTCACACAGATCAGCAGTGGTAGCACCATCCACTAGCTGATGTTCATGCAGTTTGATCCAGAAGAAATTGCAAGATTTCAATTGACCCAAGTCTGCAGAAGTGGCAAGAAGCTGCTGGAAGATCACAAGAAGACTTCTGCTGCATGTTTTTTCCTATGCAGTCATGACACTGATCAGCAAAGAAGACAAGGTGAACCAATGCCACAGTATCATTAGCAAAGACCAGCATCAGCAAATCCTAATAAAGAGCAGTAAGAGTAGCCAGGAAAAACAAAGCCACATACCGTCATCCACTGTCTGTTGGGTTATATTTACACCCTTTCCAAACACTGAATATTCTCTCAAGCATCTGCTCTAGCCAAATATTACATGACCTTTTTCTAGTCAGCTTCCAGAAAAACACAGCATGTGTGTCTCAGAAAACATAAGACAGTTCCAGGAAGAAAACATCACATGACACAACAAACCTAGTCTTCAAAGAAACCAGAAATTTGCACTTTATGTGCTTTAAAGCTCTCTAATTAATGTCTGGGTTTCCTTGCTCTGCAACCCCAAACCCCTTTGACCTTATAAACATGGGCAGGCGGCTAAGTTTCATGCTAGCTTGTCTCAAGCTGTTGTCTGCTCTTCTTCCCAGGGAGCTGCAAGATTTGTAGCTTGAGAGACTTGGGGTTTCCTTTTAAACTCTAAGAAATTGCCCTTGAACTTCTGTTGGTGACCGTTCTTAAATTCATTTATAAATGAAACTAAGAACGTAGGGAGCCCTGATTTCCCAGGTATGGTATGATGGCTTTACTGGGACTCTCCAAGATTTCCAGTAACACGTTCTTTCCTGCCTTTTCTTTCTTTAATTGGAGAGGAAATAAACCCACTCCTATACCCATAGATCACTTCAGTCACAAAGCAAAATGCAAATGGCTAAGAAACATATGGGGGGGGGGAACCCTGTAAGCTCACCACCAGGCAAGAAATGGGAATGAATACAAAATGCCATTTTACACATCTCAACTTGGCAAAGTTCTAAGCAAAGGAAAATGCCTATTGTTGGCAAGGCTGTGGAGAAAGCAGATTCTCTTGTACTCTGCCATGAGCAGCACCTGCAGGGCCTCACAAAATAGTCCACCTCCTTCACAACCACCACAAAATGTGCATATGCTTTGGCCCACAACTCTGCTTCTAGGAATGCTTCTTAAAAACTGATCTAAAAAGCCGCTAGATATGTGGTTGCATCATTCTCCGGGATGATTAAGTTGTTCTAAATCTTATCATGTAGGAAAGGGGCCTGATGTAAGGCTGGGAATGAGAGATGGTGCCGGGGAGTGAACGTGAGCAAAGGAATCTTAGAACCATATAAGGAATGCCATAATGAAACCTATAGGAAATTAACATCATGCTAGCAGGAAGAAGGAAACTTCATTTTAACTTCCAACAATGAAAACTATTTAAATAAATAGTGTGATTCACTGACACAATAGGATGTTAATTCAGCTATTTACAAGCTGGATTTTATTGGTTTGAAAAGATTTTTACAATCTATTACTATCTGGGCCAACAGGGAGTTTCACCTAGCACGAAGATTAATGTGCATGCTTGTTTGTGTGTGTGTGTGTGTGTGTGTGTGTGTGTGTGTGTGTGTGTGTGTGTGTGCTTGTATGTCATTATATGGGGCTATATCAATGATAGCTTAGAAACTTGGGAATTTAGAACACAATTCAGTTTTCCTCTCAAGCAATTAGCAAAGCTCTGAAGTTCTGCATTTGGAACAATGGGTTAAATTTCTGAGAATAAGTCATTTAAGCAGCATTTCTGTAGTCATGGTGTGCTGAAAAAGTAGAATAGGCTCTGGGATCTAGAGCTTTCCTGAGTGACACAGGGGTTCAGTTCACATCAGAGCTTCTCTGTTGCTTTGCACAAACACTGACAAAAAGCAACTTGGAAAGAGGTATTTATGTGGCTTATCCTTGTAGATTACAGTCTATTGATAAAGGATATCCAGACATGAATTTCAGACAGGACCTTGGAGGCAGGAAATGTAGCAGACACTGGTGAGGAACATGGAGAGGGAGGAGCACAGCCATACAACGCCTGCATATGCACACATAACTAAGGAAACAAAGGAGGAAGATGCACTGAAATTATCAGAAGTCTTCTACCTAAGAAGTAAATTGTGGGTGAATCTTTTTTCATATGACTTATCTGAACTATGTTTCTCATAATGAACCTGAATTATTTACATAATGTTCATAATCAAAATGAAAACAGAATATTTTTCATTTCCATCAAAGAAATTGAGTTATTTTTAAACTGAATTAATGCTGCTAGGATTATTCGTGATTTTCTTATTTTTTACAAGTACTTTTTAATATGTATTGGTTTATTTATTTTATATATATATGAGTACACTGTTGTTGTCTTCAGATACACCAGAAGATGGCATGGAATTCCATTACAGATGGCTGGGAGCCACCATGAGGTTGCTGGAAATTGAACTCAGGACCTCTGGAAGAACAGTCAATGCTCTAAACTGCTCAGCCATTTCCCCAGCCCCCATGATTTGCTTAATAGCAACAAAAGTTTTGACAATTGTTTGTGCTATGTATCCATCTGGATCTGTTAAAGGCTAAATATCCTTTTCTCTTCCTCTTTGTAATAAATTTGAATAGACACAAAGTGCTACTCTTTTGTAGAAAGGGAAATGGGGTACCAAGAAACATGAGCTTTATCCCTTCAGCTAAAGGAGAAATGAGAGCCAGATTTGAGTTACAGTATGCAATGCTTCAGACTATTTCAAAGACTTATATTAATAAAAATTTAATTTATGCTGCAAACCCATAAGACTATGGGCTTTCAGACAGTGGGTATAGCTTATTCATGCTCTGGATATTACCCCAAGGTTACTATCTGAGCCTACTGTGTCCCCCTAAAAAACTTGCAATTCTTTTCAAGAAAGAAAACTTCCCCAACAGGAAAGCTGTAGAAACTCTAGGGGAGGAACTCAACACACAGTCACAAATGACCAAGTTTGACCTCAACATTTCTAAGTCTTACTTTCCTCTACAGTGGAGTGGAATGAGCTGATTTTTAGATTAATTTTACATATCTACTTGAGAGGATAACAGGATGTCTAAAAACCTCACAAACATTGTTTTGCTATGTGCCTTTGAAAGTGTTTCCAGCTAGCATTTAAATAGGTAGATGGGGTGAAAAAAGTCTCTGTCCAATGTGTACAGTCCTTCAGTGTGCTGAGGATCTGGATAGAACAAGAAAGTAGAAGTCAAAAATGGAGGAAAAGTTCTGTCTTGTCAAAAGCCAACACATAATTTCCTCTGGCTTGATCATCAGAACCCCTGGTTCTTGGGATTTCTTTCTCAAGGCACTGTCCTGCTCTCTATTCTCAGCACTTTGGCCTTTGATTCGGAGGAGTAGGAGTAGTTTTGTTCTGTTTTGTTTTGTTTTGGTTTGGTTTGGTTTGATTTAATTTTATATATTGTCAGGTTCTGAATTTCAATCATTCATCTAATATAATAAGCTTTCTGGACTTACAAAATCATGTGAATCTGTTCCTGTAATATATTTGCTTATCTATCTATCTATCTATCTATCTATCTATCTATCTATCTATCTATCTATCTATTTATCTATCTATCTATCATCTATTATTTATTTCCTATTGGCTCTGGAGACTCTGAGCTTTGGGGAAGAAGAACAAAAGTTCTCAGGTTTCCAAGCCTAATAACAGACATGCAGTAAGCACTCAATAAGAGTTAACACTGCCACTGTAAGACACTGCATCCTCTGCAGTTTGCCTGTCACTCATGGAAGGTGAGCTCTTTTTATAGCTATCTGACCATTCTCACAATCCCAAAGACATCTCGAAAGGACCACAGGGGAGCCATAAAATTTAAACCTCAGGGTTCTTCCTTCAGTGTTCATTAGATTCAGAGAGCTTTGCTGAGAATTGCAGAGTATTCCATGGGGATATGGGAAAATGGGTTACATGGACAAAGTACATCTAGGTAAGTGTCCCTAATGCATTTCCTGAACGTATCTCAGAAATATGAATTATCAAGCCTAGGAAACTGTTGCCATTTGTTTCCTCATTGCAAATAAGTAGTCTCTTTCATATCTCGTGATCTAATGTAGTATTTTTTATTTTTAAGTGGTATGCCAATGCTGTACATATTCAGACTATATAAAACATCCATTATCCCCAGATTTTAGTTTACCTGGCTGACTTAAATTTTCTCTTCCTGGGCTGGGCATGTGCCTCAGTGGAAACACATTTACCTCCCATGCACAATGTCATGGGTTTTATCTTTAGTACCACAGTGCTAAAACCCTCTTATTGTTTCCCTATTCCAACCTCTGTTTGGACACAGGTTTAAACCTCCAATGTAGTTCACTTTATCTAGAAGCAATTCTAAACGGTTTACCAAACACATGTGTGTGTGTGTCCCTAAAATCAGCTAAGAGGTCTCATTTCCATTTTTTTTGGCCCAACACAGAATATATTCTATTTTCAATGTTGCTCACCAGGCTACACACCTTAACCTTTAGCTTCCTTTCAACTGACTATGTCCCCAGATTGTCTGTAGATCATTTTTGGATTAATACCTAGAGGTAAGCTCAAGCCTTGAATGGAACTCACCCAGTAAGGACTCCTAGACATCGGCTACCTTTGAAACATGGTGACTATCCTAATAGTATTATACCCAGCCCCAGTGAAATTCAGCTTTCCCATAAGAAATGCTAGCAGTAAGCTACAGTGTGTCACTCTGAAAGCCAAGATTATTCCAGTCCTTTCGCAGCACATCACATTGATTTAGGAAGCTATAAGGGTCTGACCCTCTTTCCTCTGAGGAAAAGCATACCACTGCGTTCAAGCCTGGAAGAGGTATCACAATACAGGGAAGCGCCGTGAGAACAGCTCTTCTCAGGTTGATATGTGCAAGATCCATGCAACTAGGTTCCATGTTAGGAAGTAGGTTGAAACCTTCAGACAGGATCTGTGATCTCACTATGAGCAGAGAAGAAAAATGGGGCCCTCAATTCTTCTTATGCCTCCTGGTCTGGCTTCCATACTGCCTTTTCTGGGTTTATAGTGGTGTTCAAAATTACACGCCAGGGTCTCACCTCAAATTATTGAGGAATTTTTGGGAAGATGTGCTTTCTGTATACCCATAACTCTTACCATCCTCAGGCAAAGAGACAGTGGAGCCAAAAGGACTCCTATGAGCAACCAGAAGTGAAGAGATAAACCTTGTCTGATATCTCTGCCTCAGGGTTTCCTGGTGAGGAAAATATTCTCCTGTAACTGTGCACAGTATGACTGCTGAGAACCAGGTATCTAGAAAACTCAACTAAAGGGAGGTATTGTCTGATTTGACTCATAGTTAATAGGGTCCAGTTATTATCTTACCTCAAGATCCTCCGGTGTTGTAAAGGAGAACATACACAGAGAGAGTAGATATTAGGGGCTGTCCACATCACAGCAGACAGGAAGAAGCAGAAAGAAAAGACACTAGAGAAGACCATGGTGAGGTGAAGACCACAAATTCTCACATCCTAACTTCCTTCACTTCTCAGGTTTCAGAAACACTTTCTCTCTGTTTCTTTCTTGTGCTGCTAGAAAATTTTAGGCCTAGGTAAACTGTTCTCCTGCAGACTCTGGCCCTACATTGGACCAGCAGCTAAGCCACTAGGTTACTGCATGATGACCTGGTCAATCTAGCCTGGCTGCATGTCATTAGCTATTCACTTATCCTCGGGATGCCAAAGTAATAATATTAATTGCCTCTATCTCTCCTTCACCTATACCTCTAGGCTTCCCACTGAGATGCCTCCATCCTCCCTCAAAATAATGCCTTCGTGACTTCTAGGCTCCCTTCTGAGATGTCTCCTGGTCTTAAAGGTTTCCAAATTCATTTTTCCCCAATACCCACAAGAAAATAACTCTGAATAGCCACTTAAAGGTTTCAGTGCTTTGGAGGGGAGATTTTTTTTACAACTCTTGACACTATACAAGCAATGGGAAGATTTTTATGTAGGCTTTTCCCCACCTTGGCTCTCAATCATCTTTCCTCATCTGTTCTCTGTTTTCTGCACACTCCTCTCACTATTTCACTCCAAGCTGGACCAGACCCCACAATAGGATTTTTTACCATGCCTTGATAAATAATTATTTTAATATTAATTTGACGATTTACAACAGTAGAAAGGTTAAAAACCACTGCCTTAAAGGTATATTTAGCCTTGCTTTTACAACTGTCATTACTGCTATTAAGGTACAATATAGCCTCTTTATTTACTAGATACATTTAGAACAAATAAATAAAAACAAACACAGGGCTGGAGAGATGGCTCAATGGTTAAGAGCACTGACTGCTCTTCCAGGGGTCCTGAGTTCAATTCCCAGCAACCACATGATGGCTCACAACCATGTGTAATGGAATATGATGCCCTCTTCTAGTGTGTTTAAAATAAAAACACAGATAGTTTGACTCAGGTATGCTTAATAGACACTAGCTCTCAATCATGTCAAAAAATCTGCTGAATACAATGCTAAATGCTTGAACTTCCTATGAAAGACAGACCCCCCCCCACCTACAAATCCTGACAGTAAATTAACCAGGGTCTCTGAGAAGACATGGGCACAGTGACAAGAGAGCCTAGATGATGATATGATAACCCCTGAGAGACACTGCTTCGTTGCCTTGCCTGCTGCCAGGGAATGACTTAAACTCTGGACAAACAGGGGACACCCAGAGAGTTAAATGCCTCAGACACAATGACTGACTCTGCCCAAGTTGTGATGGATACCACAGGGACCTGGAAACTGTTTAGGTAGTGGACTATAGGCAAACCTCTATCATTTTAATTAATATATTACAACTAGATTACAATTTATTCCTTCCAGATTTCTAACTATATTGACAGCTAAGCTAACTCCAGCTTGACAGCTAGAAAACAGACCTAGCTCCTTACCCCAAGGTAATCTTCCACTCCTAATAGCTCAATAGTCATTTTGTTAACTAGTTAAGACTATCAGACCTCTTATCAAAAAGACAGATGGATTTGCCTTGCTTACAAGTCTCATGAGAAAGGATACACAAGTTCAGATGGAACCATTCACACAGGGAGCCTTCTGTTACTTCTTTATCTAAACTCAGTTCCCAGTGACTAGATGCTTCATATTTCCTCACCTTGTTTGCCACTATTCTAACATTAACCAGCAGAATTCTTATGAATTAGCCGTGTGCTAATAAAAGATTCCACCAATAAAACAATCCAACTTTTATAATCACAAGTTCAAATTATTAGTTACCTTAAGTTATCTTTTAACTATAGACTTAAAGTGTTTCTTGTGCTAAATCTCTATTATTATCATAGTTAAAAATTTAAGTCTCCTTTGGTTATCTTTTAACCATATACTTAAAGTGTTTCTCATGCTAAACTATATGATCAGCTATCATTCACAAGGTCATGAAATTTTCAAGTGTCTTTTAATTGCCCTTTGATGTGAATTAAAAACTATTTCTCATCAGCTAAATTAATATATATTCAGTTTTCTAGACAGAAGGAAAACTCCCTTCTTGCTCCTGCTGCTCCATGAAATATTTTTGTCTTCCCTAAGCTCACCTTAAAAACTGTTCATTCTGTTTATAAACCTATAAGATCCAAGAAACCCACTCAGATCTACCTCTCATGGAACCAACAGACTCTGTCTGGATAAGTACATCTGCCAATCAGTGGCCTAATTTCTACCTGTTACCTATTTCAGAGGCTGAGATTTATCTTCTGTACCCTGGTATTGGGATTCTCCTCTTCCCAACCACCAAGACCTAAGAGGTGTTTTTTGTTGTTGTTGTTGTTTTTGTTTTTGTTTTTTTGTTTTATGTTTTTTTTTTTTGTTTTTTATTTATTTATTTATTTATTTTTACTTTTTCTTCTTAACCGCAGATGGATCCACAAACCCTGGACAGCAAGAAAACAGCCAACTCTCCTAAGACAGGACCAACATCCCTGTGATAGTTTATATATGCTTGGCCTAGGGAGTGGCACATATTTACAGTGTGGCCTTGTTGGAGTAGGTGTGTCATTGTGGGTGTGGGCGTTAAGATCCTACTTCTAGCTGCCTGGAAATCAGTATTCTGCTAGCAGCCTTCAGATGAAGATGTAGAACTCTCAGCTCCTCCTGCACCATGCCTGCCTGGATGCCGCCATGTTCCTGCCTTGATGATAATAAACTGAACCTCTGAACCTGTGAGCCAGCCCCAATTAAATGTTGTCCTCATAAGAGTTGCCTTGGTCATGGTATCTGTTCACAGCAGTAAAACCCTAAGACAATCCCCATCCTCATTCTCTTAGGTTTTATCAGAGACACACATACCTGCTCAAAGTCGGCAGAGAGTAGCTAAAGATCATGATGAAATTTTCCCTGTTTTATCTCTTTCTACTTTCTCCTGTTTTTAATTAAACCAAAATGGAGGAATGTTAGCAGCATTCCTTCTTTGTCCTGCCCAATAGTTACCTAGCAACAGCCAGGTAGGCCTGGCTTGCTATAAAAGGATGTTTTCACTCCCCACCCCCACCTCTGCCTCTCTGACTCCCTTTCCCTCTCTCTGATTTCCCCTTCCTCTCCTCTCTCTCCACTTGTTCCTGGCTGATTTTTTCTCCCTCTCTCTCTCTCTCTCTGTGTCTCTCTGTCTCTCTCTCTGGCTCTGCTCCCTTCTCACTCCTCCTTCCCATGCCCTAAATTAACTCTATTCTATACCATTATATGGCTGTTAACTGAAGGGGAAGGAATGCCTCAGCATGAGTCTTCCAAGGCACCCTTCCCACCTTACCATAACATGCTTTACAAAACATATTCTGGTCTTTTATAAAATGCAACAAGAGAGGGGAGTTTCTTTTGGGGCTAATAAGCTTCCCAACATTGAGATAGTCATGCAGGCTAATGGAGGGCAGGACTGTGATTATTGCTGAAGAGGCAGTTGCCTTGCATCTTCAAAGAAAAGAGAAGAACCAGTGGTGGTGAGGGGGATGATATGATTTGGAGATTATAGAGCAAGGATTTTAGAGTTACATGATCAGTATGGATGGCCACCATTAGTAATTATTGCAGTGGAATGAGAAGAAAACATGAGGTTGTATTAAGGGACCCATTGTTTCTGCCATAAGTGTGGAGTAGACTGGTGATCATTTCTAGGAAGGCCTGGTTAAGAGAGGCCTCACAGCATGAATGGCAGGGTGGGCATTTTGCTGGAACAGATAGAGTGTGGACAGAAAGTAAAGTTAAAATGGTCTATCTTGAGCACCTTTGAAATTTCCAGGACTGTTGAGTGGTCTTAGTGTTAGGAGAGTAGAAAAGACCCCCAAGACCAGGGAGGGAAATAGCTCACTCTCAGGAATAGGGAGAAGGTGGGAAAACTTGAGTTTTAGTGATATTGCTGGCTAATAGGAACATTTGGAAAAGACAAGGGCTCCCGGGCTCATTTGAATTGTGACAGATAGATTCAGCTTGTGGCTCCATAAAAGTATCATGAATTCTTAAAATTAACAGAAAGTGGCAAAATGTTCAACTACGTCAGCAGGACCACTGTCTGTTTTAGTCTGTATTAAAATCCTCATTGTAGAGAGAACAGTTAATGGGTGTGTGTCAACAGCTCAAACAGACTCATGCCTTTGAACAGTAGCAAAACTAATGCCTAAAATGTTATCAACACAAACATAAAAAAGGTTTAAATGACCAGAGGAGATTTTAATTTTCTGAGACTGTGACTACAAAAATTTTAATTATTTTTAAGGTTTTAGTAGACGACATTTAAAACTCTTGCCAAGAGTAGATCAACCATTTATGACAACACTGTTTATTTTAAAAAGTTTGGCAGTGATGTGTTAAGTTTTTGAACTTTGATATTCCAGCATCATATCATCCTCTCTTAACTGTAATTTTCATATGCATTAGTTTACTTCTTCAGACCCTCCAAACATGCCTAAGTGTTCTAGTTGCGTTTCTAGTCTGGAAGCATCCCATCATTTGCCATGATAAGACATGGGTGTCTGATGAATAAAAGTAGTCATGTAAAAAAAAAATGCCTTTGAAAAATCATCATCAGTTCATCACGAACAGTAAAAGAATATTTGAAGTCTGTAACAATGACATGTTAATGTTTAATATTTTTTCACAGAAACCTGTCTGTGAGTTTACCCGGCTCAGTAGGAAGCCTGTTAGTTCCAGGAAAAAGAAAGACCTGAGCTTTATTCATAAAGCCAATTTAGGCTGGCAGGTAATTGAACCTCAGTTTTGAAGATTTTGTTTTTTACTTATGAGACTCAGGTAATCTAAATTTTTATTTAAGGCTCTCAAATTTATATCATTAGAAAGTAAGATGTCCATCTTTTGTGCCCAAAGTTATTTATAATATAAAGCCAGAATTTGTCAAGCTGAAAGCAGACTTTTTAACTTTGGCCAGATGAAAAACCAAAAGACTGCATCCGTCAAAGCATCTCTGTGGTTTCTTCCAAAGGACTGGCATAATTTATTCACTTGATATAAAATAGAAAATATATTCAACTTGTATATAAACAAAAACTAAACGGGGGTGGGGGAGTCCTCAGACACTAGGAGAGGAAGATATTTTTTCTTTCTTTTCTTTCATTCACAAAAGGAGATGATATTTAGCCATGAAAGCTCTGCCCAGGAACAGGATTAGGCAACTAGACTTAATGAGTAAGAAGTGGTGGACACAGAAGGAACAGAGAAGAGGACTTGTAGCTCTGGGTTAGTAAGGCATCAGCACCCATCCCAGAGATCTGAGAAGGATACGTTTTACCAGAGTAAGCAGCAAGTATGGGCCAACTAACCCACTACCTGGGCAGTTACTCCATGGTAATCTCAATAGTTTTGACAGGGGCTGAGGTCCCACAGAAGCATCAATCTTCAGAAATCAGGCCAACATATCCAAAGGACCTCATGTTAGAGGAGAAACTAGGGGAACTAATACCTTAGAGAGGCGAAAATGAGCAGTTAACCTTTCTGTCTGCAGCTATTCACCCAGTGACTGCTATTGCCACACTGAAGTAAGTTCTAGATAGAGTCCTCCAGTGCCCCCATCTTCTTTGAAAATGGCCTCATAGCTACTACCAGAAGCAAGTACTTGTATCTACCAGGGAATTCCCTTCCATCTTTCCCTCCTTCTTTTCTTCCATTAAGCACCATTAAATACCATTATCAGAGAATCTCGCTGATGACTTTGAGGGTTGTCATCTAGTCTCTTAACTTTCTTCTACTATTGGAGGCAGACTGGGAAAAAAGTAAGAACTGAGGACAAATACTCCCTTTTGAGAATTAAAGTCCTGCTTAGTGTCCTGAAGAAAAGTCTCCATGAGTTGGATAATAAACTTGGCTGGACTTTCATTTGGACTCTGGGTAACTCCTCTCCCCAATTTGTTGAAATTTACCTCCTTATGAAAGGAGTCCAGCTGGAGCCAAGTAACTATTTAATCTCAGTCCAACCTGCCATGGAACTAATTTCTAAGTATTAACCTAGAAATTACAATGATAGTCCACACAAGAATCCTTTGCCTCTACTAACTAGAAGCCATCTTTTTGGTGAATTTCATCTGATGAGCTTTGGCAGTCACCTAGACCCTCTCCTTTTCCTTAAATCGAAAAACAGAACAGAGACTTGCATAACAGCTGTGCGAGGAGAGACAATAGCCTGGGTAAGGTACCTTAATTTTCTGGTGAAGGTAGAGCAGTCATTGGTGCAAAAACAGAGGCACTGGGGGTGAGGAGGAACAGAGGCACATATACACATAGACACAAATTTGCACACAGCCATGAACACCCATAAACATGCAGATGCCCTCTGAAAGACTGCCTATGAAAGACTTTTCCTCTGAATCAGGCCTCCATAATATAAAGAGAGGCACCATCACAAATATTATAAGTGATTAAATGAAATGGGCATACTATTTGAAGGGAACAATTATAGGTGTCACCAGGAGTTTTAAACACATGCACACACAAACACACACACTTCCATTGTCAAGCAAGAAAACCTTAAACAAGGAAAGCTTGCTTGAGCATGTTTCCACCCCACTTTTCTCAATTGTAGATGAAATTGAATTTTGTTTCATTTTAGCATCCCTGAGCTGGAAGGGATCCCATGCCAAGCACCTTTATAGACTCAGTTACTCTCAGCTTGTAAATATTTGTGCTATGTAATTACACTATTTGCAATCTACTATGACCTGTGAAAATTCAAATTTGGCTGAAAGAGGTGTAAGAGCTAACAGTAAATGACTAAATTTCACGTTTTGAAAATAAGCCAGAATCAATTAAATGGACAGATTGGTTTTGACAGCTCTTAGCTCAAATGTCACATAATAAACAACTCTGGCTAATGTGTTCTTTCATGGAAGACCAAGCAGATGATATTTCATGCATTTTAGAATGGATTGAATGAGATTCTAAAACAGAAAACTAAGACAACTATCAAAGACTTCACTCTCATCTCACCTAAAGCTGAGCATAGACAGGTGAACCATCACTGTTCTTCTCTTTGCCTCATTCGCAACCATCCAGATTTCTAGTCACATCCTGAACCATATATCCAGAACAAAGAAAGTGCATAATTCTACTTCCCTTGAAAACAGATGGGAAGAGGGCTCAGCTCATTGCACATAGGGGTCTGCTCACTGCACAGAGGGGTAAGCTTACTGCACAGAGGGGTCAGCTCACTGCACAGAGGAATCTGATAACTTCACAGAGGGGTCAGCTCACTGCACAGAGGGGTCTGCTCACTGCAGAGAGGAGTCTGATAACTGCACAGAGGGATCAGCTCACTGCACAGAGGGGTCAGCTCACTGCACAGAGGTGTCTGCTCACTGCACAGAGGGGTCTGCTCACTGCACAGAGGTGTCTGCTCACTGCACAGAGGGATCTGCTCACTGCACAGAGGGGTCTGCTCACTGCACAGAGGGGTCAGCTCACTGCACAGAGGGGTCTGCTCACTGCACAGAGGTGTCTGCTCACTGCACAGAGGGATCTGCTCACTGCACAGAGGGGTCTGCTCACTGCACAGAGGGGTCAGCTCACTGCACAGAGGGGTCTGCTCACTGCACAGAGGTGTCTGCTCACTGCACAGAGGGGTCTGCTCACTGCACAGAGAGGTCTGCTCACTGCACAGAGGAATCTGATAACTTCAAAGAGGGGTCAGCTCACTGCACAGAGGGGTCAGCTCACTGCACAGAGGTGTCTGCTCACTGCACAGAGGGGTCTGCTCACTGCACAGAGGTGTCTGCTCACTGCACAGAGGGATCTGCTCACTGCACAGAGGGGTCAGCTCACTGCACAGAGGGATCAGCTCACTGCACAGAGGGGTCTGCTCACTGCACAGAGGGGTCTGCTCACTGTACAGAGGTGTCTGCTCACTGCACAGAGGGGTCTGCTCACTACACCTTTCTCTTTATAACCTAGTTCTTAGCATCTGGGACTTTACCTCAGATTGGGAGACATGTGGGTGACTCAATGGTGCTCTATCAAGCTTAGCTTCTCTCAGTTTTTAATATTTTTAAATTTTATTTTGCACATTTTGTGTTTATGTGTATGTGTATTTCACAGGTCTGATTCCCACAGAAGTCAGAAGATGGGGTCAGAAACCATGAAGTTGATATACAAATGGTTGTGGCCATCATGCCAGTGCTGGGAACTGAACTCAGGTCCTCTGCCAGAGCAACAAGTGCACTTAACCACTGAGCCATTTCTGCAGCCTAGACTTAGCTTTTTCAAACCATTTCTAAATGACCCATCAGCATCCAGAAGCTGAGCTGGATGGTTACTGAAATGCTAAACCCAAAGGATAGCATCAGGGTTGGTAATCAGAAGAAAGCTATAGGGTGTTTGGGATTGACAGAATCTGAGGGGAATAAACTGAGTCCAGAAGAAAGTTTTGTTATTGTAAATAATTCTTTTGAGACATGCTTATCTTGGTGCTTCTGGATCTATTTAGGGTATTTTCTGTTTTATTGAGGATTTGGAAAATGAGGCGTGGGAAGCTATTTTAAAAAATTGACACAATTTCATTGAGCTGGTTAGCTAGAAGAACTTCTCTATATAAATACTTTTTTACCAACATAAAAAGAGCAAAAATTGTAAGCATTATTTTAATTTCCTTTATATTATGACTAAATAAAAGATCATTCTTGTTTCCTTATTTGATACAGAATCCTCAGACTCCTTAATATCTTAGTTGGGCTCCAGATACCTTCAAGTCAGCCTTGTAGGATTTGACATTTATTGCCAATGCTAAAGCCAAAATTAAGACGAAAAGAAAACAGAATAATTGGGTTGATTTTTTGAAGTGTGTGCATAGGGAGTGTAGAAGACTATCTGTTCCAAATTCAGGACAGGGTTGGACGTCAGATCAACATCGACCTAGCTGAAATCCTAATCATCCCATCTGTAAGATAGACAGGAAAGTCTTTATAGAGAGTTGCCTACCCTACCACAGAGTTACTGAGGAACATAAAGAAAAATTTTAAGGAAGAGTGTTGAAGCCCAACCCACGCCTATTCTTCGAGTTTCTGCTTTTTGGAAGTATGCCTAAAGTATCGGAGAGACTATAGTCCTTCTAAGCTGTCTCTCATTTATATATGACTCAGTGAACCTTCCATAGAGCCAGAGGCAAGCTCTAGACAATGTGTTCCCTCTAAAAATATCTCAACTCTGCTTTGAGGTGCAAAAGAGGCCAGAGAAAAAATATAAAAGCAAGTGAGGAGTATGAGTATGATCGCATAAATATTTATTTACAACATTACAATACATAGCAAGCCAAATTTGGTCCACAGATTATATTTTGTAGGTCTAAGTGACATGGTATGTCTATTTATGAGATATGGCAGAAGAATGCATGCCTGTGAAGCCATGTACATGTAGTTATTTTGATGACATGGGACAAATAAACCAGGTTTAATAAATATTTATCCACCTGTTTTGCATGGACAGCATCTATGAGTTAAAAGCATGTGTATTCACTAAACAAAGTTTGCTTTAGTTCGATCTGCATACCAGCATATATTCCAGATGCAAGGATACAGCAACGAATTGGACAAAGTGCCTGCTTGTGTTCAAAAGATGACAAGGTGAGAAAAACACAGGGAAGAAGAAAGCTATCATCCCATGATTTGTGTTGTGCACAAAAATGTTTTCTTAGAAGGCTACAGCAATACAAATGATAACACGGCCTTTTCAGAGGGATGGTGTGAGCAGACATTGCAGAGGAGTTGGCTTTTAGCTGGAGCATGCATGAACAAAAGGAGCCATCCATCCCAAGGCTGGCAGGAAGTTTTCTAAGCAGGATAGAGAAGGAAAGGTATCTTAGAATAGGAAAAATTAGAAAATAAAGAAGGAGATCTGCAGGTCAGGAATATACACATGCACTCACACATACACTCACATGTGCACTCAACCTGTGGACTCATACATGCATTTACATATGCCCTCACACGTGCACTCCGATATTCACTCACACCTGCAGTCACACATTCACTCATACATGCATTCACACATGCACTCATACCTGCACTCACATATTCACTCATACAAGCATTTGCATGTGTATTCACATATGCATTTACACATGCATTCACACCTGCTCTCACATATTCAATCATACCTTCACTCACACATGCATTCACACATGCACTCACATGTGTACTCATATATGCATTTATGCATGCATTCAAACCTGCACTCATATCTGCATTCACACATGCACTCATATATGAACAAAGGTGAAACTTATTTTAAAAGCAAATTTTTATTTAATCTAACAAATCTAAAACAGTATTACTTCAACCAATTATAGTAATACAATTGTTTCTGAGATACTTGATCCCTCTGTTTCATACACAGCATTTCTCAATGTGAAACAACTCCAAAAATGCTCAGTGGTCACATGTGGTTAATGGCTGCCAAAAGATGAACAGTGGTGATTTAACACTTGGTATGGTAAAAATACAGCTTATAACACTACTCCAAGCCATTAGAGGGCTTGTGCATATCAGAATCATATGATCTAACAAATCTGTATGGGAGTACTCATTATAGAATATTCTGTAGAAAATGGATTGAGGGGCATGGGAGAATTAAAAAAATGACCGGGGTGGGTAGTTGGCAAGAGATTGGCACAGTCTGGTGCAAGGGTACATTCAAGGAGGCCTGGTGAAGGCACTGAGAAGGCAGAGTGGGGACTGGAAGTGTGACCCAAGTCAGAGGAATGCACAGTAGCAGCCAGCAGGTTGCTGTTGGTGTCAACCGTGGTACACGGGGGATTCAACTCCCACGCAGACAGTCGCACAGCCCTGCAGAGTTGCTGCATTAGTACCACACTGAGAGATGTGCTCAACGGGAAATTGCTACTTTTGCTGATAAAATGGTCCCAAAACAGCGATGACTGAATAAAAATTGATTGCAGTGATGGTTGAACAATTCTGCAAAGAAGCTAAAAACTGTTGCATTGTTTAAATGGGGAAATCATGTGTAGTGTGCATGGTAACACAACAGAGCTCTTTGTAAAGGAACAATGAATGAAAGAACTAAGGGACCGAAGATGTGACACTGGAACGGGAGTAAGAGAAGAGTAGCTTTCATTAATCGTGACCTAATATACGTTTCATCTCAGTCAAGGAAAGTCAGCAGATACCTAATCTCACCTATCTTGGTTGTCCAAGCTTAGTCCTAAATAATGAAAGTGACGGCTGGGAGAAAGTCTAGGCAGGCCTGGAGGGATTTCGGGACGGAGGAAGTTAGAAGAGACACTGAGACAGAAAGAAGGAGCACTGTAAGCTATCTTCTGCAGAAAGGTAGTCAGAGCAGGACTCCTGCTGAAAAGTCACTTCACCAGCTGCAGTCCTTCTCTCTAGCCATTCTCTGTCGTCTCCAAACATATTCCTCAGGAGTCTTCCCATTGTCTTCAGGAAGAAGCTAAGCTTATCTTTTTTGTTAAGATTGCATCAACTAGAAGAAATACAACTTGGAACCCCAGAGATGTCCCTAATCTCTTACACCCATCCAAAGCAGCAATGAGTTTGTACAGCCACAGCATGGTGCCAGCCCAGCACCACACTACAAAGGGTGCAGAGCACTGGTACACAACTGTGGCTGTCTTCCATACTATGTGTGAAGCTACTAGAAATCATTTAGCTTATGTCTGGTGAACACTGGGCATCATTAGTTTATGCCTCCTTGCATTCGCATTTCAGACACTGCCTTTAAATAAGTAAACTCCTATTTGGACCATGGAGACCTTCAGCATCCAGGATCAGTCCTCCAATGAGGAATCTTGTCAGAGCATAAGGGACAATGTTTTCTATCATAGTTTATCTGAATACTTTCAAGTTAGGTTACAAAAACTTGAAATGCCTCAAAAAAAAAAAAAAAAAAAAAAAAAAAAAAAAAAAAAAAAAAAAAAACAAGACAAGCAAAACTCAGTGCCCTTCAAGAAAAACAACATAGGTACATGGGCTGCTTATGTCCCTTGGAAGGAAGTAAACAGCTTGTCTGGATCCAAATGAGGAAAGATTGTTATGTTACTTTGCACTGCCAAGTCTCTGTCCATCATAAATGTGCCACATGGAAATAAATGAGCAACTCAGGCAATATTTATGGTGTGATATACTAATATAACTTTTTCACTTAATCCTGATAAGAATTCAACAGGAAAAAACACTCCAATTATTTTAATTTCAAATATGAGTAATGAAAAGGGATGGATGATGAAAGAGGAGAATAGAAGGAGAAAGAGAAAAAGAAAAAATAAAAGTTAACTATCTTTCATATACATATACATACACATACACATACATATACATATATGCACATGCCTGTGCTTTTGCCTATGTATACATATAAACACAAAAAGGCATATAGGTATACATACATATGTGTGTACATTTATATGTTCAACCTACTGAGTTCATTTAGTACTGCTTGTTTGTATATAATTTCAGGGCTAATCAAGTTGTTTTTGGATAAACAGTTAAGGGTTTGTCTCTGGAAATTAATAATTCTCCCTCTCTCAATAAGTTAGTCGGTTACGAGTTGCTTGTAATTCTTTGTCTGTGGTTGAAACTCAGTGAAACTGCCTCTTTGCTACCAGGTTATCATGTCCATTGTCGTATTTTAGTTTCTGCTCAGCAGATATGCTTTTTAAGTATTATGAGTGTGTAGCTTTCCTGTCAATTCTAGGAGGCACAATTTTACAGCTGACTTCCTGGTCATCAGCCTTTTACTATCTTACCACCTCTCCCCCATAATGTTCTCTGAGCCTCAGGCATAGAGCTGGTGTTGAAGGTGTATGTAGGGCTCCGCTCCTCCAAATCAGTTGTCCTCTGTGTAATGAGCAGTTGTGTTTTTCTGTAATGGTGTCTGTTTGCTGTGGGTAGAATAAGCTTTGAATGCAGCTAAGAACAATGCTGGTTCATGTGACTGGTCTAGGTGCTCTGTGCATATGCTATAGTTCTGTAGCTTGGTCTTCTTATGGGACTCCTAAAAGCAGGGGCAGGGGCTGTCTGTGTCTCTGTTGCCTGCCTTGTCCCGTTTAGCATTAATAAGAGAGGAGATGCCTAGTCCTGCTGCAACTTCATTTGCCATGAATAGTTGATATTCATGGATGGCCTGTCATTTTCTGAAGAGAAACAGAGGAGAAGTAGATTGGGCATGGGTTGGGGCAAAGTATGGTAATACTGAAGGGAATGAGGGGGAAATGTGGAGGGGAACCTCAGGTTGAGATATAGATAAATTAGAGAGAGAGAGAGAGAGAGAGAGAGAGAGAGAGAGAGAGAGAGAGAGAGAGAGAGAGACGACAGATGGCAGAATTATGTTGGTCTATAAAGTGATAGTAGTAGTCTTTTCTCCAAGATCCACAGCCTCACTAGCTCTGGACAATTAGTTTCCTAGTAATTGCCAACATTTCCTTCCTGTTGATCATGCCTGAGTTCAATTATATAGCTGTTGGTTACCACCTAGATGAGAGCACCACTATTGCCACGTTACAGATGCTTTGCTATATTGGCCTTTATTGTGGTTCATGGGCATCTCAGATAGATGGTGCTACTGAATGCTTCACTCCTCTGTCAGCCTGCATAGTGACTTATGTTACTATAAAAAAATCGATCCTAGAAAAAACGTTTACATATAGCTCAAATCCTGAGCCCTGTGTCTAAAGTATGAGGTATTATCAGCAACAGGGACTTACCCTCAACATTTGAAATGTGACCAAGGGCTGCAACAATAGCCTGTGTGTGGGAGCCCTTCCATCTCCTATCCCTCTCTCTACACACCTCCAACTCCAGCTTCACATCAAAAGGCCTAACTCCAGATCTGTGGCTTACAAGTCATTTACATGTGGTAAGTCACTCTATTCTTCTCCCAACTTTTCATCTGCCCGCTGCCTCCACATCCATGGTCCTAGCTGTAGATAAAGGCTTTGCCTGGCCTAGGTAAAATCAAGCAGCTCAAATACCAGCTTTACTTGGCCTAAGTTTGGTGACGTAGACCATGTACTACCTTAACCTAAGGCAAACTGCAGTCTCACATTCGACACACAAACAAAATTAAAAAACAATATTAAAAATCAAGACAGCATGTCTCCCACCAGTCCTGTAGGACTTTTACCTAATGAGAACTACCCAGAAGACTCTCAGGACACAGAATTTAAAGAAAATTTTATAAATTTTATAAATTTTATCAAAGAATTTGAATACCTCATTAAATTTCGTGAGGATAATCTCAGGTTCCTGTATGACACCCATGACAATAAAAATACACAACTGGACAAAGTGGCTAAGACAAATCAAAACTTGAAAACTAAAATCGGGAAACAGGGAAAAAAATAAAATAACTCACAAGCTGAAATGACGATGGGGTTGATTTTTCTAACATTCCTTATAATAAAGTTTTAATTAAAGAAAATACATTCTAACACTGTTCCAAGAGCTCCTTGTCATTAAGATGGTCTCACAAAACTCAGTGGCACATTGCTGAGGGACACAGTTCTGCCTAGTGCACCAAGAGTATGACCCTTGATTGCCTTTTTTGTTAACCTGACTCACAATTCCCCGCACTGCCTAACAAGAGTTTACTCGGGCCTTCTGAGTGCAGAGCACATGGGCAGTGTTACTTGCTCTGTGCCATCTCTGCCTGGGCATCCTCAGCTAAAGGGAGTTGCTGGTCTGGCTAATGCAGGCCTGAAGTGGCTTCCTGCATCCAAGAGAGGAAGGAAACACATCTGTGGGTCACAAGCTGTGTCAAGCTTCATGCCCAATACTACCTAAGCCCAGGCAACGCTCACTGTGATACCATGACAGACACTTTAAAAAACTTCTGCTCCTGAAATTGGAAACACCATCCAAGGAAGCTATAGCGAGTAAAGTCTCCATACTACTTAATATGTCTAAGTAAATATTAATAACAGAAATACCAGACACTGGTAAAGTCTATTGACTTTTCAAGATCTATGCTATGCATAATGACTCTTCCTCCCCACCCCAAGGAGAATGATCAGTTATCAATTATTAACAAGGACAAGATAAATTGGGCAAAAATTAAAATCATATTTCAAATATTTTGGCATCATACGATCTCGCCAGATGCTTTGCCAAGTTTATAAATCCCAGTTTAATAGAAAAGCCATGTGAAATGTATGGGAAATAAAATTCATATGTGCCCTGCTTGCTAGTTTAGAAATAAGAAATAATCTTTTCAAGAGTTCTTGTTTGTGTGAGTCTTTTGGGGGGTGTGCTGTGTGTCCCCACCTCCAGTTTGAAACAGTAAAGAAATATTTTTGACATTAAGATTCTCAAAAAACACGGAATCACAATTTGCCACATGCCATCTTCCAAAGGTTCCAGCTGCTGACCCCAAACTGGGAATTTATGTCTTTTTGAATCATGTTGAAAAATGGAACATTTCCTATATTAAAAATAAATGAAAACTAAGTTGGAGTCAGTGGCGGGGGGAGGAGAGGGACGACTGGACAGACACCCCCATCCTTCAGACTACCTTGTTTACACCATCGCTCCTGAGACTCTGGAAGGCACCCAATAACATCTGTTTTCTCCTCACCCCAGCCTGGGCAAGAAAGGTAAGCTGGAAGGCGAGAGCTCATACATCCTTCTAACTCAGCTCCCCTTGCTCTGAGCGGGTGTCCTCTGAGCATCGCCCTGCCTCTCCTTTGTGATGGCTTCCACTCTGCACCCCCTACAAAGACTTTGGTTGAACTCTTGTGCCAAAAGCCATCACCACTTTCATGCTTCCCCATCCTACACAGTCATTTATTCATCAAATATTTCAAAAACCCAATTTGAACCAGCTGCTTTTCTTGATGCTGGGAATACACACAAGATGGCCTCATGACAAAGATGGAACCAAACCAGAGTGTCATCCAAAAGCAGGTGTTCTTTATGACAGAGGCAAATGAATTCAAAGTCTTTTTCTACTGCCCTTATTGAGGTGTTTCTATTTCATCTTCCCCTGACAAGAAGCTATTTGCTCTTATTTTTATTCCTTCATTCATGTACCCATTTAGTCAACAACAATGAAAATGGGCTAGGTTCCAAATAGCCTTATGATGTACTGTGTAGTATGTAGGAGCCAGAGCCAAGCAGCTTGACTTCTCCCTTCATGGCAGACAGTGTCTGAGAAGCTCTGTCTACCTCTACAACATGGTCCTTATAGGAGGATTCATTCCCCCAGAGTCATCAGGAGAATACAATGTAGCATTTACATGTAAGTGTGCCTGATAAAGGGGTAGTTAATATTAATTGCTAATATTGTTATTTATAATGACTAACAGTGTAAATGTGATATGTGACACACTGAACAGGACAACTAGATAAAACTTGCAAAGGGACCTTGAGAAGACAAGTATCTGCCACACAGAAGAGCTTTCTCTCTCTCTCTCTTACCTGGTACTTAAGATGTGTCAACTCAGCCCCATGAACATAAGACACTGAGTAAGCCCACAGTGTTTTTCCTCTTTGAGAGGTTTGCTCCAACAGCTTTGAAGGCCCTCTATTTTTCCTCTTTCTCTGCCTGAGTGAGCACAATACATTTTCACTGAGCATTGACCATGCCGAAGAAAGCTGTTATTTCAATCATTATTCTTGTCTCTTGGGCTGAAATAGATTTGAGTCCTACTGGCTAACTTGAATATCTATTAGGGAGAGGTAACATCTGACATCCCCCAAAGAAGTGTCCATCTTAACCCTCTACCCCAATGAACACTCAGCCCCACTGAGCACTCACCCTGTGCGGAGGATACATGCTTCCACTGTTTGAACTCATAAGACTAAACCTTGTCAAGGAAGGTTACCTGGTGAGGTAAACTCTCCTAATGGGCCATAAAAGAGGATGAGCTTTCTGTGTTTATTCATGTCAGCGGTAAATAATGATGTAAATAGTTTAGTGACAAAAAGCTAAGAAGACATAGGAAGTAATTCAGCTACTACTCCCATCTCTGGGAGTCTTGCTGAGACCTGTCCCGACAACTCAGCTACCCACCATAAGGCCCGCTCTCCTGCTAGGTAATATTGCAGTCACCCATTCATTGATCTATCTGTTTATCAGCTATCTTAGGGAGCACTGCTTCCTTCGATGACTGTGCATATAGACACGTATACTAGGCCAAAACTACACAACAGCTAGAGTAACAAGTGTCCTGAAGAAAGCTCTGAAATCTAAATCACAGGCAAAGCCTCACTCTTTCAGTAAAAACCAGTTTGAGCCACAGACAGGGAGCTCTGACTGATTACAAGTGACCTCTTTTGTCTGTTATTCAGTCTGAAGCCCCTACTACAAAAGCTCTGTGTGGAAGGCCTTGTAGGAAATCTGGAAGGGTATCATTAGCTCTGAGCATGCATCTGTTCCTGTGGAATGTGAACTAATGCATCTGCATGGAAATGTTGTTTGTTTGTTTCATTGGTTGGTAGCTTTTGTCTGATTGAGAATAGCCAAGCACAATGTAGTTTTTAAGATGTTTCATGCTCACCTGGTATGTGTGAATTCAGTTCTTAACTAAAATTCTTTTCTGTCCTTAGAGGGCAAAGGCATGGTTTTTACTTGTTCATAATCCCTACCTCCATCTTTGCAACTGCTGGGGTTATCCTGGAAAGAGAGTGTGGATTAGCCATAGAACTTGCTTTGGCACATGGAACATCACTATAAGTGATAGTGTGCTTCAAGTTAAACTTTTCAGAAGAGCAGAAAGTTTTCTACATTCCTTTGAACACTTGAGCCTTCAGTCTGAGTCTCAAGATGAATTTTCTAAGGAACATAATTTCAGTAGCATATAGCCTTAAGCCAAGTGGAGATCCCTCAAAGCTCCTTAGAGTGGTAGCCTACTCACTGGCTATCAACAACAGAACAGTGAGGTTTTTTGTTTGTTTTCTTCTCTCTGTGTGTGCATGTGTGTATGTGTGTGTGTGTGTGTGTGTGTGTGTGTGTGTGTGTGTGTGTGCCTATAACAGAGAATTACTGTAGCAAGACCTGAGTAATTGAAGTCCCAAGTTATAGTTATGCCATCTAATCACAAGGATCAACTCAATTCAGCTGATAACTGTACTCCAGCTCATAGTGTGGGAGAAGCAGGACCGTTCAAGTAACATCTCTCTGCCAAGGTGATAATTCTACACATTAACTGAAGTTCAGAATCAGAATGAAGTTCCTGTATGCCATTGTCACAGTCCATTGGACTGTTTAAACACAATATCATGGGCAGGGTAATTCATCAACAACAAGAATTGCAGCCCACACTACTAGAGGCTTAGATGTCTAAGCTCAGGGTGTCTCAGATTTTTGTTTAGAGAGGGCTTGTTCCTCACAGGTGATACCTCCTAATGTGCTAATATGGTAAGAAAGGGTGGCATTTACAGACTTCTCCCAAGAGTAGACCAGATATCTGGTCTGAACTTGGTTCCTGGTTCAGTGGACTACTTTCCCTCAGTGTGTCACAGAAATAGAGCAAGACAGCCCTCTGGGATGAGGACACTAATTCCATTCATGAAAGCAATGCCTTTGGGACAGAATCGTTTCCCGAAGGTACTGCTTCTTAATTCCTTGATGTTGGTGGAATCAAAGTGTAAACTGTGGAGAGATATGAACATTTAGATCATAATGGTGATGATCAAGGACAAGCCGATAACATTGAAAGGCATGTTTTACTTCTTTATTGATGCTAATGACGCAGCTTATAAAGTGTTCACGCTAGGGTTTATACACAGTATCTCATTTAATCTTCACAATCAATAACACACGTCACTATTATCCCATTTTATCTTGCCATCAAAGCACAGACAGGTTTAAAACAAAGTACCCCAAACCACAAAGGTATAAGCAATGAAGCCAAGACTTAAAACTAGGCAATTCACATTTTAAGTGTATAGAATGACCCTACAGCCTGTCTCATGGCTTAAAGAGTTTGATTAAACCACAACATTCATTGATAATTCATTTTCTTTAAATTATTTATTGGTTATTTTATTTATTTACATTTCAAATGTTATCCTCCTTTCCAGTTTTTCCCTCCACAAACCCCTTACCCCAATTCCTTCCCTCTTTCTCAAACCCATCCTCCCTACCTCGTTAAGGGTGCTTCCCCACCTACCCACCTACTCCAGTTTCACTGCTTTGGCACTCTCTTATGCTGGGCATCAAGCCCTCACAGCTTATGTGGTTGGAGCCATGGGTCCCTCCGTGTGTACTCTTTGGTTTGTGGGTTAGTCCCTAGGAGTTCTGGGGTTCTGGTTGGTTGACATTGTTGTTCTTCTTATGGGGTTGCAAATTTCTTCAATTCCTTCAGTCTTTCCCCTAACTCCTCCATTGGGGACCACATGCTTAGTCCAGTGGTTGGCTGAGAGCATTGGCTGAGATATCTGTAAGTCATCTATACCAAGTTCCCTCAGCAAGTACTTCTTGGCATCAGGAATATTGACTAAGTTTGTTGGCTGCATTCAGCTATTAAAAGCTGAAAGTCACAGGCAATGGATGTGAAAATATCTATTTTCATATAATAGTTATTTCACAAAATAACTAGAAAATATCATCCTAAGTGAGGTAACAAAGTTACAAAAGAACACACATGGTATGTACTCAGTGATAAGTGGATATTAGGGGAAAAGCTCAGAATACTCACAATACAAATTAGAGACCATATGAAGCTCAAGAAGGAAGACAAAAGTGTGAAAGCTTCAGTTCTATTAAGAAGGGGGAACAAAGCCATGAAAGGAGTTACAGAAAATGTGAGGGACTTGGGAGAAAGAAAGGAGGGGGAAAGGAAAAATCAGAGGGGCAGGATCATATGTGGGTGGAGACATGGGACATGTACAGTCAGAGTTTGAACAGTGGTGTGTAGCAATAAGCAATGGAGAACTAGGGGGAGCCAACAGAAAGTCCCAGATGCCAGGAAGCAAGAGGCTCCCAGGACTCAACAGGGATGACATTAGCTGAAATGTCCAACAAAGGGGAGAGAGAACCTATAAAGATCATATCCAGTTGAGGGACTGGGCCAACCAACCATCTCAAAATTTAACCCATAATTGCTCCTGTCTAAAGAGAACACAGGGATAAAGAGTGGAGCAGAGATTGAAGGAAAGGCCATTCAGAGACTGCCCCACCTAAGAATTACTGATAATTCATTCTTCTTCCTGTCTTTGTTTCTGTCAAGTTTCTCAATTTAGAGTGATGCCTGGAATCCAGGAGACCAAAGGTAATCAAGTCCTATTCACTGTTCTCACATAAATAAATCCCAGATGCCTCCCAAGAAGGCTAGCCCAGAATAGAAAGGTAAGTTGGGACCCACACTCATCTCTGCTATGTGTGGGTGGTCTGTGATTGGCTTCTTCTCTACTTTAATGAGGTCTCAATAAATCATCCTTTGCTTGGAAACCTCTTTTGCTTCATTTGCCCATGCAGTCTTCCATGGCTGATGCTTATATTTTTCTGTTACCAGTCTTACAAGTTAGTGTGTTTTTCTTTTGGCTTTCACTGCCCTCAGAATCCCTCAAGTGTTCCTGAAGGCTTTTTATAGTTCTATCTTGACAGGATACAATGAAACGCATATTTCACTTAGGAGGATCTGACATGGTAGCTAGAAAGGAATCCGACCTGTCTGTTATTGCTTTACTTAAAAAAAAATGACAACAGGAAAGAATAAAATACCTGCTGAAAAAAATGCAGAGGAGTAAAGTGAGTCTTCATAGTGGGTCCTCATGATTTTCAGAGATCCCTGCTGTTAATATATGTTAATCTTTTAATCTATTTTTGCTAGTCTTTTAAATAGAGTTTAATCATGATTTTTATGCTACATAAAAATTTTATAGCTTGCTTGCTCATTTAATATTATAATGTAAACATTTTTCAAATCTGTAAAAATTATTAAAACAGTAATTGCCAAAGCGTGCCAAGAGTGATTGGCTTTTTATAATTACTGTACAAATAAACGAAGGACCTCCCCCTGCGTAAGAGAAGGCCTATCTTGGAAAATCATGTTCCATATTAGCTCATATCTAGAAAGGTGTGTTAAAGAAACCTGAGCCATTGACTTAGAGGGTGTAGTTTTCTTGGTATTCTTCATTCCTTCTGAATCTTATACTCTTTTCGGCTTTCTCCTTGTGGAGTTCTCAAATTCTAAGGGGAGGGACTTAATGAAGGCATCTTATTTAGAGATGAATCTTCCTAGGACTCTCACTCTCTGCATAATGTTTGACTATGGGTTAATGTATTTGGTCCCATCTATTGAAGGAGGAAGCATCTCTGATGACGGCTGAACAAGGCACTGTTCTGAGTATAGCAGAATGTCATTAAGAGTCATTTTATCACTTCAGTGTTTTAGACTGGTATTCCTTGGTTTGACATAGGTCCTTTTGATCTCTGGTTTTAGGTCCTTTGTTACCAAATCAATGTAAGATATGGGTACCATCTCATAGATGGGGTTTAAGTCACATCAGTTACTGGATGGTTACTTCCACGAGCTTTTTTCCACTATTGCCCTAGCATAACTTGCGGGCAATATACTGTTATAAAGGGTCTGTGGCTGGTTTATTGTTTAAGTTTCTTTTCCAAAGGTATGCCAAATATGTTACTATAACAAGGGTGCTGAAACATAATGTTGAAAGCTTTATGTAGTCACTGGTTCAACATCATCATCCTCAGTGGGTTGTACAGGTATTGTCTCCAGTAATGGGACCTTTCTGTCAGTTTGTGGAAAGCAACCTATAATCTTGGCAACAGACTAGGTTGTTTGGAGATTCCCATTGAGTCCCTTTGGCCAACAAATCAATTTGAGAAAAGCTCATATAAAATCTCAGACTGAAGCATCATACACAGAGGCTACAATGTTCTGCACCAGGTCCTCTGACTATAAATTATGGATTCCAATTTAGTGTGTTTATGGGATTCTTGAGTGTGTGTTAATGAGTGGGTCTCTCATTCTTGTGCCTTCTCTTGAGCTCTTTTCCTTCTGTTGATTTGTCTTTTTCAACTTTGTTTTTATTGTTTTTGTTTTAACATATATATATAATCACATGAATGAGTGAATAAAAAGATAGTGTTAGGTTAAAGGTTAAGAACTGAACTGTCACATACATCTGCTGGGAGAGGAAAAAACAGTTTTCTCTAATACAGTGACACTGGGTATATCAACAAGTCTAGGACAGTCCTCATGTTCAGGAGTTGTTGACCAACAAATATATAATGGTCTCCACAGTTGTAGTTGTGTGTGTGTGTGTGTGTGTGTGTGTGTGTGTGTGTGTGTGTGTGTGTGTATGATATTGTTGGGAGATAGATATTTTATTTTGTTGATTCTGGGGGGAAGTGTTATATATATATATTAGAAAAATTAGAAAAATGTAAAGTTTCATGGGTAGATAAAGGGGGAACATTTGAGAGCACCTGGAGGATGGGGAGAATATGTTAAAATATATTTAAACTTAAATTTTTTAAGTATATAAAAATAAAAACAAATAATTCCAGGCAAGCCTAGATAACATTAGAATCAGGACTCTGGAGGTTCTGTTTGCTTGCTTTTGCTTTCTTTTGTGTTTATTTTATTTTCAGACATGATCTTTGTTACCTAAACTTGTCTGAAATTCATGATCCTTTTGGGTCAACTCCCAAGTATTGGGATTATAGGCAGGTATCATCATAGGTCTATACCCTCATCATAGGCATGGATTATGTCATCTAGATTATCCCATGGACATACTCAGCTTTTTACTAAGACCTACACCATGCATGGCACATCTGAAGAAATAGTATCAATAAGCCACAGACCTAACATTTCCTGGGCAATGGCCATGACAAAGCCTAGTGATGCTCTGAGGGTTTATAATAGGTTTGCCTATAACTCAGGGTTCTGAAAATAAGAAATTTAGTTGAGGTCAGAAAGAGAAATAGAGGTATACATTTATTTAATTCAAGTTCCTAAAATTTTTGCTTTACACTTGACAGCCACCTGTGACCAACAGGAAGAACCTCATTACAAAGCCGATCAGAGTATATTATTGTCCCATTATATAGGTAGGAAGACTGAAACAGAAAAAGAGGGGAGTATAGGATACAGCTAGTGAATGAACTCAATCCTTCTAGGACTTTGCATAGTGATGAGGTGGAAAATACGCTTACTGGGTGGACATGAATGAAAAGACTTCATTTTGTATCACTAACATCTTCTCTTTAATTATCCCCTAGCCCAGGGATGCTCTTCATCCTTATGGTTTTGCAGCAGCTTCCTCCACACACACTGCATGGTCTGAAATATTTAAATCACCAGCTATTTCCTCAGACTCATATCCCTTCACTTAATTTTTAGAGTTCAGCCTATTTCTTGGGGAGATTAGAGGTGAAGAAAATGCAAATCTAACATTTGCTGTAATGAGAATTATTGAGTCACAGATTCCGGGTATGACACTTCCCGTTACAGGAGCAAACTTGAACATGACTGGAAAGCTCAGTGGGCTTTTGGAGGGAAAGACAAAGGAAAGAAATCTTTCGGGATCTTTGAACTATCCCAAGTTGATGCTTGTGTGCGTTCCTTAACTTTCAAAAGCTGTAAGGGAGGGAACACTGAGCATCAGTCACCAAGATCTTTCTGACATCATGAGTTCACTCAGAGGTCAGAGTGTTATATTCAACTATCACTTCCAAATGCAGTGCCCCAGATTCAACCCTACCCAAGGGGAAAATTGCTCCAAATTGGCTGTTAAAAACCTGGTCATGATAAAAGTACAATGCATGCCTAGATAATATTGTCCTTCCTCCCTATTATGTAATAATTACTAATAGCCCCCTTTTCAGTCTCAAAGTTATTCCAATTCAGATGATGAATTGTAAATAGTACTCAGATAGAATAAATTGTAATAGTACTCAGATAGAAACAATGACAGAAATCTAGGAGGGTGTGGGGATCATTTCATAAAGACATGGGCAGGGAGCGGCTACATCCAAGGGCAATATTTAATTTAAAGAACACTCTCTGGCCTAAGTAGAACCAGGTAAGGAACAATAAATGGTGAGTTTGTCTGGTGGGGGTGAGGAGCTACTGGAAAACAAAGGAAAAGGTAGAAGAGCAATTGCCTCCTAACTGGAAGGAACTGGGCATGTGAAAGAAGGGAAGGCAGAAGCTTGTAGGAAATAGCAAAGTTGGACAAAGTAATACAAGGCATACGAACCTGATTTAAACCACACAAGGGCCTCTGAAGCTGCAGAAAGTTGGGGTAAATCCCACATTCCTTAGCTTTGAAGCATCAGAATGATGTGAAAAGAAGTCGTGCAGGAACTGAGGCCCTTGAACAAAGCCATGAGCAGAGTCAGAAGACAATGGCTCATGCACAGGAAGCATTAGGTCAGGGCATTGCTTCTCAGAGGTTTATGTGAAGATCACACATTGGATAAAATATTAAAAAGATGAGAAGACATGGGCAGGAATACAGGTGCATATTGAGAACCTGAATGCAGACATCGGACTGGAGGCCCCCTGTAGTGAGGAGGAGTACGAAGAGATCCCAGAAGGAACCGGCTTCTAACTCTAGATATTAGCTAAATGAATCTGACAGAATCTAATGGCCAGCACTCAGGATTTAACGTTATTCATTTCACTTGTTTTGGAGTTATTGTTTGTTATTGCTTTTGTAAATAAAAACTTTAAAGATTCTGCATATTAAAGTCCTGTTTGAGATTTAGCTTAGATTTCTTCCCCCACCCCAGCATCTATTAATGAACTCAAATTTCAATGAAAACTAAAAAACAGAGCTATAATTCCTTGCCTCCTATTTTGTTCCAGAGAAGACATTCATATGACACAACCCAAAATTATTGCAGCTGCTGTTATATTTAGTTGGCTTGCTTATGGAGGCATTTGCTATATGAGATAATCAGATAGCTCTCAGGTGGGCCGTCTATACCTTTTAGGCAGTTACTTTGATTTTGAATTGCATTCTAGAAAACTAGTTATGTTGTTAATCTTCATTGTCAGTTTGACACTCCTGAGAACAAGGAACTCAGTTGAGAAATTGCCTCCATCAGATTGGCATGTGAGCATGCCTGTGGTGCATTATCTCAATCACTAGGGTAATGTGGGGGACCCAGCCACTTACAGATGGTGCCAGCCCTGGGAAGCTTGCATAAGAAGGTTGGTGGAACATAGGCAAAGAAGAGCAAGACAGGAGACAGTAGTTCTCCATGGGTTTGCTTCAGCTCCTGCCCCCGGTTCCTGTTTGAGTTCTTATTCTCACTTCCTTCAAGATGGACTGTTTCCTGGGAAAGTAAGCCAAATAAACCCTTTCTTTCTCCAGTTGGTTTTGGTAAGAGTGGTTTATCACAGCAATATAAAATCTACCTAGAACTCTGCCTCTTGGCTCCTTCATTCAGCTAAAGGATGAGATACAAATTAATGAAAACAAACACATTCATAAACTCTATGCCAGCAAAAGTAAAAATTATATTATTAATAAATTTAAACTATGGCAATCCCTTTGGTCTCCATAAAGCAGATTCACATCTTGGTCTCCATAAAGCAGATTCACATCTTTATGTATTCAGACCAACCACAAGCTCCCAGCCTAACAACATTCATTTCTATGTCGTCTCAAACCTAGGAAAGAAGAGTCTGATGTTTGAAATTTTCATGATATTCTCCAGAGGTGGACTTAAAAAAACAAAACCAGCATAAATAGTTTTTCAGCCCGAGGACTCACTTCTGTGCCTAAAAGTACATTCTGCTAAGAAAATCAAGCTATATTTAATGTTAATGCTAAGCTGCAAATCAACTCATACCTCTAGCATGTAAGCAAGGGCTCAGTGAAACGACCCACCTGGACCACTCCCTGAATGGGAAGAAAGGTTTATTTAGGAAAACTCAAAACACTAAGGCTCTTTAGGGACAGAAGGGACAGAAAAAAATAGCAAAAGGTGGGGAGAGCCTTTGCAGTTTTAAGGGGGTTGGTTGCTGTGAGAG
Source organism: Micromys minutus (assembly GCF_963924665.1). NCBI lineage: Eukaryota > Metazoa > Chordata > Mammalia > Rodentia > Muridae > Micromys > Micromys minutus. The sequence continues at coordinate 19,328,600 of NC_137985.1, read as the reverse complement.
GGACTCTGTAAATTGGAATACTCTGGGAGTTGGAATATTGGGTCAGAAGAGCCTGGGAAGTATGGAACTTTGATTTATTACAGGTTAGTTTGAGTTAATAGGGAGCTAGATTCCCCATGACCAGAGATAGTTCACTGTGGCAGCAAATAAGGGGAAGTAATGACTTTTTTATGACAAACATAAACCCACTTTTACACGATTTCTGGGGAATGATGATTTTAGGCTTTTGTTTATCTTGTAGCAATCCTCTTTACCCAGTCAGAATCCAGCCTGAGCTGAGCCCAGATGGTCATTCACAAAACTGACAGAGGGACGGCTATTTTGATGGTCTACTTTGGAAACTACAAAGCTGAATTCCACTTATTGAAGGCATTTGACTCATGATGTTCAACTTAGTTTTCTTTTCTGACTTGGCCACTAGCTAAGTTCCATGTTGCTTCTGCTACCATAGCCGAATAGCTTAACCAAACAAGAGGTGAGGATCCATCCCAAGGTTTTGTAATCTGGGTAGCAGAAGCCATTCCTTTGGTTTCCAGTACAGTTCTTAGTTTTAGGTTCCACAATCCTCTGCTTTCTCTTTCTGAACCTTTTAGATACCTTCCCACAGACTCCCCACTGTTTCTGAGACTTCCAACATATTAGAGATCCCAAGAGGAAAAGGGGATCTAGAATGAGCCCCTACTGTGCATGTCAAGATCTGTGAAGAGTCAAAGACAGAAAGGCAAAAACAATACTTCTATACTTGGAGAATCAATGACCGAATCATCATCTTCTAACCTACCTAAGCTCTTCGTTGTCTCCTGTGACATAACTCAGATATTGGGCATCAAGTTCCATCTCCTTGCTCCTCCCAAGTAGCTACCATGCAGTTTCTCTGGCAATTAGCATGTACGTGAGGAGAGACCCATAAGCAATACAACTTGCATCTGAACAAGTTGTCACAGGTATTGTTTCACTGCTGGTCACAACCAGAAAACAGATGAAAACAAAAGGAGTAGCTCATTTTTTTTTTTTTTTATTTTTCCATCATGTTGATCCCAGGTCAGTAATTACCGGCTCCAACTGTGGCACTTGAAGTCCTCCTAAATGTCTTTCTTCTAAGTAAATTTGAATTCCCAGGCTCTCCTCCCCACCAGATTGCAAGCACTGCAGTCCAAGGTTCTCCCAGGCCTTTACAAACAAACAGATAACACAGAATGGGATTCGGTGAAACAGATAGGAGGTAGCAACAGTCAAATGGCAAAAATTTTACTGAGTATTTTCGCATCAATATTCATAAGGAAAATTGGGCTGAAGTTCTCTTTCTTTGTTGGGTTTTTGTTGGTTTCGGTATAAGCATAGTAGAGGCTTCATAGAACAAATTGGGTAGTGTTCCTTCTGTTTCTATTTTGTAGAAGTGTTTGAAGAGTTCCAACTCAATTCTTCAAAGAGATAGGAAGTGCATTTCTCAAATTTATTTTGGAACAGTAAAAAACCCAGGATAGTGAAAATTATTCTCAACAATAAGAGAATTTCTGGAGGAATCACCATCCTACACCTCAAACTGTATTACAGGGCAATAGGAATAAAAACTACAAAGATAAAAGTGGTACAGAGACAGGCAGGTCGAACAATGGATTAGAATTGAAGACCCAGAAATGAACCCACATATCTATGGTCAATTAATCTTTCACAAAGGAGCAAAAACCATCAGTGAAAATAAAAGCAGTTTCTTGGACACAGAACAAGCCTCAATCGATATAAGAAGATTGAAATACTCCCATGCATCCTCTCAGATCGCCATGGTCTACGGCTGGTCTTTAACAACAAAAAAGACAACAAAAATCCTACGTACACATAGAAACTAAGCAACACTCTGTTAAATGATAGCAGGGTCAAAGAAGAAATAAAGAAAGAAATTAAGGACTTTCTAGAATTCAACGAAAACAAAAACACAACATACCCAAACCTATGGGATGCAATGAAAGCAGTACTGAGAGGAAAACTCATAGCCCTAAGTGCTTCCAAAAAGAAACTGGAGAGAGCTCACATCAGCAACCTGACAGCACAGCTAAAAGCCCTAGAACAAAAGGAAGCAGATATACCCAAGAAGAGTAGACGGCAAGAAATAATCAAAATTAGGGCAGAAATAGACCAAATAGAAACAAAAAGAACCATTGAAAAAATCAACAAAACCAAGAGTTGGTTCTTTGAGAAAATCAACGAGATTGATAAACCCCTAGCCAGACTAACTAGAGGGCAAAGAGAGAGTATACAAATTAACAAAATCAGAAAGGAAAGTGGAGACATAACAACTGAAACTGAGGAAATTCAAGAAATCATCAGATCCTACTACAAAAACTTATACTCCACAAAATTGAAAAATCTGGAGGAAATGGATGAATTCCTAGACAGATACAAGATCCCAAAGTTAAACCAGGACCAAGTAAACCATCTAAATAACCCTATAACACCTAAAGAAATAGAAGTCATCAAAAGCCTCCCAACCAAAAAAAGCCCAGGTCTAGACAGATTCAGTGCAGAATTTTATCAGATATTTATTGCAGATATAACACCAATACTCTCCAAACTATTCCAAAAGAGAGAATCAGATGGAATACTACCCAACTCATTTTTTGAGGCTACAATAACCCTTGTACCTAAACCACAAAAAGACCCTACAAGGAAAGAGAACTTCAGACCAATCTCACATATGAACATTGATGCAAAAATACTCAACAAAATCCTTGCAAACCGAATCCAAGAACACATCAAAATGATCATTCATCATGACCAAGTAGGCTTCATCCCTGGGATGCAGGGATGGTTTAATATAAGGAAATCCATCAATGTAATCCACCATATAAACAAACTCAAAGAACAAAACCACATGGTCATCTCACTAGTTGCTGAGAAAGCATTTGACAAAATTCAACACCCCTTCATGTTAAAAGTCCTGGAAAAAACAGGAATCCAAGGTCCATACTTAAACATAATAAAAGCAATATAAAGCAAACCAACAGCCAACAAAACTTAATGGTGGGAAACTTGAAGCAATCCCACTAAAATCAGGGACTCGACAAGACTGCCCACTCTCCCCCTACCTATTCAACATAGTACTGGAAGTCCTGGCTGGAGCAATTAGACAGCAAAAGGAGATCAAGGGGATACAAATCGGAAAGGAAGAGATAAAAACATCACTCTTTGCCGATGACACGATAGTGTACTTGAGTGACCCCAAAAACTCCACCAGAGAACTCCTACAGCTGATAAACGAGTTCAGCAAAGTGGCTGGATACAAAATCAACTCAAATAAATCAGTAGCCTTCCTATACTCAAAGAACAAACATGTGGAGAAAGAAATTAGGGAAAAGGTACCCTTCAAAATTGTCACAAAAACTATGAAATACCTTGGTGTGACTCTAACTAAGCAAGTGAAGGACCTGTACAACAAGAACTTCAAACCTCTAAAGAAGGAAATTGAGGAGGATCTCAGAAAATGGAAATATCTCCCATGCTCATGAATTGGAAAGATCAACATTTTAAAAATGGCCATCCTACCAAAAGCAATCTACAGATTCAACGCAATCCCCATAAAAATTCCAACCCAGTTCTTCATCGAATTGGAAAGACCAATGTGTAATTTTATATGAAACAACAAAAGACCTAGAATAGCGAAATCCATCCTCAACAACAAGAAAACATCTGCGGGAATCACTATCCCTGACCTCAAGCTATATTACAAGGCAATTGTGCTGAAAACTGCATGGTACTGGTACAGAAATAGGCATGTGGATCAATGGGATAGAATAGAAGATCCAGAAATGAGTCCTCACATATATGTTCACCTGATTTTTGACCAAGGATCCGTAATCATTCAATGGAAAAAGGACAGCCTATTGAACAAATGGTACTGGTCCAACTGGCACTCAACATGCAAAAGAATGAAAATAGACCCTTTTTCTTGTACAAAGCTCAAGTGTAAGTGGATTAAACCAGATACACTGAAACTATTAGATGAGGAAGTTGGGAAAACTTTAGAACATATAGGCACAGGAGAAAATTTTCTGAACAAAACACCAGTGGCTCAAGCTCTAAGGTCAAAGATTAACAAATGGGACTTAATGAGATTGCAAAGTTTCTGTAAGGCTAAGGACATTGTCAAGAAGACAAAACGGCAGCCAACAGAATGGGAAAAGATTTTTACCAACTCCACATCAGATAGAGGCCTAATATCTAAGGTATACAAAGAACTCAAGAAGCTAGACACCAGAGAATCAAATAACCCTATTAAAAATGGGGTACAGAGCTAAACAAAACGTTCTCAGTTGAGGAATATCGAATGGCTTAGAAATATCTGAGGAAGTGCTAGACATCCTTAGCCATAAGGGAAATGCAAATCAAAACAACCCTGAGATTCCACCTCACAACAGTCAGATTGGCCAAGATCCAAAACTCAGATGACAACAGATGCTGGAGAGGTTGCGGAGAAAGAAGAACCCTTCTCCACTGTTGGTGGGGTTGCAAACTAATACAACCACTCTGGAAATCAGTCTGGCGATACCTCAGAAAATTGGACATAATACTACCTGAAGACCCAGCTATTCTACTTCTGGGCATATACCCCAGCGACACCTTAGTACACAACAAAGATATATGCACCACAATGTTCATAGCAGCTCTATTTATAATAGCCAGAAGCTGGAAAGAACCCAGATGTCCTTCAGAAGATGAATGGATACAAAAATTGTGGTACATTTACACAATGGAATACTACTCAGCCACCAGAAACAATGACTTAACCAAATTCTTAAGAAAATGGCTGCATCTAGAGAATATCATTCTGAGTGATATAACCCAGTCACAAAAGAACAGACATATTATGCAGTCACTGATAGTGGGATGCTAACCCCAGAGGCTCGCATGGCCCCAGAAACAACTCACAGACTGTATGAAGTCCAAGAAATAAAGAAAACAAAACAAAACAAAACAAAAAAATCTTTATACAACAAGAAAACTTTGACTATTTCCATGTTACATTTTGTTTTACATGTACTTTATGCTCATTGTAACTATTAAGTTTTCAATGCATACTATCAAACCTTTAAAAAAATGAAGTACTGACTAAAAAATATATTCATACAGTTTTATGTAAAAATTATTTTAAAATCTGAAAAAAAGTACTGACATAAATGTATTGTATAATTTTATGCAAAAAATGCTTAAAATCTGTACATTTATCTTTGTTTTGTAAAATAAAGTTGTTAAAAAATAAAAGCAGTTTCTTTTCATTTCTTTTTTTAATATGTATTTCTGGGTATTTTATACATTTACATTTCAAATTTTATTTTTCCCCCTCTCCCAGCTACCTCCCCCTCCCTTACTTCCATGAACTGAAAATGCTCCCACGTCCAACCACCCACTCCACACTCAGTGCCCTGGCATTCCCCTATACTAGGGAAATGAGCCTTCAAAGGACCAAAAACCTTCTATTGGTTCCAGACAATGCCATCCTCTGCTACAAATGCAGTTGGAGCCATGGGTCTTTCTATGTGTACTCGTCAGTTGGTGTTTTGGTCCCTGGAAGTCCTGAGGAGTTTAGTTGATTAATGTTGTTGTTCCCATGGGGATGCAAAAGTTTTCAGCTCCTTTAATTCTTTCTCTAGATCCTCCATTGGGGTCTCAGTGCTCATTCATATGGTGAGCTACAAGCATCCTCATCTTTATCAGTCAGGCTCTGGAAAAGCCTCTGAGGAGGCATCCATATCAGGCTCCGTTCAGCAAGCAGTGACATCTTGACATCAGCAATAGTGACTGGTTTTGATGGCTGCATATGGGATAGATCCCCAGGTAAGGCAGTCTCTGGATGACCTTTTCTTCAGTCCCTGTTACACTATTTGTCCCTGTATTTCCTCCTGTGAGTATTTTGCTCTCCCTTCTAAAAAGGACTAAAGCATCCACATTTTGGTCTTCCTTCTTTTTGAGCTTCATGTGGTCTGTGAATTGTTTTTTGGTCTAGTATCTGCGTACCAGTGAGTCATACCATGTGTATGTTTTTGTGACTGGGTTACCTCACTCAAGATGATATTTTCTAGTTCCATCCATTTGCCTGAGAATTTCGTGAAGTCATTGTTTGTAATAGCTAAATAATACTCCATTGTACCACATTTTCTGTATCTATTTCTCTGTTGAAGGACATCTAGGTTCTTTCCAGTTTCTGGCTATTATAAATAAGGCTGCTATGAACATGGTGAAACAACTGTCCTTGTTACATGTTGGAACATCTTTTTGGCATATGCCCAGGAGTGGTATAGCTGGGTCCTCAGCTAGTTCCATGTCCAGTTTTCTGAGGAATCACCAGACTGATTTCCACAGTGGTTGTACCAGCTTGTAATCCTACCAACAAAGAGGAATGTTCTTCTTTCTCTATATCTTTGCCAACATCTTCTCTCACCTGAGTATTTGATCTTAACCATTCTGACTGGTGTGAGGTAGAATCTCAGGGTTGTTTTGATTTGCATTTCTCTGATGAATAAGGATGTTGAACATTTCTTTAAGTGCTTCACAGCCATTCAGTATTCCTCAGTTAAGAATTTTTGTTTAGCTCTGTACCCCATTTTTAAATAAGATTATTTGATTCTCTGGAGTCTAACTTTTTGAGTTCTTTGTAGATATTGGATATTAGGCCTCTATCAGATATAGAATTGATAAAGATCTATTCCCAATCTGTTGGTTGCTATTTTGTCTTATTAACAGTGTCCTTTGCCTTACAGAAACTTTGCAATTTTATGAGGTCCCATTTGTCTATTCTTCACCTTAGAGTATAAGCCATTGGTGTCTGTTCAGGAAAATTTTCCTTTGTCTGTGTGTCTTTTTTCCACTGAATGCTTTCAGCTCTTTTGTCAAAGATCAAGTGAAGACAGTATTTTCTTTTTTAAAGCTTTATTTATTTACTATATATGAGTACACTGTACTCTTCAGACACACCAGAAGAGGTCATCAGATCTCATTACAGATGGTTTTGAGCCACCATATGGGTGCAGGGATTTGAACTCAGGACCTCTGGAAGAGCAGTTGGAGCTCTTAATCATTGATCCATCTCTCCAACCCAAGACAGCATTTCAACAAATGGTGCTGGTTCAACTGGCAGTCAGCATGTGGAAGAATGCAAATTGACCTATTCATATCTCCTTATGCAAAGCTCAAGTCGAAGTGGAACAAAGACGTCCACATAAAACCAGATACACTGTATCTAATAGAAGAGAAAGTGGGGAAGAACCTTGAACACGTGGGCACAGAGCCAGCACCCTCATAAAAGCAGGAGGAGGCGGGATGGGTTAAGGAGTTTGTGGAGGGGAAACCAAGAAAGATAACATTTGAAATGTAAATAAATAAAACATCCAATTGAAAAAGTCAAATAGCTGATAGTAATAAGAGTCAAGAAAAAAAAGACAGAGATAGAAACTGCAATTCAAGCAGGATAGGAGGAACAAAACAAGGGAAAAGTAAGAAGTTTTGGTGGGGGGGCGTGGTTTGGTTTGGTTTGAAGTATTGTCATGTTGGGCTCTTATAGCACTTCATTCAAATGTGACTTCCATTTTGCTTCGATTTTCCTTCCTGTGAAAGCCTTGAAAAGCAACCCCTCTCCTCTCTCTGATTGCCCGAGATTCTGAGCTAATGGATAGAGAAAAATGATAGGTTGGCCCGGAAAAGTGAGCTGGGAGAGCTAACCTGGAGGGTAGAATATTGAGTTTAATTCGGTTCCATCAAAATAGCTCCATGTGTGAAAGATGTTTCCTCATTGGTGGTCTTTGTCTGTGATACTTAAGCTTCCACAGTCACATGCAGATAACTGGCCCTCATTTGACATCATTGCTTCAGTTCAGTGGAGACTGGAGTGTGGAGAGGAGGAAGACTATGTGTGTAACTTTAATCTCAGGATACACTCAGAGATCAAGCTAGAACTACTCTGCATCCATTGGGTAGCTGTCACAATGTTAGAAAGTATGACACAGGCTGCTGGGTGAGAACTGTCCTCAACAGTGTCACCCAGATGTGAACCCTATGAGTTACAAGGATAGCCAGCTTGGCCAGCTGTGCCCAATGGTACAACAGAAGGGTGGATGTTGGGGGATTGGAGGTAGACTATTACGCAGCCTATTCCTTGAATTCAACGTCTATTGCCCAGAAAGAACCCATACCTTGCTAAAAGCCCATGGCTGGGGAGGTCCTGGGTGCTAAGGAAGAACCTGAAACTATTGTCATGCTAAACAGTGATCTATATTGTATTATTACCACATGGTCTAAAATTAAACTGAACTGTGTGGCCTTTCATTCCCTTTACCTAACTTCTGAGGCCTAGGGAGTACCACAGAAAAGGAGGCAGGAAAAAGGTAAGAGCCAGAGGATTGGGAGGAGTTATAAAACAGTTTCTTCTAGACATGACAAAGGCCATGAACTTACTCACTTACCTAGCTATGGTTACCTACACAAAACAAGCACAAGAAGGAGCTGGTCAATAATTCACTGAGAAAGAGGAAAAGGCTCATGAACTTCACCATACCCTGAAAGACTATTGACATTTCACAGTGGCTTTCAATTTCTTCATTGTAGCCAACAAGTGCCATGTGCTTCAGTAAATTACCTCCCACCCAAGCGCAGACAGGCAACAATATTTATTAAACTCAGTGGCATGGAAGTAGGTAGAGGACATGTGGGAAAAATTTTTTCCACTAAAGAAATTGGTGAGATGATACAGGATTGGGCAAGGTAAAAAGAAATAAAATACATTATATACATGCATGAAACTGTCAAAGAAGAAAAAGCAAATTGATTACGAAATGTTGTGCTTATGAATGACAATAAACTTAATCATGAACCTGTTGAAGGCTATGACAGACAGGACTTCACTTATGCACACATTATTAAGTTCCCAATTTTTCTTATGGTCCTGGAGGACTTTAATATGGAAGCCAGAAAGTGTTAAACCTCAGACACCAGGGGAATATCAATGACACCTGTACTCCACTATTTATGAGCCTGAGGCAAGATAATCATAATTTCAACACCTACTATATTAGTCTGGGTTCTCTATAACACAAAGTATAGAATCACTATATGTATATGTATATGTATATATATATATATAATTAATTAAAATGATTTACAGGTTGCAGTCCAGATAATCCAACAATGGCTATCTATGAATAGAACATCCAAGAATACAGTAGTTTCTCAGCACAAAAAGCTAATCATTAGTATATGTTGGAATTCCTAAAAAGTGGCCTTTAATGCCAGTGAATGAATGGACTTCAGAGCAAGTCAAGGGCAAGCAGGCAGAGAGGAAACACTGCCTTTTTTCATGTGCTTATATAGCGTTCCAGCAGAAGGGGTAGCCCAGGTTAAAGGCATATATGTTCCTACCTCAAGGTCTGGATTAGACACAGATATATCTACTTCAAATTCAGCAATGATCCCTCATGAGTGTGTCCTCCATTTTTGCATTTTATCTAATTCCAGATATAATCAAGTTGACAGTTAAGAATAGCCATCACATCAACCTATAACTTATGGAAAGCCTAAGTTCATATTATTATAAAATAAACAGGCACCCAGATCTGGAGCTGTCTGATGACTCTCTCCAGACCCAAATCCTATCTCCAAAGAGTTGGTCTCCCAGAAGCACTCTCACTCTTAATCCCACATGTGAGATCCCACTTTTGGTCTACTGACTGACCAAGGAGAAACCTTCAGGGAGCAAGTAGGGCAGAGAAGCTGCAGGGTGGTCTGGGAAAAGATAGTTCTGATTTCAATCTGTGCCCGACGCTAAGGCTGTCCCACAGCCCTCCACACCCAAAACATGCACAGAGAAGGCTGGTCTCCCAGGAGAACTCTTACTCCTAAGATTACAGGCTCACAGGTCCACAGGCAGGTCAAGTTCCAGTCAGACTTAGCAAGACAAACTAACATCAAAGATAAGGAGATGGCAAGAGGCAAGCTCAAGAAGTTAAGCAACAGAAACCATGACAACTTAGCATCATCAGAACCCAGTTCTCCCACCACAGCAAGTACTGGATATCCCAACACACGTGAAAAGCAAGATTTAGATTTAAAATCACATTTGGTGATGATGTTAGAGGACATTAAGAAGGGCGTGAATAATTCCCTTAAAGAAATATGGGAGAACACAGGTAAACAAGTAAAAGCCCTTAAGGAGGAAATAAAAAAACCTGTTAAAAAGGTACAATAAAACACAACGAAGCCGATAAAGGAATTGAACAAAACTATCTAGGACATAAAAATGGGAATAGAAACAATAAAAAAAATCACAAAAAGAGACAATCCTGTAGATTAAAAAAAAAAAACCTTTGAAGGAGATTAGGATCATAGATATAATCATAATCAACAGAATACAAGAGATGGAAGAGAGAATCTTCCAGGAGCAGAGGATATCATAGAAAACATTGACATAATACTCAAAATACAAAAAGCCAAAAGCTCCTAAACCAAATCATCCAGGAAATCCAGGACACAATGAGAAGACCAAACATAATGATAACAAGTATAGAAAAGAGAGAGAAGATTCCCAACTTAAAGGGCCAGTAAGTATCTTCAACCTAAAGGAGATGTCCATGAATATAAAAGAAGCTTTCAGAACCCCAAATAGATTGGGCCAGAAAAAAAATTCCTTCTATCACATAATAGTCAAAACACCAAATGAGCAAAACAAAGAAAGAATATTAAAAACAGTAAGCTAAAAAAAGTCAAGTAAAATATAAACTCTAAGAGAATCAAAAAATCCTATTAAAAATAGGGTACAGAGCTAAACAAACAATTTTCAAATAAGGAATACTGACTGAATGGCTGAGAAGCATCTAAGGAAATGTTCAACATCCTTAGTCATCAGGGAAATGCAAATCAAAACAACCCTGAGATTCCACCTCACACCAGTCAGAATGGCTAAGATCAAATACTCAGGTAAGAGCAGATGCTGGCAAAGATATAGAGAAAAAGTAACATTCCTCGTTTGTTGGTAGGATTACAAGCTGGCACAAGCACTGTGGAAATCAGTCTGGTGGTTCCTCAGGAAATTGGACACAGTACTAGCTGAGGACCCAGCTATACCACTCCTGGGCATATGCCGAAAAGATGTTCCAAAATGTAACAAGGACAGTTGTTTCACCATGTTCATAGCAGCCTAATTTATAATAGCCAGAAACTGGAAAGAACCTAGATGTCCTTCAACAGAGGAATAGATACAGAAAATGTGGTACATTTATACAATGGAGTACTATTTAGCTATTACAAACAATGACTTCATGAAATTCTCAGGCAAATGGATGGAACTAGAAAATATCATCTTGAGTGAGGTAACCCAGTCACAAAAACATATACATGGAATGACTCACTGGTATGCAGATACTAGACCAAAAGCTTGGAATACTCAAGAAACAATTCACAGACCACATGAAGCTCAAAAAGAAGGAAGACCAAAATGTGGATGCTTCAGTCCTTCTTAGAAGGGAGAAAAAAATACTCACAGGAGGAAATACAGGGACAAATAGTGGAGCAGGGACTGAAGAAAAGGTCATCCAGATACTGCCTCACCTGGGGATCTATCCCATATGCAGCCATCAAACCCAGTAACTATCGCTGATGCCCAATAGTACTTGCTCACAGGAGCCTTATATGAATGCCTCCTCAGAGGCTTTGCCAGAGCCATACTGATACAGATGAGGATGCTTGTAGCTCACCATATGAATGAGCATATGGGACCCCAATGGAGGATCTAGAGAAAGGACTGAGAAGCTGAAAAGGTTTGCAACCCCATTGGAACAACAACAATATTAATTAACCAAACTCCTCAGAACTTCCAGGGACCAAAACACCGAATGAATAGTACACATGGAGAGACCCATGGCTATAGCTGCACATGTAGCAGAGGATGGCATTGTCTGGTACCAATAGGAGGAGAAGCCTTTGGTCCTGTGAAGCCTCGTTTCCCCAGGGTAGGGAAATACTAGGGTAGTGGGAGGAGTGGGTCGTATGAAGTGGAAACCTGCTCATGGAAGCGAGGGAGAGGGAGGTTACTGGGAGAGGGGGACAGGGCAATAACATTTGAAATGTAAATCATAAAATATCCAATAAAAATGAAATAAACAAATAAAAAGTGCTACTGATGCAGTTCAGTGGTACTCCATTTGTTTAGCCTGTGCATGACACTGTTCAGAGTGGATTGGGTATATTCCTGAGCTCGGAACTCCATCCAAAGTACTAGAATAAAGTTTTCATTTACTCTTGATGTGTACATGGAGGATTTTAGCTCCAGCTAAGCCAACATTTATTCTCCTCTCAGCCTGTGAGATTATTCCACTTGTGCTTAATGGCTTGGTTCTGTGTGGATGCAGCCTTTCTTCTCCCCCCACTGGAGCATTTTAATGTTGTACAAAGGCTGATGACGCAGGATAAGATTCAGACCCTGGCTGAATCACACTTCATGCTACAGAGATTCTCTCTCTGCTCACATCCCACCTTGAGTCTTAACATAATTTTATAGACCTTCCTTTACCACAGATGTGTTTTTCTTTAACTTTCAGGGTACAACCCAGAGGTGTTATGAAAATAAAAGTCTTTACTTTCTTTTTCTTCCTATTTAATTAGACCATTTCATTCTCACAAGGTTTTAAAAAGATCTATTCTATATGAAAATCTGAGCTTCTAGGAAACAAGATCAACTGCCTTAGAAAATAAAAGTACCTTTATCAGTTCAGGCAACTGTAATAGAAGTCAATAGTGTAGGTAGCTTAAATTGAATACATTTATTGCTCACAGTTATAGCCACTGAGTAGTCAACATTAAAGTGTTCGGTGAATCCAGTGTTTGGTGGGGAACACATCCTGCCTCATAGAGAACTATCTTTCTGCTTCTGTGGCCAAGAAAACCTGTCTCTTTAATATCTCTTCTTACATGGCCTGTAGTCTTGGCATTTGATAGTTGTATGAGGCTTCCACCTGTGACCTAACTGCCTATCTGTTCCTGGTCCCACCTTCTAATACCATCACCTTGGGTTTAGGCTTCTGCATAGGGCGTAGGGCAAGGGGAGGCATATGCGTTCAGTCCATAGCAACCAAGAGATTTTCCTTTGGAACTGGTCACTGCTTTTCTCTATGACTACCTGAGATAGTCAAACTTCTATGGCCTTTTCTGTTTGCTGTTTGATTTCCCTGACACACTTTAACTCCACTAACATCTCCCCATGGCCTTTCTACATGCCTTTTATCTCACATATCAGATACTGCAATGCTATTTTACAGCAACATTTCCTTGTCCAGAATTTATTGTATGAGTTCTTACCCATCTACCACATCTCCATTACTTTCTGCATTTTTCTGTCCAGTATGAATATTACTCTCTCCTTGAAAGACTCTTTTCACTAGTATTTTTAATGTATTTTGTTGTAATAAAATATCTCAGATTTGTTTTCTGAAAATATTTTTGCTTATTTATCGTAATTTGTGTGCTGTTTCTAGGCTCTCTTCCAGCAGTGCGAAACTCCTGTTTCACTATCCCTTAGGTGGCACTGCGTACACAGAGAAACTGACGATTCATTCATTCACCTTCCCCTTGTTCCACTGCGGTGACCTGTCTTTTCTCCCTTGCCTGGTGTTTAGAAAGTCAGTGATGATGTGCATATGGAGTGTGTCTGCTCCATTCCTTTCTTCCAGTTCATAATTTGTCATGCTTCTTAGAGCTATAAACAAACCTCTTCTTCAGGTTTAGAGAAATTATTTTTACCATGTTTAAATGCTGTTTGAGCTCCTTCAACTCCTCACTCTTCTGCTACACCGAACGTAGGTGATGCATTTTGACCAGTCCCCTCTAACCTTTGCTCTGTCCTTCATTCCCAAGCCTTCTGTGCCTTGCTTCATCTCAATTTCCTTGACCAGATATGCTTGCTCGCTCACCTTCCTGCAGTCACTACTTTTTCCCGCCTTTGAGAGGAGCTTTGCAGGTACTGAATCTCTTAAGACTTAGCCAATTATTTTTGTTTGATCTTGTGTTCTAGCAATTTCCAGTTTTCTCCTAAAGCTCTCAAAGTTTTTTTCAATTAAAAAAAGGGGGGGGGGGTCCAAAGAAAGTCCATTCTTCTTTTTGCTAGTGAGAAAATGAGGCAGCTGACCAGATTAGTCCCCCAGGAACTGGAGAGCACTGCCTACTTTACAGACTGCATAGCAATTATTGCCCCCAGTTTCTCCTTGGTTTAGGAGTAAAACTTTCATGCAGCTTGGTTTTTGTCTGCTTGACACAAGCCCAGACTATCTGGCAAGAGAAAATCTCAACCGAAGAATCGCCACCATCAGACAGTCCTGGGAGCATGTCTGTAGGGCTTTTTCTTGATTGCTGGTTAAGATGATAAAGCCCAGCTCTTAGGGGACCTTCCTGTCTCAGAGCAAGAGGATCTGGGTTGGATAAGAAAGGCAACTGAGCAAGGCAGAAAGCATGTTCCTTGCCAGTGTCTGCTACATTTCTTTTTCCCAGGGTCCTACCTGTATACAACTTCTGATGCCCCTTATCAGTAGACTGTAATCTACAAGGATAAGCCACATAAACTTTCTTCTCTCCAAGTTGCTTTTGGTCAGTGTTTGTGCAAAGCAACAAAGAAGCTCTAATATGAACTGAACCCCTGTGTCACCCAGGAAAGATCTAGATCCCAGCGCCTACTCTACCTTTTCAGCACACCATGACTACAGAAATGCTGCTTAAATGGCTTATTCTCAGAATTTCAACCCATTGTTCCATAAGCAGAACTTCAGTGCTTTGCTAATTGCTTGAGAGGAAAACTGAACTGTGTTCTAAATTCCCAAGTTTTTAAGCTATCATTGATGTAGCCCCATATTATGACACTCAAGCACACACACACACCCCACATACACATAAACACATATATACCATATATACAAACATACACATAAAATACATACATACATACATACATACATACATGCATGCATACACATACACATATACATACACAAACACTTCTATCTGAACTGGGCTGGATTTTCAGCCTCTCTTTCTTGCCCATAATGGTTTAAATAAACCACAGGGAAAAAACATCATGCTGTTTTTAGGCTTTTTTCAGGCCACTCAACAGTCTCTTCTTCTTCTTCTTCTTCTTCTTCTTCTTCTTCTTCTTCTTCTTCTTCTTCTTCTTCTTCTTCTTCTTCTTCTTCTTCTTCTTCTTCTTCCTCTTCCTCTTCCTCTTCCTCTTCCTCTTCCTCTTCTTCTTCTTCTTCCTCTTCTTCTTCCTCTTCCTCCTCCTTCTCCCCCATTTCTTCCTCCTCCCCACCCTCCTCCTCTTCCTTTTTTTGTTCCTCCATCTTCTCTTCTCCCTCTTCCTTTTCTTCTTTCTCATCCTTCTCTTTTCATCTCCTCCTTTTTAATGATATTGGGTATTAAACATAGGCACTCACAAATGCTAAGCAGCTGATTTAGCACTGAGCTATATTCAAACCCTAAATCCTCTACACCAATCATTTTTATGTTTTTATCTTGAAGTATTGTCTGCTATTGGAGAAGCACTGGTCTATCTGCAGAATGTTATTTTACTTTGAGGTCAATAATTTTAATAGTGCTTTGCATTTCTTCCTGCTATATAGGTGTTCCCATATTTTCTTAGTTTATTACTTTACTGAATTTTCCCAATATCCATCTACCATCTAAACACTACTATGAAATCCAAACCTATACACCTACAAAAATCTAGGGTTTTTTTTTGAACCAGCAATTCTCACATTTAAAAAGAACTGTTAAAAAAAGAATCTTCCCCAAGGTCAAGGGAATCCTTAGGATATTTTAGAATTATGTTGTTCCTTTGAAGCTTTAAAAAGTGAAGGTCACAGACTTAGTGGAGGATTTGATTTGGTGTATCAAAGCCTCCCTTCTCTTGTACATTTCTAGCTTTCAACTTGGCCTTTGACAGTTCCGTGAATCCAGATCTTTGCTGAATCATGAAAATAGCCCAGCACTGGGTAGGAGAATAAAAAGAGCATAGGATGTAGATTCTTGCTCCCCTCTCTCCAGGAACTTGAAGATGCTCCCCTGATCCCATAGACTTAGGTCACACATGGGAAATACAAAATTCAGAGCACTCATTTATCTGAATTACCATAACCAGCAATAACTAACAAATCACCAAAGTCCACATACACACATAAGGTCTACAAGAGTAAAGACTTCTAAACTATTGAGAACTATCATGGTAACTGTTCTTTTAAGTGATTTGCATAAATTCTTAATCCACCAACTTGTGGAATTCGATGGCTTTATTTTCATTATCAGAAAAGCACACAAAATTAAGTTTTCTGCCCAAACTCATACAGCTATAAAATCTAAAGAAAGTCAGAAAAAATGGTACACACTCTTTTAAATTTTTACATCCATCCTTTGGCATAATCTGCCCATAACTTTCTGTACATGAAGTGTTAATAGGAGGACTGCAAACTGTAGGCTGCCATCCTGGGAACTGTCTTTGCACCAGTGAGAGTCTGTTGTACTTGAATGCATGCAGCATAACTTCTGTCCTTACTACCTCAGAAGAATCAAATACCATTTGTCCGTTTGTTAACTTGTTCCATAAATTAATTCATCTGGTCAAATATTCAAATGACTTAGCCACTATGAAGTCATGTCTGAGGCTTTCCTCCCTTGTGCCAGGACTTTTGCATCTGAGAATCTTTGAATTCCAATAAGATTGTGCAGAGTCCCTTGGGCACCCCCTTGAAGAAGGAGACTCAGATGCAATGTCCTCTAACATAAAATTCAGGAAGTATTGTGATGTCAGAGAAATGAGTAAACCCTAACACCACTGTCCTAGTGGACTCGTGGGGCTTCTGATCTAATGAAGCATCACCAGCTGGATTGGAAAATGGCTGGCACATGCTGGATTGAGATTAGCACTTGGTACAGTTAGAGAAGAAAGAAGAAATGGGACTCAGAGAATGAAGGAAGCCCTCCCAGATGCAGATGCTTGAGACTTTATCCCACCATCAGCCTTTACAACTTTACAATTCTCCATGAACTCACAAAGCAAAAATGAGACTTGGTTCATTTGAGATGCCATAGAAAAAGTGCATAAGATGGCTGACTTACAAACTACAGAAAGTTTTCCCTCATGATTCAGTGGAAGGAGTGGTCCTGTCATTCAAACTCACAGGACAATGACCCTGCTCATACAACATTATAGATTTCATCCCACAGTTATCAGCGGCCCCACCCCCTTGTTGTCTCTATATCTGAATCAAATGCCCAAGGTTCATCCCAACCACTCTCTATCGAAATCACACTCTGGTGGCTCTGTTGATGTGAGATTGCACAGGTTATTCAACAACCATGAAGTCAGGCCTTGATATGAACTTTATGCAGACATATTACCAAAGCAATTCTCATCTTAGGAAGCACAGTTCACTGGGACATGCTTTGGGATCTACAGGAAAATAACCCCATCTCCAGAGATTTGCAAGTGCATTTTCCATCATACTAAGGCTGGATGAGCTGCACATGAAGAGCCAAGGAGCTCTGGACAATGAACTGAGAAGACTAAGATCAAATCTACTTTCTGGTTGATAAAGAGGCACATCTTCATGGTGCCTTCACATAGAGAACATGACAGTTTCCTAAAGATTATTTTAAAGTGGCACTCATTCTATTAATGAGCACTTTGTTCCGATGACTTAATGATATCCTTGTGACTTTATATCAGTGATCAGACTTCAAAATCAGAATTTTGAAGCAACACAAACATGTACATCATAACATATATGTGGTCAGCCCTTTCTGTATCTGGCAAATGCAGACTCCAAAGCATCATTTACTTTCTGCCATATCCAGCAGCCTAGGTGAGGGAAAATGAGGATCTAACTGATTCAAGGTGTGAGTGAGGGAAGAGTGTTCTCACAGGTATGATGGAGAGAACATCCAGGGGCAGCTGCAAGAGTCCAGACTGAGCCAGACCATGAAAGGAAAGCAGACTGGGGAAAAGAAAAAAGAGAGAGGACACGCAGTGGAGAGAGGAGTTGTGGACTGGGAGGCCAAGAGCAAAGCCAAAACAGTGAATAGCCTGAACAGCTGGATTATATATAAGAGAAAAGTTGAGGGAAGAGCAGGGAAGGCCAGCCCTTGTGCTGGAGAGGTTGGGGGTAGTGGCTGTGTGAGAAGTGCTCAGAGGAGCCACAGGTACTAAAGGAGACTTATCCCAGGTTTCTTTGGGCTCTGGCTCAAGGAAAGCATTTCTCTCCTTTAATTTACATTTCTATGCCACCATCTATCAACTATATGGATATTATCTCACATTGACATATAAAAGATCTTGAAGGGCAAAGCACTGATTATTTTTTCCTTTGAGAAAATGAAAATCAATATGAAGCCTATGAGGAAAAGCTGTGATGCTAAACAGTAGCTGTACGTTCTCATGGTCTTGAGCCTTGATTTTATTTAATAGTAGTGTAACTCTTGGAAGGTTATCCCATATAAGATCTTCATAGGCTTCAATGTGAATAGAACAATAGATGATCTCCTGATTCCTGATGAAGATCAGATACTGAAAATGAAAACAGACCAATTGGAGGTAGGCATCATCAACAGAAAGGGTATATCCATGGCCCTGTCCACCTTGGATAAGAACAGAGAAGCTACTGAAACAAGATTTCACAGAAAGGAGATTTTTATATTGAGCATGGTGGTACATGACTGTCAGGCTGGTACTTAAGTGGTTTAGGCAGGAAAATGGTGATTTTGAAGCTAGCTGGGACCAAAGAAGCAAATTTCAGATTAGGCTGGACTTCAGGATAAAACCGCATCCCCATAAATAAAAGCATAGGGGAGTTTTAAAGTCTCGTTAACAGTTTGAGAAGGTTATAGCAAAGAACAGTCAATAGGACAAATTGGGAACCTACAGATTGGAAAAAAATAATTTCACTATCCCCACATCTGATAGAGGATTAATTCCTAAAATATAGAAAAAACTCAAGAAACTAACCCCCCAAACCAAACAACCCAATCAAAAAAATGAGTTATAGATCTAAACAGAAAATTCAAGAAGGTTAACAAGCCCAAAGGCCTAAATCTCACTTGTAAGGGAGAAGAAAGCAATGACGGAGAGGAGGCAGATACAGGGAGGGACCTGGGAGGGAGAGGGGACAAGGAGAGAAAATGGGGAACGTGATTATTGGGGGAACAGGAATAAAGCTATGTGACCCAGCAGAAAAAAGGGAAACAGGCAACCATGGATGGTATGGGGTGCGGGGACCCTCAGGAATGTACCAGAGACATGGGAGGTGAAAAAGCCTGGGTGAGAAGTGCTCAGAGGAGCCACAGGTACTAAAGGAGAATTATCCCAGGTTTCTTTGGGACCTGACTAAACAAAAATATTTCTCTCCTTTAATTTACATTTCTATGCCACCAGCTATCAACTACTTGGATATTATCTCATACTGACTTATAAAAGATCTTGAAAGGAAAAGCATTGATTATTTGAAGAGACCAAAGGGAGGGACCTTAGATAAAATGCCCAACCATGGTGAAAGGGAACTTGTGAACTCCAGCTCCAGTAGAAAGACAGGGCATTAAGTGAAGGGGTTGGGTTGCCATCCCACAGTCTAAAGCTCTGACCCAGAATTGTTCCTGTCTAAAAGAACTGAAGAAACAAAAAATGAAGAGGCAGTGAGGGGAAGGAAGTTCAGTAGCCACCCCAAATTGGGATTGAGTTCAAGTGGAGGCTCCAAGGCCTGACACTATTACTGATATTTTGGTGTGCATATAGACAGGAGCTTATACAGCTGCCTTCCAAGAGCCCCAACAAGCAGCTGACTGAGACAAACACAGATACTTACATCTAGTCCGTGGGCAGAAGTTGGGGACTCCTCTAATTGAATTTTGAAAAGGATAGAAGTCAAGGAGGAAGACCAGCAGTCTCAACTAACCTGGACCCCCCAAAGATCTCTCAGAGCCATTAACCAGGCAGCATACACTAGCTGCTCGGAGGCCCTGGACACACATACAGCAGAGAACTGCCTGATCTGTGTGATCTTGCCTCAGTAAGAGAAGATGCACCTAACCCTCGAGAGACACGAAGCTCCGGGGAGTGGGGAAGCCTGGCAGGGTGGACATCCTCTTGAAGACAGGGGTGAGGTGAGTACTGGAATAACAACTGAACTATATGTTAAATAGATTAAAGATACTATTTTTAAGCAGAATGGAAACAGAGATTGGTTCGGTTAGGAGCAGAAAGATAGCTGCTTTAAGAAGAGAAGGTGGCTGCCTCATAGCTGAGGTTCTCTGTAGAGCTCTGCAGCTCTGGGAGGTGTAGTACCATGTTGTGTGCCCTGAAAAGTTGCTCCTCGTCACTAAGCCTTGAGAGCAGCCACAGCTCTGGGCTGAGACCTTGACTGTGGTACCTGTGGGATGATAAAAATCATAATTTAAAGTCATTAAGCAATGACATCAGTCACTACACTGTAGTGGAAACTCGACAGTCTGATATACCTTAGTAGATCATCTTATGTCTGTATGAGAAGTTCTCAGGCCCACACACAAGATTCCAGGGCTGCCAGCCCAACCAACAGGCAGCCACCTCCCCTGTAACAGCCCCTTAGATATAAAGCTCCTTTTGTCCAGCTGTGAAATCCCTGTTGCGGGCCTGGTCCACAGGGCTCTAACCCCTTCCTAGGTCGTCCACCCACATGATGCATCTTCTTCACCTCATCTCATGCCTCTACTTTATCTTCACCATTGGCTTTTTGTTCAATCACCTCTGAAAGGTTTTTCTACAACCTCTAAGGATCCACTTTATGTTTCTCGGCTTCTGAATTGCTCCTGTGCCAGCTCACATGGAAAAGAGGCATCCCAGAACTTCACAAGTGTTTAAGTCCTTTCTTCCTTCCTCTTAAATTTTTTTTAAATTAACCACACTTAACCACACCTTTGGGTTAAATTCGCTTATTTTAGAAAGATAATCTTTGACATATGGGTAGTAGGAACTGTGCCTGGAAAAAAAAAAGAAATGAAGTAAAAGAAGAGGAGAAAAATTATTTTTCTTATTAGTCATTTATTTTGTAAAAAATGAACAAGTTAATGATAACTTGAATATTTGAATGCTTTCTTCTGTTTCTATGATTTTGATTGTCTGTGGTTATTATTTCTTTCTCTCCATGGGCAGCTGACAAGTTATAATGACAAAAAAAGCTCACTATAATATATATTGTGTGAGTAGGTAGATAGATAGATAGATAGATAGATAGATAGATAGATAGATAGATAGATATAGAAAAACATATCCTTAAAGTTTTCTATATCCATAGTGATTAAATATACACTGTTGGAGCTTTATCTAATTATAGCAAGTTTTGACCTATGATCTTGGGAAACAATTTTCCCACTGTTCAGCATATAAAAAAGAATTGAATGGAAGTCAGAAGACTGGAGTTATTGCTCCAACTCAGTTGCTCACTGGTTTGCAGCCAGTCTGGATAATTAATTTAATTTTTGTGGTAAAATATAAAAGTGTTATTGCACCAGGTTATGGAGAGACACATGAAATGCCGCTCCTAAGGTACTGCACATGTAGGACAGAATAAATGAAAAATATTTTCAACCCTCGAGGAGTCATTGGAAAGGCACGAAACACAGTGAGGCTTCAGTTCCTAAGTTCATCATTTTCATTTAGAAAAGTGGCATCTCTGTTCAAACAAATCTACAAATCTTGGTGCAGTTGTAACCAACAGGCAAAGGATATTTTTGTTCCTTGACATGTTAATTTGACATTTATCAAAACAGTGGTTGAAGAGTTCCATAAACTCAAACACGTTCCCAATAGGTAAAATGTTACGAAATAGAATTTTACAAGTAGTAGAGGAACTAGATATAATGTGCAAAACAAAAAAGAACATTCTAGAAGCTGAAAAAAGAAGGCAGACAGACTGCAGTGCTTAGGACCCAAAGGATGCTACACTTACATACTGCATATATATATATATGGTGTATACTGGAAAACATGTGGTGTCCTGATCATACCAAGTGGATCTCAATAAAGCCCTGGTGGGAAACCTCCATGTCTCCTGAACAGCAGTAATCTGAAGGCTCTACCCAAATGTCAATCTTCAGAAGCTGGGGGGTGGGAGGTGAACCTTCCTATCCAACCATATTGAGTGATATCCCATATCCTCTTTCAGGGCACATTCAGAGGACCTCAGGTGCTGTTGACGGAGCTGTATTCCTAATGCACAGTTCATTTGTTGAAGTGCTAAGACTAAGACTGTAAAGAGTATCTCTAGCACATGAGAAAGCAATAAAAATAATGGAAGAATTCCAAAACTATGGATCCCGGAGGGAACAGAACTATACACATTTTATTTTTAAACAACGAAAGAGAAGACAAACAAAAAAAAATTACCCCAAAACAATAGCAACACAAAACACTTTGACCTCAAATTATGTTTTCAGCCAAAATAAGCAAACAAAGCCAAACAACAGATCAAAACAAGCAAACAAACAAAAGCTGTGGACTTAACAGACATTTAAGAAGTGAGGAATGTGTTACTAGTGACTACACAGAATGTCCCGAGAAAGGCTTGGGGTTGAGGAACTTGCACAGACTTTGCTTACTGTTCTCTTGTGCCACACCCAGCACCCACACAGGAAGTTCACAAGCAGTTCCAGTTCACCTCCAGAGATCTGGTGCCTCTGCCCCCCACAGGCACCTGCACTCATGTGTATAAATACCCCATACAGGCACAAGCACGTATACACACACACACACACACACACACACACACACACACATAACTCAAAATAACATTAAGGGGCTGGAATGATGGTTCAACAATTGGACACTCTGGCTACTTTTACAAAGGACATATCTGGGTTCAATCTCCATCATCCACATGGTGGTTCATGACCACCTGGGGAATCCAATGTCCTCTTCTGACCTCCGAGGGCACTGTGCGCACTACCTTCTTCCTTCCCACTTACACCCTTAGGATCCCTTTCTGCTGTCTAGATGTCCTAAGACTTTAACACTATGTTGAATAAGAGTAGAGACTATGTACACATACATACATGGGCCAAGCACCCAAACACATAAACAACAAAAATAAAATAATCTTTAATTTTTAATGTAGTTAAAATTCAAAATGAAAGTTCATTCTATTGGATCCATTTAACATTAATTCTTCTATTGAACATAGGGGATTCTTTCTATCTCCTGGTATCTCAAATTTCTATGGTATTTAAAAGTTTTTATCAGAGAAGTCTTCCACATCTTTGATTTGTTTAAAGATATTTTATTGCTGAGACAATTGTGAATATATTTTTATGTTTTTCTCAGCAGTCTACTTATTAGCATGTAAGACAGCTGTTGGGTTTTGGATGTTAATTTGTACCCTGAAAATTTGCAGAAGGTGTCTTTGTGTGTTTTAGTAATAAACATGACTGTAGCCTCACAGAATGAGTTTAGCAAAGCAATACTCCTTCTGTTGTTATTTTCTGAAATACTTTGAAGAATATTTGTATTAGCTCTTCTTTGAAACTGGTGGAATTTTATGTTACAATCATCTGGGCCTTTTCTGGTTGAGAGACTTTTAAGATGGAGAATATTTCTGTAGAGGTTATAAGACTGCTTAGATTGTTTACAGGATTTTGATTTAACTTTGGTAAGTGGAATCTATCAAGAAAATGTCGATTTCATTTAGATTTTCTAATTTTGTGGAGTTTAAGCTTTTGGAATAAGACTCAGTGATTCTTTAAATTTCCTCAGTGTCTGTTTCCCACTTTATTTTGATTTTGTTAATTTGTATCTTTTAGTTAGTCTGGCTAAGGATTTGTCCATCTTGTTGATTTTCTCAAAGAACCAGCTCTTGGTTTCATTGATTCTTTGAATTGTTCTTTTTGTTTCTAATTATTGATTTTAGCTCTGAGTTTGATTATTTCTAATTGTCTATTCCTCTTGGGTGTGTTTGTTTCTTTTTGTTCTAGAGCTTTCAGATGTGCTTTTAAGTTGCCATAAAATCTCTCCAGTTTCTTTATGGACACTCTTACTGCTATGAACATTCCTCCCAGCATTGCTTTCATTGTGTACCATAAGGTTGAATGTGTTGTGCCTTAATTTCATTGAATTCTAGAAAGACTTTCATTTCTTTCTTTACTTCTTCTTTGATCTAGTAGTCATTGAGTAATGAGTTGTTTAGTTTCCATGAGTTTATAAGATTTCTGTTATTTCTGTTGTTATTGAAGTCCAACTTTAATCCTTGGTGATCTGATGAAGTATAAGGGGTTATTCAATTTACCTGTATTTATTAAGAATTGTTTTGTATATGGTTAATTTTGGAGAAATTCTGTGAGGTGCTGAGAAGAAGGTATATTATTTTGTGTTTAGGTGAAATGTTCTAAATATATGTTAGGGCCACTTAAGTCATGGTATCTATTAGATTCTCTGTTTAGTTTCTGTCTTGGTGATATTGAGGGTGAGGTGTTGATGTAGCCCACTGTGAGAGGATTGATGTGAGATTTAAGCTTTAGTAATGTCTCTTTTATGAATGTGGGTGCTCTTGCAATTAAGGCATATATGTTTAGAATTGACATTGGTGAACTTTTACTTTCATGAGTATGAAGTGTCCTTACCCATCACCCTTGATGAATTTTGGTTGAAAGTTTATTTTCTTGGGCATTAGAGTTGGTATTCCAGCTTGCTTCTTAGCTCTGTTTGCTTAGAAAATGTTTTACTTTTACTTTGAAGTACTGTCTATCTTTGATGTGGAGATGTGGTTTTTTTATATGCAGAAGAATGATGGGTCCTACTTTTACATTTATTCTGTTAGTCTGCATCTATGTAATGGGCAATTGAGCCCACTGATATTAAGAGATACCAATGGTCATTAATTCCTTTAATTTTGATGTTGTTCATTATAGTGTGTGTGTGTGTGTGTGTGTGTGTGTGTGTGTGTGTGTGTGTGTCTATATGAGAGAGGGAAAGGAGAGAGAAAAAGATAGAGTCTCTTCTTTTGTTTTTACTAGTGCAAAATTTAATTCTTATGCTTTCTTGGGTCTCGATCACATAATTGGGTTGGGGTTTTCCTTCTAGTATCCTCTGTAGAGCTGGATTAGCGTGAAGACATTGTTTAAATATGGTATGTCACAGAATATGTTTTCCTCCATTTCAGATAACTGATATTTTTGCTGAGTATAGTTGCCTAGGTTAACATTTGTAGTTTCTTGGGGTCTGCAATATCTACCCAAGCCCTTCTGACTTTTACAGTCTCTGTTGAGAAACCAGATGTAATTCTAAGAAGTCTGCCTTAAATGTAATGTGGCCCTTTTCCAGTTCAGATTTTAATATTCTCTTACTGTTCTTTACATTTAGTGTTCTCCTTATCAGGATGGTTTTCTTTTCTGGTCCAAACTATTTGGTGTTCTGTATGCTTCTATATGTTTATAGACATCTCTTTAGGTTAGCCAAATTTTCTTCTATGATTTTGCTAAAATAATTTCCAAGCCTTTTCTTTTTTTATTTAAACAACTTTATTTTTAAAAACAGAGATAAATGTACATATTTTAAAGGCATTTTTGCATAAAACTATATGAATATATTTTTGTCAGTACTTGATTTTTTAAGGGTTTGATAGTATGCATTGAAATCTTACTAGTTACAATGAGCATAAAGTACATGGAAAACAAAACAAAACATGGAAATAGTCAACGTTTTCTTGGTATGTAAAGATTAAACATAATGATCTTTAAATATCAAGAATTACCACAAGACTATATTTTTAGCTATCGAATTATTAATGCTTAAGGTCTAAGTGTACCACACTTTTAGAGGGTGCTATACACTTTGTTTTTCTAAGAAGGACTGAGGCTTCCAATTTGGGTTTTTTTTTTTTTTTTTTGAGCTTTATACGGTGTGTAAGTTGTTTCTTTGGTATTCAGAGCTTTCTGGAGCTAGTATCCAATTATCAGTTACTGCATATTATGTTTGTTCTTTTGTGACTTATTCTCTAGATCTATCCACTTGCCTAGAAATTTTGTAAAGTCATTGTTTTTATTAGCTGAGTAGTATTTCATTATGTAAATGTACCACAATTTCTGTACCCATTCCTCTGTTGAAGTACAATCGGAGCTCTTTTCAGCTTCTGGCTATTATTAATAAGGCTCCTATAAACATGGTGGAGCATGTGTCCTTATTAAATGTTGGAGCTTATTTGGGAAATATGCCAAGAAGTGAAATAACTGGGTCCTCAGGTAGTACTATGTCCAATTTTCTGAGGAACTGCCACATTGATTTATAGAGTGGTTGTACCAGCTTACAATCCCATCAACAGTGAAGGAGTGTTCCTCTTTCTCCACATTTTCTCCAGCATCTGCTGTCATCTGAGTTTTTGATCTTAGCTGTTCTGACTGGTATGAGGTGGAATCTCAGGGTTGTTTTGATTTGCATTTCCATGATGACTATGGATGTCGAGTATTTCCATACGTGCTTCTCAGCCATTCCATTTTCCTCAGCTGGGAATTATTTGTTTAGCTCTGTACCCCATTTTAATGGTATTATTTGATTCTCTGGAGTCTAATTTATTGCGTTCTTTGTATATATTGGATATTAGACCTCTATCAGATGTGGGATTGATAAAGACCTTTTCCCAGTCTATTGACTGCTGTTTTGTTTTCTTGACAGTGTCCTTAACCTTACAGAAACTTTGCAATCTCATTAAGTTCCATTTATCAATTCTAGATCTTAGAGCATAAACCATTGGTGTTCTGTGCCTATGTGTTCTAAACTTTTTCTCACTTTCTCTTCTAATAGTTTCAGTGTACCTGATTTTATGTGGCAATCTTTGATCCACTTCCTCTTGAACTTTGTACAAAGAGATAAGAAAGGATCTATTTTTATTCTTCTGCATGCTGATGCCAGTTGAACCAACACCATTTGTTGAAGAGGCTGTCTTTTTTCCATTAAATGTTTTCAGCTATTTGTCAAAGATCAAGTGACCATATGTGTGAGAGTTCATTTCCAGATCTTCTATTCTGTTCAACTGATCTACCTGCCTATCTAGGTACCAATACCATGTGGTTTTTAACATGATTGCTCTGTAATATAGCTTGAAGTCAGGAATGGAGATTCCCACAGATGTTTTCTTGTTGTTAAGAATAGATTTCTCTATTCTAGGTTTCTTGTTATCCCAGATAAATTTGCAAATATTTCTTTCAAACTCTATAAAAAATTGAGTTGGAATTTTGAAGGGTATTGCATTGAATCTGTAGATTGCATTTGGTAAAATGACCATTTTTACAATGGTGATCCTTCCAATCCATGAGAATGGGAGATTTTTACATCTTCTGTGATCTTTTTCAATTTCCTCTTCAGTGATTCTTGTCATACAGATCCTTCACTTGCTTGGTTAGAGTCATGCTAAGGTATTTCATATTGTTTATGACTGTTGTGAAGGGTATCATTTCCCTAATTTCTTTCTCAACATTTTGGTCCTTTAAGTAGAAGAAGGCTACTGATTTGTTTGACTTAATTTTATATCCAGATACTTTGCTAAAGTTGGTTATCAGCTGTAAAAGTTCTCTGGTGGAATTTTTGTGGTCACTTAATTATACAATTGTGTCATCGGCAAATAGTAATATTTTTACTTCTTTCTTTCTGATTTGTATTCCTTTGATTTTCTTTTGCTGTCTAATTACTCTGGCCAGGACTTCTAGTACTATGTTCAATAGGTAGGGGGAGAGTGGGCAGCCTGGTCTAGTCCCTGATTTTAGTGGGATTGCTTCAAGTTTCTCACTGTTTAGTTTGATGTTGGCTATTGGTTTGCTGTATATTGCTTTTTCTAGTTTTACATATGGGATTTGATTTCTGCTCTTTCCAAGACATTTAACATGGAGGGGTAATGAATTTTGTCAAATGCTTTCTCATTATCTAATGAGAGGATCATGTGGTTTTTTTCTTTGAGATTGTTTATATGGTGGATTACTTTTATGGATTTGTGTATATTGAACCACCCCTGTATCCCAGGGATGAAGCCTAGCTTTATCATGTTAATGATCATTTTGATGTGTTTTTGGATTTAGTTTGCAAGAATTTTATTGAGTATTTTTGAATCAATGTTCATAGGTGATATTGGTCTGAAATTCTCTTTCTTTGTAGGGTCATTGTGTGGTTTAGGAATGAGAATGATTGTGGCTTTGAAGAATGAGTTGGGTAGTGTTCCATCTGACTCTATTTTGTGGAATAATTTGGAAAGTGTTGGTATTCGGTTGTCAGTGAATGTCTGATAGAATTCTGCACTGTCCTGGGCTTTTTTTGTTTGGGAGTATTTTAATGATGGCTTCTATTTCTTTAGATGCTATGGGATTATTTAGATGGTTTATCTGATTCTGATTTAACTTTGATATTTTGTATTTGTCTAGAAATTTATCCATTTTCTCCAAATTTTTTAGTTTTTTTAAGTATAGGCTTTTGTTGTAGGATCTAATAATTTTTTTAATTTCCTAGGTCTGTTGTTATGTCTCCCATTTTATTTCTGATTTTGTTAATTTTGATACTCTCTCTGTTTTCTCTAGTTAGTCCGGCTAAGGGTTTATTGATCTTGGTGATTTTCTCAAAGAATCAGCTCCTGGTTTTGTTGATTCTTTGCATGGTTCTTTTTGTTTCTACTTTGTTGAGTTCTGCTCTGAGTTTGGTTATTTCTTGCCATCTACTCCTCTTGGGGATATCTGCTTCTTTTTTTTTTCTTTCAGCTGTGCTGTCAATCTAATAGTGTATGCTCTCTCCAATCACTTTTTGGAGGTACTCAGAATTATGAGTTTTCCTCTTATTACTACTTTCATGGCATCCCATAGGTTTAGGTATGTTGTGCCTTCATTTTCATTAAATTCTAAAAATAAAATCCTTCATTTCTTTCTTTTTTTCTTCTTTGACAATGTTATCAGTGAGTAGAGCATTGTTCAGCTTCCATGTGTATCTGGGCTTTCTGTTGAATTTGTTCTTCTTAAAGACCAGCCTTAGTCCATGGTGATCTGATAATATGCATGGGAGTATTTCAATCTTCTTATACCTGTTGAGGCTTGTTTTGTGACTTATTATATGGTTAATTTTGTAAAAGGTGCCATGGGGTGCTGAGAAAAAGATGTATGTACTCTTTGGTTTTAGAATGAAATTTTCTGTAGATATCTGTTAATTCCAATTGGTTCATAACCTCTGCTAGTGTTTCTGCTTCCATGATCTGTCCATTGATGAGAGTGGGGACCCACTATTTTTGTGTGTGGATCATTCTATATTTTGAACTTTAGTAGGGTTTCTTTTATGAATATGGGTGCTCTTATATTTGGAGCATTGATGCTTATGATTAAAAATTCATCTTGATATTATTTTTCTTGTAATGAGTAAAAAGTGTTCTTTCTTATCTTTTTTGATAACTTTTGGTTGAAAATCTATTTTATTCGATATTAGAATGGCTACTCCAGTTTGTTTCTAGGTGCCCTTTGCCTGGTAGTTTGTTTCGAGCCTTTTACTCTGAGGTAGTGTCTGTCTTTGTCTCTGAGATAAGTTTCCTGTATGCAGGAAAATGCTGGATACTGTTTATGTGTCCAGTCTGATAGCCTATGTTTCTTTATTGGTGAATTGAGTCCATTGATGTTAACAGATATTAAGGATTACTGATTGTTGTTTCCTGTTATTATTGTTTTTAGAGGTAGAATTATGTTTGTGTCTTTCTTCTTTTGGTTTTTTTGTTTGGTTATTCTCTTTCTTTTTCTAGGATGTAGTTTCCCTCCTTGTATTGGGTTTTCCATCAATTATTCCTTTTAAGGCTGGATTTGTGGTCAGATATTGTATAAATTTAGTTTTGTCTTGGAATAATTTGGTCTCTCCATCTATTGTAATTGAGAGCTTTGCTGGATATAGTAACCTAGGCTGAAATTTGTGTTCTCCTAGAATCTGTACGATGTTTGTCCAGGATCTTCTAGCTTTCATAGTCTCTGTTGAGAAGTCGGGTGTAATTCTGATTGGTCTGCATTTATATGTTACATTTTTTTCTTACTGATTTTAGTATTCTTTCTTTGTTTTGAATATATGATGTTTTGATTATTATGTGTCGGGAAAAATTTCTTTTCTGGTGCAATTTATTTGGAGTTCTGTAGGCTTCTTTTACACTCCTCAACATCTTGTTCTTAAGGGTAGGAAAGTTTTCTTCTATGATTTGTTGAAGATATTTCCTGTGCCTTTTATTTGATATCCCTTTCCCTCTTCTACTCCTACTTTCCTTAGGTTTGGTCTTCTCATTGTGTCCTGGATCTCTTGGATATTTCTATTTAGGAACTTTTTGGTTTTTGCATCTTCTCTGACTCTTTTGTCTTTTTTCTATGTCATCTTCAGCCCCTGAGATCCTCTCTCTCTCTTGTAGTCTGTTGCTAATGCTTGCATCTGTGACTCTGAACTCCTTTTTAGATTTTCTGTATCCAGGATTGTCTATTTTTGTGTTTTCTTTATTGTCTCTATTTCTGTTTCTAATTTCATCATCTGTTTGGTTGTGTTTTCCTGTAGTTTTTTGAGTGATTTCTCCTGGTTCTCCTGTACTTGTTTAAGGAAGTTATTCACAAGCTTCTCAAAAATCTCCATCATCATCATGAAGTATGATTTCAAGTCTAAGTCTAGTTATTTTGGTGTTTGACAGTCTACTACTTACTGTTGTGGGAGAGCTGGATTCTGATGTTGCCAGGTTGTCTTGGTTTCCATTGCTTAAGTACTTTTGCTTTCCTCTTGCCTTCTTGTCATCTGTGATTATAGGTTATTTTGTTGTCACTGACTGGCACATGTCTTTCCTGTAGATCTGAGGACACATGGGCTCAGGAAAAAAATTGCTTCTTGGTGTTTGGCATTTTGTGGACAAGCAGTGGGTTCTGATGGCAGTGACTCAGTTCTATCTTTGTAGTTTCAGGTGTGGGAGCTCTTGTGAGGCTGTTCTGCATGCTCAGCCCTCTGCCTATAGGTCATGAGTCCTACTGGCAGAGACTGGGCTTTTTCTTTAGGCCAAAAAGGACCCTTTTCCAGAGAGCACAGCACTCTCTGGTCTCTGAGAACTCTCAGCATGACCTCACTGGGCCTGTGTCCCAGGATCTCTGCTTGTCCACGTATAAAGGAGCCTGTGCATCTGGTCTTCAATCACAGCCTTTCTGGAAAGATCCCTCTTTCAGCTGACAGAGGCCCAGCCCTCACTGTGGGCTGAAAAGGGTTCTTTTCCAGAGAGTCCAGCAAAGCACTCTCTGTGCTCTGAGAACTCACTGCATGACCTCACTGGGCCTGTGCCCCAGACTCTCTGCTGGTCTACTTGTAAAAGAGCCTGTGTGTCTGGTCCACAAGCACAGCCTTTCTGGGCAGATCATGTTTCCTACTGAGAGAGACCCCGCCCTCACTGTGGGCTGGGAAGAACCCTTATCCACAAGTACAGCAAAGCACACTCTGTGATCTGAGAACTCACAGCACAATCTTACCAGGCCTCCTGTCTCGGACCTTTTCTTAGATCTGTGTTTCTTCTTCTTCCTCCTCTTCTTCTTCCTCTTCTTCTTCTTCTTCTTCTTCTTCTTCTTCTTCTTCTTCTTCTTCTTCTTCTTCTTCTTCTTCTTCTTCTTCTTCTTCTCCTTCTCCTTCTCCCTCTCCCTCTCCCTCTCCCTCTCCCTCTCCCTCTCCCTCTCCCTCTCCCTCTCCCTCTCCCTCTCCCTCTCCCTCTCCCTCTCCCTCTCCCTCTCCCTCTCCCTCTCCCTCTCCCTCTCCCTCTCCCTCTCCCTCTCCTTCTCCTTCTCCTTCTCCTTCTCCTTCTCCTTCTTCTTCTTCTTCTTCTTCTTCTTCTTCTTCTTCTTCTTCTTTTCTTCTTCTTCTCTTCCTCCTCTTCCTCTGCCTAATCATCCTCACCTCATTCTCCTTTTTCTCCTATTTCTGTTCTTCAGAAGTTTAGTATTTTTATAATGTCCAAATTTTCCTGGATGTTATATGTCATGAAATTTTGAGAATTTAGAATTTCTATGACCAATATATCAATATCTTTTATCATATCTTCTATACTTAAGATTTTCTATTCTATCTCTTGTACTCTTTTGGTAATGCATGCATCATTAGTTCCTGTTCTTTTTCCTGGGTTTTCTTTTTCTTTTTTTTTAAATTGAAGAACTTTATTTTTTAAAAAACAAAGATAAATGTACAGATTTTAAGCATTTTTGCATAAAAATATACAAATACATTTTTGTCAGTTCTTGGTTTTTTAAAGGTTTCATAGTATGCATTAAAATCTTACTAGTTACAATGAGCATAAAGTACATGTAAAACAGGATGTAACCTGGAAATAGTCAAAGTTTTCTTGGTGTGTAAAGATTAAGCATAATGGATTTTCTTTTTTTTTCTTTTTGGCCTTTGTTTTTTCTTGAACTTCATATAGTCGGTGAGTTGTTTTGGGGGTGTTCAGAGCTTTCTGGGGTTAGTATCCAATTATTAGTGACTGTATATTATGTCTGTTCTTTTGTTACTGGGTTGTGGAATAAATGGGACTTCATGTAGTACTATGTCCAATTTTCTGAGGAATCATCAGACTGATTTCTAGAGTTGTTTTACCAGTTTACAACCCCACCAAAAGTGGATAAGTGTTCCTCTTTCACCACATCCATCTTGTTGTCTGTGATTATAAGTGGTCCTGTTGTCAGTGATTGTTTCCGGTCTCTTTCGTGTACCAGGCCTGTGTCCCTGGATCTCCGCTGTTCCTGGTGGCAGATAGTCTGAGCCCCTGTTCTGCACATATGGGCCCGCCGGGTGGAAACCAAGACCCTACAGCAGAGTTCCTGCTCCCCTGAACCAATCTGGGCATGGGGGTGCACTTTCTGAGCACTCAACACAGACCTTTGTGCTCCCCAGCTACTCACAGTACAGTCTCACCAGGCCTCTGTCCCTGGATCTCAGCTGGTCCTGGTGGCAGATGGCCTGAGCATCTGTTCTTTTCCTGGGTTTTCAATCTTCAAGACTGCCTTGTCTTGAGTTTTCTCTATTGCTTCTATTTCTATTTTCAGTTCTTGAGTTGTTTTATTTATTTTTTTCATCTGTTTCATTGTATTTTCCTATAAATATTTAAGGACTTATTAACTTCCTCTTTAAAGGCTTCTATCATCATTATAAGAAGGTTATCTTTGGCTGTGTTAGATATCATGGACATTTTGTAACTATTTTATTGAAAATTTTTAGATTTATATTCACTGGGGAACAATTTTCTTTTTGGCATATCTTTATTTGGTTATGCCTTTAGAGTAATGTACTTTTTAAAAATGACTGTTGAGGAATTCATACCCTCTCTATATTCAGAATAGAAAGTAGTTTCAGAAGCATCAGTATGTTAGTTCCACTTTGAAGGTCTCATGGAACTAATATGTGGCAACATTATAGAAATTTTTATTACATTTTAATGCTGCTACTGGTTACATACCTGTTTATTTATTTAATTTTTAATTAACTTGTGAATCTAGGAACTCATTCATTTCTTTTAGATATTTCCACATTATTGATTTTTAAGGTGTTTGCTAAAGGTTTTTCAAACTACACTGATACCTGTTGTAATGCCTTCATCTTCATCTCTAAATTTGTGAGTTTGAATCATTTTCTATTAGTCAGTTTGGCTATAGACTTGACAACTTTATTTACTTTTTCATAAGCTAGCATTAATTTCTTCATACTTTGCATTTTTTGTTGTTGTTCTTTACAGAAATGGCAGATAAGGCAGATTTCACATGAAAATACAAAAAGTTCCAGATAGTCAAACCAATTCTGAGCAAAAAGAACACAAAGATATAACCATTGCTGGTTTCAAATTATACTACAGAATCATAGTAATAAAAATAGCAGGGTGCTGGAATAAATACCTCTACAGACATTTGAGCAGGCCAATCTGACATTAGCATTTTCTAAGTTGAGATTCTGTTTCCCTAGATGACCTTAGTTGTGTCAAATTGACTTTAAAAAAGTAATACACATGTCCACATAAATAAAATTAGACAAAAATTCAGCACAGATTTATTAAAAATTTTAATCTAAAACCAGAAACTCTGTAACTGATAGAGCAGAGAATCTCAACTTATAGATCATGACCCACTTTGGGGTTGAATGACCTTTTCACAGGGGTTGCTTAAGACCATTGGTAAAAACAGATATTTAGACATTTATTCATAATACTAGCAAAATTAGTGTTGAAGTAGCAATAAAAATAATTTGATGATTCTGGGTTACAGCAACATGAGCAACTGTATTAATAGGTTACAGCATTAGAAAGTTTGAGAACCACTATGTTAGAGGAAAACTACTTCAATTTGTAAGTATAATTAGGTGCTTTTTGAGTAGGACATCATTGGACCAAGAAATAACATCAAAATTTTCAATTCTGATTTCACAAATTAAAACATTCTGTACAATAAGGGAAACAATCAAGAGAAGAGTCAAACTAAAATATAGCTGAGAATTTTTGCTAATGATGTGCCTGATAGAAAATTAATATTTTATAGGCCAGAAGGAAAGTCTCAGAGGTTATAAATACAGGATGTTTCTCCAGAAGTCCTGAGTTTAATTCCCAACAACTATATAGTGGCTCAGAACAATCTATAATGAAATCCGGTGTCCTCTTTTGGCCTGCAGGCATATATGCAGGAAGAATGCTGTATACATAATGAATAAATAAAAATCTTTTTAAATCACTTTAAATATTAAGAAAATTAATATTGTAATTATAGAAAACTAATCAGATTTAAAACAGCCAAATCAATAGACAGACTAATAAAATGAATATAGAATTCTCAAAAGATGAAATAAAATGGACAATAGACATAGAATATTCACCATCACTAGCCATTAGAGAAATGCAGATTTACACTACACTGAAATTATATCTCACATATTGGTCAAAATGGAAATTGTTTAAAAAGAACTAGCAAGTGCTAATGAAGATGGAGAAAAAGGGAGTCCATGATGCACTGCTGCTGTGAATGCAAACTACTTCTCCCACTATGGTAATAAGTTCCATATTCATTCCTCAGAAAACTAAGAACAGATCTAGAATATGACTCTACTATATCACTCCAATGTATTTATCGAAAGGACTCCAGGCCAATATGTCACATCTGTTCCTCAATGTTCATTGCCTCACAACAGCCAAATTACTTATACCAGCAAAGGAATTCAATAAAGAAAATTATATTGAGAAAATGAGGTAGATGCCTGCAAACTGTCTCTTCTTCCTGTTTTCCCAGATCCAATACTGGGAGTCTCATCACCAGATCTGCAGCAGGATGCACATAGCCGACCTCACTGCTCCTTTCCCCCCATTTCCACAGACCTTCTAACTTCCATGACCTTTTCTCTATTTTGTCCCAGTTCTCAACTCTACCACAGACCATGCCTGCCAAGAAAACTGCTAGACTGTCTATAGATCTCCCCCTCCTCTGACTCTCCAGATCTAACTCCCCAATAACCCCCTCAATGTTATAACAGATCATCTGAAGCAGCCTTTCTTCACTGTCTCCCCATATCGCCAGGACATAAAAATAAGTATATTCTTAATGAAGAATCTTCTCTCCTCCATCCTATGGACATTCTCAGGTCCTTAGCATATCACCATTTCTAAATGTTGTTTCTCAATATCCAGAAGCACATTTTACCTGAAACTGCTAGTGGTTACAACTATCAGGTACAAAAACAAACAAAATAAAACAAAACAAAAACAAAAGCAACTTTCCTACCAGGAAATACTAAGGCGTCAAACTCTCCGAAAATCCTAAGAAAAAAACATAATAAAATGTCAAACCAATAAAGACACCTCCATAAGTCAGCATGTGGGCCTGTCATCTACCCAGTCCCAGATGCCCTGACATTAGTGTAAAAACACAGTATCCAGGTCATTATGTCTCCACCAGAGTCAGCTGTTCTACCACATCAGGCCCTGAAAATTCCAACATTGCTGGGGCACAAGAAAAAGACCTCAAAACATTCTGTATGAGGAAGATGAACATCCTTAAAGAGGAACTTAATAAATCCCTTAAAGGAATACAGGAAAACACAAATAGTATAAAGAAATAAATAAAACTTTTCAAGACTTGAAAATGGGACTAGAATCAGTAAAGAAAACCCAAACTGAGGTCATCCCAAATATGAAAATTTTAAGAATTTGAACAGAAACTATAAAGTAAGCTTTATAAATTTGGGTAGAATAAAAAATAATGAAAGAAATAGTCTCAGGCATGGAAGATACAATAGAACAAATGAACGTATTGGTCAAAAAAATTTTAATTAAAAAAAAAAAAAAAAAAACCTGACATGAAACATCCAAGAAATTTGGGACAGTATGAACAGACCAAACCTAAAATTAATAAGATAAGAGGACCTTGAAGCAAGCTTTATGGGCTCTCCCTTTACCTGGTTTGTCAATATATTAACAGACATCTGTGCTTTAAGAACTTTTGGGAGTTTTAAGTTCTATTAAGAAATCTAGTTCACACCAACTTAAAACTTTAGTTTCTCATCTCCTCTGTCTCTCACCTCCTAGTCCCATGATGGGCCTAGCCAGAAACCGTTATGTGGAGAGCTCTTGGTGCCACCTTCTAGGAATTGGGCAGGAATTTGACATTGGGCTAGGACAGGAAGTCAGCTCAAGATGAATACTACTGAATGTTCTTTGTATTTTGATGGGTCTTCTTAAGACCCTGAATACAGTAATCATGGGACCTTTGTTTATGCTTTGTTTGTTCATTATCTACTCTGCTTATGCCTGGCTTGTTCCTTGACTACTTTGTTTATCCCTTAGGACTGAACATATTCTTTGTATGTTCCTAGAATGATATAGAAGCAGACTTGAAAAAATAAACCTGTTTTAGCTTCCAAACTGGCTGGAGTCATGTTATAGTGTTGTCTATTTGTCTTTTTTTTTAAATCCTCACTCTCTCCCTGGAGACCCTGTTGACTGACTGAGCTTGGTCACCTCTAGTACTGACTGTTGAGTCAAAGTCATTTGGAAGATATGGGAAGGAAAAATAGAATGGCTCTAACAGAAGCATCAAACGTTATTTGTGTCATCACAATTATTGGTAATACCACACACTTAGTTATAAAAGACTTTCTAGCATGGCAGGCATCAACGTTCTGTGCCTTTCTTATGACAGCACTTGAATTTGGTAGAAAACCAACCTCCAGCCCCATCCTAATTAATATATCTGCATAGCCCAAGATGACCCCTGTGGTTTCCTTTTATAACTACACATCTCACACTCAGAGTCCCTTGGTTAGAAAACAATTCAGGAGGCCTTAGGGTGGTTGCTGTGCCTTAAGGTATCCACTCTTTTTCTCTGACTGGAAGAGACAGTGAAGAAGGCAGAGTGAGTCTTGATGCTTGGAGGAGGGCGCATTTGTCCTGTAGCAGCAGCAGCAGCAGCAGCACATCCATACACCATGGTCTAATACTTCCATGTGGTTGTAAGGTTTACCAGTTAGATATCTCAGGCCTTCTTCTGACATCCTTCATTCTCTTAGGGTTTTTTTTTTTTTTTAACTAATTAAAAAAAATACTCTTTTTGAAGCAATTACGGATTTGTTTCAAATATTTAAAATGTTACCAAAATAGTGCTGTCTACCTTGGCTGCATGTCCCGGATAACAATTAGGAGGCTTGAACTAAGGGGATCATCTATTTCTTGTGTCTCATATGGCTGGGACTTCAAGGTGACTGGAGGAATCACCTAACTCAAATGGACTTGATTCCCACCTTTGCCGTGTGCTGGTCACAGATGCTTCCAGCTCACAACACCAAACTAGTCTATATTTTGCTTATATGGAAGGTATAAGAACAAACACTTCCTTCAGTGAGAATGATCAGGACCCAGAGAAGGCTAATATTCTACATGACATTTCTAGGTCACACATTTTGAGAAGAAGAAAGGTTCTCTGGCACTTTAAATTTTTACCAATAGAAGCAAATTCGTGACCACTCTGCAATTTTTCTGTCACAGAGTCTTCCTAGGACATGTAAGAAGAAAGCTAGAACATGCCAGATTCTGAGCCATGCCCTTTCCAAACCCATAGTCTTACCCTGGCTTCCCATGAGGATTTCTATCCTTCTATAATCTTTATATACATTTAAATATGTTTCTGTTTTAAAGAGCCTCAGACCTGTGGGAGCTTGTTCTAAAAGAAGTGGATGATAAACGCCTCCATATTTTCTATATATAAATGTCAGCAAAGCTTTAAAAAAAAATTGGGCACACAGCCTGCCAGGATCCATCTCTTGGAAATGACAACAGAGGCTGTCTCTGACTTCAAAGCATCTAATTTGTTAAGTTGTTCCACCACTTTTGTAAAGGGCAAGCAGGGGGAAGGGTGCTAGAAGGAGTTATTCAATTTCATTAGCATTTTCACAGTGATTTAATGAGGATGGATTCTCTTCATTTTACAGCCCATGAAACAGAGGTTTAGAAAGATTAAGCCTCTTTTTCAAGGTCATATTAGGTATTAATAGTGAACTTGAAGTATAAAGCCGTTTCTTGGGCTCTTAGCTCAATCTGCAAGAGGCTGGTGAAGTTAGCCAGAATGAGACAGAAGTGCTTTGAGTAGAAACTATCAAACCAAAATGTAAAAAGCATCAGTTGAGTTTTCCATCTAGAAAGAGGAAGAGCAGAGCTGAACAGTAACAACAGAAACAGAGGACATGTGGCATCATCAGATGGACTCACCCCCTTCCTCCCTACCCTCATATTTTTCTCTCATCTGTATTACTTGAAATGATTTAAAGTCAACCTTCAACCCAAGATAAAAGAAAAAAACTGAGACATAATATTCACTGTCAGTTTGATAGGATTTAGAATCACCTGGGAGACATGAAAATGAGAGTGTTTCTAGACTGGAGTAAGAAAACCCAGACTAACCATGCATCACCATCCCATGGGCTATATTTATGACTGCATTAAAAAGCAGAAAGCAGTTATGGGATTTTGCCTAAGCAAAGTCCAGTGTCTCAGAGAAATGTGCTTTGAAACCTGAGGGATCATCAGTACCTGGGCCTCCCTCCTTCCTATTCACACACAACACAGAGTTCTACTGGTAGATGGTAATTCTCTGTGCAATAGTGTGTCTTTGTCTGGTTTCCCAGCATGCAAATAACAAACTCTATAACAGAGATGTAGGTTGTAACAAGGAATTATGAATCTATTTCTTGGGGAGGGGTGGGGGGATAAAGGGGAAAGTGAGCTGAGCCCAAGTATTCATCTCTCCCTGCTTCTTGACTGCAGATCAAATATGACTATCTGCCTCTTATTCTTGAAACTGTTACTTGTACATCCTTAAATGGTGACTCAAAACAACCCTTTTTCGTAAATTCCAAAGGGTTAGATATTTTGTCAAAGGAATGAGAAAAGTAACTAAGACACACATTAAGGGACATTCTAGGCACCATGTCACCTTTCTAGACTTGGTAAGGCTGACAGATAAGCTGGTGTCCAGCTCTGGGAACATAGAATGTAGCAGTAGACACATTGTAGAGGTCTCATCTAGGTTTTATATGCCATGAACATAGCAAGGAACAGCAGGCCTTCAGGATTTCCTATGGTTTATTTCATCTGATTGTCTCTGCGTCTCTTTGATTCACCAAACACTGAGCATACTGCTACCACAATTCATTGTCCTATTTTCAGTTATTTTTTGTTCAACCAATTTGTATTGTGGATCTTCTTTTATGTTGGGGACATCTAAGTCAATACCAATCTGTGTAAATCAACCCAGATCATACCCTGTATGAAAAGTTAAAAAAAAGGGCTCTTTGAAGGTTGACCAGTTGCTCATATTGATACAGCTTAAGCTACAGAACAGAGACCAGAACCTAGGTCAACTGGATTCCCAATACACAACTTTCCCACTAAATCAGTAGTCAGAAAACTTCATCTGTAGATTTCCAAGTACTAAATATGTTAGACATTACGGATCAAACTGTCCAATCATTCTTACTCAGGTCTGTCCTTAGAGCAAAAAAGTCACCTTAGACAATATGTAAATAATAAGCAGGCTGTGTTCCAATAAAACATTTATTAAAAACATGCAGATTGACCAGATTTGGCCATCAATTGTTGTTTTACCCTCTTAGTAGATTTTGTTATTTTATCTCTCTTAGAGAGCAGAGCCTTGATTGTGCATGTCATTGTCCATACCTAGTTTTCACATGACTCTATAATTTCTTCCAAAGCTCAGTGCCAAGGTCTTTTTGCCTTTCTTTTTCTAAAATGTAATTCTGTGCAAGAATCAGAAGTATAAA
The DNA here is from genome assembly GCF_963924665.1 of Micromys minutus. Lineage (NCBI taxonomy): Eukaryota > Metazoa > Chordata > Mammalia > Rodentia > Muridae > Micromys > Micromys minutus. The sequence continues at coordinate 19,288,267 of NC_137985.1, read as the reverse complement.
ATCAGTGCTGAATTTTACCTCTGTCTTCTATTATAGTAAAATTTATTATGCTCATAGAAAAGCAGGCATGCTGTCCCCGAAGGAGGAATTACATATGTACTAAGAAAGACTACATGAGGGGGTGCTCCAGAAGGCCCTCATTTGCATTATGGCTCTAATGGTCAGAATCTTGTAGAACAAGAAGACTTAGGGCTTTGTGCCAGGATACCTCAGACTTGAGCTAGCTGCAACTGGCACCTTCTTGGCCATTCCACCATCTTGGCCTAAGCCAAGTATCTGAAGGACAGAGAGCAAGACCCAAAGCATGGCATCTTTTAGAACACATGCCAAACTCTGGAGCCCTCTACTTCCCCCCTGGTATCTTCTCTTTGAAGTCACAAAAGGCTGTCAAACTAGATTAGTGTGCCTCCACTGCCTATGCAGGATCCTTCCTGAGTAAATTTTTAATCTGCGATGAGTCAGAGGCTATTCTGAGTGCTGGAGGAATGTCATGTAATAAAACAAAATCTCTGCTGTCATGAAATAACATTTAGTTGGAGAAAGAGAGACAAAAACAAATGGATAGATCTGTTATAGTTTTCTGTTTTATGCTAAGTACATAGCATGTGCTTCAAGGTTGATGCTTGAAATTCCACATCCTCCTAAGGTAACAGATGATATATGTTCATGTAATAGAAGGGGTTGGGGGGCAAATTTAGTCCTTTAATCTCTCTAGAAGTTTCTAAGCAGTTCATGAGAACAATTTCTCATGACCTAATTACTGCCTAAAGGCTTAACATCTTTATTAAATCGTGGATGTTTTTTATTAATAAAAGATTTATTTTTTATGTGTGTGACTTTTTTGCCATCTTATATGTCTTTGTATCACATGGAAGTCTGGTGCACACAGAGGCCAGAAGATCCCCTAGAACTGGAGTCACAGACAGTTTGAGCTGCTTGGTGGGTGATGAGACTCACACCCAGGTCCTCTGGAAGAGCAGACAGTGCTATTTGCCAATAGAGCATCTTTCAAGTCCCTGAACATTCACGGTTTTTTTCTTTACATAACTTACATTACATCATTTCTTTTTTTCCATTCAGTTCCTACAAATACCTCTCACGTACCTCCTTGCTCTCTCCTAATTTTATGGCCTCTTTTTAATTATTGTTTTATGTATGTAAATATTGATACATATATATTCCTAAGTTATATAAATACAACCCATTCTTTTCATTTAATGGTATTTGTGTTTATATGTTTTGGGGAGTATACAGTTTTAAGATGGATGAATTTTGGAACAGATATAAATGTTAGGAGCAGAAAGGGAGGAAGGTAGCAAAGTATTCAAGCTTTGCTGGACCTTGGAAAAAAAGATTTGGGATTTTTATTCTGAGAGAGAGGAATGGCTTTTGGGTTTTGAGAAAAATTATAAATTTAACATATTATGGTAAGATGTTAAAAGATTAGTTTGGCTATGTTGTATAGTGGGAGAAGTGGAGAAGAGGAATCAAAGACAGAAGTGAAAGCCTCATCAGGAAGTCATTACAACAATACAGGCAGGAGAAGTCGATAGTTTGATGGTAGATATGGGGATGTGGAGAGGTGACCAGTTACAAAGATAATGTCCTAGTTGCTTGTCTTATTGCTGTGAGAGAATACCCGACAAAAACAGGTGAAAGAGAAAGGATTAGTGTTGGCTTACAGTTCACAGGGTGTCCAGACCATCACAGCTGGGAAGGGGTTGGCAAGAGCAGGTGGTGCCTGATCACAGAATGTGAGTGTTTATATGCTTTCTCTTACTTCTTAGGAACCTCAGTCCAGAGAATGGCAACACCCATATTCAAAGTCAGACTTTCCACTTCAACTTTACTGAGATAGTCACTTGCAGATATGTGTCACTACCTTCCTGACCAGCAGAAAAGGAGTGACAACACAGCGTTCTTTTCAAAGTGGTTTATTCAGGAACCTTACAGCATGCCAGTAAAAATCTTTCTGTCCCCTCTCTGTCTCTCTGTCTCTCTTTCCATCTCTCTCTTAGTTTCTCTTTCTCTTGTTCCTTTTGTTCCCCTTTTGGTTTCTCTTTTTCATTTTCCCCACCTCCAAGTGCAGTCCTATTGTCCTGATCTCGAGTCATGGGCACACCTGTGCAGCTCACACGGTGGGAGTGGATTATTTCAGGGGCAGGAAGAAGTCAGGTACTAATCACAAGACCAGGCCGGAGTCCCAAGCATCATCTTGGGACTGCCACCACACCCACTCTCCACATCTCCCCCTTCTTTATAATTTTCGACAAGAGAATGTCTGCCTTAGGTTGCCCCCTGTGGCAGTGCCCCTTACCCGTCATTGGGAGAATGAACTGCATTGGTTATATCCCTGTCTTAGGTTAGTGACACACTCAGGGAGTCTTACCCATCACTGACTACTTTTCTAGCATGCCAAGCCACACTTGAAGAGACTGCCCAGTCTCCACTGCTGCAAAAGCCTGTATCAATAAGGCTTGAGTACTGCGCTGTCGAAATTGTATATGGCACTTGCACCCAAACACCAGGACGCTTATGAGGACCAAGCAAAGGGGTGGTGGTGATCCAAAATCCCTTTTAGGCCTGAATAAGGTCACAGCTAAAGGGGCCTGTACAGGCCAGGGAACAAACTGGAACAAACAGAGGTCTCAAATCCCACAGACCCATTCCAATGAAAGCTTGCATTACCTCAACTCCCTCATGAATAGCATACTTAAAGCAGATAAATCTGTGCAACTACCATTAACACCACACAGCAATCATACATTAAAGGGATTTCTGGCAATTTCCTGAGCAGGACTTTGGTATGTCCAATTATATCCTGAAAATCATAATCATCTGAAAACATAATAATCCTGTAAACACTGATAGGAGCCCCCATCGCAGATCTTAAGTCTTCACCACCAGGAGCATCAGCAGCATCCGGCTCATCCACAGGGTTGTTGCTCTGCTCATCCTGGACCACTCTGGTCAACCTCTCTGGGACCCACAGTGGCTATCGATATTCCTGAGGAAACACACAAACAGACCCTTTTGCCCAAACCAAGACCGGATTGGGACCCTGCCATTTGCCAGTCAGAACATCTTTCCACATAACCAGGCATTTGGGAGAAACATCAGGATTGGCGTGAGGCTCAGCAGCGACCCGCCCATGCTTGTCTTCATTTAAAAATTTTAAGGTAAAAAGAGCAATATCGAGTCTCTCCCTAGGGGAAGAACCTGTGGAGGCAATTCCCCCCTTTTGTTTAACTAGACATTCTTTGAGGGTACGGTGAGCACACTCAATGATTCCTTGTCCTTGAGGATTATAGGGAAATCTGAGAGTTATTCAAACGCCCATCATTTTGCAGAAGGACACAAAAGAAGCAGAAGTATAGGCAGGCCTATTATCTGTTTTTAATTCTTTAGACTTCTCCCAGGCTCTCCATGCTTCAAAACAATGTGTTACATGACGTGCCTTTTCCCCTGTATGTAGAGATGCAAAATGATCCCAGAGGCTGTATCAATAGAAACATGAAGACACATTAATTTTCCAAATTTAAGGAAATGAGTGACATCTATTTGCCAGAGGTGTAGAGGGCGCAACCCATGTGGGTTAACCCCAAACCCAATCTGGGGTAGCATAGGGGCACACTTCTGACACCCTTTTACAATATCCTGTGCCTCATCACACATGATCTTATAGCATGAGGAAAGGGTCTTGGAATTAACATGGAACTGTGAATAAAATTCTTGAGCCAATGAAATAGGTGATGTATCGAAAAAAATCAAGCAAGCCCTTGTGGCTTTATTTGCAATATCATTTTTTCTGCTAGGGGACCAGGTAAGTTAGTATGGGCATGGATATGCTGTACAAAAAAAGGTGAAGTTCTTTTTAAAATCAAGTCACGCAAGGTGACAATGATTTGTCCAATAGTAGATTTTGAATTAATTTTACCCACTACTTCCAAGCAGAGCAACATGTTAACAACATACTGACTATCAGAAATCAAATTAAAAGGACCTGGAAACAACTCAAATACCTTAATCACAATTTGCAATTTATAACTTGGGGTGATGCAGGGTAAAATTGTATGGTAAACGGAGAGGAACCTGCCACCACATATGCTCCTTGTCCTGTCTTGGAACCATCTATAAAGATAAGTGGGGTGTCTGGCAAAACATCCTTTGAAGTGATGTGAGGGAAAACTACAGGATGAGTGGTAATTAACTGTAGGATAGGATCCTTAAGGAAATGATTATCAAAGTTACCTTGAAAACTGCATCTCCGAATAGCCCAGTCATCTATAGTAGATGGCAATGCTTTTAGTTGTTTCACATTATAAGGGATTTTAAGATCCTTAGGTGGGATGCCAAAATACTGTATGCATTGTTGAATGCCTAGCAAAGCCAATTTTGCCAGTGAAGTGGGATAATGCACAAATGTCTTGGCCGGGGAAATCTTGGGATGTATCTAAAGCAAAGGAGCTCCTTGCCATAGAACTCCTGTAGGCTGTGCCTCTGTGGGGAGAATACACAGCAAAATGGGTTGTGACTCATCCCGGCTTTTTAAGGCCGCAGTCTGGATGCCCTGCTCTATCAGTTGTAATGCGGCTCGGGCAGCATCAGTGACTTGTCTGGGAGAATCAAGAGCAGAATCACCTGGCAGAATATCATAGAGTGGTTGCAGCTGTCTATTGGTTAGACATAAATAGGGTCAAACCCATTGAATATCTCCTAATAATTTTTGAAAATCATTTAGCGTTTTTAACTTATCAGTACGAATTTGGATTTTCTGGGGAGTCACAGAAGCTACAGTTATTTTAGTCTCTAAGTAGTTTACCACCATATCCTTTTGAAAACTCCTTCAAACTTTCCTTGTCCCATCAGCATGCCCTGATCCCAGGCGGGCTGACCATTGCGAGTGTTAAGAATGGCCTGCTCCATGGAAAATTCAGTATAGTATGCCTTCCAATCTAAATATTGACCAGAGGTCAGGCAAGCACGAGCCAAATTTTGCCAATCACTAGGGGTCATGCAATACCAGTGTAAGTGTTCTAATTGTGCCACAACATACGTAGCACTAACTCCATAGGTGTGCACTCCCTTGACTAGCCTTTGAATGATTTTCCAGTCTAGTGGCTCATGATAATGATTACTCTGCGCATCCTGAAATATAGGAAAGCACTAGGCTCATAGCTCTCTCCAAGTTTCAGAATGCAAACTACGCCCTTCCCATCCTCCTGGAGCATAAGAAGGCGGAGTTGGCGGCCCCAGAGGCGACAGTTCAATCCTTACTTTCATTTTCTCTAAACTGTCTGTTCTGCTCTCTAGATTGTCTTCCAACATTTCTCCCTCACTAGACACTTCTCCCACCTCTGAATTCTGGGAGCCCTCTTCCCTAACCTGATTCAGAGCCTCATTTTCTTTCTCTAGCTCCACACTACACCGTTTTTCATCTCCTATGCAGTTTTTCACCAATTTCCATACCGGCAGCACTCCTTTCTCAAGTACCCCTTGCTCTTCAGCAAACCGCAAATCCCTTCCTAATTTTTTCCAACTAGACATTGTGAGATGTCCAGATACCAGAAACCAGGGAGCTACCTGGTCCATTGCTTTTTAAAAATTCTCTACAGCCTCCTGTTTTAGCCCGATTCCTTTCACTTTCAGCAAATCCTTCATAGCTTGGCAAACTGTCTGAACTGATGTTGTGTTTCCCATAGTGCTGGGTGCAACTTGTCCCTGTACCGGGAACTTTATCGTCTCAAACCAAGAGCCTTCCTTGTCCCCTTTACTGGGGAGCTTTATAGTCTTAAACCGAGAATCTTGATTGTCCCACTTACCTGGGAGCTTACCGACTAGTCACCCTGACTGCGATGAGTTCTGAACGGGTCCCCGTATGGGCCACCACTTGTTGCTACTCTCTTCATCCAGCAGAACATGAGTGACAACAAAGCGTTCTTTTCAAAGTGGTTTATTCAGGAGCCTTACAGCATGCCAGTGAAAATCTTTCTGTCCCCTCTCTGTCTCTCTTTCCCTCTCTCTCTCTTAGTTTCTCTTTCTCTTTTTCATTTTGTTCCCCTTTCAGTTTCTCTTTTTCATTTTCCCCACCTCCAAGCGCAGTCCTATTGTCCTGATCTCGCATCATGGGTGCAGCTGCACAGGTTGCATGGTGGGAGTGGCTAATTTAGGGAGCAGGAGGAAGTCATGTGCTAGTCACAAGACCAGACTGGAGTCCCAATCATCATTTAGGGACTGCCACCACACCTGCTTTCCACATACATGTTCAAGAGGTTCGTTTGTATATGACTCTAAATCCCATCCAGTTGACATTTGAGATTATCCATCACAGATATCTTACAAACCAACTCCAGGTAAGTTATGCATGACTGGAATGTGGAATGATGGCAAAGCACAAAGATGACTCTTAGATATTGCTATCTGTCATATCTTCTCTACCAACAGTTGCTGTGCCAATTGACTGCTATGGGCAAGGGCTGGTATTATCTGGCCTTCACAACTTCTATTGCTTGTCCACTACATAAGAGTTTTGTGGCCCCTATACAAGATCCTTTCAAGACACACTAAGCCACTCAAATATTTGTAGAACCCTGTCAGACCCAGAAAATAAGACCCTTAGAGTTGATTTGACCAGTGAAAGCTTCACAAAAGATAAACAATATTATCAGCCAAGCTCCTTAAAGAGTAAGGACTCCCCAGGCCCACTCTCTGTCATATTCCTTATGATAGTGTGTTCCTCTTTCTGTTTCACTCTTCCTAGGGCCTTTCCATTGTTCCCTGGATTCTCTTCCAAAAGGAAACTCAAACTCCCAGAATATCAAGAGTTCAGCTAATGGTCATAAAAGTCTACAATGTTCTTTAACTCTCCAAGTGAATGGCTGGTGTATGGCTCAGTGGTACAGTGCTTGCCTACTACAAATAAGATTTCGAACATCAGCAAAACAAGACAAAAATAAGTAAGAAAAAAATGATTAAAAGAATCTCCAGGTGGCAAAGAGGCTCTCAGATACACCTGAGACTGGAACTTAGAAACAATATATGTAACAGACCTTGTTGCTTGTCTTTGAAGCTCCCTACATTAGCAAATTGTTGGGACCCCACTTTCCCTGGCTCCATCACCCATACAACATCTCCATCTCCCATTATTCTCTTCACAGGTGATTCCTTCCTGCAGTGCAAAAGTAGAAGATGATAGAGTAGCAGTGGAAGGACAATCAGTTCTCCCTGCTTCATGGTGGAGGTGTTTTTCTCTCCTCACTGTATTCTAACTCTGATGGCCTTGGTGTTCTCACAGCTGAGCAGAGTCCTGTCAATATGAAAGCTCATGTAAGGTCAACATGGCCACATTACACAATGACATTATCTGCTGGAAGCCTTTCTGATTTGTTAGGATCCCTACTGTGCTTTCAAAGACAGAGAAGGAAAACAGAACTGAGATGCTGTTGGACTGAAAAGGCAGACAGACTAAGCACCATAGTCCTCTGAGGTTTCACAGCTCCTGCCATAGTCCCCACCCAGTCCTAGCCTGAGCCTGGACTGTCCAGAACTGCAGAGGAAGGACATAGATTCTTTTTATTTCTATTTACTCTGCTCAAATAAAAACTGCAGTCCCCAGAGACTACACATCTCCGTGCTTCAGGCACACTGTCCCTGGCACTTTGTTATCTCCATTTGGAAAATTCGCCCATAAAAGCATTCAACTCATCTGCATTGTGCAAAGATCTGCAGTATCATCCTTTGTGCAAAGGATAAGAACTCACCCTGGGGTACCGATTTTAATAACGCGTAATTAGACCAATTTGTAGTGAGCCTACATTTCCAGTCTGCAATTTGATAAGCAGCTTGAGCTACATTTTTGTGTTCATGAATTTCTGTGTCTCAAACAAAAGGTCAAATGAAACAACAACAAAAAAAAAATCTATCCAAAGGATTCCTAAAGGAGTCCTGTGTGTATGTGTATTTTATTTGACTTGGTTTTTCAAATGTCATTATTGATGCCGAAAGGATGGTGATGAGGAGCTAGGTCCTCCTGTGGTCTTGTACCCAGTAAAGCACAAGAAGGCATATAGGACTGGCTCCCTCCTAGGCAGGGCTAAACAGGAACTAAGGCCCTCTGTTCTATGGGGCTGGAAAGTGTCTTCTCAGGGCCCCTATCACAGAACACTAACAATAACTAAAACAGTGAAGCATCCATTTGCAAAGTAGGCCATCTTGCCTTGATATAGCACATACATTTTAAATACCACTAGCTTATTGTGTTCATAATAAAAAATTTTAAATAATCAACTTGTAAAAGGAACATGTTTATTTGGGCCCATCATTTTGGAAGAAGAAGCTCATGACCTGTGGGTCTGTTGCTTTTGAGACTGAAAACATTTTTTTCTCATGGCAGAGTTTACAGCAGAGCAAAGTAGATCAATGTGTTGTTTAGGAAGGATTTGGGGTCCCACCCTCCCTAATGACATCAGATCTTCCACCAGTTCCTATCACTCAAGCATTTTTTGTCACCTCTAGTACATACTACTCTGGGGACTAAGACCTTAACAGACTGAGCCTTTCAGGGCCACTCAAAACCCAAACTGTGGCCTATCTTCTCCCGGGCTTAGAAAACTATTTTTATAGTTCTCTCTTAAAGAATGCAATAGGGTTGACGTCACCAAGCTGCACTTTGATGCTCTGTCTCTGCAATCTCATTAGGAACCATTATCAGTGAACGCTTTTGAAACTCAGAGAAACACTGAGATCCCTCAGCATAGGAAATGTGATGTGGGTCAGAAGCCAGGAGAAGGCAAAGCAGAAGTCTTCTGTGACTCCAGACCTTCTACCTAAAGGTGGAAAGAGTGTTTGACTGTCAGATGAGTTTCAAAAGGCCTGGGGCAAACAGATCCTGCCATTCATGCTGGTCCACTGGGTAGCATACTAAGTCGATATTGCTGGGAGCTCCAAAAGGATTGCCAGTCCTCTGAATATCTCCCTTTCTGATCACATCCATCACCTAAATGCCTTAAATGTGAGAAACATAAGAAAAGAAAACCCATGCTACTTCATTCTGATAATGAAGAGACCTCCAACCACCTCGAATAGATTGCCAGTAAATGGCTCATGAAGAAGAGGTTGTGGGTCAGCTACAAAAGTGCTGGTGAAGAAGAAAAGGCTAACACACTGCTAGGAGGGAGGAAAGCTTAGAAATGGTACAGTAGGTGGTGGAGAAAAGAGCAGGTAACTCCCTCCATTACTTCGGAGAAGAAGAATAGCCAGAAAAAGACAGTGTGTAAGGGTCCAAGAAGGGCCCTTAAATCGAGGATGCACAGTAGCAGCTGATGTGAAAACCATTCCTATCCTTGTGAGCAGCTCCCAGGAAGCCCCTCTGTGACTGTCCCTTTTAGGGGTAGAGGTGGCATTGACCCTGGACATTCTATTTAGCTCCCTGATCTCTTCTTCTGGAAACACTAAGATCCTCTTGTCTATGTGGGAAAACCCTATCACCCAAAGGCCTCACTTTCTACACAGAGCAAGGCCAAGCCCAAGAGATTTCTAGAGATCCCCCTGGTAATTCCTCTGTATGCACGTGTACAGTAAGACCACCTGCTCACTGCCCAAGGACCGGACTAGTCAAACGCAGCCCATCTAATCCCAATAGTCTTTCCATCACTTCAGTGAGGACAGCTGGAAGGGGGTTTTGTCTTGCATTTGGGTGCTAGCTCACCATTCTTAGATTTTGGGACCCCATTCACATGTGTAACTGGGATTAGTGTCTCAGAACTACATTTCATTTCCTTCTGGTGTTTTAAAGATGACACAGATAAAATTCTACCTACAACAACCCCTGCTGGAACAGCCCCTTTCAGGCTGTGGTGCAGGATCTCTATGGTTACCAGTGGCATCCCTGCTACCTAAGCGCCCAGAATCCTGTTGGGCTTCACGTCATAGTGAAATATATCATGTGGTTCTGTATGGAAGAGCAGAACTGAAGGAAGGAAGTTACATGCATAACAGATATAAATATGATAAATGATATATTGAATGTGAAAGGCAACATGCATAGATATTATTCAGGCAGACATTTCAATGTGCTTGTCCTCCTAACAGGGTAGGTAATCCAAATAAGCTAATCCTGCACATGAGAAATCATGAATACAATTTTTTTAAGAAAAAAAAAAAAGACATTCTGCTTAGGAAAATTGCACTGAAAATTAATGCACTTGGAATAAATTGGAAATAATAAAATTTACATTCAAGAAGTACGATTAAATAGAACTTGAATCTAGTAGAATGTAAAAGTCCCGAAGTTTGCAAATTATCTTGTTTTATTTTATTATCATGTTTTGTTAGAGCAAAAATTAAAATCGGTTATACCATACTGTTCCCTGACACTTTTATAGTTTTTCTCAAAGTAAAATTAAAGGAAAGAAATACCAATTTCAAAGAAAATTATTGGGCAGGGGGTGGGGTGGGGAAAATAATCCATTCATCTTTTGCTGTCTTCCCCATTCTCAAACAAAAGGAAGACACTGGTGGATTCATTGGGAGCCCCGGGAACAGCAGGACAGAAGCTCTACCCCCTGGCTGACACCCCAAAGTTCACAAACCTAAGAATTCCAGCCACCCAAGCCGAAGCTACAGAATGCAAAGACAAAGTATTTTAAGTTTGTCCTCAGTTGCTAGGGTTTCAAGCGGCAAGCAGCACCTCTTTGAGTTCTGTACTCTCATGCTAGGACCTCTGAGTGGGGTGCCCAGCTGTTCCCAAGCTGTCTGAAAGACTCTCCCCAACACACCTTAGAAAATAAGAGACTGGGGACAGCTCTTTGGAATCATTACCTAAATGGACTGCGTGGGCGGCATTGGTACTATTGAAAGAAACATTGTCAAGCTTGCGGTCAACAGAACGGAGAATGCTTCGCTGTCTGATCCGCTGTGCATCCTGTACTGTCCCCGCTCCCTGCTGAAGCTCCAGATGTGTTGGAGTGGCAGAAGCTGTAGAGAATCCTGTCATCCAGTCCTTCCTTTTCCTTCCAGCTCTTTTTGCTTTTTCCTCAGTCAATTAGCACAAACGAAGTAAACAAACAAGGTCAGTAGAAAGTCTCACTGGTCCGACTCTTTGAGTTACAGAGCCAGACCACTTACAGAGTGGACAATCCCCTTTAGAAAAGCGTATGAGCAATGAGGAAGTCACGTGTCTGTCACAGGGTGCCTACCCCGAGTGCACAGGGGCACCAAACTGCCTACTACAAGCTACTTCCTCCTCTGATGTGACGCCCATTTCAACACTGAGGCCAAGAGAGGCTGTCCTGGACCTGATCCTCCAATTCCGTGCTGGAATGTGCAATAGAGAGAGTGTAATAAATAGTATTTATACCTTTGGAGTCAAAGTTGATTTTTTTCACCCCCAAAAACATTTTCTAAAGCCACAATCTTCGCTGTTCAGTGACCCTTCAGGGAAATACATAATAATCCAACTTGCAGCTAGAAGCAAAGGCGTCTTATATAAGTAGTCAAGGCTCAAGATGACTCACGACACAGAATGACTAAAACAAGACAGAATTGCTCCAGCAGAACCCCGTGTGAGCTGTGAACCCAGGATCTTTATCCCTAGGTATGAGCAGAGCTGGTGATGCTGACTATCGGGACCAGCTGTTTGGACCGCAGGTGCCTTCTATTCCATCGGGCCACACCTTAGTCATCAGAGAGCTGAAATATATGCTCCATTCAGAACACTTGCTCTATTCTGTTAATACGAAGACTCCCCAGGGGGTTGTAACTGCAGCTCCTCACTGAGCATGGAACACTGGGGCTTGGAGGGAACTCCCACCAAAGGCTCTTGCTTTTTCCTTCCAGTGGTATTCCCAGACAGGTCAAAGAAACAGATCACACAGAGACAGTGGAAGAGGGGCGGCTTGGCAGGATGCCCTCACTCACAGCTCTCAGGTATGAGAAACCTTGTCATGTCTCCGTTTCAGGTCTTACACCCCAGCAGCTCCTCCCTCTTTAATCAGTTACCAGAGCCTTAAACGATCAGAATACTTCATTCCTGCCAATATGCAAGCATGCTTTCCCAGGTGAACACAAACATGAGCACACACACACACACACACACACACACACACACACACACACACACACAAGCACCTTTTGCATAGTAAATTCCTTTCAGTTGCGGTGTCTTCAGCATGCTTTCTCCCAAACGGGAACCACAGAGAGCGTGAGCAGTTTCTATAAGAAACTGGAAAACTTCCTGCCCTAGAGTTTTCCCTAAGAACCCTGGGATGCCTGGGGTGGGGTGCCCTCCTCCTCTGAAGATGCCTCGTACCTTCTCCACCCCTTCCTATATGCACACACCTGTGCACACTTCCCTTATTGCCTTTCTGTGTCACAGCCATGGGACAGGTTCAAAACTGCCTGCTTTCTCCCAATAACTGCTTCACACATTCTTCCTACTCTTCAAGTCTCCTCTCTAAATACGCATTCCCCTCCCTTATTCCAGTCATTCACCTTTCAGACTTAGGTTGCTCAGAGTAATCTGCAGGAAAACCACAAACAGGATGGATCTCATGTATGTTTAAGTCATTTAAATGTCCGGTTTGCCTAAATCAGAGTCAGCATAATTACCCACCCTACTTCCTTTTCCAGTTGCTCCTCTCAGACAGTTGAATGTTGTCCCTTTTTCAGAATTTAAATGCCAAGTCCCCAGAGGTTTGCACGTAAGGATTTAGAATCAAAGCCTGCTCTTGTTTGCTCCTGAGAGTTACATTGGGAGGAGACTGTTAATTAAAATATCCGGGTGCTTGTCCCCCAAGGCAGTTCCTTCCACACTGCCTCCCAGAGCACATGCTTGTGCCTGTCAGATCCAGATGACTGGGAATGACAGGAATGGAGGGGGAAGTGGATGGGAACTCCACAATGCACAAGCTCAATACTGTCCAAACAGAGCTGTCAACAGTGCTAGGCGGCTGTTCCTCAGGCTTTATTTACTTCTTCAAGAGGGTTTTACTGACCCTGCCAGTTAATAGTTTCCTGTCAGAGCAGTTCATTCATATTCAAGGCCAAGTAAGGGTGTGTGTGTGTGTGTGTGTGTGTGTGTGTGAGAGAGAGAGAGAGAGAGAGAGAGAGAGAGAGAGAGACAGAGAGAGAGACAGAGAGACAGAGAGAGAGAGAGAGACTGTGTCTTAACTGTATGTGCTGGGAGGAGCTTCTAGCATCCTATTTGTAAACAGCAAGTTAGGACATGGTGACAATTCCAACCTGACGAGGTGGTGGCCCTCAGCGGTCACTGATGACTGTGTGCATTAACTTTGTCCAGATCCAAACACAAGAGGCATTTCAAGAAGAAAAAAATACAAATTAGTACCTTAGCTGTCAAGAGTGTACATAAAGTCATGGCATATGCCTTTCATAAGCAAGGGCAATATTCTAGTATACTTTTAGTACTTTCTATTGTCTATTCAAAGTGTGTTTTATTTTAAAAGAAAATGAAAGGAGGGCATACAAATGATATCTAAATAAAATTATTAAAACTAAGTTAATACAGCCAGTTTATAAAAACACAAAACACCCGGAATTAAAAACCGTGTTTGTTTAAATCTTAAGCCCTTTATTTACTACAATGCAGAACATTTTATTTTTCAACATCAGTGAGTTGGGGATGGTTTTTTTTTTTTTGTTGTTGTTGTTGTTGTTGTTGTGTTTGCTTCTTGACATTTTTATTTATCCAACAGGAAGCAAAAACCAATAACCATTAGTAACATCAGTAAATTAGAACAAATACAGAAACAATTCTCTGTCAAAATGAGGCTAAAACAACTGGTCAGCAGACCCTTCTCTCCTGCCCAATACCTACCAAACCACACCTGACAGTAATGAGACAGAACAGCCAAGGGCTTTCATTTTTATACATCATGAGATAGTGAAAAATCATAGATGGCCCCTAGCTCCAAGATTTTTTACATGTGGTGCAATGTTTTCTGCAAATAGCTTTTTGTGTTTAATACGATATCACCCAGACAGCCTTTGACTTCAGTGCATGACATACAATTGGTCACATCCATTGCACACATAAATAATGGGGGGGGACTCATGAGATATGCAAAACTAAAAAGAAATAATTTGGCAATATGCTAGTGAAAAAAATACATATTCCTTGGCAACTATCCAGTTTGGGGAAGAATATCCAGCTCTGACCCAGTGAAATCTGGCAGACACCCCTCGGTTTGCACTCACTAGGGCCCCTCCCTGACCTCATGCTATCCTTCTTGGGCATTCATGCCAGTCTTTGGAAATATGAAATACCACTAGACAAAGTACCCTTCTCCAAGAAGATCTCACTTAAAGATCCTGACTCAAATCTTAAATGAATGCAGGCAGGCATGAGTGCTCTTAGGAAATGTCCCCAGAATGTCCCCTGAACACGCTCTGTTAAAGATACCTGATGAGTCTGCATGCCACATTATTAAATTAAAAGCACCTGTCTACTTATAGGATGCATCCAATGGCTTAGGTATTAGGATTCTAGAAATAATACATGTCTTATAGCAAAAAATATACATATAATAATCCACCTATAGTTTATATAAATGATGAAATGTTTTGAATATATCTATATATCTATATATATGTACACATATATACTCTGTGTATTTGCAGAATCAGGCACACAAATACTGCAGTCCTTCACTGGCTCTTCCGTGTCAGTGTCAAAGACACTGGATTTCAAAGTCTCATGGACTAGAACAGAGGTCATCGCTGAGGACAGAGGACTGGCTTGATGCAGCGTCCCTTATGAAGAACCAGATTTGCTGGGCAGTGACAACCTGCTATGCAGGGTTTATTACAGGGGCCGATCTCATTCCAGTTGTCACATGTCTTCACACATCCCGGGCCACAGGTGTCATACACAGCACCATGTTTGCACTGCGTAGCTAAAAAAAGAAAAAGAAAAAAGAAAAGAGGGAACAAAGGGGTTATAAATAAATGGCCATGGTAGCTCACCTTCTGCAAGAGACAAGTTTTGTGGGCTATGCAGAAACTCTGCCCTGGTCAAAGCTCAGAGTTAGATTTTAATGATCGAATAAGGAAGGGTAACATTTTGTTTTGAAGACCTTAGGAATTCACAAACCCAAAGACCTGTTCCCTGGGCCAAGGAACCTTAAAACAACAAAAATAGTAATTGGAGCTTTCCATTTCTACGTAAGAGAGACCATCAATTTGCAAGGCTGTTGGAAAATTGAAAAGGGTGTTTAATTACCACAACACACCATCACAATTAACCATAACTAAGTTATGAGGGAAAAAATCACACGCAACTATTTTGATATTCAAAGAATACAATTACACACACACACACACACACACACACACATGAATCTGGGAGTATTTGAAATGTGGCACACTTTAAACCAAAGTGATTATATGTCGAATAAATCAACCTGAGATAAGTTGGATCAAAGTTAGGATAGTTTCCGAGGTAGAAGAGTCAGATGTGTAACCACAGAAAGGCAGCAGCTGGCTGGCTGCTGGGTCAGAAAGTACTAAAGCAGATAGGATGACACAGGCAAGTCCTACAAATCTGATGCTTTTGTTAACTTACAAGTGAAATAAATAATATTTTCTGAGATGCTGAAAATTTCATTGTACATACTTAATAATTTGGGAGGCCCCTAGCTGAAAATCAGTCTACATATGGTCTGCATCAATGTTGCTACCTTTCTCTAAAACAATAATGGTCATGGCTGGAAATTATTGCAGAGCTAGTGAGAGCAGGGCCAGGCTTCAGATAAACTCAATCAGAAAAGCCTCTGAAGATGGTAAGGTGGGACCAGGATGTTAACCATGTAAAAGAAATGCTCCCCTTTGCCCCACCAGACAGACTGGTGATTTTAACATGCAGTCAAGATTGAGACTATACCTATAAATAGCTTTCATATCCATGTTCCTCATCACTGCAGGATGGGCAACCATTGCTCCCAAAGCAGGTGAGAAAAGGAAGGTCCTCTGTGTTCCCAACACTGTCCTGCTCAAGCTCTGCTGGTGCACATCCTGATCCACAGCATGGAACCTGTTCCTGTCTGGATGACTTGGGTCAAGGCCAGAGTTACTGCCTGTCATCACACAGACCGGCTGAGTGAGAGTCCTGCCTGTCCCCTCTGTAACTCCCTCGGCTAGCCTGCTGCTGGCACATTCATCTTCTCCCTCTCTGTCAAACGAAGTCATCTCTGATCCCAGTGCAGGCTGGACGTCCCTCTTCCTCTCAAATGCCAGTTTGGGGAGAAATTACAGCCATGTAGCCCCACTTGGTGATCCCCTAATACCATGAACCCATCCCCATCATCACCCTCTGCTTTACTGAAGCTGTTCCTTCCGAAGTTTTCAGTGGTCACTGTTGACACCCTGACAGCTTTCAGTCACTGAAAAGCCATTCAGGCATTTTGTTTGGTGTAGGACACTATGTGGCCTCCGGTTCCTCGATAACCTTTTTACAGATGCACTCATCTCTTGGGCACCTGTCCTTGATCTCAGCACTAAATATTAAAATTGCATCCTAACCTGTTCCCCTGACATTCTCGTGTGTGCTCCCCTTTCCTTCCCAGCTCCACTTCCAGTTTTATCTCTGTTTTCTAGTTATAGAGCTCCAAACCTTCTATCATTATCGCTAATTCTTTGTCCAATCTAATTTCTTATCTAAATTCAAATGCCACCTCCTTCAAATAGCTTCTGAAAACCCCAGACCCCCTTCTTTTCTCTGGATCTCACAGCACTTGGACATTTGACATTATACTTGCTTGTTTGTTTGAACTGTCCAATAACAGGGAAGTATGTGTGTGTGAGATGAAGAGAGAAAGAGGGAGGAGGGGAGGGAGGGAGGGAAGGAGGGAGGGAAGGAGAGAGAGAGAGAGAGAGAGAGAGAGAGAGAGAGAGAGAGAGAGAGAGAGAGAGAGAAACAGAGAAACAGAGCAACAGAGAAACAGTGTGTAGGAGTGTATATATCTGTGTGCATGCAGTTATGTCTTGAGTATGTGAGGTTGAAGTTGTGTAAATATGTGTGAAGGTGTTTGTGAGAGTGTGTATGTATATATGAGTTGCTCCAGTATGATCGTATGTTTTGTTTTATTTAATGTGGATTCTGATGAAACTCCTGTCCTTGAGAAGAAAGTCAAGGACTTTGCAGACTGAGCTATGTTTTGAGCCCTGCAGCTGTGATTCTTAGAGAAACTCATTGGATTTCCTTGTAGTTCTTTGAAAATATATCGATTTATAGTCATATATTTCAAAACTTTCTTCTGCCTTTGCAGCATATGCTGTATAGTTATAGATTTAAATGATTCTAAAAGTCTCGATGAGAAACTGAAGCGAGGCCTGGGCTCCTGAGGGCAGAGCTCTTACCCCTGTACCTCAGGGTTCTGACACACGACCGATCACAGGGAATACTCCAGCCTGTTCTTGATAGATTATTTATATCTGCTTGTTTGTTCAGCTTGTTCCTGACTTTGGTGGCTTCATTCTAAGGTCATCAAACCTTTTCCTCTATGTCCAATGTGGATTTTCTTTCTTGATTGTCAGGTTCATTTCCACACTCCTGTTTTCTGCCTGTCTTTGAGCCTTTTTCCACTCAATGCTTTGTCCCCTTCAGTTCTTGCTGTTACGGGGACATTTCTCAGAAGCATCCCCTCTTTCCCATCATCTCCTTTCCTTATAGATATGACTTATCCCGTGTCCTCTGTCCTAAAATCCTTGTTCTTTTTTCTAGCCCCCCCATCTAGCTTCCATCAAGGGTCTCTTATCTTTTCCATAGCACACATACATAGAGTAGAACGTAGGCTGTAGAAAATGAAAAAAGTGAAAGACCAAGCAAGATTTGTCATAGAATGTCATCGAAGCTTCAATTCAAATTAAATCAATAAACATCTATTGAGTATCCCATATGAAGCTTAGGGAACAGATGTGAGCCAGACACCATCTCTGACATCCAGATGCTCAGAAGCAGAGAGGGGACACTGACACATACGCAGAGCCATAATATGATGTAAGACGAACAGTTCCAGAGAATGAAAGCAAAACACAGTGGAAGAGAGAAAATTTTGACTCAACACTGAGTGTTGGGTGAGATCAAGGGAGACTTGAAGAGAAAAAAATCCCATGGAGGTAAAGTAAACAGGAGGCTGGTGGACATCGTTTAGTATCCACTTAACACATACATGCAAGGTCCTCGGTTTGAATACTTGCAGCACAAATCATCATCATCATCATCATCATCATCATCATCATCATCATCATCATCATCATCATCATCATCATCATCATCATCTTCAGAAACTTGTAACCAAAAACATTAGAAAGAGCTTCCCTGGTAAAAGGATTCATTACTCAGAGATTAGTGTGGACCTGACCAGGTAACACAGGTGTGATGGTTGAACAGGATAAGGGGTGATTCTTGCCTTGGTAGTTGAGTAGGTGTGGCGTTTTGAGAGGGAGAATGATGAAAGAGAAAGGGAGAGCATCAGACCAGGGCCAGAGAATACAGAAGCCCTTACAACATACTGTAAGGAAAAAGCTTAGGCAGATTTTAAGCTGAAGAAGGAAACTATCAGACTTAGCTTCCTTTCAGCACAATGTGAAGATGATCCTAGAAACCAAGCACCGACTGGATCCCTTGTTTACCCTCTATGAATCCATTTGTTTATTCAAATGCACAAAAGGAAAATATAATTTTTAAACATACATATGATTTGCTTTCCCTGTATGCCTTTGATGGATTTCATTTGTTTAAATTTTTTTTCTTTAAACCAGGAAACTGTCAAGAATAGCAGCAAGTCTTAGTATTCTTGTAGCATGTAGGGACATTCATCAGCTAGAGTGATACGTAAAGATGTTACTCAAAGGTTTGCCAATTTGTTCAATAAGCCACTCTCTGTTTCCTCTGGAACTAAGATGTTTCTAGGCTTCAGTCCTTCGCACGGATGCTGACTGATGGTCACAATCCCCAACTCTTCCTCATGAATTTACAGGAGGCATCCAGTCAGCCAAAGATAGGTTCCAGGTATATTATCAGGACAGTGTGGATGTAGAGAAGTAACTAGAAACAGCTGTGAGATGAGGAATCAAGGAAAGAGGTAAACAATTGTTCAAGCAAAACCCAATATCCACAGCTCTGGAGGAGTACAGAAAGCAGCAACTCTTCCATGTGTTAAATCTGTTGATAAATGTGTAATGACAGTTACTGTCAGCTGTAGGTAAGGGGTAGATATTCTGCTAAGACTGGCACTGTAAGATACAAGGGTCAGCATCCATTTTTATGGAACCAGATGGTCCTAAGAAACACCTACCAGGAATCAAGTGACTGAAGTTAGTGAAGAACCAGCCTTATTCGTCCCTTTCCTTTAGTTATTTTGCTCCTCTGAGTTCTTAGAGTGATTCCAGTTACCTTCGCTTCCCACTTTCTAGCTCTTAAGCCATGAGTAAATTGCTCAACATTCAAAGACTCAATATCTGTATCAACAAACCATGGCAGAATTCATAAGTAGGTCCTCCAACTATACTTGGAGAATTCACAGGAGGATATCTAGGTTCTCAAAATCTTTATAAATAAGACATGGTAGAGTTCATAGTGTGACCATCTAGGTTTTCATGGCCATGAATAGGATACATCCTAAAAGGCTAGTACACTCTTCAGCAAAGGAAATGCTACTAGGGAAAAAAATAGCAGAATCTAGAGATGGTTGTTACTAAGCAAAGGTTCACTATAGTTATTAGTATTATTGAATTTTACTTAGTAATTCTCAGGCTTAACTTGAATTGCATTAGACCCTCTGGGTACAGGTAGTGGCATGAAAACAGCAGTGATGGTGCTAAAATCCAGGAGATTCTTTCTCTCTCTCTCTTTTTTTATTCTGTATTCACATTTCATATGTTATCCCCTTTTCCGGTTTCCCCTCTGGAATTCCCCTATCACATTCCTCCTCCCCCTGACTCTAAGAGGATGATCCCCTATCCACCCACCCACTCCCCTCCTGCCTCCCAGCCCTGGCATTCTCCTACACTGGGGCATCGAGCCTTCAATGGACCAAAGGCCTCTCCTCTCGTTGATGCCCAACAAGGCCATCTGCCAGGAGAACCTTTCAAATGTAGATTGTGTGTGCACTTTGAGTTTCCTTCCTCATTTGTTCCTCATTTGTTCAAGTCCCAAGTTTTTTTACACTAGAAACCACTTTTCTGTCTGGGCACCCTTAAATGCTATCATGACTGAGAGCACTGAGAAGCTGAAACCAAGTAAATTGTATTCTTACAGTCTTCTATTATCCTAGATGAATCTGAATAAAACTCTATGAAAGGTACACCAAGCTCTGGAAATCTATTTTTCAATGTGTCAATTGACAGTCTGTGGAAGTTGTGTGTTGTGCATGCACTAGTGCATGCGTGAGTGCGTGCGTGTATGTGTGTGTGTGTCTGTGTGTGCTTGTGTACATGTTTGTGCCATGGGTGTTTGTGTGTGTGTGTGTGTGTGTGTGTACTAATTTTTGAAAGGTAAATAGAACATTTCAGGTGATAAACCAGCCTGCTTCAATCTTAGGCTTCAAAGCCATCTTACAGTAAAGATAAACTAGTTTCATCCTTATTTATGATTAAATCCAACATAAAGGGCAACCATGACTTTATTTTAAAATGTTGATATGCCCATATTGTTAGGACCAACTTGCCACCCTGTCTTTTCTTCAGAATGCCGTTATAATGAATTTGTGCGTATGTGCTGGTTCTGTAACCCTGCCCTTTTGCCTTCCAAATCCCCAATTTGGAAACTTCCTACTCCTGACCTATAAAAATCTTCTCCGTGCCCAATGCTGACCTCTGAAACCCTGCCTTTTGAGCCACCCTATGTACATGAATTTCTTTAAAAAAAATTTTTTTTTGTTTTTGATTAGTTGTTTGCTTTAACTAATTCGGGCCTGGTTTGGGTTGGTGGTCCTTTTCCTTGCATCTGTGGAATTAATATTGGGAGTGCATTCCTTTGCTACTGCTAAAAGAATTCAGTCTCTGAAGTGAATAAGTGAACATTAAAAGTGAAGTCCTCAAATGCATCATGTGCACTGGAATGATGCTCAGTACCACCCTGGGCCACAGGGAGAGGGTTCATATATCCTGCTTCCACTAAGATCTGAACCAAAGCACCACACCAGCTAATATAACGGACAGAATCCGTCTGAGCCTCTAATACAGCAGGATGGATGGGTGCTTGCCTCTATCTATTTTATTCATTTTTTTTCTGGAAGATTTAAGGGAAAGAGAACTCAAAGCAAGGTGGTAAGATTAATGATGGCAAGAGAGAGGCAATCCTAAACAAGCATCACTCTCCCATATTCAACCTAGCATAGGAGCTGTAAGTCTGAGCCACTTGCATCATTTCTCATCAGCCTTGGCTATGGGTGGCATCAACTGCCTTCTCATTTACGGTCTGAGCTAAGGCTGTTAGGACTACCTTGTCGTTATGAAAATCCAAGGCTTGTTACTTCTTGCCAAATCTGGCCCTTTGTACTAAAGAGTTTCCGAGTACTTGAGCTTAGACAGTACGTATTCAGTCTTGCTACCTTCAACTCTAAGTAGCACTGGCTATCACTGAGTAAACTTCTGTGAGCTGGACACTCTTTAAGGTGGTCCATGCACACACTACAATATTCATAGCTTGGCATGGTAAAATTGCATAATATTCCCTTATCTCCATGGTGGACATCACCATTATCTTAATTCATGCCACCATCAGTTTTAGACCATGACTCCTAAGGTGGACCTTGCTCAGCCTTATGTTCAGTATGGGCTCTCTTCAATCTATTTCTCTGCACCACACTATAAAAGTTAGTTTTTTACGTTCTTACTGGTTTCCACTTTTCTTAAAACAAAAGCTAGATTCCGTTCCAAGGTCTTTAAAGCTTGAGGTACATTCTAGCTTCCTCTCCACCCATTTTCATGTGTGTTCCCCTTTCCCTTGATCATCAGGATCAAGCCAGAACTTACTGCTTTACAGTGTGAGAAGCACTGGGGGTTTGCTGTTCTGTGGCTCTTCCCCCTTGGTGGTTCTTGTTGTGCAATCTTGTTTCCTTGACTCCCCTTGGTCCTTTAACATCACGTTAATGCACCATATCTATTAAGAAAATTTACTTCTCTACACTGTTCAAGCGGCTACGCATCAGTTTCCATTTGCCTTCTCCAACTCTGCACTGTTTGTTCTTTTTCCATACTCAACTGTTTTCAAGTGTTGTAAGTCTTTGTTTCTGTCTTCTCTCACAACACTTTAATGACCAGGAGGAACTCTTCTCGTATAATACCCACGGCATCTAGCACAATGCCCAGTGTATAGCCACTTTATAATATGTATTTTGGAATGAAGAAGAACTTCTATTTTACATATATCAAATGAGATGTTAATGAGGACAGGGAGCTAATACGTACTGCTCTAGGAATCTCCCTATCCAAGAGAGAGAAACATTCTGTTATTTGTTCAACCTATTATATCAGATCATGTTTATCCTGAAGACCTTAGATGACTGTAATGGTCCTGAATCTCTTTTGTTCCACACATGATCCAAGCTAGTTGTGACCGTTCATGTTCTAAGCACATCCAGCTGTTAGCTTGAAGTTGGGAGGATTTTGCAACAGTGGAAATCCTTAAATTGTTAAAAGGTGCATGTCACAAGACATTTGTCTTAAGTGCTGTCTATTCTGCCCCATGGGAAACTCCTGTGTTTTATCAAGTTGCAAGCCAGTTGAATCACCAATGGGATTTCCCATTGGTCAAGGAGGGGCATGGATTGTTCACACCAGCACCTGCATGGCTCTCCTCTCCATTGTGATCCTGACAGTGACAATGACCTAGTGTTAGATGGCCCCTCCAGGCCTTTCTTACCTGCACAGTTCTGCTGAGGTTCCCAGTGCACTTTGATGCCTTCTCTCTGGCAAGCACGGGTATATGCCAGAAATGACTCACAGTAACAGTTTTTATGGACTGGACATTCACACATGTCTGTTACACAAGACCTATGGATCACAACAGAGAGAAAATATTATCTTAATATATCAAATTATCAAAGCCTTGAAAAGATATCTGTGAGAAAAGGTTGTGTGGATACCTAAATATAAGGATAAAAATTCTGTAGACAACCCTGTTTAATGAGTCTAAATACTGTGATATCAGGGTTTCATTCTTTGAGAGGATTATGCCAAAGAACATGTTGCCATGTTAAATGTTCTAATATTCCCAATCTTTAAGGAAGTCACCGCTCTCTGTATTTGTCTGCTAAGGAGTTGGAATGTAGCTGGAGCCACTAAGCAACAGGGTATCTGATTTGACTTCATTTTAACTACCATAGATGTAAAGAGCCATTGACTATAAACTGCACTGACAAACTCTTGTGCCATTTGTGACTGCAATGACACACAAAATGGTTGGCTCTACTCTAACAGAGCCGAGAACACCAAGTAACTTGATAAAAGCCTGAAAGCCCATAGCTTTGGGATGTGCAATTAACATTTACTCTCCCAAGGTCTTGCATCCCAGTCTCATCTTCACGGTATAGTTAATACATTCCCAAGAAAGCAAACATCTCAGATCTGTAGTTAGGTTGAGTGGGGAAGAGTATTGAATCGGTATCTCCAGCTTAAATTTAAATATGAAAATGAAAGACCCAAGATATCAATTACTCTGAAATGTGTGTAAAGGCAAACAAATTCTCAAATGTCTTGACTAGACAAGCATCAAATGAACTTCTATCACGATAGACTATTACAGTTTACAAAATGCTGTGCCAGATGGCCTGTCACAGAATAATAAACAAGGCCTACTGAGCAGAGCTCCCATGTCATAAATGAAGAGATCGTTTTACTCACATAAATAAATGTGCCCTGACTCATACTTCTAAGTGGTGAAGGAGCAAATCAAAATTGCTTCCTGTCTTTGACCGTTCTATATTTCTCACACCATGCTAAATTCCTCACTACTGCAGGCAAATGTACCATTCAACAATTCTATGTTGACTTTTATGTAAGAGAAATCCAAGGTTAATAAAATTAAGCTAATCTTACTTTTTTTTCCCCTTGACTTTGTTCAGCAATTTCCTTCTTTGCTGAACCAATTTCAAGGCTGGATGCATAAAAATAATCAAGATTTTAAGTAGCACATATGATCCTGAAAAGTATTCAGGACATGGCCCTCCAGTGCCAACATGCAGATGTCTTTCTTGCTGTGGGACATGTAATCGGCTGGTTGGAGAGAAAGGTCAGTTAGGCCTAGGTACTAGCTGGTATTCCACCTGGCTATGAACAAGAGCTAAAGAGCAGAGAGTACATTCAGAACTGGTGGTAGTCCAGCATACCAGTGCAGTCCAGCTCTCAAACATAGTCTTGAGAAATAAAGACTAACAGACAAGGAGACCCAAGGCTGAGACAAAAAGAGCCTTTTGCATTTCACTGGTGACTGTTGCCTTAGACACAAATGCCAGGGCCGAGAAGCTGATTTCTCTCATTTCTGTAGTGGTCAAAGTGCATTTCTTTATACTTTGCTGCATCTTCATTAAAGAGATCCTGTGAAACCATATTCCAGCAAATGGATCCAGGCCCCGAATACACAGTTGTGTCTTTGTTGTGGATGCTGCCTCTAGATTTCCAAGGCAAAGCCAGATTAGTCTTGTTCTGAAAGAAGCCACTCCATGTTGCCTCACAGCCTCCTCAACCTCATCTCCTCTCTTGTTTCAGTTTTCATTCCAGAAAACCTCACATCTATCTATCTTCATCATGTTCAGACTCCACAGACAGCACTGTTGGCTGGACCAGGCTCTATCTTTATTGTCATTCCTACTTTGCATCTCTCATAGGCTTCTGCCTACCTCTTTGTGGCCTCTGAAGATGTCTTTTCCCTGTAGACACAGCTTTCATTGGCCTGGTGCAGGTAGGATGGCAACTAATAGCCCTGGTCAGTGATGAAGATATATGGGAAAGGGGTGGTACGAACAAGTGTTTTTATTTTTCAACTGAAAAATTTTACACCTAAAGGAGTAACTTTGTGAACAGAGTCTTTGGGCAGAACGATTTTTCAGAACAATAAAGTCTAAGAAAAGAGGCAGTAACCTACATTGCCCACAACAGGGATACATTTAAACAAACTTTGGTGACTGTTCAATAAATACTCTACAGCCATTGCACTGATGTTTTGGAAACACTAAAATACCAAGCAGTATTAAATTTGGCATCGTATAATCATAGAGACAAAGTTAAACCAAACAGATATGCTCAAATGTTCGTAGTAGCCATCTTGGGGTGGTGAAATAAGAGCCCTCGTTAATTTTTAACTCTCTCTAATTAATATATCTCATGACTGATAATGCTAAATACCAAAAGAAGCATAGAATATATAAGTATTTAAGTCATAATTAGGGAATGTGAGTTGTAAGATAAACTGAAATAATCTGAGAAGTTGACAGGATTCCTTGATTTGCCTCAGTTTTTTAATAATTCTGCTAAAATATCTCCAGGCTCTCAAGGACCTGCTGATACAAACTTTGATTCTATTCACTTGTGCTATCCTCACACTGCCCTCCTGATCCTGTGACCTTGACATCCAGACAGATGGAACAGATACCAGAATAATTATACATGCTTTTGCTGGTCTCAAAGGAATTAATTATCAGCAAACTCAAAGCATCTTGAAATGTACTTCAAACCAATTTCAGGAGGGGGAATGGGCGATTATTCAATTGTTCCATTCATGTTTATCACACCTAATATACGGGTTTTATCTTAAGTATCCATTAAAATTTTAATGACTTTTACTGTTACTGAAATTTATGCCTTCTATATTTCTGCTTTTACAACATTTTTGTGTACTGATTGTGTTCTAATAAATAGTGTGTCAAGAGATTCAGCTGTCGTTGTTCCAGTTGGGAGAACGGCTTCTACAATGAGCTTTGCCAGAAAGGTTCTGAAGGTAGAACTACCTGCCTATTCTTGGGTTTTCTCTGTAAAGCACTTAATAACAATGGGGGCATAAAGAAGGGCAGAGAGAGTGGAAAAGAGAAAGAATTTTGTGTAAAACTTCTAAATTCTTAGAGGGAGATTCAAGATTTTCTGATGGCTTCTCTCTCAGAGAAAACTGACTGAAAAAATAAATGCTGTGTCTATCACTAAACAAGTCAGTGGAGAAGAAACTGGTCAAAGATCAGGCATCCTCATAAAGCCCCTTGCCCTTGGGGTGACAAGACAGGGTCCTGGAGGGTTACCACCTTAAGAATGAAAACACTCCAGACCAGAATCCCAGATGTTGTTTTTGGAATGAGGAATTCCCCAGTGCCAGTTGGCTTCCGACTCAAACATCATCATCAATAGGAAGGATCCTTGTGTTAATCTTGAAGATGCAATCACCAAGGTCCCAGCAACCACCAGCTGGATTCCTCAGTGCTGTGTGAGGAGAAGCCTCCCTAATGAAGTATCTCCCATAGACCCTTGGGAAACTCAATACATACGTGACCTTAAATTTGTTCAAATTATCAGATGAGTAAAAGTTTGCTATCTGTTTGTTACTAAACCCATGCCTTGCTCTCTGTCTCTTTTGTTCAGGGACATTTGTATGATTATTTGTTTCTGGCCCCCTATAATGAAGATGAAAACTATTTCCTTGTCTAAGCTCAAGACAGGGCTCAAAAAAATAACCGGGTCAGTAACTCCTCTTCACTTTCAGAACTTCCTGATTTCCATGATGACCAGCTCTTCTTAAAGGAGATGCTAAGGATTAATTTCAATCTAACCAAAGCTACTTTCTTCACTTTTGCCTACATTTCTAAATGGGCACCATTTCACTTTATTGGGTTTTTTGAGATAGGGCTTAACTGTGTAGCCCTGGATGTCCTGGAACTCACTCTGTAGTCCAGGCTAGCCTTGAACTCATAGAGTGCCACTTGCCTCTGCCCCCTGCATGCTGAGATTAAAGGTGTGCGCCACCACAGCCAGCCAAAATGGGTACTTTACAATGGTCTGGCTACAGAAAAGAATTTAAGTGACGACAGACATCACTGTGAAAAGCAGGCAGCTTTTCATAATGATGAAGTTACACCCATCACAATCTGAGGTGTAGTTGCTGGAGTTTTGGGAACTTGTGTTCCTAATTGATGCCTGATTTTATTGTTCTCAAGTACAACCTGTTCATTTCAAAGGACCCTTCAGCAGTCCAATTGCATTGCATTGGTGTCTTTGATTGTTCCCCAAGGCTTGCAAGTGGACAGGAGTGGAAGGTGGAGACCCTAAACCTGTCTCTGCCCATTTTAGCCAGAACTAGTCAGATTAAATTGATGTCCAACTCCTAAATGATTCTGAGCTCCAGTTCTTAAGGGGGTTTGCTAGACATGAAGTTTTCCATTAGCAAGATTCAAAGCCATTAGGGCTGAGCCCTCCTTCAGAGCTACCAACTTTAAAAATCAAAGACTGTAACTATGGGACTTGGAGTACTGGTCACAAGAGTGGGATCTGAGTCATAGATCTGTCTTAGAAGTTCCCTAACAGATAACCATTTACATCTTGTAAGATTATCTAGTTGATGTCCTCCTTATAAGGAACAAAGACTCCCCTGTCAGATTTGATTCAAGTGGTTCTGCCAATCATCTTCACAAGAAAACCCTTCTGAAAAGGTACCTGTTTCAAATATGGATTCACATGATGGCCCTTTTGGATGTTGTCTACCCTCACCCCTTGAGAGTGCTCCTCTTTACTCTGCAATAAACTATCTTCTACACTAATATATAATATATATGCATTTACATACATACATATTA
This sequence comes from Micromys minutus, assembly GCF_963924665.1. Taxonomy (NCBI): domain Eukaryota; kingdom Metazoa; phylum Chordata; class Mammalia; order Rodentia; family Muridae; genus Micromys; species Micromys minutus. The sequence continues at coordinate 19,260,476 of NC_137985.1, read as the reverse complement.
CATGCATGACATAAGTAAAAATAACAAGAGAATTGGGCCTCCAACATCCTTTTTGTGATGCATTTTGCATCTATTGCATCAATCTTTTCTAGTGTATATGGAAGTGACTTTCTCGTTCATCCACCTGGCTCCTGGTATGTCTCTGCATGCTCTCTGTGTGTAGTTCACACAGCCAATCAGCAGCCAAATGTCAAAGGAGGCACCAAAAGTAACAGCGTATTGGCAGGAGCCATCTCAACACCCAGTCTTCTCTCTCTCTCTCTCTCTCTCTCTCTCTCTCTCTCTCTCTCTCTCTCTCTCTCTCTCTCTCTCTGTCTGTCTCTCTCTGTGTGTGTGTATGTGTGTGTGTGTGTGTGCGTTAGTATTTCTAGTTTAATGTCTCCTTGAAAACATGTTTATTTCCTTTTATAGTAGCCAATTATTAACACCAGGGTGAACACTTATGGTCAGATCAATCCATGCCACTTTCTTAGCAGGGGAGCCAAGAACATCACCACTTCCTCCAGCAATGCTCTGAAGTAGCAACCACAGCCCATACGTGGCTGTCTAAATAGCATAAGTAAATTATACTGAGATTAAGTTGTATCCATTTGTATATTCTCACTGGACAGGCTTGGCTGGTAACTACTGCATTGGATAACTCAGAAGCTTTCCTAAATGTAGAAGGTTCTCTTGGGTGGTGCTAGCTAATGGAAGCCAGCTCCATTAGAACATGAAGTCACCCTGCCTTCACAGAGGGATTCCTAATTGTACTCAGATTATGATCAATGTTACTCCTGCCTTCTGACTGGTACATCAAAAGAAAGCTTGTCCTAATGATAGCAGAGCAAAATCAGACGGAACACAAGTTCAACACCAACCTGGGATGAATACTGTGATCATCTCTTAAAAGCAAGAAAAAGGAAAGTTCACATTTCTTGGCATGAAATCAAGATCTCTAGGAATGGAGAGAGCTCAACCACTACTTTTACTCATTTACCAGATCGCAGAGGATGTCGCATCAACCCTGGGCTCTCTTCCCATCTTGCTAGTCTTGCTCTAAACATGCTTTGCTTTGTAGGATTGTTTCATGATATCTGTCCTTTCAAACTCAGTTCATATTGCTCATGTTCTCCTTGACCAGCCCAGGAAAGGATAGTCACACCCTCGTGAGCCCCGTGCTCATGGCACCTGCAGTTTTTGACCTTTCATAACTCCTTTCTCTCTTCAGGATGAGGAATATGTCCAGTTCCTTTACATCCAGAGTATGTGTTACATTTGGGGGAAGTATCCAGAAAAGTATAAATCACAGAAGAAGGAGACATGAGCACCTTACACAACTCAGGGTTGAGTATCTCCCTCATAGACCATAACTATACAGAGAGGGTGGGGCTCATAGGGTTGAGCATTTACCTTACCTGCCTCACAGGCTATGGCTACACATATGGGGAAGGGACTCACAGAGTTGAGCATTTGCCCTACAGGCCATGCCTATACCTGGTGACAGGGGGCTCACAGGGTTGAGCACTTGCCTCCTAGCCCTTGGTTATACAAGACCCCAAGATAAGTTGCTTCTGTGGAAATCCTTTCTGTTATTGTTTTCATTTGGAGTTTCTTACACTCCTTTCCTGTCTCCTAGCTGTTTTTTTTTTTTTTTAATGTAATGATTGTGGGAATATAAGGGTTGATAAGATAATTATGTTTTAATAGCATATTTCCAGAAAATCACATATTCATTATGGCAAGAATAACATAACATATAGCTTTTTGTTTTATTAAGAATCTTCCAGCAGTGCTAAGATAAACATGGCTGTGCTTCCTAGCAACAGCAAAGCCAAGTAGATCTTCTGCTGCTTTTTCTGGGTATAAGGGCTATTTGTGATGAACAGAGGTGAGGGCTTCTGCTTCCACACAAAGTCCTGAAAGGGCAAAAGTATTAACCTTTGGGATCTCTACTCTGTTTCCAGGAGAGCGGCCAAACATAGAGGAGCACTTTGTCCTCTGCTACCAGAGAGGAACTTTTCCTGGACTGTATCTCTCAACCTGTAGGTCAATTTTTCTGAGACTGAGGACAAATGGGGAAAAGCTTAGTAGTAGCAAAATAACTGGAAAGCCACACTGTGACCAGGGCTGGCCCTGTTTCTTGTATCTGCTCTTACAAGTTGGTAAAACTGTCTTAGGCTGGTTGATGTTTGGAAATGGCAAAGAAGAGTTCAAAGAGAAGCGATTGGAGGCAGCCCTGATCAAGTCGGTCAGCTACAATGTGACCACTAAACAATTCACCTATACGTTAATTCTTAAAATTCTACCCTCATTGTTGAGCCTGAGTTTCAGAGAAGCTTGGAAACAATGATGATACAACCTATGCACAGCATGTGATGCCTTAAAAACTCTTATCCAGTGGACAGCTGTCCACATTCTCCTCAAAGTTCCCCAGCACACTTGGGCTTTCCCAGCCACTCAACAAGAGGGAAACAACACTGTGGTATGGAAGAGAGGCTACCAGGTCCAATGGCATGGACCAGAGTATGAGTTGCTTTATTAGGTCAATGAAAGAACAGAAAAGCTTCTAGAACAAAAGCAGGAAGAAATTTCTGTTTCTCTTTCCAGATCCTTCTTGGGCCAACTACAGTTTGGCACCACTGTGGCATTTGTCCACCATGACACAAATACTGGCCAGAATATTATGACCGCCAGGGTTGGCAGGACAGCACTCCAAGTCTGAGCGGCTCTGTAGTGTGTGAACGGAGCCATAGAGTACAGAAGAAGGGAGTCTAGCTGGCTTTTCTTGTTTCAGATAAAAAACAGATCTGGGGCCCAGTCTTACTCCTTCCCTCCTCCACTGTACCCTAGGTTAGACCTTTGGCTAAATCCTAAATGAAAGGAGGGAGCTCATGAAGCCTGTGCTTATTAAAGGCATATGACATATGACATATAGCATCAAAAAGAACACACACAAACACACACACTCAGAGACAGACAGACAGAGAGAGAGAGAGAGAGAGAGAGAGAGAGAGAGAGAGAGAGAGAGATAGAGAGAGAGCAGACTAAACATCAAACTCTAAATTAAACAGTCTGTTATGGCAAAAAGCTGGTACAATTGAGAAACTGTGGACGACTTGCATGGGGTGTGGCATGGGCAGCCAGAAGGCAGTCCTGTTCCTGTTGCAGGATACTTGAGATGGTCCTTCGGCATCTGTGGAATCTGCTTGGTTACAGAACTAGGGCAGGGAAATTCCAGGAAAGGGGGGGCTATGGGATACAGTTTCCTGATCTTCATATCCTAGATTGCACAGTCACATGGTCAACTTCTCCACACACAGATACACATGAAAAAAAAAAAAAAAACAAAAAAAACAAAAGAGTCTCACTGGACAATTGCATAGTCTAGAGGGACAGCCTGGCACACCATCTGGCTGTGAAATTTTTTTTTCTCTTTGGGATCCAGTTCTTCTACAGAGATCAGGCCTGCCTCCAGGAATGGCACAGAATGAACCCCTGTGTGCCATGCTACAGTGACCCTTCCATTGCCTCCAAGGTCTACCAGTTACCTTCCTGCCCCTGGAGTCCTTTCTTCCCTGAAACCTGCTCCATTCCTGCTTTGGGAACAGCAAGAGTGCAACAACTAAGTTAACAAAAGCTCTGCCAAACCATCTAGACAGTTATTTACAGCGGACGCACACTGTAACTGTCACACTCTTATACATAGCAAGCCATACTGCTCATAGGGAACATTAAAAAGAAAACTACTTAAGACTACAGATGCTGGGAAATCCTGGTCTACCTTCTACTTTGTGAGACAAGGTCTCACCATGCCGCACACATTGCTACAGAACTCTCAATCCTCCTGCCTCTGCTTGTTGCATGCTGGGAATACAGAGCGTGCACTGCTGCACTTCACACAAATTGATTTTTTAATCATTATAACATTGCCTGACAGAGAAATGGCACTGCCTGAATAGCAGAAGCCGGCAGAGCATAAGAAACCCAGCCATTATCCACTGAGCCGCATGGGAGGCTGATACTTTGTCGGAATAAGAGAGTCTCTATAGCTAGAGACTTATTTTAAAGGTGACGGTGCTTACTGTTGTTTTAAATTTTATAATTAATTGGTGTGATCATGTGAAATGATGGGTTTCTTTATTAAACTTTCATATATATCACTGTTCTTTGCTCATGTGCGTACACATCCATCAGCTGGCCTATGCTTTATCCTCATTCTGCACATGGGCACACATGGTATGCATCTCCTTTTCTTGTCCCCTCTTCCCTTTGAATAGCTTCCTTGCCCTAAATACCACCTTCTATTTTTATACAAGGATTTGAATTTTTTAAAAAAAGTCCTACATACTTCTATCCATCAGAGTTGTGATTTTTAACAGCCATCACGTGTATTCTGGAAACTAAAAGGTACCCTTCCTCATAAGGTCATATGTCAGACTCATGTGCCTGTCAAGACACTGGTCCCTAAGGTTAACACTGGCACAAGTTTCACTTTTATCCCATTCTTAGGCTATAAAATCAAAGATGCCCTGACTAGAAATTCTAATCCAACAGTATTGAAACAAGGAGTACTTGAGATTTTAGATTTTTTCCACACAGTTCAGGAAAAAAAATATAATATACCCTGTGTGTGTGTTTGTGTGTTTGTAAACATAAATAATGACATTATTCCTGGACATAAAAGCCAAGTCTAAAACACAAATTAATTCCATTTTACGTATACTTTGTGTACATAGCTACAGTTACATCCCCTTCATGTTCTTGTGGTGGAAACCCACCCCACGCAGTGAGGTGCAGAATTTGTGGGACTTTCCACTTGAAGCATCCCATTAGTGCTCAGAAGGTTCAGAGTGAGAAGCACGTTCACCTTGTGAAAACTGTCAGGTAGTTAGGCATACCTCTTTAGCTATGGACAGCAAATGGTCGGTGCAGGTGGGGGCATTTTCTTCTTGAATGGTGTAGCCAATGGAAACTAGTTGGCATGAAAAAAAAGGCTTCAGAAGGAAAGGAGAGGATCACCCCCAGGTAAAGGGGTTTGTATGTAATTATAATGTTGCATATATATGCAAAAGCCAAACAAATATTTAAAAAGAAATACATCTTGGAAAGTGAGCTGCCCTTACTGAACTATGAAGTATGGCTGTACCAGGAAGAAGCCGACAGTGACTACAGGCATTGGCGGTGCTGTCTCTCCTCTAGAGACATTAACTCACCATTTTTCTTTGAGCTTCTCTTGGCAGGGCCTGGCATATCTTGTTAAAAGAGGGTCTCACTAACAGCCAGGGACAGGGAAACCTGGTCACTACCCCCCTCTAGTGGCCACAGGTTAAGAATGTGTGGTAGCAGTAAATTTTTATTCCAACATTTGCTTCTAAATCAGAAGTCTCACTTGTTTTGGAGGGTACATGATAAAGGGCCACATAAAAATGGCTGTCTGGCAGAAAACCAATCACCTCTCTCTTAAATTCGTGTTCAATCCATCACTGTCATACTCACCATAGAACAATTGTAGGGCCAGTCGACTAAAGCCTTCTAATCAAAGGGTCTGCCCCCAGCGCCTGCCAAGAAGGCTGGGAGCCTGGAATCTCGAAGGCTCACTCCTCCAGAGGACAGTGCTGTATGCGTCAGAGAAGCCAAGACTATCTTCTAAACAAATTTCATTTTGCCAAGGCATTGAACTTTATGTGTTTTGGCTTGAACACCAAACAACAAAAATCGTTAACTCCAACCTGCCTAACCCGAAAGAAACATCGTCCATCACAGAAGGAAGGATAGCCAGAGTGGACACACTACTCTCGTGTACTTAGCCCAACACTCTGGCCACTGTGTGGGAATGTTTCTCTGCCTAGGTCGCTCAGCTCTGCCCTCTAGTGTAGTTCTGTTCTGGCCCCACCTATCATCATGGTTATGAGGATGTATCCAGATGGACAGCCCCAAAGGTTGCGGGTAGGAACAGAAATCCTGTCCTGTCCAACAGGACCTTCTAGGGAGGGCTGTACAGCTTTCCTGCTCTCCCAATGGGCCACCTTCTCATACGCAGCAGTCTGGAAGCACTCACATCCTGACTGCTCGAGATTTTACAGAGACTTCATCACACAGGTGCGAATCATTGCATTCTTGCAATAGATGTCCAACTCACAGTGTCATCTCCCTGGAGATATTCTGACATAGTGGGGAGAGGGAAAGGGCCAGGAGATGGGGAAGAGCTCTAGGTTCAAAATGTAAGGGAATCCTTGCTCTTGGACTCCAGACGGTGCTAGGCAAGTATTTGAGTGCAAGTGCCTTCTTGTTCTTGAGAATGAGGAGAAACCAGCAGCACCTCTAGTTCTTCCTATGGCACTGTCTCTTGGAAGAGCAGCACATGTGGATACACGTTTCTAAGTTGTGTGTATGTGTATTTGTGGGAGTAGGAGTGGAGTCACATAACACTAATCTACAAAGGAGACCATGAGAAAGGGACGGGAGGCTTGGGGGTTATAATGATATACCACGATATATGGATGCAGAAAGGAAACCCTGAAAATGCAGAGATACAGGCAGGAAGATGGTTGTGGGCAGAATCAACCAGTGCAAGTATGTATGGAGATTCCATAAGGAGGGGCTCAGTCAATAAAGATTTTGCCTCACAAACACAGGGGCCTGAGTTCATCCCCCAGGACTCACATAAAACTATCAGTGTGGTAAATAGCTCCTATAATCTCAGTGCTGGGGAATCAGGAGGAACCCTGGGGCTGGCTTGCTGGCCAGTTAGTCTAAACTAATTAGTGGGTTCCATGCCAATGAGCAGTAGCTGACATTCCTGAAAATGATAAGTAAGGTTGTTCTCTGTTAACATGTACCACAATCACCTGCACACAAACAAGCACCTGCACACGCATGAACAGGCACACACACACACACACACACACACACACACACATATGCACACATACACATGTGTGAAAACAATTTTCAATCTCATAGGCAAACCTGTTATTTATAAGCCAATAAAACATAAATAAATATTAAAAACAAAGATGCTATCTTTGTGAAAAGTAGGGTAAACATACTGGTTTCTCTCTTACTTTTTTCATACAACTAAATATGGGTCTGCAATTGTCTCAAATAAAACAGAAGATAAAAGAAAGGAAACTGGGGTGTGACCCAAAGAAACAAAGAGAAGATAAATTTCTTGTTTTATGTTACATAATTAAAAGCACAATCTGTTACCACAATAAAGACGACATTTGTGTGCCTAATGCATGACCAACTCCATGTCTAGGTCTGAACCTAACATAAATATACATGAAGCTCAGTAACATGCAAATTTTGTTGATGAGGCTGTAGGTCAGGATGGTGACCACCTTTGGAATGAGGGGTAGACAGGTATATAGGTAGGTACATAGATAAATCAATGCATGGATGGATAGATGGATGGATGGATGGATGGGTGGATGGATGGGTGGATGGATGGGTGGATGGATGGATGGATGGATGGATGGATGGATGGATGGGTGGGTGGGTGGGTGGATGGGTGGATGGATGGATGGATAGATGGATGGTTGAATGGGTGCATAGATGCAGATAGGTAGATAGATAGATAGATAGATCGATAGATAAATAGATAGATAGATAGATAGATAGATAGATAGATAGATAGATAGATAGATAGATAGTTGTGTACTCTTGAGCACAATATCTTCCCTCTTGTGAAATCACTTTTTGAGTTCCATGGACAACTATATAACAAGACATACTGTCTATTCTGCTAATCTCTGATGAGAAGAGAACAAAGAGCCATAGCTGTTGCTAGAGAGGTGTAGCTGAGAGACAAGACAAGGCAGAAACCACTCGCCATTGCCCCTGTCGAATCTGAGTCAAGGGCAAGAAATATGGGACAAGGTGCTGTCTTTTCTGTGGTTCCAGGGTTCTATTCCTCTGCCCCACTCTCCAGGGCTTCATGAGCTTGGCCTGTTGTATCACAGCAGAACTCTTACCAGTCTGCAGCAGTGTGGGTGTGCCCATGAGCTAAGGGAACGAGGGAGAGGCAAGAGACAGAAGACATGCAGTATCCTAGGCCACACCCCAGCCACATGCAGTAGCTGCCACCCACCTCTGCTTCAAAGGGCTGGTCCTCCCATAGGCCTTTCTCACATTAAGCAGTGGCTGGCTGCCAAGCCCCACAACCCGCAGAGGCACAAATCCTCCACCATGTGCCTTAATAATAGGGCAGTGGCAGCAGCAGTTGTGGCTGTTCCCAAAGGATGTGGTGCTGGGATGAGCTTTTTCAGATGCTGGGAGCCTTTCATCAAGACTTCTGTGTCTTTTGACTCCAAAATAAACTAGTATTCATATCCATTCAGTGCACAAGGAAAGGCCTTTCACACCCTGCCCTTTGGACAGCCATAGATGTTCCATGATAAGCAGTCAGCCCTCCCCAAAGGGAGCTGCTCATCCCAGAACCTATCCCCACTCAACCCACAGTGCTGAAGCAGCCATTTTCAACTCAAAGTACAGGAATTCATCTACTAGAGGCTCCAAAGGCAAATCAGGCATGACAACCCACCATCCTGAGGGCCAGCCTCTAAGCTAGGTTCCCAAAAAGGTATAAAGAAAAACCTGTTTCCAGAAGCAACTAGAAGAGATCTGAAAGTCTGAAACCCTTGTCCAAAACCACATTGCTGTTGTCTACATCGCACTGCTAATAAGTGGCAAAATGAGCATTCAAAGCCTGGTCCAGCATTCCTTTCTCTGCATTCTGTAGCACATGCTATTCCTAGATTATTTTTCTACTGTCTCTGGTTAAAACCTGTTAGTACCCTTTCAACAGCAGTCCAATATATTTCTCAGAGAAGGCTTCTGGAAATACGCTTATCAGATGAGGTGACCCCAAGACTTCCTCTGACACCCCTCCATGCCTCTTATCACATCTGCAAATGTGTCATCATGTGATTGGTCTCACTTGAGCTCCAGGTCAGACAAGCCTTGTTCACCAATTCCCCCAGCTCTGTGTAGCCGCTGGCCCTGAGTGCATACTCACATCCTCTTGCCTGAACGCATCATTCATGCCCAGTGTTTATAAGTTGGAAAGTCAGGATTGAGGGGATGTCCAGGAGAAGATGCTGATGCTAAAGAGGTGAGGAGACTGGGTAGCTGGCTGACTAGTGGTGGTGGGGCCTGAAGAAGAGAGGAAAGGCCATAGTAGGAGAAAAATCACCATTCTGCTAGTGCCTAGTGTCAAACTCCAAAGAAAGTAAGAAAAAGAAAAGGGAAAAACAGGGAATGAAAAACATAAAAATTTCTATGCAAGGAATATGAGAATTTGCTTCTGCAGAAGACAGCGTGCCAATCAAGAACAACATCTTCATCAGTAGTTAAGAAGGAATGACAAAAGCCCTGTGTGAATTTCCATCAGTAAGAGCAGACATGAGTAAGATCTACAGATGTCTACAGCTGTGGAAAGCCTAAAAATGTGATGCCTCTACAGAATGAGAATTCACCCGACCCCAGCATCCCCCTCTCCTCCTTAGGAGTCCAGAGGACACAAACTAAAATGCATGGAGTGAAGTCTCCCTAACTCTGGGAAGGTAATAATTCATCTGATCCTCCGTTTTAAACTCTAATGCTCACAAAGGTTCCTTTTTTTTTTTTTTTTTGACAAGCAAAGGATCTAAAATTTAAAGGGGATCTTCCAATGAGATTGGAATTGGTCTTTATAGATATTTTCTTCCTCGGTGTCCTTAATACTTCTAAAGAGTGAAGGTCTCAGCAAGACCGCTCGTGGCAACACACTTTTGTTCAGCGTTCTCAGGACCCTTCAGAGGCTGGAAGACACAGTTACAGAATGGCAGTCTCACCAGACCTTGAGGAAGGAACAGGGACTCCCTGCAGCAGTTCTGCCTCCAACACTCCTGACAGATGGTCACCCCTCTGTATCATCTGTCTGGGACGGGAACTCGGTGTCTTTTTAGGAATTTCATTCCAGTGATAGACAATTACCACAGCCAGCTCTCAGGAAGACTTCTCATATTTTCAATTTTAAGTGAAAATGTGTTCTGTCGCCCCCACCCATTTGTTCCGATGCTACCTTATGTCGCATTATAGAATTATCCTCTTCTAGTTCACATTCCATATGACATCTTCCCCAAATACATGACATAAAATTAAAATGTCCCACTTAGAGGTGAAACTTTTAGAATAACTTCTGGAAATATCCCATCTTGTTTTTGATCCCTATACCTTGATTCCCTTCCCATCTAGCAGCTAAGAGATAGATGTCTCACCTGAGTGCAAACTTCTCTTTTATGCATCCTTTCAACAAATCACAGTGCAGAGAGCATCATGTTCATCTCCAAACAAGTGCCAAAGGCACATGTGAGGTCTTCTAGTCTAAGCTAGCACTTTGCTAATGAACTATAAAGGAAGGAAAAAGATGATGTACAACACAAGTAACACAACACAACCACAGAGGCCAAGAAAACCATAGAACACTCTGGAATGGTGTCAGCGAGTAGAAGTTAGGAAAGATTTCAAGGACTTTATTTGAGTGACAGGCCAAAAGAAAAAAGGTTTACCCAGGCAAAAAGAAAGAAAAGATTTTTTTTTTCATCCTAACCTGTACAGACTTACAGACTTACAGACTGACTTCCAGTCAGTCTTAGTTTGAAGAGAAACGTGAGGGAACAACAAAAACATCCCAGGAGGAGAGATGGGGTATGGGGTGGAAATTGGTCAGCTAAGGACTCAAAGAAAAGCTTTCAGAGGGAGCAGGACCTGTGACATCAAGAAGTCCTAGTTTCTACTGAGAATCATAATGCTTCAAAACGAGAGAAAGTCTATGTAAAGGCTGAAAGGGGGTGGGGCCATGTTGAAGGGGTGAAGCTCTTTCTGTCTTCCCAGGGATCATAAGTGCCTAGTGGAGGAGCTGATCTTAGAAAAACAATCAGAGAGGGTAAGATGTGCTTAAATATGCCCAGTATCTGGCAGGAGACTGAGGCAGGTATTCGGGAAAACATTTAACACCAGGCTCTGGAATGGAAAGACAGGGAATGCCTGATTTTCAACCCATAGCGGTTTTGATGCTACAAGTACTCAGTGTGGTGAGTTTTGATCTACGCTAGTCTCTGAAAACAGAGTCAAGAAAAAAGCCTACCCATTGACTGTGGAGAGCCAGGATAATCCTGCTCATGATTTCCAGTGCACTTAAGCAAAATGTTCACCAGTCACTGGGGTGGGGGGGGGGGGTGAAGGGTTGGGTCTCTCTCCCTTACTGCTCAGGAAATGCTCTGTCATTCTTTGCAGCATAGTTGGCACTGTGACAGTAGGCAGAGCAGACTTCCTCTACTGATGTGGTCTCAACTTCAGCTCAAAGCATGAACCGATTCTCATTCTCTCTATAAACAATCACATAAAAACCATAAAAATAAGTGCTGACAGAAACCAATGAGTTTACGGTAGTTTTATTTCTCCTAATGTCCTGGGATTATTCCCCTTTAAGATTTATTATTGTTTTCCCTACTGTGAAATAGTAGATAAGTTTTTTTTTTTTTTTTTTTTTTTTTTGCTAAATCAATTTAAAGGTTGCTTCATTTCATTGCTACTGTTGCAAGAACCTGTGGGCCGGCTACAGCTTGACAATGGTTCAAAATGATGTTATTCAGGCAATCAAAGGATTCAGTTTGCCTCTTTGTTCTTTTTTAAGAAAAACCATATCAGGATAGTTGATGATGCTGAGGTTGCTGAGAAATATGTGGAATACACCAGCCTGTTTGAAGGTAAGAAAAGCAAAGAGCTCCTATAAAGAATGGCTGGATGTCCCACTCTGGGGAAGAGGGAAGACGAAATGAAGAAGAAAGAGAATTAGAAGAGTGGTAATTTTTCACGTGTACATCTCCAGCACAGACTCATCTTAAGCCTTCCTTGGGGCGAAGAAGCCAGTTTCAGGCGAACACTTTTACAAAGATGCTTAGGGGCACAAGAACATGTCTTTGTTCCCCCATAGCAGTCAAGTGGTTTTTCACATGTACAAAACAGTTTATAATACCTCTCTAATCAAAGTTTTCCAAAATATTGCATCACATCTAGAATACAATTTTACCAAGTTCTCACACGATTTGCAGCCGCCAGATGGGCTGAGAAGGTCCTGCCCTTTAGCTTCGTGTCTTTTTAATAGCCCCAACTTTCCAACCACCCTGGCCTTCACCCAAGATATGCCAAGCTCACAGATGCCTTTGCCTGGGAAATTTCCTAAGTTAACAGAGGAGTGTTTCAGTTACTCCTTCTCAACTCTTAAGCTAATATGGCTTCTGCCGTGTTACTTCTGTGACCACTGGTATCTAAAGAAATTCCTCCACCTCCCCCCACATCATCCTCTCCAAAATTAGACTGCAATAAATTTAGTGTCACATCGGTTCATTTTTGGCTGCTTTCTCAAACCATAACACGAATAGTGTGGAGAATTCACAGTGGTGGCTCACCAGGAGCACACAGAAGGTACTCATCAAGTACAGATGCATTTTTATTAAAAAACATGAAAGAATGAGCCAATGCCCACCATTTTGGCATTTGTGGCCCAGGGAGTGACACTATTAGGAGGTGTGGTCTTGTTACAGTAGGTATGGCAATTTTTGAGAATGTGTTTCACTGTAGGAGTGGGCTTTAAAACCCTTCTCCTAGCTGTCTGCAAGCCAGTCCTCTCCAGACAGCTATCAGATGAAGTTGCAGAACTCTTGGCGCCTTCAGTACCATGCCTGGACGCTGTCATACTATCTGCCTTGATGACAAATGATTAAACCTCTGAACCTGTATGCCAGCCCTCAACTAAATGCTGCCTTTATAAGAGTTTCCTTGGTCATGGTGTTTCTTCCCAGCAATAGAAACCCTAAGACAGCATCCGTGTATCTGAATAAAGCATCCTGCCACCATGATGCCACAACAATAAATATCAAAGATGGGCTTCTTCAAATGCATGTCTGGGGTCCTGCCTAGGCACAGGCAGGCAGTGAAACAGTACTGAGAGAACTGGCCCAGGTCTCCCTGTGGTTCTACAGCTATATGCAGTACTTCAGCAACTCAACTCTAGCAGATGAGTGAGGTCGACCTATGCTTGAGTTTCCTTTAGTTGCTTACTGACCAGCTACCATTTTCTGAGCATATACTGTGCAGCAGTATTTCGCTCAGACCATATGCTATAATGATGGGAATTCAAAAGCTCCTTAAAAGATCAAACTAAAGGAATGGTTACAAAGAGAATGTCACCACCATTTGATGTGTGTTGAAGTAGAGATATGAAATGGGTACTATGGGAACACAGGCAGAGAATGATAAAGAGAAGTGACAGTGTGGACCAATGGTTTGACCTCAGTGATGGGCCAATCATCAACAGTGAGCATTCCTGAAAGAATCTGGAAAGTAAGCAGAGACAGGGAACATATCGGAATGAGCAGCCTGTACCAAGATACTAAGCCCTAAAGATAAAAATAATAAGGAGTGTTTAATTTAGGGAATTATAATTTATCTTACAAGGCACACATATAGTGAGGAGAAATTGAAATCTTACCAAAATAATAAAAAGGCAGCAAAGACAAGAGGAATAAACGTTAACTATTCTTAAGTACAAGACTAAAAATATTACATAAAATATAATTAAATAGAACTCAGCACCATATTACAGAAATCACAGCATGACCAAGCAGTGCTTCTTTTAGGAATGCAAGTGTGAATTCAAATATTTAAAGAAAAAAAATTGGTATTAATAGGTAAAGATGCTATGACACACTCGTGTTAATGGATAATATTCTATGGTGAATTTCACATTAATCTTTAAATTAAGGCTTGTCAAAGAAAATGGAACTGAAACATACATGATCATTTAGTACTGTGAACATCTTGCCTCAGCAAAAGGGTTGAGGTGAAATGATTAAGACGTGCCAGTAAGTTCAAAGCCACCGGCGCCAATATTGCTAAAATTCTAAAACTGAGGCCCCCAAACCCTAAATATAATTGTCATAAATTTTCAGAATTAAAGCTCATAACTTCACTAGTTTAAAAATGACATGTGTTCATAACTGAAGAACCTCAGGAAAGCCGGGGAGAGAAGCAGCTTTGCAAATAGTTTTCCCAAAGACCAACAATACCTGAGTAGGAGTGAAAATGTCCAGAGGACTCACAAAGCAAACACTCGATGCGACGTGAAACACACTTTGGAAATATAGAACTTGAATCAAACACATGATAGAATGTGCTTCTATAGATGGAGGACTGTCTTCTGAATAAAATATACATTTGAATTTGTATTATTAAAAGTTCCATATTATGAAAATATTCCTATGGTGAAAGGAATGAGTTGAACAGTGTGCAAAATAGTTTTTAAATACTCATATTTGCATTTTGTAATAAAAATATAATTACACCAATCCCCTCTTCCCCTCCCCCTCCCCCATCACTTTCACAGGCACTGTGCCTTCTCTTGCTCCCTTTCAAATTTATGGACTCTTTTCTCTTAATTGCTACAATTGCTAATTCATTGCTGAATAAAAAATGCCATAAAAATCTCTTGCCTGAATAGTGATGGGTGGTCTGTAAGTCCATTGAGGGAGGGTGACACACCTGGAAAAAGGGGTGCAATTCATGGTGGGCAGCAAGGAAAAGATACCAAGATTACTCCATGGTGATTGCTGATGGAGCCCAAGAGGGCTATTAGGTGCATCGAAGAGCTTATGCAAGAAAGTTCAGAAACTGTGGAATGTTTGAATATGAAAGTCATAGGAAGAGATGAACCATTTACTCAGAAAAATTCTTGCTGTGTTCTTTCTATGCACTAGCACTAAATTAGATGTTAGGCACTACAGATAATTAAATGAGAAGATGCATTAATTTAGCAGCCTCCTAGGAAACAGGAGAGATTAAAAAGATGTGGTTTCAAATACAAGAAGTGATTTTAAGTACAAACAAACCAAAACATCAACATGAATTCTAATTAGGTGGAAATGGTTAAGAAATGCTTCCTGGTGAAAGAATAAGACACTGGAGAATTCAAATGTGTTTAATTAATGAAGACGGGTGTAGACCTGCAGAGAAAGGGGGAGGACGTAAAGCCATCTCAGAATCTGGCTCAGGCTAAGCAAACAAACTGGAGCCAGAACACAATTAACAAGTAACTGGAGAAGCAAGAGGAACCTGACCCTCACCTGCTCTCCTGTGAGCTGTGGATACAGAATCACTAGGGACCTTCAAACAATGCTGATACCCAGGCTGCAGCTTGGAGAGATTCTTAATCCATTCTTTCTGGTGTCCCTAGCTAGGGCATTAGGAAATTCCCATGGTACTCCACTGCAAGTACTGACTAGGACCATCTCTGGGCACTGACCCTCAGCAGAGAAACCCTTCGCCTGAGTACTGACTCTTTCTCCAGCCAAGCTCAGATAATAAGCTCCTAATCCACATTTCTAGACTAAACCTTAAGGTGCTAATTTTTCATTTGAATCCCCAGGCACAGTCAGCTCAACCCTTCAGAATAAAGGAGCAAATTCTTTTGGTTTTCTACAACTAAATAGCTTCCAAATCTAGAATTATTTTCTTTTATTTCTGGATAAGTATAATTTAGGGGGTCACAGATGCTGAACCTGCTTGCTCTAAATTTACATCAATATAATTTACCATATAATTACTCTTATAATTTTGCTCCTCCACAATATGAAAACAATATATCATACTGAAGAATGCAATAGGCCATTCTAAAGAGTTTCCATGAAATTGGATCAGAACATTAAATGTTCCTTTTTATAAAGAATCAGGTAAATGCTGAGACAGGATTATATTTCAGACTGCAGATGAAAAACATCCCTATGTAATATCATAAACTCAAGGGGGAAATGAACAATTCAGCCATCATCAAAACTATTCAGGAAAAAAAACAAGAACTGTACTAGTTTCCTTCAAAGCTTTTTATTTGCAATTTTCCTACAACTGAAGATCACAGAGGCAAAATTCTTGAATAGGGAAGTTGTAACTAAGAGTTGCTAACAGGCCACAGGAGGTTTCATGTTAGTGATAATTTCCCTCTTAAAAAAAGCATCCTCCATCTCTCTTGGTTCTATTCTAAAGGACTGTATTATGTACAGAAAATTTTATTAAGGACTAAGGGCCAAGCTAGAAGCTGACTTCAAAACACACAGCTTTGGCCTTGCCTGCAACTACCAAATCCTGCTGTATTAACAGGAGCTCAATGGATTTAAACATACATAGAAATTTGAGGGGTGCCATTCTACATCTGAATGACTTAAGTGGGGTGCATGTAACTGTAGCAAGTGACCAGACACAAAACTGAAAGAAAAGAAATTTTCTGCGCATAATTGACGCCACTAAAGTAGAATCTTGAAAGGCAGAGCTTGGGCCCAGGAATCATCATCTTACGGAAATTTCCATGGAATTCTGTGCAGAACCATGTTTAAGAGGTGTCCGCATCCTACATGGTTCCACCATAGCCCACCTCCAGAACCTCAGGTGGGGATAAATAAATAAATAAATAACTAGAGTAGAAGGAAAAGGAGCAGATCTCTGTTCCAGCTTCATACGATGTCACCTGTTTTTAAACTTTTGCATTTTATAATGTACTTAATGCTCCAGTATCAAAATAGATTTGTAGCTACATGTAAGTATATATTATAGTACAATATACATGTACAACAGATATTAAATATAAATAATCTTTCACATAGGAGAATGAACATTTGAAAATATTCACTGGTTGATCATTGGCCCCCAAACACAGACTGAATCCCAAAAGTATATAAATATCGGCTTACTGAGATGTCACAGATAATGGTTCTAATTAATAGCATAAGGGAATCTATAATTTTCCCATTCATAAATCAAAATTAAAACTATATCCAAAGTTATCATGATACAGTCTTCCACATTCATCTACTGATCATATATCAAGCTACCCTCAATAAGCCATTACTTAGTGTTTATAAAATAGTTTATTCCTGGCACTGGAAAGAAACTGACATGGTTCTGTTCTACAACACTCCCAAACCACATCAACCATCAGAGAACTTAAGTCATCAACAGGGACAAGATAAGGACTGGTTTTGGAGAACAGTGCATTAGGAACACATAGCAGGAGCATGAGTGTGGTCTACAAATTATCCAAAAACAGCCTGAGACCAAAAGGGTAAGGAAATGGAAGAGAAAATATGGACTATATATGGGCCATGCAACAGCATATAGTATTGCTTATCTATGCCATAGCTAGAGGTTATCTGGAATAAATAAAAATTTAATATTGGGTTCTCATGCCTTAAAATATCAGAGTTGTGCTGATTTTTACAGAACACAGTTGTAATTTTTTACTGTCTGTTTCTTTTTATTCCTACTCTTCCTCTTTCATTTGTTTGCTTTTTGTTTTTTCACAAAGGGCTTGTTGGTATAACCTTGGCTGTCCTGGAATTCACTCTGTATACAGCCCCCTCCCCGCCCCAACTCAGAGACCCATCTGCCTCTGTCTCCCAAGTGTTGGGATTAAAGTTATTTGCCACCAACTCCTGGCTTCTTTTTTTCAATATTTTAAATCAAAAGTTTATGTCTTGATCAATTTTTCCATCTGCATGCGCAATAAGATGTCTATAGAGCAATTACAAAGTAATAAGCGGCATCTAGTGTCTATCTCTACAGCTGATCAATGCTGTCATTTTGTCTAACTTTCGTATATTCATGCTGAGGTAGTTTTGTGCAAGATACACTGGCATCCCTTGTGATCTACTGTGTCCCTAATGGACTCCGTTGCAATTTAGCATCTACTTGCAAGGACAAGGAAGTGGGGTATTGACCAGGTAGATGGAGTCCCAGTCCCATGGAGCTAAGAGAATACCAGAGAATAGTCATCAAGAGGAGACCAGAGAACAGTCATAAAGGAAGGAATGGATACATGGCTAAGGAGTCTGGCAGGATGAACAACTTTTGAGTCACCATCCTAATGTAGACTGAGAAGAGGACCAAATCTGCTAGGAAGCCAGAGAGAGACCTCAGTAGAGAAATTGATGTATACTTTCAGCTTTGCTGTTTTTGTTCTGTGGGAAGACATCTAGCTTAGCACAGGTTGAATAGACAACCAAAATTATCTGGTCAACTTTTAAAAGTATCTTCGTGCATTTAAAGTTTTAGAATTTGATGGACAACTACAATGTTTTGATTGAATTCAAGCTCTAACTCGCACAGGCTCCCCTCCAACATTCCACTCTGAAAGTTATGTTTTCGATCTCTCTCTTTTTTCTTTTTCTTTTTCTTTTTCTTTTCTAAGTTCATTGAGTCCAATTACTGCAGCCAGTTCCTTTGGTCATCTACAATGTTCTAGATCCAGAGTTCTATGCATCAGAACTTTGTTACTTGACTAGAAGGCAAAAGATAAATGAGACATCTCTCTTCAGACCTGGGTAATGATCACTGGACATCAGTCAACTCACAGTGGAGCCCACAGTGGAGATGGCAAGAGTAAATTTGTATTGTGAACTTACAACAAAGCCTCCCTCCCCATAGAAGCAAAAGCTTGCTCTATAATTCTTCCTTGTTTAAGATGGTCAGAAGGTTGGGAAGTTAGGGAGAGAGTAGGAAGGCAAACACATGATAGGTGTTGGCACACACCTTTGATCCCAGCAGAAGCAGACAGAGCTCTTGAGTTTGAGGCCAGCCTGTTCTACAGAGGGAATTCCGGGAAAGCCAGGGCTACACAGAGAAACCCTGTCTTAAAAACAAACAAACCAAACAAAAACAAACAAAGAAAAGAATGAAACACAAATTAAACCTTAAGTGTGCAAAATTGAAAATCAAATCATATTTTAAGTATAAATAAAGCAGTAGGAAAATGAGAGAAATTCTGTTGGTAATTTGCAATTTGGAAAAGTTGTATTCAGCATAAAAATGATGTTATTAAAATTAAAACACAAACTACTAACTGTAAGGCAATTCAAAGTTTGATTTATAGTTAGAGTGGTGTAGCACGTATCTATGTGCCCAATGCTCAGAGTGAGCACAAGTGAACAATTGGCTGTATTTGTTTTAGATTTTCTTTTCTTTTCTATTAATTAATTTATCTACATCCCAGTTGCAGCTTCCCCTCCCTTCTCTCCTCCCATTCCCTCCCTCTCACATACCCCCACTCTCTCCTTTCTTCTCAAAGGAGAGACCTCCCATGGATATGAACCTGCATATCAAGTAGTAATAGGATTAGGAGCATTTTTTCCTATGAGCATAGACAAGGGGAATGGATCCAAAGGTTGGCAGCAGAGTCAGAGACAGTCTCTGCTCCAGTTGTTAGAGATCTCACATGAAGACCACTGCACACCTGCTACATACTATAAGAGGCTTAGCTCTTTCCCTTGTATGCTCTTTGATTGGTGGTTCAGTTTCTGTGATACCTAAAAGCCCCATCTAGATTTTCAAAAAAATGGAAATATAAGAAGTATAACAAATATCTTTGCCCTTTCCCACCCTATTTTTATTCTCCTCTTTCTTCCCCAAAGACAAGTGATTATCTTCAATTTATTAAAAATTTAATCACTAAGAAGTACAGTAAAATTTATATTATCTAATTATACATTTATATACACATGCTAAATAAATGGAAATGTAATTTAGACAAATGCAATGTATTACCAGTAGCTAATCATTAATAGATTAACATCATATAATTTTAGTACTTGTAACCATTGTGCTACAAATTATATGATATTCTTTCATTTTAAGTTTATGTGAATAATACTATTTTATATATGACCTTTAATTTATGGGAATCATACTGTAACAAATATTACCTTTAAAAGTCCATCATTAGCATTCTAAATCATTGTTTTAGGTGAGCACATAAGGGAATTTTCACACACTCTTTATATTTCCTCACTTGTACTGACCCTCCACCCTGCCCCCACCCTGCCCCCACCCATGTTCTGTGTCCCCCATCTCCTGCAGAGCTCTCACTACCCTTTGTCCTCACACATTCCTCCCTTTGCCTTCCTACCTTATGTATTCATTTAGCCTTCCTTTTTCTTATACAATACTTCAGAGGATGAACATGTAGTGCCATTGGTTGGTTCACCTTGAACAGTGTCTATGTCTTTTTAAGTTATTTATCACAGACAGTATAACACCTCTAACTCATGGCTACTATTTAAATTAAATTAATATTTCAAGTACTTACTTTTGGCTACAGGGATTCATTTGCTATCTCTTGTAGTCTCCATGTAATTTGAATGATTTTTGAAATAAATGTGAAATAAAAAATTATTAGGGAAAAAATGATTGCTGTTGTATTTTATTAGCTACTGTGTCGAATAGAACTTTTTGCTTTTAATTTTATTTTTCTAATATTAGTGCAATAATTTTACAGGATATTTACTCCATATCTTTATTTTCAAATTCTGTGTGCAATTTCTGTTAGGTGTTTCTCTGGCTAACGTCATCTATAACTCCGTTTTTTAAAGCTGAATTTGAGACTGTCCAACTTCTAAAACCAATTCCAGTCCACTTAGAACTTTTCAAAGCACCTCTGTAGTAGATAGACTTCTGTCTTCTATCCTTGTGTGCTTTCTATAAAAGATTTTATCTTTTCTTATTCTACTTTTCACTTTCCATTTCCCATAGAAAACAAAGTGTGCCTGTTGTCTGATCTCCAGGCCCAGTTAGGAAGGGTCAGATATGTGTGCACATACAGATGTTCCCTGAATGGTTAAAGTGGTTTGATTAAATAAAGTCAGTGAGTCTGTGGTGCACAGTAACCAAATTTTGCTAAGAGAAAAGGGAGGAATATGAAATTCTATAGACACTAAACATAATATGATTCCAACTATATAACACCCAATGGCATTTGAAGGATGATCCCCCTTCTGTTTCCTCTGAGCTACAGTGCCCTCCTCTGCTGTGGGCATCTAGAGGCTGATCTGAACCCACACTGGAGCATTAGACTCAATCTGCATAACACATCAGTCACTGACTTTAGCCTCAGCCATCCCATCTACAAATGCATCACCCAGCAAGTCTCTCCAAGCCCTCTATACCTGAGTCAGGGCTCTCCAGCTGAATACATGGCATATCCCACCGTAATGTGCTCACATACCAGTGGGGGGGGCTGTTTTTATGGAGTTTGTCTACAAAATTCTAGAGGCTGACAATTCTCACACTTACGCGCTGGCCTGGCAGGCTGGAGATCCAGGAAAGAGAAGAGCAAAGGCAGGCTGCTGTCAGGACTCCCTCTGGTTTGACAGAAGTCAGTCCTCAATACAGAGGCTAACTGCCTTCCGGAAAAAATCTACTTATTTTCATGTTAATTTAAAATGTGTTTGCACAGACAAAACAAGGAGGACATCTATTACATATGGGTACTATTCCTTAGCTAAAACTGACTGACATGAGCTGTCATTCTTACTTTGTTCATGATGCCCATTCACCCACCTGTCCAAGCAGTGAATTTTTACTCAATATCAAACACATCTTCCCACTCACTCAAGATAATGTTTTCCCCTCCCCTCAAAGCAGTAGATTTTAAGTCAACTGGTCTCCTCTTTACCCGCCTGGAATTTGCTCTGAAAATGACCTTCCCCTTTAAGCAAGGAAGGCCATGATGAGAAAAAGTTTAGTAGGAACCACCGTATGGAGCTACAGATAGTGAGGAGACTTCTTTTTGAGGCTCTAGGTTTTACTCTGCAATGAAATGGAATAAATGAATTCAAGGAATCACTAAGAAAATGGAAACAGGAAATCCATCACAAAGGGCTGGATGCAAGGTATAAACTCAGTTCTCAGGGATTTTCAGAGGTTTATGCTTAAGTCTTTAACACAAGAAATAAACGCTATGGAAAATGCTTTCTCGTCCCCAGGAGGCCCGTACTTGTACTTATTGCATTAGCAGAGTGTCTTTTGCTGGCCTTTCTGGCTCCTCCCTGCTGCCAAATTGGCAGAATCTCCTCTATTCCAACCTTCTGCTTCTGGGTGAAAAATGATTTTTGAAGTAAGTTTGGCTTATGCTACGCAAAGTCTTCTCAGAGACTTACAGATCCCAGGATATTAAATAAAAGCTGGTAAAACCGAAAACCCTAGTAGTAAACAAAGCAATGACAGTTCTCCAGAACATCCTTTTAGTTATCATAAAGATTCTGGGCTTGGGAGGATCGTTACTGTCTTTCTTAGAGAAAATGCCCACAGAGAGTGATTATCAGCATAACAGCTCATTTGGTTGTTGCCTATTACACATGACCTTTTGATCTATTAGGAACCCGGGGTAAGACAAAGCCTCTTGATCCTCCTTCTGGGGACCCAAGGTCAGTGCTTCTGACTGTTCAGAGCACCCTGATGCAAGTACCAGCTCTGCTCTGTTGGACCCAGATAGTCTCAGACCCAGTGGCTTGAACAAATTGAGACAGCGAAACTAGGTGTTTAGAGTTGTGGAAGTTTCTGAGATAACTTTCTATTCATGAGTGAGGCATGTGAGTGTTACAACTAAAGACCTGACATTTCATTGACTTGTAAATAACTTCCCAAGACCTAACAGTAGATGAGATTTGAAGTGTCCCTTTAATATTGAAGAATTGTTATTGAATTGTTACTGAATAGTGGCTTATGAATTTTCCAACTCACTTTTGAAAGTTCACTACTGATTACTGGCCAACTTGTTCTCTGTTATGATGGGCTTTGCTGTGTGTTTTTCTTTGAAAATGCATTCAGAACTTTTCTATAAGTCTGTACATCTAAAACATGAGGCATTCTGGGATGTGAGGGCAATGAGTACCCTAAGTTCTGAAGTACGAGCCCCTCACAGATCATCTCACAAGGAGGCTGGTTGTTTTCTCTACAAACATGTGATTCATTAAGCATATTGCCTAGGAAAAGGAAAATTCAGATTTAAAAATCATACTCCATTTTAGAAATCATTGTCCTGCATCCATTACCAGAAAGAACAAAGCCGCAGTCAGATAGCTGGCTGCCATCCAAGCAGCCTTCCAGTGACCGAATGTATGCTGTTAGTGTGTGCCACTAGGCTGAAGGATTCTGGTTGGAAGAAAGATGAGAAGGAGCTTGCCCATTTACATCCCATTTAATTTTCAGCTCACCCTTGGTACCGATGTTAAAGAGCATTCATTACTTTTTAATATCAGAACATTAAAAAAAGCTTGGCTTCATTATTTACAAAGCAAATGTGACCATCTCATGCTCATTAAGGAGACTGATATCAAAAAGTCAGATATTAGCAAGTGCTGGCAACCCATGTGGGCAGAAATCAGAACCCTTCTATGCTGCTAGTGGGAATGCAAATGGTAGCCACTTTGGAAAACATGTTAAAAGTTCCTTGAATGACTAAGCATGTAACCCACCATAAAGCCTAAAAAATTCAAAGCAGATGTTTAAACAAATACCTGTACCTAATCCTTCATATCATTGCTATTTATAATAGCCAGAAGGTAGAAACAGTCTGGCTAATAAAAAAAGAAAACATGTTATATTTAAATAGTAGAATACTATTTGACTGTTTAAAAAATGAAGTACCAACATTTGCTTTAAAAGTGGAGGAACCTCTCTCCCCAACACCCAAGCGGAGACGTCATTGTTGCTGTTGATAATAATGATGCTCTTATATCAGGCATTGGCAGGGCATGGCCCGTCTGCAGTGGGAGCCACTACAACGTGTTCCTATGTGCTCAACAGATGGGAGAAGAGGAGCAGCTTAAGACTCAAGGGTAGAGAGGAGGATCCTGTTGTGAGTGGCCAGCCCTGCCACCAGGGCCCTGATGAGGTCCCAGGAAGAGCTGCCACTGATAGCCACGTCTAAGTCCATGGCTAGGAAGTAGCGGGAGTTGCTATGTTCGTGGCTCATATTACCACTAAAGAACACGGGGATGACCCTGGTCAGGGCAGCTGCCAGAGACGATATGGGTGCCCAGAGGCTGGGCAGAACTGGCCCCACCCCTCACAGGATGTGACACTCTGGAAAGCTCCATCTCTGTCTCTCGTGCTTGAGCGCACTCGCCCTGTGCTTTCCTCAGGCAGTGCGACGGAGCTGGTTTGGATGGTAGAGGAATGGGGTGGCTGGTTCTAAGGGCATGAGTGTGAGAGACCTAACCCCACTCGAGTCTGTGATGCGGTGGCACAGGCACGGAGATGATGTCCCTTGCCACCTCCAGCAGTCAGGAAAACCGCCCACAGGGTCATGAGCTTGGGAGTGACCCTACTCCTCGACAGCCAGCCAAGGCATTACAGAGAGCAGGCCCTGCACCTTGCCTGGTTCAGCAGAGTAGTGCCGGTCCTGGTACAGGAGAAGCAGGTGAGCCAGCACCAGGGCAGGTGAGGGAGAACGGGCCCCACCAGTCATGTTGTGAGGGGGCATAGGTGCTGTGGTGACGCCCATCACAATTGGCCCCTCACCACCTGGGGCAGTTAGGGGAACTGGCATGGGGTCATGAGAACTGGTGAGTTGGCCCTGCCCCTCTGAGTTTGCAGCAAACTTGCCTGAGCAGCAAAGTAGAGCTGTCCCTGGTGTGTGTGGGGTGGGGGTGGGGACACTAGTGAGCCAGCCTCAAGGGAATGTGAGCCTGAGAGCTAGCCCAGCTCCACTTGAGAGAGTGAACTCCTAAAGCTTGACTAGGCAGCACAGTGGAGCTGGCTCTGAAGTACGGGGTGAGCCAGCCCCGAGGGCGCAGAGCAGGAGAGCAGGTCATGCCTCCTGCTGATGGTGGAACAGGGCAGCCTAGTCCAGACAGTGCGGGAGAGCTTAACCTGGTGGTGTGGATGAAGGAGAGCTGCCCACTGACCATCTAGGCAACCACTGAAACCCATACCCAGACCTTTAGATTGGCCTGAAATATATTTTATCTGTGAAGGGTTGGGATGTATGAAAGAACCAAAGTTGCCGTTCCAAAGCTATGGGATCTCCAGGACACAGGGCACTAACAGGATAACCTGGAAAAGGCCCAGCGAGGATCCAGTATTGATGGTGTCACAGAAGCCAAAGATCTTGAAGCAGACCAGTGACTCATGACAAGAGCATTTGCAAGTGACGGCGTGTAGACGAAGGATACGCTGTGGGGTGCACTGTGACATACTTCAGCATCCATGATGAGGTGGTTTCTATGCTTTTGGTTGTCGATGATGGTAGTGGTTTGTTGCTATGTTTTATTTTGGCAGTTATGAGGGAAAGAGGAGATGAGCGAGACTGGGGTGTATGATGCAAATCTCACAAAGAATTAATATCAAAGTTTTCTACGAAGCGGACTAACCTTGAAAACATTATGCCAGATCCAGTTACAGAAACATGTGTGAGTCCACAGATGGGAACGGTGTGAGAATGGGAAGCGTATACAGGCAAGAAATGGTTGTGTAGGTTAGAGGGGGGGGTGGCTGAAACTTAGCTTTCTCATCAAGGAAATACATACGTCCTAAGGAGGCAGTGCTGTTTGCACATGTCTGTGAATATAGGAAGGATGGTTGAACTATAATTCTAAATAAACTAGAACTCGATGTTATTGTTCAGAAAAGAAGGGAGGGAGGGAAGAAGGAAGGGAGGGAGGGAGAGAGGAAGGGAGGGAGGGAGGGAGGGAGAGAGGAAGGGAGGGAGGGAGGGAGGGAGAGAGGAAGGGAGGGAGGGAGGGAGGGAGGGAGAGAGGAAGGGAGGGAGGGAGGGAGGGAGAGAGGAAGGGAGGGAGGGAGGGAGGGAGAGAGGAAGGGAGGGAGGGAGGGAGAGAGGAAGGGAGGGAGGGAGGGAGGGAGAGAGGGAGGGGGGGAGAGAGGAAGGGAGGGAGGGAGGGAGGGAGGGAGGGAGAGAGGGAGGGAGGGAGGGAGAGAGGAAGGGAGGGAGGGAGGGAGGGAGAGAGGAAGGGAGGGAGGGAGGGAGGAAGAAAGAGAGGGAGGGAGGGAGGGAGGGAGGGAGGGAGGGAGGAAGGAAGGGAGAGAGGAAGGGAGGGAGGGAGGGAGGAAGGGAGGGAGGGAGGGAAGGAGGGAGGGAGGGAGGGAGGAAGAAAACAAGCAATGGAATGACTCCTGCCTCAGTACATCAGCAACTTCCTAAAACATGCACCTGCCAATGTCTCTCAACATTTACACTGTTCTCTCTGTGAATTATTGTGCTACGTCTCTTGTGCCTATGAATGTGTCCCTATGCACCTTAGAGATAGGTGTACCCCCTTCACCTTTGCTATCCTGAAGCTCCTGATAAACAGCCATTTATACGCACAGCCATTGAAACTGGAGGTATTTTATAAGCTTTTGAGCAACTGGGATACACGTTAGTTGAAATCGTGTAGAAGCTACAGCAGGAAACATTTTTTGAAGGTAATGACTGACGGAGCACCTTTGCCCCCTGACTCTCTGAGTCTGACTACTTAGCCTGGTCCCACTCGCTCTTCGGCTCTTACCTGGCCTCCTCTCAGCACTGACGTGCACTCTGCGGCTTTCTGGCCTGGCGCTGCTGCAAGTACAGTCTCCTCCACCACCCTCCCTTCCTATTACATTCTCCTCCACAAACGGCTTGACTTCCCACCTCTCCTCAGGACACCTGCCCTGTGGCCCAGCAAAATACAGGCCTTGCACTAAGAGACCTCATAACTCCTCTCACCTTTTCCTGTGACTTGTCACAATTTGCAATGACATTTACTTGTATAATTAAAGTATCCCCCCCCACCATAAAGTCAGTGAGAACAGCAAGCCTGATGCTTTCTTCGATGTGACTGGCACAAGCAATTCACAGTACAGGTCTTAGTACTTGATAAGTACACAGTAAATTCTCCTGAATGGATGGATGAATTAGTGGCCAATAAATAAGACAGAATGCACCAGAACCTCAGTGCTAACGTAATATCCCATACACTGACAATGTATGGATTAAATCTGGTTTGAAGAGCAGAAATAGAAGGCCAATAACAATCCTTGGCTGACTGGACTCCAGTACAGTCTGAGAGTTAAACTCCTGGAGCCTGCGGCAGGCCAAGCTGGAGGTAAGCTCCTGGGATCCTGGAAAGTGCACGCAGATGGTGCTGCTCGTGGTGGAGATTATAAAATGTGGTATGAAGTACAGCCACATGAAGACAGCTGTCTAAAAATGGAAACCCAGCTTATTCTGCAGGGATTGTCTAGATTAAAAGCAGAAAGCCAATAAAATGCCAAACGTGTCAATAAATGCTGTCAGAAACAGGGATGCTGTACCCACACATATCCATAGAAAGAACTGCGCTAAAACAAAGTAAACGAAACACTGTAGAAAGGATCTAGAGGAAACTAAAAAGGGACAATGGAATAGAGGAGACAGTGGCATCAGAGAGACTCTGTCCCAGAGCGGAGCGTAAGCACAAGCAGGAGCCTGTCACAGAAGCAAGTTTATGACAGTCAGGTGGCAATGCCTCACACTCAGGCATGTGCCATGACACACCTGGATTAGCAAAGGACACTTTAAACCAAGATCATAATCCGGTTTGTAAAGTAGCGTACACAGAGCTCTTGGTTCACTTATGGGGCACGAGAACTTAACATATGCTAATTTTGAAATAATTATTACTGCTCTTAAGCCCATGGTTTTCTGCTTTGCTGTACTGTTTATTCCAAAACCACATAGACAACATATGCTTGTATGTCCTTGAGAGTATTCAGTAAAGTTAAAAAAAAAAAAAGTGCTAATCTAAATGTATCCCAGATGGATTAAAATGTAAAATGAAGTAAATGAAACCATAGAAGTAGTTGAAAATGTGTATATTTTTATATACATAATGCATGTAAGCTCCATATAAGCATAAATGTAAAGGAAAAGCCATAAACCACAAAGAAAAAAGTAGACATATTTGACAACCCAAAAAAGTAACACATTGCACGTGATAAAAGCTACTGGAACCAGAGAAACAAATGGTGGGGGGGGGGGGGTGACAGCTAACTGCAAACAGGCAAGCAGTTCACATTTCCAAAGTCACTCACACACATAAAGAAAAAAAGATGGTCTATGTCATCAGTAGGAAGCTCCTTTGTTAATGAGCTTGATATCTTGGACCTTCAAGTCCAGCACTTGAATGCTGAGGCAGGAGGATTACCATAAATTCAAGAATGTCCTGGGTTGCTATGAGTGTCAACTTCTCCTGGTTTACAGAGTGAGACCCTGTCTCAATAAAACACAGTAAACGAAAACTTTTAAAAATGGCTTCTCACTATTTTGAATAACTTTTTAGATTTTCATTGCCTGTTAAATGAAAATGTTCTAAATGAGTCTACTTACTCAAATAGTGATGGTTAACATACAAAAGTGGGAATGAGTTTGATCTTTCTGAGGACACATATTTTATATTGTACATGTGTGAGCACACACACACACACACACACACACACACACATTCCATAAGTTCTCGAGGATAATTTCTCAGAACTGAAATTACTAGACCTAATAGTATGCAGATTTAAATATGCATGTTTAGGGTGGGGATACTTCTATATTTCACTGCATGTGCATCTACAAAATATATTTAAATGTCATTCAAAGCTGCCTGGGGTGGAGAAAGCCTTAAATCCCAGCACTTGGGAGACAGAGGCAGGAGGATCTCTGTGAGTTCCAGGTCAGCTTGTTCTACAGGGGAAGTTCCAGGACCAGCCAGGGCTATACAGAGAAGCCCTGTCTTAAAATGGCAAAATTTAAGTCTCTCTAAAAATGTGTTTTTCTATATTGTACTTTATATCTATCAAGCATTAAGGTACTGTGTGTGACTTGGAAGACATCTTCTGAAAAATTACCCTACAATGAGAATTAGCCTCTCTGAAAGGTTCATTGTAGTAATATTTAGAATCATCATTGAATATCTAAAAGTTAAATGTTAGCAAAATGCTAAAAATATATAATCTGTATTTCTGTCAACAATTAATATCAGTAAAGCATGTTGGATACATTTACTAATATTGCAGACACCAAAATTATTCCACAAAGATAGACTATGGGGAGGAGGTACACCCTGATCTGACTGATGTACAAGAGTGAATGCACAATTACATCTGTGCACATCTCCAAATAATAAAATTCAACTATCATGGTGTAATGGTGCTTGGTTTTTCATCACCTATATTTCTTAAATTTTATAGCATCCAAAATGCATTTCAAAACACATTGTGTTTGCATTTTAATTTACTAAAAGGAAAAAAAAAGAATCATTAATTGTATATAACTCTCCTGAAAGTTCAAACCTAAACACACACACAAAGTTTCCCATAACAACCACTCTGTCCACTCTTGAACCATTGCGTATATAACTCGAGAATTTTACTGTTCCGTTCATTTCAGAACTGACAGCAGTTCCCAAAGACCACAATTTTATCATAACCTATTTTTTCTTTATGGGTCTAAAAGAGGCTTTTAGCACATAAAATTCACACAGATTACAGAGGAACTATTTATCAACTTCCTGTGCTTGCTGAGATCCAAACCAAACTCTTGAAACTCACTCCGCCTTGTTACTGTCCCGTGAAACTTATTTTCCATAGACCACCCAACTGTCCCCAAATGACTGTAACACTGAGATTGTGGTCAGTCAACAAAGGCTTTACAACCCAACTGGATAAGAGCAAAACACATCTGATTGATTGTGCAGACAAACCATATCCATAGAGGAGAAACTGGGGACACATTAACTTGAACTAAAGGAGTTGGTGCAGGGCCATCAGAGAAGCAAAGCCTTGGATAAGACTCACCGGGAGAAAATCTCCACTAACAGCCCAAGACAGAAAAACAGTCTCTGAGTTCCCATTTGAAATTCTATGAAACAGCAGGAGATTCCATAAAAGCTGTAAAGAAATAATAGAAAGCTGTCTCTCTACAGCGATTTTCCCAACAGGTTGTTAACAGGACTAAAACTGATTTCAACATCAGTCTTTCTTGTGGAAATCCCAGCATCCACTACCCAGCTTATAAAGAAGAAAGATTGGAAAGAAAGCCATTCAAGCAGTAGGCCCTTTTCTCTTTCCATGGCCTGTAAAGTTTCTCCCACACCTTAACTTGGGGCTCTACACAGTTCTCTACACCCGGCTAGCTATCAATTTTCCCAGACCTAATTCTTTACACTTGTTGCCACCTTATTCTCTTTGGCTGCATTTCTTACTCAAATTATTACTTTCTAGATTGTTAAACAATCCCATCTGGGTCAGGAAGACTTTTTGGGGGCTTTGGAGCCAGCACCTTCAGTCCCCGTAAGAAAGCTTCCAGGACCCAGCTCATCTCGGATCTCCACGTGACACAGCAAAACTTTACAACCGAAATCCATTTGTACAGATGTCCAAACATCACAGGAACACGCAGTATATAGTCGGAAAGCACGTAGAGCAGCAATGGGGAAAGTGACAAATGCCGCTTCTGTGTTTCCAGACCAGATGTTGTTCTCATCACTGTGACCCTTCCTGAAGGCTCTGGAGGCTTTGCAATCTGGCACAAACCCTCCATGCTCCACTAATGGACCAAACAGGAAGCTGACGCTAACCTTCATCTCCACAAGTCTCCTCTCCCTCCAGGTACCCTCACTTCCAACACCGACCCTGAGCACACGGGCAAGCAGGGTGGGAAGGAAAACACAACAGAGGGGTTGTTGTAGTGTGTTGACCAGAAATGGACAATCTTAAATAAGACGTCCTTTGTATGTAAAAAGCCAGGTGTCTTTTGACTATAAAGTGACCAAGGATAATAAAAATGAAAATTATAGCACAGAGCCAATGGATGTGCAGCCGGTGAGTCCATCCCACACACGAGCCAGCAGAGCCCAGAGCCAGGGTTCAATTTCAGGCCAAGCTTCAAATCATAGGAAGTATGAGCCCATCTGGAAAGCGCCCGGGATGGACAGCAGTTTTCCTTGGATGGCATTGGCCACTACCTGTCTTCAGGGACAAGTGACTGTCAGCACAAGTCTGCAGAATGTTAAAAAGCCAGGGGAAAGCAGCCCTTTCTCAGGAAAAAGACATTTGCAAAGACAAAAATGAAATTGAACAACTGGAAAAGAATGAAGCGAGTCGTATTGGCTAAAGCCAAGCGCATGAGATTCAGAGACATCTTTTAAGTAGTGACATGCCCAGAATCATTAGATTAAATAAAATGAATTTATAAAACTAGGTTGGCAGTAGGCATCTTTTTATTTTTAAGGACAGATGGAAACGATGGAAGTCAGAAAATTCTTCTAATCAAGACTCCAGATAAAGGTTAAAGGCAAGAGCAAAGGGAATTTTAAAATCGTGCAGTAGTCTCTCTTCTGTGGGAGTCAGCAATCAGGGAGTCGATACCAAACACATTTCAGTGTTGTACATTTAAGGTTTCACTCAACAAATGATGCTTTCAAACATTCCTTCAGACAAATACTTCCTCTGCAAGCTTAGGGACCAAGAGGTGACACTAAAGACCATGAACAAACAAACAGAGAACTACGAAAGAGTCAACTTAGGAGCTCCTGGGAAAAGGTGACTTACACTTGGGGAACAAGTCCTGGCAGTTCCACTCCTACAACGTGCTTCTTGGACTTCACTGGGCTTATGCACAAAGCCATTCCTACCTGAGCGAGGGACACTACACTCCAGTAGGAAGTGTAAGCTTCCACAGAGGCTCAGAGCATTGAGAATAATGAAGGGAGACATCTCCATTTACCCAGCAACTTCTCTGTTAGACAAACAATCGGCGCAAGCTTCTCCCTGGTGTTGTTAAATTGCTGCAAAACCTTGCAAACCCGGGTTATAACCTGAACTCTCTTGTTTGTTCTTTTGGGTTATCCCTGACCTCTAAAACTTACAACAGTCTGTACCACAGTTTTAAAAATTACAAGCACTTATTGAACATCAACCCCTTGCAGAATTTGTATAAAATATTTTAAATGTGGTATTCCACATAATCACTGTAAATATGTGATAAAGAGATATCTGTGTACTTTATAGATGAACTTGAGCCCAGCTAGGAAATCTTCTATTGTATATAGTAAGGACAAAGGCAGTATATGAGTGAGCCTCACTTTTAGCTGTTATACCAAAAAGCAACATACCAGAAACTCAAATGTGTCCAAGCTCCTAGCAGACAAAGCCCACAATGACATGAAATGCAAAGGAATCCCATGGGAAAACAGTCTAGAGCAGTACTGCCTGGATTTAGTGTTTAATGACCAGAACATAGGAGAGAGGAGAAAAACACCTGGGCTGGGGTTGGTGTTGTATTTCTATTTTACTTCCGAAAAAAACCCTAAATCTAAGTCCAAATTACATAACACTCAGAATGGCTTGCTTAGCCAGTTGCCTCTGGTCCAGTTTAGTCTCCAGAGGATGTCAGGCTGGGCTAGACTCTGGGGTTTGGCAGAAATCAGAAAGTCTGCAGGAATTAGCATTGCAAAGTCCAGAGGATATGGTGACAAATTAGTTTGCAGATGTAGCTCAGTTAATAATTGACCCAATTAGCTTCTTCCAATTGAGATGAAAATTCTGTATGTCACCCTGCCCTACTGACTTCTCATGTATGTTCAAAACTCAGAACTCTAAAGGAAAGAATTATTCTCCTTAGGATTCATGTCTCACACATCACAACAACCACTGAGCTCTCCAATTCTTTGGACCCTCATGCTTAGGATACGAATATCCATGTCTCCCATGTTCAACTTTGTGGCACTCACATCATTTAGTTAATAAATGGGAATAAAACAAAGACAACTAAGCTCAGGTTATAGATCACAAAGGGAGCTAAATGATTGTGTAATTAGGTTAACAACCAAACCAGTGGTGTCAGCAATTCACAAAAGAGTTGTGCAATAGTTGGAATGTGGAGTAGGTTGATGTTGAAAATGTGCTAAATGCTGGGTTCATTGTTCTTTGCCACTACAAAAAGGCTCTAGAACATTTAAGAGGCAGAAACTACTAACACAGATGGACTGTAGGCTCTCTCTCCCCACCCTTTTTCTTTCTTTCTCTCCTTTCTAGTACTCATGAGATAAACTATACCCTCTGCTATCTGCTTCTGTCATGATGTGCTGACTCCACACAGGCCACAGAGCAACAGAGCCAAGAGATTATGCACTATGTATTCCCCCCCGCACCCCCCCGAGTGTGTGTGTGTGTGTGTGTGTGTGTGTGTGTGTGTGTGTGTGTTTGTCCATTTGTGGATTGTCTGAGTATTTATGTTCATGTGTATGTGGACAAATGCCTAAGTAGGAGCACAGAGGCCTGTTTTCTAGCAGTTTCTTAAGAAATAAAACACTCCAATCTGGGTGGAGGAACTTCAAGACATCGAAAGTAAATGAAACTTAACAGGCTCAGGAAGTAAGAAGTTCACAAATCTCAGGAAGATCCCAAAATGTGTAAGAGACACAAGACCCCTCTCTTAAGGTTATATAAGCAGTAAGAATCCCTTATATAAGAGAAATATCTGGTTTATCAGGCTGTCTGCAAGTTGCACAGGTAACTCTAGGGTTCGATATTTCATTAATCATCTCTGCTGGAATGAGCTTTTAGTGATGCGACTATCTTTGAGTCCTCCATACTCCTGTAAGTACTCCCAGGAAACTTAGTAATTCACTGCAGGGAGTTCAGTGGAATCTACTTTTGGTCAGTGGTGAGGGATATTGGCACATATCTTCTTAGGAAAACTCATACAAAGCCAGGAGTCAACTTAGAGGTCTTCCTCGATCCTTCTGCATCTTATCTTTTGAGTCAGGGTTTTTCGATGAAGCTAGAATTCACCAACTCAACTAGACTGGCTGGTTAGTGAGCTCCAGGATTTGCCTGTCTCCATCTCCTCCACAGTGGGGGTGCAGGCACACACCACTTTGGGTGGCTTTTTACGTGAGTGTTGGGAATCCAAACTCAGACCCTCATATTTGCATGGCAAGCACATTGCCCCGACAATGAGCTCTATGTTTTATTTATTCACAAAACATCGAAGAGCAAAACTTTAAAGTAAAGAGAAATATTGTCTCCGGTGAACAAGATGAGATTTATTTTAAAATTCATGAAATGCAAGCCGAACCAGGAAAGATAGGTAAAATCTGTAAAGACAGGGAAGAAGAGCCTATGAGAAAGGTTCAAGGCTCAATACAGCTTGTCCCCATCTTTAGCCTGTCTGTTTTGCTGAACCATAGGTTTGAGAAATGAACTGTTTATAAGCAAAATTAAGCAAAGTATATTAAGAAAGTAATATTAATATTAAGAAAGTAAGAAAACAAATCTTGGAGGCCAAGTTCAAGAGTTAGAATTGTGTGCTATATGTAAGGGAGTCGTTTAAACTTTTTGATAAGAGAATCCAAGAGATCACCAGGCACAGAGGGTTGGTGGAGAAAACACTCTAAGGTTTGGATGTCTGCACAACTTCCTCACCCCACTCCCATTCCTAGTTCATACAGTGGAAATTGAATCAGCAGTGAAATCGTGTGGGGAGCTAATATGAGGCGATGAGTCAAAGGGACTCTGATTACATGGATGGATTGATGTCTTATCGTGGGAGTTGGCTAGTAATTGCAACAGAGGTTCTAGAAACCTCATATGATTTCCTGCCCACCCATCCTGCTTTCTACCTCCAAGTGACTAGCACGGGGCCTTTGCCTGGTGCTGTGTCTATGCTCTCGGGATGAGCAGTTTCTCATTCCGTATGCCAAAGAAGCTTCTCTGTTGCTTCTTCCTCTTCTTACATTCTAAATTTTATTTTATTTTTCCCAGAATTGTGGGGTAGGCACTGAGCTCAGAGGATCCTAATGGAGCTCCTTCCTCCAGAAAACTGACAGCTGCTCCTCCATTGCCTACTTTCTTGGGCCACTTCCTGCTTCCATGTGTGAAAAATATCTACCCCAATGTATTTCTCCCAGATCATCTCCAGGAATCCTTAATCCTTCCAGAATAGTTGAGCTACTATAGCCCCATCATTATCTCTGCCTGTTCTAAAGTCTGGAACATAGCCACAATCCTGGGAGTTTATTTAGTACAGGGGTGACTCCAGTCACAAGTGCCCATCTCACCCCCAGCTCTGAGCAGTAAAGTTGGGGATGGGCTGGAGTAAGGAAAGAGAAAATAAGGCAAATATCATTCAAATTCTAACAGTTTAGAGATTGGGATGAGGATAAGAAGAATAAAATTTCTATATCTACAAAGCAGACTTGAAAGCTATCAGTGAAACTTCTCAAAGTAAAGATTGTCAAAAGTGGGCCGGGTCTAGCCCTCCTCACCACCACCTCCTCCCCCCAAGCCATCCTGTTCTCTGAAATTTTATGATGGCACAAACAATATACTTAACAAGTCTGGATATAATTCTCATGAGGCCTGACCCAAATCATGAAGGTAAGCAATAATAGCCACTAGGAGAAAATTACTAAATAAATATTTTGGTATAGCAATACAAAAACAACTAACCCCAAGACTCTATTGGATTGTCTAGATTGTGATGCTATGACTGAGTCCAGACTCAAGGAGTTGATGATCCAGTGAGCAAGAGTTTGAGCTCTGGACTCGGACAGGGAATGAGAACAGCAAAGAAAGAACCATGGAAAGAACTGGGATGCTGGGCCCCATTCATTACACATGGTCACATACTTCTCTGCTATCATTTTGGTGGGTCCCACAGTTCCCCGAGAATAGCTCTTATTTGGCTCACTTTTCAGCCATGGAAAGCTCAGGCAGGTCACCTGACTGTATAGACAGTCAGTGCAGAAGTCACCTGGGTACAGATTTTTAGACATTTAACATGTTGAGGAAGATGTGAAACGAGGTAGAACCAATGACGGCCATAACATTCCAACGAAAAAGCCCTGGGGTGGAGAGAAGCAAGTTTGGGAAGCTTGCTATCTCAGTAGTCTAGCCAAAATAGTGAGTTCTGGGTTCAGTGAGAGACAATGCTGAAGGAAGGAAGAAAGGAAGGAAGGAAGGAAGGAAGGAAGGAAGGAAGGAAGGAAGGAAGGACTAAAGAAAGGAAGAAAGGAAGGAAGACATAAACTTGTCTGAAGAAGACCTTCCTGATTTAACTTACATGAACCCTTATAAGCAAGTACACAGCACACACACACACACACACACACACAAACACACACACACACAGGCACTGGCACAGACAGAGATGTATGTACATACTGAAAATGCATAGGAGAATCCTGAGCTACCGTATTCTGAGTATGGAGTTTGCTCATCCCTGCAGCAGAGCTAGAGTCCCCATTCCATTTCGCCCTGGGCCTGAGTGAAGCCCCCCATTTGGTGTAATTATCGCACACCTCCTGTTGTGGTACCTGTGGCCAGACCTACTTAGTGATCATCATGTTAAGAACCATCTGGAAGACAGGTTTTGATGGCTGTGCACTCAAAGCTAACACAAAAGTCTTACACTTATTTACTTTATACAGACTGGGTTCCCGAGGATAAAGTCTCTAATCCCCTGTTCTAGCCCCAGTCTATTAAAGGGTAGCAATGAGAATTCTCTCAGGGCACCTCCAGCTCAAAGGCAATGCTGATTTGAATGAAAGTGTCCCCAGTACATATGGAAAGAGCTCACCAATCTCACGTCAAGGTTAAATGAACACTTAAAACTACGTCGTCCCTTTTCTTTAACTGAGATTAGAAAAGATATATACTCTTGAACATTCAATCCTTGTCTTAGTCTAGGCGAAAAGGGAATTGGCTTCACTTCAAAAATTATTACATTTTCCACTGGAAAAATAACTAGATTTCAGACTCAAAGATCAAATTGTTCTCATCCCCTGGTGGGTGGAGTCATCTCCAGCTGGCCCTGTGGCAAACCTGGATTCTAAGCTTGAGTGTGATTGCCTCTGGCAGGTTCTCAGGTGCTTTTAGTTTCTTTCCAATGCCAACCAGAGGGAGCAGGAACACAACACAAATTGGATCTGTCTTCTCAAGGCTTTGTTAAGAAAGTCCAGAACAGGACAAGGGGCTGCATTATTCCGCTGGCGTGCTCACAGTATGCTGCCAGCTCTGCAGATGCACAAAACTGGGTCTGGAATTTACAGGGCGCAACTGCCCTGACAGCCCAAAATTAAAATACATCTATGAGATAAGATTTAAAGAGAATAGCAGTTGGGAGAAGTATGAGTCTACCTACTACACTCTATAGAATTAAAAACACTATGGAATACCCAAGATATAATTCACAGAACATATGAAACTCAAGAAGAAGCAAGACCAAAATGTGGATGCATCAGTCCTTCTTAGAAGGGAAAACAAAATAATCATGAGACGAAATACAGGATCAAAGAGTGGAGCAGAGACTGAAGGAAAGGCCATCCAGAGACTGCCCCACCTAGGGATCCATCCCACATGCAGACACCAAACCCAGTCACTAATGCTGATGACAAGAAGCACTTGCTGACAGGAACCTGATATGGAGAGTCTGCCACAGCCCGACCAATACAGATGTGGATGCTTACAGACAACCATCAGACTGAGCACAGGGACCCCAATGAAGGAGCTAGGGGAAGGACAGAAGGAGCTGAAGAGGTTTGCAACCCCACAGAAAGAACAACATCAACCAACCAGACCCCTCAGGGCTCCAAGGGACTAAACCACCAGCCAATGAGTACACATGAAGGGACCCATGGTGCCAACTGTATATGTAGCAGAGGATGGGATCGTCTGGCATCAATAGAAGGAGAAGCCCTTGGTCCTGCGTTTCCCTAGTGTAGGGGAATGCTTGGGTGGTGAGGTGAGAGTGGGTGGGAGGTTTCTGATTCTCAGGGAAACAGGGGTAGGAGGAGAGGATGGGAGAGGGAGGAGCGAGGAAAGGAGAGAACATTGCACCTACTGCTCCTACACAGAAAGCCATTCCTAGCAGATCCAGTGCAGATTACTGAATAAAAGAGAGCAGGCTAGGCTAGGACATCTCCTGGAATCCCTCCCCTGAAATCCCAACCCACCTAGTCTACTTTTCAAACAAAAGTGTGTTTCTAAACCCACCCTACACAGATCTGTCAGGCTGGTGATAGTCCGACCTAGGCAGTTGACAGGGAAACTGGCTCATCATGGGTGACCAGGGAAGAGACATAAATGCACGGGAGCAGAACGTGCCTGAGCTTGCTCAGGGGCTTCTCAGTTCCCATTCTGTGAGCATTGCACCCTTAGAGGCAGCTTGTGTGGTTAATTTGGTTTCTGGATCACATTTCTATTTCTCGGAAGCTCTAGAAATTTCTAAAGAAGAAGAAGAAGAAAAAAAAAAGGAAAGTGGTCCTGAGTCAGAAGTTAGAAAATCCCAGGGGTATCTTTCTGGAGGTCCACACAGCAGTATGCTGGCTGCCTCCCTGATGCATCTCTCTGGCATATGCTAGATGTGCTGGGAGAGGAGGAACACAGACGTGAATGACAAATGCTCTTTTTCCCCAAGAGCTTATCTCTCTGGAGGGAAGCTGTCACATAAAGGAATCCTGGTAGCCTTTCAAGCGATAAACAGAACTAGGACGTAATTCAGAACAAGTGAAGTGCTGTGGGGAAAGGAGAGGATCGAACTCATAATTATCTGAGGTAAAGACTTCTAGGGCTGGTGAGATGGCTCAATGGGGAGAGGGGCTTACTGTGTGAGCCCCTGAGTTCAGTCCCTGGAACCCACATAAAGTAGGAGAGAACTGACTCCACAAAGGTATCTCTTGACTCCTGTAAACATTTGTGTACAAACACATGTGCACACACACACAAATAAGAATAGACATAGACAGCTTTATCTTATTTTGTTTGGTCTTGTTAAGGGTTAGAAAGAAATAATTCTTAGAACTAAGCCAGAAGAGGGAGAAGAAGGAAGAGAACATGGAGCAAAGGACATGAGTAAGGCACACCACTCTCTTCTCTTTCCTCAGAAAGCACTGGAAGCCGGGGATGGGGAGGGCACTAGACAAGGTTAGTCAAGGTTGGCTAAAAGGTCAATCAGAGCCATTGCCTGGTTTGGGCAGTAACCCCAGCACCACAATTCAGGGTGTGTTTAGAGCACACAGTGGGTAGATATGACGGCTTTGAGTAGAGGCTGGTCCCACACGTCCACACTCATTGTAAAAGAAGTCTCATGACTCAGTCTCTTCAAGGCCAAAAGGAGAGGTCCTTTCTTTCTCTCAGTCCTGCAGGCCTGTCTGCATATCTTTGTGGCCGTACCTGCATTGTGTTTTAGCCAGTTTACTCTTTCGTTTCTTCCTCTTTTTATTTTTCAATACAATTTTCCAAATGTGATTTCGGAGCCTTTTTCCCCTGTCTCATTTCCCCTTCTTCAGAAGGGAAGAATGTCAAAAATGGCTGCTCTCCAGCTTATGGGATACTGAGTGTGAGTTGAGAGAAACAAAACAAGTTTCTGTTAGCAGTAACTAAACAGAAACACAGCCTGGCCATTCAGAGGCACCCACTGAAGGCAGAGGAGAAAATGTACCACTGTTTGCACAACATACAATCTTAAGACATGTGGTTTCAGGAAACTTCTGGGTCAGCATCAAGGATGTCAGGTCCACTCAGAATCCAGCAGTTGGTGTCTTAGTACTTATATGCTATGGGATGTGAAAGCCCAGCTCCCTCCCTGTGCAACACGATTATTTTGTCTCATTTCAGTCTTCTACTTCCACAGATGCTGTTTACACATCAGAAGAGTTTCTCACCTTTCCTGTGATAAGACCCGATGCCCTTCCCCCACCTGTACAGACTGTGCTCTCAGGGCCATCGTCTCTTCCCCTCACTCCTGTTTGGAATACATGATACTCTCAGTATTCCTCGACTTCTGCGAGCTCTTTCAC
Source organism: Micromys minutus (assembly GCF_963924665.1). Taxonomy (NCBI): domain Eukaryota; kingdom Metazoa; phylum Chordata; class Mammalia; order Rodentia; family Muridae; genus Micromys; species Micromys minutus. The sequence continues at coordinate 19,220,817 of NC_137985.1, read as the reverse complement.
TCAACCTACAGCATCTCCACACTCAAGCTTAAGCACTGATGGCTCACGTCGAGTCTTAGCTTGAAAAAACCCGGCCTTGTCTCAGCACTGTCTTGTCAAAAACATTGAGTCCCTCTATGAAAGTCCTGAAATTCCCAGTGTGCTTCTCCATCTCTTTCCACATTCTGCTTTCTTGGATGCATGAAGCCATTCACACCTCTGTGTTAGGGAAGGACATAAGTGTGTCATTTGAGCCTAACAGAGTTCTTCATACATACTTCTAAGACTTGGGATTAAGTAAGAGTAGACTGAGTGCTTAACAACAGGACAAAATATGAATTCCATTCTTCTCCCTGCCAAGTATCAAGCATCACCGTATAAGGACACCTCTCTCTGCCCTTCCTTTGTATGCAGTTAGGGTGAGCCTTCTCTGTTAATCTAAGATCCTCCAATCTAAATATCTGTGATACATTTCAGCACCTACCTTGGACCTGCTGAATCAGAAACTCTGGATGTGTCACAGACAATTCTCAGAGACACTTCCCCAACTACAGTGATTGGTTTAGACATAACTGCAGGGCCCAGTCAGAGCTCACGACAGGTAAACATTGTGGGCTTCATGGGGAGAGAAGCCTCACTAGACTGTATAGTTTATCTGAAGCCATAAGCTGGCAGAACAAAAAGGAAGACTGAGCTAACCATGAGGAAGCAGACACCAAAGCAAGAAATGCACCAACTCAGATGACCCGTCTGTAACACTGATTCAACC